>NC_142244.1:24440649-25044399 GCF_052056855.1 Sturnus vulgaris | reverse complement strand
AGGCAGCCTTTAAGAATCAAAGTTTAAAAAGCTACCAGCTCTCTCTTTGTCTCTTCTACTTCATTTGCCTGAAACACGTTCATAATTTCTTTTCATTTCAGCTTTGCTACTGCAAGCTGCTTTTCTCTTCAGCATTGTGAACCTTTCATTCTATTTGCTCTGCCTGGGAGGAGAGGGATGCCTGTCCCTGCAGCAGTGCCAGGTGTTAGTATTAGTTAGTAATTAGTACGGTGTTAGTATGGGTAACAAGCAACCCATAGAGCAGAGCAGCATGGGCTCTAGAGTAAATTTGGCATCTCTGCTAGATTAAATCCAGGGCTGGTAAGCCTCCTTACATGCACCTGCATTTATTACCAACTGTTGATGTACCCCTGCAGTTTTCCTCTTTCCTTTGGGACCAGGAGGAGAGTGACTCTGCTACCTTATTCACAGGGTGCCCCTCTTAAGACTGCATTTCCATGGGTAATGAGATTATGGTGGCCCTGCATGCAGAGCTGTGGCTGCAGCAGATCTGAGTGCCCCACAGATTTTGCTGCAGTGATATCAGAGCAAAGGTGGACAGTGAGGTCAGCAGCTCTTGGAGAGACTTGCACAGCCATTCCATGAGATCCTGGTTGCAATGTCCCTTTTCGCTGCTGGGGAATACCCCAAATTAATGCTCCCATGATTGTCTTCTAGCACTGCATCTATTGTTAGAATATCTCAGCCAGTTCTGTGGCCCTCACACTGTCCTATTCCCTTTTTACTCAGCATTCTCCTTTTTTTTTTTCCCTTCTTTTTCATTGTGATGGGGTTTGCAGAACAGTTATTAACATTAGAGCTTTAAAGTGACAACTCTGTTTTCTTTAACTGCAGACTCCATCTCTGCATTGTTCTGCTAAACTGTGGGATGAATATGAGAGGGCACTCTGTCACAGAAAGCTTTCCTACTTATTGTATCTCTTTTCGAAGGACTGCAGTGGAAATTCTGTAATGCTGTGAATAAGGGTAAATATATATACGCTGAATGGAACTGAAGCTCTCAGTCCTTTGTGGAGCTTAGAGTTTGTGAGCATCTCTACATGCTCAGAATTGCGCATTAAGCATCTTTAGAAGTGTATTTTCCTTCTTATCTCTCCAAGTCTGCTCAGCTCTTCAAGACGGTCTGGATGTTCCTTTAAGAAAAAAAAAGTCTTTTAAATCAGCAGCAGCATCTCTGGAGAGTGATTAATACGTAGTAATACAAAATGTTGCAATATTCATGGGGTTCTCATTTCTATAGCTTTTCTTTCTACATAAATCACAAAAAAACCCACAAAAAACCAAAACAAACAACCAAAAAAACCATATCTTAAAACAACACTAATGGTAAACTGCCTCCTCTGGGATAGATGGATGGTTGGCAGCAGTTTACCAGCACAGAGCAAGCTGTATAGAGCTGTGAGAATGGAAGATATTTGGGCTAGGATTTCCAAGATGCTGACCAAATTATTCTGAGGGCATCATGTAGTATGTACCTGTTTCCACCAAAAACAGTCATAAGCTCTGTCCTTTTCTAAGGTTAGCAGCAGTGAGCATGCTGTGGATTTAAACCTCATGTTAAGAGTCTCTCAGCAAACGCTGAATATGTGGAAGGAAATCTCTCCATTTCAGCGAGAGGGAGAAAAACCTTTCAGTAGTAAAAATGCAACCCCACTAGTTCTCCATTCACCTTCAGCTCTAAACTAGAGATAATGATTAGAAAATATCAATAGAATATTTTTCTGTTGGGAGACATTGTATCAGCAAAATCAATGACTTTTGAAGTCAAGGTGATGTTGATAAAATTCAGATTGAAACAGAATGGAAAATTGTGATATTTTCACAATAGCAGTGGAAAGTCTTGGTTGTTTGTTTTCATCAATGAAGATGGAATACTTAAACTAGCCCAAATATGTTTTTTTCCTTTTGTTTTATCATAGTGCTTTAGGGAAGATTTTTTAATTTTAAATATAGCATAAGAAAAAACAAAACAAACCTTTTCCTACTTGAATACACTGAGATTCCTGTGCCAACTGGTTCATCTATAGGTGTTTTAGCTAAGCTGTTATCAGCTGAATCTCTTTATTAGCCTTCTGCTCTGCTGTCTGCTTGGTTTTCAAGTGCTGGCACAGGCTCCTCTTTAACACATACTTCCTGAAAACTTGGCACAGATTTCTCTTCTTCCTTCCTTGTCAGTGGTCTTTTGGTCTTTTTCCCCATGATCATAGCATGGTGCTTACTCATATAAAACTTACTGGTCAGCTGCATTATTTTATGAAGTGGTTTTCTACCTGAGGATTTGTATACACTTGGCAAACATCAATTAAATTAGTCTTCATGGCATAGGTATTACAATCTAAGTTTCACAGCAGTGGATGTGGGAATGTGCTGAGGGGAAGAAGGAAGAACAAAATATCAAGTGGTGTGCAATCTGTCCAAGGTCATGCAGTGGCAGTTGGAAATTGCTTTAATTTTGTATTTTCCTCCATCTGCACAGTCTTCTCCTTCCATTTTGGAAAGTACAGAGCACATGAATTTTGTGGGGTCAGTCTTCCCACTTTTAAGATTTGGATCCAACCAAGCAACTGAGGCTACGCTTTATCTTTCAAGAGCACATAGCTCCATCTGGGATACCTGCCTGCACTTGGAGATGAGTGTGTGACTGTATGGTGCTGGTCCTGCAGCAGTGGGAGGTTTCTCTTGTGCATCAGGCACAGAGGGAGGGGTCTGCTTTAGGAGGACATTACTAAGAAAGAGGCTGGTGCTTGCTTCCCAAGAAAGGCAGTGTATTGATTGTTTGGGCTCATTGGTGAACCACACAGGGTAATCTCAAACTTAGTCCTGCTGTTTGAAAGATCCTGACTTCTCTCATTTCTTTGCTAGGTCTCAATGCTGCAGTGACAGGACTGCTCTTTTTTCTCTTCACCATCTGGGTTATATTTTCCCCTGATAAAACTGGTCAAAGGGGAAAAGGCTGTATTATAATGATTTCTATACGTGGATGATGACAGAGAGTGATTGAGGGAATGGAGCAGGACATGGTGCTCGTGGTTAATGTGGCTTGAAGGCGGAAGAGGAGATATGTGATGTGGTGGATTTCCAATACCTGCTGCAAGATTTGCCAGAACCTATTGCTTTGCCCTCGAGCAAGATAGCAGATCTTGCGCTCCTCATAAAGGAGGAGAGGAGAAGGAACTGTGCTTGTCCTCTTCCAAGCACTGTTCGATTTCATTAAGGACAGAGTAGAGAACTTTGTTAATCAATATCCTACTACCCTCCTTCTCCAATCCAGTTTTCAGGGAAAAATACTTCCCCCCCCCCCCCACTCAACCATGATTTCAAATGACTATTCACTGTTTCTCTGTTGCAAGTGGCACGGAAACAAATGCAGGGACCCCTTGCTGCCACTCAGTGATTCTCAACTGCAGAGGTCAATCTTCTCTGTTTTGAAGGATGGTGTTGACTCTGGAGTGGGCAGAAGCTCAGTGTCTGGCCTCCTTGTTGACACATTTAAAGATTTCACTCACATGTCTCTCCTCCTGAAATGCTTTCAACAGACCGTTTTGAAAAAACTGCAGTCGTAAAGCAGCGCCCCTGCTGCTCCCAGCTTCAGCTTGTTACCAAACCAACACGCTTTATTAGCACACAGTACCCTGTGACCTTGCAATATTCTGAAGAATTTCACCGATTTTCCTCTGCAGTTTGAAGATCTTTAATCTTTTCTAGAAATAAGGAGACCTGATGATGGACTTAGATTTATTAAAATAATAAACCTGAGACTAAAAAAAAAGAAAATAAACTACCTGACCCAACTCCAAGAGGCACCACCCTCTGAGTTTGCTGGTGGTTGTGTCTATACCAAAGATACATTGTCTGAAGGTGACCAAAGGTGGTTTTGTTCTTTCCACTGTTCATAAAATTCTGCGGTTTTTAATTTGTTTTCCAAAGACTTACTCAAAAAAACCCCGAATAAACAGACAAAAAAAAGACCCCAAACAAACAAAAAACTCTCAACACTTATTTCTTTCCTCACAATTAAAATCTTTTCCTCAGATTTTCCTTTTCAGCAAAAATAGAGACCTTCCCCTTTCCAAAATACTTTGGAAGTGAAGAATAGAAGTTACCTTTTACAGGTGGTGTAGTAGATTATGTAAGTTGGTGTGTAATTGCATACTTCCAGGTGTTTAATTTTTCAATTTAATATCAGTATTTTCTGTGGAACACATCTGATGAGTCAATTTCAAAATTTAATTTAAAAACATAGTTTTGACCAGAAAATGTTTTAAGGGAACAAAAAACCAAAACAGCTGCATTTATTTTTTTTTATTTGCAGTATTTTAAACAAGCAGCAGAAAAAGGATAAATTTTGCTGCCATAAATATGAATTTCAAATGGGAATTTTTTACTTTTGTCTTGAAAATTACCAAATGAGTTGGAGAACTTTGCTTCCTTTGACCCAGCTCAAAGCATGATGTTTTCTAAGCTAACAGGGACTTTGATGTCATACCCAGTAACAGACCTGGGGAGCTGCAGGACATGGAAGGTGGAAAGAAGACAAAAATGCTTCAGATCTAAACCAAAACATGGGAAAATTATTCATATGTTGCAGAGAATACTGCTTTTAGCTTTCTGCATCAGTTTTCCTGTCTGTAAAATACAGTTGTTGACTGAAACAAGTAGAATAACTGGGGTTATAGAATTAATTTAAAAATTGTAGCTTCTTTTGGTTTTAAAACACCTCCAGGAGAACTTTGTGTTTTTTTAATATATTTGCGACTTGTTACTCAAGTCAAATGAATCAAACTGGGGCCAATTCTGCAAACAATTCTTGGGCTGTAAGTTTGCTTCTGAGATGTTATTTCTGAGTTTCTGGACCTATACAAGAAGATAATTCAGGCAGATCTCCATATAACCCTGGTACAACCTCATGCTGCTCCTGTTGTTTGCTGTGGATCTTAGACTTTGGGGATTTTAATTGGTTTTTGTTTGTCCTTGCCTCTCCATTATGTTTTGGCTTTTTTTTTTCTGTTGTTTTGTTTTGGTTTTGGTTTTTTTTCTTTGTTTGTTTTTTCCCCAAGACCTGTAGTTTTCAGTGTTTTGGAGCAACATTTTAATTCCATCTGGCTTTTTACATGGTTACATGTCTGCTTTGTGCATGTTTGCATTAAGACATTCTGAATTAAAATTAGGGGCTAAGATATTTATTCCTGTCTCTATAACTGCTCCTGCCAGGAAGTGAATTGTCCTGAACACCAAACACAAAACACTGTTTTATGATTTGTCAGCATCGTTTTGTCTGGTCTATGACTGTCAAGTCCACCCCTTACTCAGTGTGTCCTCTATGACACAGGTCAGCATGCCCACAGAAAGGGTTTACTTACATGGTGGAAAGCAAACTGACTTACACCCCCAGACTGCACCTACTTTCTAGAGGTTTCCCTGTCTAATTTAGCTACTTAAATAAAGTATACAAGTAGATTAAAAATGCCAAAGTTGGGCTCATGCTGACAATACATAGCTTAATATTTGGATTATTACCCCAAACACAAAGAGTTGCAGTCGTGTAGAGCTGCTGCCCTGGTTCTTTGCTGGGATCTGCTCATGTGCTTTTCATAAGCAAATTCTCTTGTGTACAACTTTGCAGTTCATTTCCTGCAAGCCCTTTGTGGCAGTAAAATTTGATTGCTTGAAAGTCTGTGGGAAATGACAGCACAAGGGTGCCACTGAAATGAATCAATTCATACAATCAGTCAGAGGAGTATTTGTGGAGTGTTTTCTGTGTCTTACTCGCTCACCCTATCATGAAGGTATTTACTGCACCTATGTCCCAAGGTTGTGATGAGACTTAATTCAATAAAGGCTTGTGAAGTACTTTCGAGAGGAAAAGAGGTAAGTGTTGTATGTTTTTATTTCATTTTAATGTGCCTTGGAGCTTCAGTGTTCTACCTGGGCTCTGAGATAGAAGAGCTTAGAAAGTTTGTCCTCTGCATTTCCAGATCTGAAAGAGTAGTTTATTTTCCGTGTAACAAACATTTCCAGGCAATTATCTAAGCATGGCCTATAACTTCCTTTAACAGCTCAATTTTGTTTAAAAAAAACTCCAAATCAACAAAAAAGCAGAAACAAGACCATCAAAGCCTCCTGCAAACACTGAAGAGCTCCCAATCTAGTGAGCCTTCTCAACGAGCATTTTACAGACATGGCTCTGTTGCACAGTAGTCCAACATGACACAAAGATGCCATCATACGGGGAAGGACTTGCTCAGTCTTGGAAACCAGAGGATGCTGTGATAGCAAGGTACTGTGCATGAGCTGACAAACTCTGCCTCTCAGCAGGCTTGCTTGAGCACAGACTTGTGCTAACTCCATAATTCCACTCACTCATCACAGCTCAGGTGGTGCTGGGAATGCCATTTTTACCAGTCACTATGAGTGTGTCCTTGGTGCTCTGCAAGGAGGAGAATCGTTCTGCCAGGTATGATGGTTTGATAGCTGCTCCTTCTAGGTGTGATATATCCCCTTTTCTGTGATAGCACACCATTATCTGGACACAACTTTCTTCTGCGGAGTTCTTCTGTGGTGTTATGTATTTCATGGTGCACACAATACATGAAAACTCAGTCCTGTTTCACAAAAAGAGAATCTGAGGCATAAATCTCTTCTTTATATTCACAAGGAAGCTGGGAATGAGCAAAATATTTTCTTGACTTCTAGAATGAGATTCAGCTCCCGATTAAAATGTCTAAATTTAGGAGTCTTCCTGTAAGTATGTAGATGTCAGTTGATATCTAAACACCCATTATAGCTGATAGAGATTCAGTGCAGTCATTTGAGGCTAGGAACTTAATTCAGCTCACCCTAGAGCAGACACCTCCTGATCAGCTGAATTAACCTTTTGACTTCACTGCCTGTAAGGACCAAGTCTTCATTAACTGTGGTGGGAAGTTAGACCATGCAGCATTTGCCTATGGGAGATTCAATCTCAGACTGAATTCAATCTCAGCCAACATACCCCTCCCAGCATGGTTGTGTCTACAACTTTGCTAAATGCTCTGCAGAGGGAATTTAAGGAGACAGGAGAAAATTCCAAAGTGGAGCTTCAAGCCGGATATCAGAGAGGTGACCAAGGAGTCTTGGAGGACCACCTCTTGTATGACTTAGAGACGACATACTTGCTCTACAAAATAGGATTATGCACATGTCTCATATTGCAGCAAAGCAGGATAAACCCCAGATTGCTATTTGACACCCACAAAGAAAAAAAATGGGAGGGAAGAAGGGAAGAAAATGAAAAAGGGGAGCAAATACACACATGCAGGCATTAGACAGAGGGTTTATGTTTGAGTCATAAAAAATTTTGTCCCTCCTTTCTCGCCCACCCTTCTCTCTACCCTCTTCTGGCACTAACTGGTGAAATAACAGCTTGTTTAATGTTATTGACAGACTCTTGTCTTCTGCTTTGTAAACTTGTTTTCTGTACTAATGTATGGGGCCTGTAGGGCACAGCAAGGAGGAGACTGAAGTATCATTACTATGTCCCCATGAGCAAGCATTTGGAACGACGAGCTCACCCAGCTGTCTGGATACCTTCTGGGTGAGAATGCCAGGGCAAGAATTCTAGTGGCCAGCTCATGTGAGGAAAAAAAAAAAAAGGGTAAAAGCAAGGAAAGTAGAGATAAAGGAGAGGGCAAAGCAGAACCAGATACCTTTCATGTATTTATCTCCTATGCTTGATCTAATTTTTCTAATATAGAAAATGCATTTAGAAGGTTACAGAATTGCAGAAATTTTTGTGAGATAGATATATATAGTAAAATGTGTTGCCTTTTAAACAGGGTTTGAAATGCTGTGCTAAAATACTTTGCTTTCAGGCTGCAATTGTATTGCCAGGGTCTGTAGCTTGGTCAATGATGGTCCTATGGAGCTTTCTCAGTCCTTCTGTTGTGAAAGTGCCACATGATCCCCTTGTCTCAGAAGGGGGTTCCAAAACTCACCTGACAATTGAACACCTTGCTCAAGGTTTCTCAAGAGTCATCGTAGCCTCTTTATTTCTGCAACAATTTCTTAAGGACACTCTTGATCTGGAGTTGTTTACAGTGACTTCAAGAGCTGTAAGCTCTAGCTAAGGAGATCTGGAATGGAAGAGAGAGAAAAGAATTCCCAGCAGCTCTCATAAGCAGCACAGGCAATAGGTTTAGACATGAAAGCAGAAAGGAGTTGGTGAAAGAGTTGGGGTGGCAAGTAAGAAACAGTAGAACAGAATGATTATGTCTCTAGATATTGCTTCAGTCTCCCTTGAAAACACCAACACTGTTATGTCAAATGTCTGCTACATATTTTCTTTCTAAATGAAAGCAAAAAGCTGCAACACTTCCATCAAAAATATATATAAAAAAATCTGAACACAGTAAGCAAGTGAATACCAAGCTCAATGCCTGCTTGTAACTTTCTCAGACAGTTCCCTCTGGGCTGACATTTTCCATACTTGAAGTAAAGAAGCATGTATATAAAATACACATGCACAGTGCTACTGCAAATGGGAAATTTTGTCAGAATTTCTGCAATAGAGTTTTATGTAGTGGTGGTAGTTTTTCCTTGCTTGAACCAGGCAAATAGTTTTCAGTTGCTACTGTTTTATTGAGATGACATGCAATTCTCATTTAATTGTCAGTGTGCTTCTGAACATATGCTCTCGCTGAGTCTTGCTTGAAGGAATTTGGGGTCTGTTTCTGGCTAACCAAGCATACAGACGCTTTTAAAGAATACAGTTTGTGCCAGCATATGCACAGTAGGGTTCTCCCAGCTCATGTGTCTGTTGCACACACATGCTCACACAAACACGTGTCCTCTCGGCTAGGGGCCTTTGGAAACCAGGACAGGGTGCAGCTGCCTGGAAATGTGTTGTTAAAAAAATCAAGGGCTTGAAAGCAAGCATTTGGAGCACCTCTACTACCTGAGTAGGAATCAATGACTGCACAATGACCTCTGCGCAATACTGAAACCTTTGTGGAAATAAATGCATCCCAAAAAGAGGAGCGGAGGGCAGGCCTCTGAGCTTGAACATTTTTGTTGGTGGCAATCTTATAACTAAAACAGAGGGGTAGAGGTAAAGGCGCTGAGCATGCCATCTTCTCAGGGTCAGAAGGAATATGCAGTGATATAGCACAGTTTTCCTGCTGTCTCTATCTTTCCTCCTAAGTACATTGCTTAAGGCTTTCATGCTTCATGGCCCACGTGTTCTTATGGCTACTGAAATGACTGAGTCTCTGATTTAGTTTCCTTGCAATTTTAATATATTGTTTTATTCTTTAATCCCGTCTAAGACTCTTTAAGCTCTTTGAGCCATTGAAATAACCTTTCTTTCTGGCATTCCTCTTTCTCTGTTTCCTCCCTATTAGTCTTCCATGCTTTGCTCTTCATTTGCCCAGCTAGAAGTTGCAGTCCAATAGTCTTGTTTATTTTCCCCATATCGTAGCAAAGGATTTGATTGATTGCACTAAGGTAGGTTTTGAAATGGATATTTCAACAACTCTGGTGCTGGTTGTCACAACATTAAAGTACGAATGTGTGTACGTTTTACCTGTCCCCCAGTGTAACTGGGAAAATAAAATATAAACTGAATAATGAAATCAAACAGAAATGCATTTAAAGTAATAACAAAATAAGAGTAAACATCCTCAGTGTGTCATTTTCTTTAAAGGAAGGCTTTTGCAATTTAACTACATGAACATGTACATGGATAATAGCATGAGAAGAGACAGTGTTATTTTCTTTTGGTTAATGCACACTATCTGGTCTGCTGTTAGCAACCTGAATTCATTCACACTTCCATGGCCACTGTGATTTTGTGTATACCACCACATTATACACTTACATTTTAAGATTCCTCTGTCCATTGCTGGCATCCTATATTTTACAAAGTAAAAGTACTGTGTAAATCCCCAGTATTTTGTCTGGTTAATGCTCTTGGTGGGAAGGTTTACAACGTGCATTTTGCAAGGTGTGCATCATAAAGCAAGACACAGTGCTTCCACTTTTCACTCCCTTGAAGCAGAATTCAGGATAGTCACATTTAAGCTTTATAGCTGGCTGTGCTGTGGTATGCTTCCTGTATTTCCTTTGTTGGCACTTCCGATGGTCTTGTCTTAATTCCAAGACTGGTCCTTTTCAGAAGCAGGCTGAGTTTCCTGACAGTTTTAACAGTAGTAAATCGTGCTTTCCTAGTCTGTTTGAGCTAGGTTCTTTCAAAGCTTTTTAGGGGGGGGGGGGAAATGGCATATTCTAGACCCCCAAAGCAGATTTAAAGGAAATAGATGAGCAGTTCCTAAGCCAAGCACTGAGGAGAGTGCTGAAAATGCCTGCCTCCCAGAAGGCAGTGCCAAAAGGAGGGTAGAGGTTTATGGTGCCTTCACCAGAGAGGCAGCCTGGGCTGGGAAAGGAACCTTCCCCGGATTAACCAGGTGGCTGAACCTCATTGCAGCCCCAGGTTTTGCAGATGCTGCACCAGGGTGGTGCTATGGCAGCTTGCTGCCGGGCTTGAGTGCTGCAAAATGTTGAGTCCCTGACTGTTGTGTGTGCAGGTTCCTTATCCCCATTTTTTCCCCTGCTGCTATATGGCTTTCCATTGTTTTCCTGTTTTGTTTATGTTGAGGCACACGTGTAGTTTCTTTGTAAGCAGTAAGGGAGCAGCTGACTACTCTAATAGAGTTGCAAACACTGCAGGAAAATAATGGATTTCAAAGCACAACAATTCCTTTTCCATTGCAATAACAATAATTTTTTTAAAAATTCAGGGAATTTTCTAACTCTGATTCCTCTTTCCATTATCTGTCTTCTTCAATGTGGAGTTGAAGTAACAATGTTAGTTAAAGATTTAAAGCCTGTGACATCCCTAGTTTTGCTTGGGGACTTGGCCCTTATTTCAAAAGACAGGGCTGCACAGTAGCATGCCATGCTTCCTGTCATTGACAAAGCCATGCAGAGCTCTGGAATTCTTTTTGTTTCTCTTTGAAGCACCAGTCCAGTGGTACATGTATCAATCTAGTTTTAGATAGTCCTTCTTTCTATAGGACTACCTATCATGCTTAAATTTAAGCAGTGCATGGAAATGATCTGAGGGAATTGCCAGCTGCAGCAGTTCAAAGCTGGAATGAGAAGGGGTTGCCACCACATTAGATGCTTGTGTTCATGATTGGGTGATTTAGTAATTAGCATAGCTGCTGTAAATATAACTGAATATTTAAAATTGTGAATTTTCCAGCATCCTCAATGTGCTCTGCTATCCACCATTATTCAGAGGGAGAGGGTTGCTTTGAAACTTCTTCTGCATCACCAGATTGCAAAATCCTTGTGAATTTTCAACTATGTATAATTTCTTATTCTGACCCTTATCTATTTATTTAGAAAGAAGAAAGGGGCTTCATCACTTATTCTTCTTTGTAATTTGATGCTGTTTGTTTATTGACTTATTTATAAAGCACCTCCGGCATGTGTGACACTTTACAGGCAAACAATATTGACAGGTCCTTCTTTACTGCAGGCTGAGCACTCCGTTGTGCCTATTTCATACTGGCCTGCAGTGCTGCAGCATCATTATGTACTGACCTAGCTGGGACATTGCCTCAGGGAATCACAATGGATTTCGGAGCCTCCAAGTACAGGTGTATGAGCAGGCAGCCAAAGAGGGAAGACTGATCTGCTTCTGCACTCTTAAGGGTCAGCACTGAAAGGAACAGCAGAGACCTTCAGCTTCTCAGATTTAGGAATGCTTTGCTCAACTCTACCATTTGAATTGCAATCCTTTGAAGAGAAACTGGATAGTGTGGTTGTGGCCTCCAGTTCCTCTACCTGTGCTACTTTTGGAGAGCCTGCAAGCTCGTTATAGTGTGGTGGGGACACAGCTGAGAGCAGATCCCCACTGCATGCTTAATGTATCCAGTTTACATGCCCCTCCTACCTGTTTGCTTCCCTTTCTCAGGGGGTTACCTGGCACTTAACCTCACTGGTCTTCTTGTCATCCACACCACTAAAAGTGAGCTCACCTCAGGCCAAAGAAGTCCAATGTAAAGGTTTTGATGCCATAATGTTTCATTTTGGAGAATGCCTTTAGTTTTTCATTGATAGCAGGCCAAACCACCATCAGTGATAACAGCGTTCAGCAAAGGAGATGGAAAGCAGAGCAAAAAAGCTGTTGCCTTAATGGAGTTGGGAGCCACTGGCAATCTCCAGAGTGTAATGTCTTAGATCCACACCTCATCACTTCCCAAAAAAACAGAGAAAGGAAGAAAAAGGCTGTGGAGCCAAGAAAAGTCTTTACTAGCTTGTCTCCACTTCCCTCCCCCGCTTTCCAATCTGCCTTCAATCTTTAATGGAGAAACTTACAGCTCCAGAACTAATACCTTCCCACATTGCATTAATCCTAATTGACTTGGATATAAGTTCCCCCTTCTACTATCTTCAGCATGGCATTACCATTTGCCCCTTGGGAACCCACAGCCACCTCTGCTCACTGGCTCTTGCAGGCAGCTTTTGCACAGGAGAGCACAGTTTGCCAGGGGGATGCATGGAATGGAGATGCAAGAACACAGCCAGTGACTTTGCTGGAGAGCTCAGGACACAAACTATGAGAGGTTGCTGTGTTAGGTTAGATATGTGCTCTCAGAGGTTCTGGGACTGTGAATTGGTTGGGTCAGCATCCCCTTCCGTCTGGGAACTGGTGATGATCACAAGGCACTACTGGGTTTTTTCACATGGATGAGTGTTAATCAGGGTTTGAAAAGGAGGGGGAATGAGCTTGTATGTTGATACTGAACCAGCCAGAGCTGCAGCACAAAACTGGCAAGAATTGTTGTGGCTGATTTCCATCATGTCTTCATCGTGACTTCAGTTAGTCCAGGCATCTTGCCTTCCTCCCGTCTGTTTACCCATTTGTCTTCAGTCAACTTCTGATTTCTTTCTAATTCCCTTTATCCGTCTTTTTGTCTATTTCTGCGGATGTCTACACTCCATTCTTTTCCATCTTCTTTTCTATCTTCTTTCCTATCATTAGTGTAGCTACTATTAATCTCTTCTTTTTGCAAAGGGGGAAACTGAAGCAAAAATCAATTGATTCAGAATCACTGAGGAAACTGGAACTCATACAATCCATGTCCTAGGCCCCATGCCTGGAAAAACCTGATCAGTGCTGTTTTTCCACAACATTCCAGTGGTTAATCTCTGCAAGACAGTGGTCTTACCTTTGTTACTTCTCCATTCCATCCAGGCTTTTGAAGTCACAATGGTACCTGACACACGCACACCAGATTCTGTGAGGAGCAGAGAGAGTTTGTGTGGGGAGAACAGGAAATTAGATGAAAGGAGATGGATATATGGAAAGGATCAAAGGTAACAGTGTAATTAAACAGAAAAAGCAGTGCAAGTGGCAGGTGGAAGGAGGTGCGGGGTAGGACCAGGGGTTTCCTAGGGCAGCTGCAGCTCACAGTGGGGAAAGAGCACTGCAGTCCTGTACTTTGGTGGCATTTGCGCAGCAAAGGGGAGGATGTGAATTGTGTGTGTGTGCGTATTGAGGGACATTGTAACTGCAGTGGGATTATGTGCAGAGATACTTTAGAAGCCAGTGCCTGTGTGCTCTTTTCTATATCTGCAGATCTATGCTTTTTGTTTGTTTGTTTGTATTTTTTGTTTGGCCACTGTGCTGGGATTTGATCAGACAGAGAACACAGGGGAAAAAGAGGAGGGGATTACTGCAAGAGCTTTTTGTGCCTCTGTGTCTTCTTCCGCTCCAATTGTTTTTCATTCTTACTACTGTATCTTTCCCACCAGCAGCTCTCAGTTCTTTCTTGCTTGGCAGCATCTTTCTTGGATCATCCTAGTCAAAGTACTTTTCTTTTTAGAGCACCCTTCCAAAAAAAGGTATACCCTTGGATGACAAATACCTGATTTTTACTCCCTGTTTCCCCTCCCAAGCCAGTGTGCTGGTTGTTAGCTTTGCTCCACTGTGAACTCAGCTGGCAGGAATGGACACTGTAGACATATCTGGTCTTTTTCTATTCCTCAGACCACTGCAGTTATGGAAAGAAGACAGAGAGTTTTACTGTTTTTTATGCTAAGTGGATTAGCCTCTAAAGAATCTTGATTTTCTCCCTTCTAAATACCCCTCACAACATTTTTGTTTTCACGGCTTCTTTCCCAGGATTTCCCCACTGCCTGCAGGAATGGCTGGCTTCAGCTGGAGGTCGACAGATAGGAGAGTGAAAATGTGATCAGTGCAAGGCCCAGGCTTCCAGATGAGTTCAAGAATTTAATTTTCATCACAAAAGACGTCCATGCAGCTTAGATATGGGTTAACTACCCTTGTTTATTAAAAGTGGATAGAGGCTCAATTTGTTTCATGCTCTTCATTGAGCAATATTAATAGCAGTGTAATTTGTTGGAGGAAGCAGGTGATGTGTAAGTCAAAGGACCTTGCAAGGATCCTTAACACATTTTGTTTGTTTTCTAAGAGCTAAACTGTCATGGGAACTTTGAGGTTATCCCACAACAGTGGAAATGTCAAGCCTTAATTCTGTACTGTGATGCAAGGAATCGTGATGTGCTATAAGGAGCTATGAGCATTTTCTGAGCAGGACCATGCAATTCCTGTGCCTCTTCTGCCCCTCTGCTTTCTCCTCATCTATTGATTTCAATTATTTTGTCTGTTATTTACACCCCAAAATCTGTCCTTCTGTTTTCAGGTATAGCATGAGAATTAATTGCTATCTGAAAATAGATAACAAATGGAGGTGTTTGTTGAGAAATTGTCTTGCCTTAGCATGTTGGTGTTTGGAATTTTTATCTGCTGAAGTCTGGATTACACTGGAGGAAACAGAACTTTGGAGAGGCTATGGAGTGCAGCAGAGATCCTGTGGCTTGCAGACTAAGGCTGAGTGCAAAAGAGCCCAAGGTTTACTCTATTTGTAGGACAACAGCATAACTTGCTAACTGATGAACTGACTTGAAAAAACACTAAGAAAGCAGACACATTACTGTCAGCAAGACCCTTTTATCAGGAGAATATGTGACAAAGTGTTCACTTGCAGAAGCCCTCCAAGGCAAAGTGCATTGCCCAGGATGCTACATTGGCAGAGGACCTTGGGGAATAGGGAGATGTGCTCTTCTTCACCTTAACAAGCAATTCTCTCCTTCCAAACCTGGATAGAAAAAAAAAGTTTGTTACAAACACTTGCTTCCCCAGACTAGGGACAGGCCCAGCTTATTATTCTGTTTTAACTACTATACCACTTGGCAAAATAAATGAAGAAGGAAATCTGATAGTCCCTAAGTAATCATTAGCTGGTTGTCATGTCCCTCTAAAGACTTTAAATTCTGTTTTCTGCTCTCCAGCTTCTCTATCATGCCAACGCTGCAGTTTCTGAACTCTCTTATTGCTCCAGTAAATATTGGTCACAGTGTATGAAAGCCAAAGTTGCCTCATTACTGCTTTTAACCTCAGAAAGTCGCTCGTGCCTGCCAGCTACTGGGTGGAAGGGAAGATAGGAGAAGAGAGAAAAAACATCACACCCTGCTTCTCTGCAGGCTCACATGCACAAGTTTGCAAGGCAAAAAACTTATTTATTTATTTTTTATAAATGTTGTATGGTAGTGTAGGAGATGTAGGAGGATCAAGGGTGGAAGAATGGAGTTGTTGTTGTCTGTGTTGTCAAAAATCAACAGAGGGTATAAGTCTATGAGGATAAAGTCTGGAGAAACAGGCTGCTTTGTCATTTAGAGACAGTGGTTTGACAGAGAACAAAGGGTAAAGCCCCCTAAATGTGTTTGCTGTGACTGGAAAGTGAAGTAAAGAGAGAAAAGGAGAAGAGGGTGTTGTGGGTGATGGGTGTGGAGCCATGAGTGCCTGCAAAGCTCAGCAGTCAATCGGGACACACGGCCTGGGAAGACCAGCTTAGGGCTGCTGCCCCAAACATGGCTCAGGTCCTAAAGCTGAGTGCTTCCACTCTGGCATGGTCCCACCCGCCTGTTTTAGGAAGGCAGCCCTTGCTGCTGTGGTGGCTACAGCTTGGATTGTTTCCTGTGGGGTCAGGTTGCTATCAGCATGTGAAAAATGTGGGCTTTTGGGGCAGATTCAAAGGAACAGTGGGGCTGCCGCTCTGCTGATGGAGAGGCTCTGCCCAGGCCAGAGCTCTGCCAGGTCTCCTGGCATGCTGACGAAAGGGTATGAGGCCTAGGACCAAATCTCTCTGAAAATGTTTCTGAATGCATAATACTAAAGGACGGGGACCTAGTTGCTACTATTCAATATTCTGAGTGGATTCACAGTTTGAACTGCATCCATCTGGTTGGTGGGGAGTGTGGGATACACAGGGACATGCATGGCCCTGTTAAAAAACACTGAGCTTTTTTAGCACTTTGTTGTTACAAATGTGTTACTAAAGTGAATCATCTGCCTTTTTTCCAGATAAATATAATTATCTCTTGTATGTAGCAGCCTTTCATATCAGAGGATCTAGATGCCCTTTATATTTAGATCACAAGTGAATGATTTGAGTGTCTGCAGTGTTGTCCTGAGGGGACATTTACACACATCACTAAACCATCACAGAACTAGGAACAATTAGGCATGACTGGTTGTCTTAATTGAGGGAAAGCTGAAGGGACTATGGTAACAGGTTGACAGAGTTCTGTGAGGTCCTTAGGACAAATAATGAGATAAAATTGAGGGGCAGGGGAAAAGCTGGTATGGAAGCCCCAAGATGTGTGGGGGCTGCAGGGCAAGAGTCAGTGACTAACAAGGGATTTGCAATACTGTGGGAAGAATTACCTTCTTTGATGTGGTGTCAGAGGAATTGGAAGGTAAACTGATTTGCTTGGAAGGGAAATGGGCAAGGATCTTGGCTGCTCTATGTTTAATTCTCATTTTATACTATAAACCCAACTAAAATCTGAGAAAGAATCCATTGCCATGTAATGTATGCATATGTATATTTAATGAGCAAGTCTGAACTCTTCAATCTAAAGTGAAAGCCCTGGCAATTATAAAGCCTGGATGACAGCAAGCAAAGCCTCTCCTTGCCCTGGAAGCTTTCTAAAGGAAACATCAAAGGTATCAGGGCCCAGATAGTGCCACTCCCTATGTTACATATTTTGCCATGACCCTCAGTTGCATGATCTTATATTTTCCGTGAAACAAGTACAAAACTGCCCAGCTCCTCTCTGGGTAATTTCTGCCTGAAATGAAAAAAGAACAAATATGAGCCTTTCAGAATAAGAGGTAAGTGTAAGCTGCTCAGAGATATGGGTTTTGGCCTACATCTCTGCAGTCATACCTTCTGACCTTGCTCCACAAACTGATTTAACTTGCCATGGCCAGTGATGTGGGTCCCACCTGTCTCAGGTGGAGCACTTATCAATTCCAGTTCTGCAGGTGCTTTACCCCATGAAGGCCAAGGGCAACCCATGAATATTTTATCAGGAGCTGGGGTGTGCGTGCCTAAGTGGAAATACATTTAGGTGAGCAGTAGTGGAAGGGCTTAATTCTCTTAGTTACAAGAGCAAGTGTTTCCTAAATTCTTAAAAGTAAATTCAGAGTTGTGGAGTAGCTAATGTTCAAGTGAGCTTTCTCCGTGGTATTCTTCAGAGGTAAACCACTTTTCCAGCTTTTCCAGCTGCCAGATTTTTAAAGATGATGGTGCAGGATGTTTAGGTTGAGTCCTGGCAGGTAAAGTGCAACCCCTGTGGATTTTCCCAGGTGTTGTTTTTTCAGGCTTGCTGCTTGCCCTCTGACTTGAACTCCCATTAATTTCCCTGAGATAAGTTACGTACCAAAGACTGTTGATGTATCAGGCTCATCTTCAGGAAATGTCTGCTGCAGTGTTGTGGTCAAGGCTCAGGTGCCTCACTGGGGCGCTGCAGGCAAAAGGACAAGGCTGCTTCTGGCCACTTGTCAATCTCAGCAGCATTCAAACAGGCAAATGCAGTCTAGTGCTGAGAAAATGCACGGGGCAAGGGGAAGGGTGGATTTGCATCCCTCTGGGATTGGGAATGTCTACCTGTACATGGGTGTTGTAAGTGCCATTCAAGTGTTCTTGCAAGAAGTCTATCTGACTGGTGTTTTGCTTTGTTTTCCATGTTTCTGGTGCCTGAGTACTTTGTGAAAAAACAGGTGTCAGGCATTTGCTGCATCTTACTTGTGTGGCTGCTCTTGTATGGGCACAGTGCTTCCCTTGGTCACAGGCGTGCATTTTCATGAGGAAGAAAACAAACAGAAATGTGTCCTGGGCACACACACGTCATGCAGTAATTTGGTACTCATGAGCACTGGTCACATTCAGAGAGTAGGCAAGGAAAGGAGGAGAAATGATGGAGGTCAGCTTCCACCACCCATACCCGCATTAAGAATCAGCTTCTTTTAAAACACTTGCTGCTAATGGGACTGCTCTGTATCAGCAAAGGTGACAGAAAAAGAGTCAGCATTAATATGTAAGTGACCTCCAAAATTAATGTTTACAGTAAGGAGCTGCAGGGGGGCTGATCTTTATTTCATTTGGAGAAAAGCTCAGAGAAGATAGGGAATGGTGAGGGACACAGCAAAGATGCTCATTAAATAGAACGCTTTCTAAGGCACTGCTTTCGTTCTCAGCTTATTTGCAGGATAAGGATTAGTTTTAATTGTGAGATTTTTCAGAATGGAAGTGCTTAATAGGCAGAAGGGTCTTTGAGTAGTGTGTGACTGGGACTGGGAGGGAAGGGCAGCAGCACTTGGAGAGTGCTGGGGGGAGGTGGCAAGTAGGAGTGTGATGCTGGGCATGCATAGAAGGCAGGGTCCTGGATCAGTATAGGAGGCAGGGAGAGTAAAACATTGAGTCTGAGTATTTTTGAGGGGTAACTGGGACTGAGATTGGCACGTAGGGGCTAGCAGAGGAATTGCTGCGAATGGACGTGCTCTGTGAATTGAAGGGTGTGAAATGTGGAAAATGTTTGATCATATACTTTCTACAGAGCAGTGGATGAAGCAGACAGGATAAACTGTTAGCATTTCTCTTTTATTAAAGATCAAATTTGGAAGAAATGAGCACACTTACAGGTATTGAGTAGATTTGTCTTCCTCTTGCACACGTATTCATGCATGCTCATTTTGGGGGTTTTTCCCATTCCCAGTTTTATCTGAGAGCAGTTAGTTATGATTTGTCACACAGCACATCATTGGCTGAGTAGGAAAGGGGAGCCAAGTCTCCCAGCTTCTAATTCTCCCTGGTCGGTCTTGGGTAAATCTGCTTTCTATGAGTACCTTATCACAGTCCTACTCAGGAAGACTGGCCTCAGTCTCCCTAATTTCTAAATTATAACCTCCGTCTACCTAAATTCTTCTTTTCCCTGCTGCACCACGCCCTCACAGACAGCATCCTGGGAGGCAGGTCACAGCATCAGCAGTCACTGTCAGAATGAGGTGAGGGAGCCTGGGATTCTGCTGCCAGTCTGTCAGAGGAGGAGGAGAAATTCCCACAGCGAAGAACCTAAAATAGAAGCAGCCAAAATAGGCCAGGAGACTTCACTGCCCAGTCCTCGCAATCCTCTGTTCTGTACCTTTCCCACTACCTTTCCCTCCTCTGCAAAAATACAGCTTACAAAGCAGGGACAGCAGGAGCCAGAATAAATGATTTGTCTGACTTTACAGCAAAATACCAGTGCATGCTATACACAGGCAGTCAAAATACACAGTAAGTTGCGTTCCCATCTGCTGCAAATGACTGGGAAAAAAAGAAAATTACAGATGAACTGTACCTGTCTCTGTGTGTTTGTATTTGGTCTGAAGAGAGAGACAGCTGGAGAAAAGCGCGTCCTATGCAAAGCTGATACAGTTGCTTATCACTAAACTGCCTAACATTTTTCATTGCCCAAAGTAATTTTACATTGCTTATCAGTTTGCCAAACTGCATCTGTTTGAAGTAGTTTGTGCTGAGTATTAGCCAAGGGCTGTATATTTGCAAAAATTTCAGCTGAAAAGTCCAGAGATTAGGAAAACATATGTCATCTTGCTCATTAAAAACAAAAAGTTCACGCTTCTATTTTGAATGAAAATTCAGCATTTATGTGGTTTGGAGAAGAGATTGGAATTTGGCAGGTAAAGTAACCTTGGTGTCAGGGATTTACCTTTTGCCACCTCAGTTCATATCTGTCTAGATATGGCCAAATTGCGAGCTTCTGAAAAATCTCAGTGCATACATACTCAGCAGAGACTTGTTAGAGTTTGGCCACTAAATCTTCCATCTGTGTCAGTCGTGCTCCATCCAGTTTCACCAACTGCTGAATTATTTGTAATTCTCATAACATTTGGTGTTTTACTTAACTTCATGGTTTCTGGAGAAAAGAGAATTTTTTGTTCCTTTTGAAAATGAAATAATTCTGTGGTCCTCTAAGCTGCACAGGCATGCAGG
This sequence comes from Sturnus vulgaris, assembly GCF_052056855.1. Lineage (NCBI taxonomy): Eukaryota > Metazoa > Chordata > Aves > Passeriformes > Sturnidae > Sturnus > Sturnus vulgaris. The sequence continues at coordinate 25,023,970 of NC_142244.1, read as the reverse complement.
GAAGTTCATTCTTTCAAAAAGCACATCTCATTCCCCACTCAGCATTTACTTCTCATTTCATAACACCTCTTGCATTTTAAGGCTAAATGTGTGCTGTTGGTGGTGTTGATGGAGAATAAAGACGCAGGCATGAGCTGACCTGTTAATTCAAGACTCTAAAGTTTTGAATAGAGCGTCCTTATTTGCAATATAAGGTGCTTTGAGTAATGTGTTCTTTACAGTTTACTTCTATTTTCATATTCATGTCTATATGGAGGGGCTGAAGCCAATGAGCGGGGTGTGAAATTTTCTAGTCAGTGAGATGGACTGAGGAAAAGCCATGTCATTTGCTCTGTGGTACGTAGACAGATTTTCAAATTGATGCATTAGAGTGTGTGCAAGATGTAACTTTAGATTTGTGAGTGGGAAGTAACCTAGATAAGCCTCTTGCATTTTTTCAGGGGGCACAAATACTTTAAAAACTTTTAATTGCTTGTTTAATGAACAGAGAGGAAAGACAAGTGCGTTTTGAAAAATCGTATCTCTAGGATGGCCTCCATGAGGTCTAGACAAGGTTGGAAACAGATGGTAACACATCAGAAATGTAGAAAATTGTTAGACTTAATTTGGAGAGCTGGATGTGGCAGAGTTAGCTCATTGGTTTGCTAGCCAGACAGCACTGGGCCATAAGATCTTCCTGATTTCTGAGGAAATTTACTGGGCTATGAGACAAGGGATGAGTAACTCTAGGCATACCTCTTATTCTGAATTGGTGTTGCTCTTCTTGTGTAATGCCTGTGATTACCTAAGACTTGGCCTTGCCATTCCCAAAGACACACTCTCCCTGCATCTCACTCCTAGAGGCCAAGGGGCAGTTTAAGGCAGAGCACTGCTTGCAGAGCAAACAGCCAGGTTCAAAGTTTCATCTCTTCTGCCTGTGTTTACATGCCCTTTTGGTACTCCTGCTCACTGCTCAGCCAGCAACACCTGCCTCCTTTTCCCCCCTTCCCCCCCACCATTCAACATTCTTGTTCCTGGCCTCCTGTGCTAACAAGTGCCTAATGCAGCATAGAATACCTGCCTGTGGACTGGGTTTAGGGCCCATGATAAATCCTGGCTGCTGTGTCACTAATACTGGGGTTAATGCTTGATTTGGCAGATAAGGGTTTTATATAAAGCTGTAGGGTTTGTTGGGGTTTTTTTTGGTTCAACCCAAATTTTGCTTTCTCTTGGGAACCTCTCCCAAAATAGTGAAGAATTTGCTGTGTTACCCATGCCATGGAGCCTGCAGTGATTTACATGTGTTGAATTTACTCTTTTAGAGAGATTGCACAGATTTATGGGGTCTTCTCATGAAGAGCTGCTTCTGCAAACCTGCTTTAGGAAGAGTGTAGGTGAGCTGGTTTGGCAGAAGAAGTTGTTTACTACCTTGCCTGTATAATTCTTGAGAAAGAAAAAAGACAGTTGCTTTTCTTCAGCTCAGCTTCAAAAAACATGACCTCATGAGTGAAACAGGGCAGTCCAACACTTGGAAACTTGTTTACATCATTAGCTTTCCTGTATTTTTTTTCAGGGATGTTGGGTAAGTCACAGCTGTCAGAGGTCACCTCTAATCTTTGCTTCCATACCTCTATGCCTTCTTCTCCTCTTCCAAAGAATGAAAAGTACCTTGAGACTTCAAGGCATATTTTACAAAGAAAGTCAGTTATGGTTATGAAATCGGACCCCTGTGCCCCTTTCATATTTTGAAGGGGTTTATGAGATATTGGGTGTGTTTGAGTTCCTACATGAGGCAGAAGCTGAGAGTGTCATTGGATCTTTGTTACAGTTATGCAGGGAGCAAAAGTGGGAAGTCAAACTCTTAAGTCTGGAAAATGACCCATCCTCCTAACATCAGTGCAGAAATTAATTTAAAAACTTTACAAAGTATCTTTTGTCTTCTTTGTGAGTCTCCAGGGTCATCTTGGTCACTGTATTCCTTGGCAGCTGTTAAAGGAATGACATCAAACATGACTATTTTGGAGGGGGTGACAGTTTACATTGGCTTGAAAAGCCAATTCTGGTTGTTTTGATTAAAAAAGAAAACCAACTCTGATTTCTTACAGGGGTCCAGTGTTCACCATTCATCATTCCACAGGCATTTGAGACAGATCAGTGTTGGGGAGGCTGGAGCCATTTTGGTCTTTAACTTAAATAATATGATGGTGGTTCATTCATTGCTGGAAGTACATCCTCCAGAAAAGAGTTATGATGTTCATGGCCCTGGGTTGGTATTCCAGCCAAAGCCTTCTCTCTCATTATCTCTTTGAGTAGCCTGTGGAGGAAGTCTGGTGCAGCCCTTCGCTGTTGTTTTCAGTGTAATGTTGCTAAATTAATCTGGTCTCACTGTGATTCAGAACTCTCTCTTGATGAGATGCTTGTTCCTAAATGAACAATTACATGTGCAGACTCCTGTGTTGCTGGTTCAGCCACACCACCACTGAGACTGATACCTCAGTTGATTTCCATGACACTCAAAGTGGTGGCTGTCACAGTTGGAAAAGCCTTCATACACCTTGGACATTGAAAGTGAATTCAGGTTCCTGTAAGAAATGGTGATTGATTGAGGTAAATACCTTTTTTAATTAGTAAAAAAATTTTAAAATTGACTACACATCATCAAACCTATCTTTTTCACCTTCTGTGAAGTTGTCAACTATGGGATATTAAGAAAACACAGTTAGTACTCTGTTATGCAATGATCATTAAGATTATGGAGAGTTGTTGGAGAAAAATGAACTTTTAATACTTATGCTTAGAAAAACTTTGTTTTTCTTGTCAGCATATATCTTTTTTAGTTCCAGGGAAGCAGAAACAAAGCAAAGACTTCTTTTAGGGACTGCAGGATCTTAGAGAACTTCAGAAACCACAGAAAAGATGAACAATTTCCTCATTATTAGATTATAATTCCACAATACCTGTGGCCTTCTAGGAATTTCATACAGGGAACTTCTCCAGTATCTGTCAGCTGAGTGTAGTATGCCTATAATAGAATACATGTAACTTTAAAAGCAAGGAAATTAAAAGTTAGAGCAGTCATAACACTCTATTCACTACTGTTTGTAATCCCTAGAAATCTTCCAAGCATCCTAGATAGTGCTTTTAATTCCTTTAACTCCTAACTCTATTCCCACAAGGAATAGAAATATGGCAGACCCATTCTAGAACTGCTCATTTCAGGGAGCAGGGCAGCATGGTAATGAGGGAAAGGGGGTGATGGCAAGTCTGTCGTGCATCGGTTCAATGCACCCTTTGAAAAGAAGGTGCGTTTATTTCATGAATTTTCTTACTTTTTGATTTAGAAGGCTACAAACAGCCATGATATGCAGCATGTGTGTGACTGAATGGGTTCCTGAGATGCAGTGGTTACAAATGATGGGATGGCTCTGAATAATCAAATTGTAGTAGATTCTGTTTACAGCTTAAGTGCTGCATCTCACTCAAACCTTCAGTGCAAGGGAATAAAGTTATCTTCCCTAAGCTGCCTTTTGCAAACAAATCTGTATTGTATGACCATAGGCCTGAGGAGTTAAGCAGCACTGAGCTGAGGTTGGAAAAAGCAGATTAGGAGACAGCCTTTGGGTTCCTAAATATACTTATTTGCTGCACTGAAAGAAATACTTACCTTCGAAGATCTCTATACCTAAAACTGGTTGAGATTTTTATATAAAAAATAGGAGTTTTAATAGCTTTTCAATAATATGTGCTCTCAGTGAGATGTTGACAAAAATAATTTCCATTTTAAAATTAAGACTTTTGAAGATTTTATGTGCCGAAGAAAATACATCTTTCCTTAACAAAAAAACAAGATTAGCAGAAAAATTATTTTTTTGTTTATTGCTCCATTATTTTCCTGTGCTCTGTATTTAATTCATTCAGATACTACTCTTTAATAACTTTCAAGTAAGAGAGATTCAAGTAATGCTTTATTGATAATTTCCTGACTAGTTTCAGGAAAGCTTCCTAAAAACTTCTTCCTGATGTCTTTGAAACTGTTTGCATGATAGGAAGTATAGATGGCATTAGGGACTAGTGATGTGTCATGGATTGCAAAATATATATTTGATATAGTTTAAATTGCTACAAAATTCACTAAAAAAGAGAGCAACTTGCCTCTGTGCTGAGTGCCTTGAGCAGTAAGTTGCTGGCTGAGTGTGCTGGCCTGTTGTGCTATGGAGGAGTTAGGTCAAGGTAATTAAAACCAGAGTTAAGACAGTAATTGAATTCTGTCCAGAAAAGTACCTCTTACTTCAGAGCTTTTGTTACTGCCACAGTATTGATATGCTGCTGTTACTTTTGTTTATCAGGAAGGATTTAAGGGATCAGTTGGTACAAGTCTTTGGCTACTTTTCTGAATGCCAAAGCTTCCTATTGAGCAGGACTAAAGGACTCCTCTGACTTTACTGCAAACAAATGTGCTTAGGAGCCTGATGTATAAGGAGCTAAAGCCAAGAGGCAAGTCCTGGTGGTATTTGAGTTCATGAGATTTCTGCCAGTGGCTTCCTCAGACCCTGCCCAGAATCTATGTAGCTTGGTTTTGTCTTTCACCAAGCCCAGATCTTCTTTTCTTCAGCCTCTTTTGGGGCTGAGTCTAATTACACTGCAGAACTGGCCAGCAAGGAGGCATTGCACCAGTTGGGCAGCCACCTCTGCCTGACACTCTCAATGAACTGCAGCTAAATGAAGATCTTTGTGGAAATCTGCTGAAGGCAGCAACAGCTGTAAATGAGGATGACTTGGAGTAGTGCCTTGTTTAATGGGACTCCCTTTGCCTCGGGATATACTGTTTGCCCCTGAGGCAAAGATGCTCCCTCAGGGAATAAAACTAGATCTTTTCCCTTCCCTCAGAGATAGTTTTCTGCAAGGAAATGTAAAGCTAATAGGACTTGTTTCCTTTGACCATCTGCAGAATGGCATTCCAGGTGGCAGTGAGAGGTTGTGCAGCAAGGGAGAGCAGTTGCCTAGTCATAGAAAACAAAGTGCCTTCACAGAGGAAGGAAACAGAATAGAAAGAACAAACCAGTCATTGAGAGAAGGAAGGCAAAACCATTCATACAGTGCCAGGAAGTTTTTCACCAACATTACCAAAGCCCATAAATACACAGGCAATTAAGACAGAGAGAAAAACAGAAGGTTCTTCTCTTTCTGTTACAGCACATCTACTGCCTGATGCACTTTAATTGCCAGAGATTTTAGAAAGAGTTGTTCATGAACAATGATCTGCTCATATCCTTTCTAGGAGCAAGTGTGATGCATGGGAGCAGCCAAGGGATCAGCTAAGATTGACCTCTCATCCTGCATTTACCTTCCTCAGCTGCTGGCCTCCAGCTTAATGTTTAGCATCAAAATCAGCTTGGTAAAGTCAATGTGGCAGTCTCTCATTCTGCTGAATTACAGGCACAGGCAAACAGAACAATACCACAGCTCCTTGGGGACAAAACTACACATGGATCATTTGTGCACTTGGGTAGTTCTGCACTCATCCAGGCTTTAAGGCCCTCGATAGTATATTCAAGCCCCAGAAAGCTGCTGTATAGGCAGAAGTGTTTGTGACTGCAGCTGAAAACATCTGTTCCAGTAAGAGTGTTCAGTCTGGTTTAATTTTCTTACTGGAATGGCTGTTGCCTCCATTGTCCTGTCAGTGCACATCTTTTAGGACATGCTGCTGCACCAAAAACACAGGGAACACACATAGACTCACCTATTCCAAATGATGGGGGAGTTTTGCACAACTCCAATTCAACTCTTGCTTTTGTTGTGATGGCAAGTTTAACCAGCATTGTCTAAAATGAATAAACACAGCTCATCTTGAGGCTACATTAGAGACAGGTAGGGTTTGCCCAGGGAAGGGACTGGTAATGGGTTTGAAGTCTTGAGTCATTTCTTAAGCACAGTGACTGTAATTTGAGTTGGGCAGCAGTGCCAATTCCATCAATTGGCTAAACAATGCAGTGCAGGAATAGCTCAGGAAGATAAAGAGCTGATTTCAAAATAGTAAATTGAGAGAAAACATTGAGAGAAACCTCTCTTGAGAGGCCAGATGAGCACCCAGAGGAAGTACAAAAGATGAAGACCTAATGATTAATTAAGAAGCAGGATAGCCAGGCACAAAGGAATGTGTGCATCTGTCACTGAAAATCTGTGACCAGTCCACGTCTTACAAACCAAACACTGTTGGTGCCTATCTAAGAGATGAGGAGAGGTGTCCAAGGCAAGAGGCACTGGCACCAATAGGCATGGAGACACTTCCCTGGGAAAAGACAGTGAGTTGCCTTTGGCTGTTGAGAGAATGCCTAGGTCTGCAAAATCACCACTGAAACAGGGAAAGTGTTCACAGAACAGCTATTATCTGCTGCTTACAATGTGAAAGCAGATCATCAAAGGATATTTTCAGGTAGTATGTTTAAAATAAGGAGATATGCAATGTGTAATTATTGCAGGGAATTTATTGCCACAGAATGGTGAGGTGATTATAAATTAAAACACTTTCAGCAAGTAATTTGACTGATTCACAGAGGGACAAACCCTGAGGCTGTACATAGAAGGATGCAGGTGCAGTGCCTGCCAGAGGAGCTCCCAGAGCCACAAATTACCATGGACTGGGAGAGCAGGTTGGGCAAGGACCCTTGGGTACAGGCTTCTTATCCTTTCCTCCATGTCATCCATGGTATCCCGGAGGCAGGATGCCAAAACAGATGGCTCCTGAACCAATACAGACATTCTTAAGGCTAGTTAGAAAATGAGAGTAATATGTTTAAATACTATTTCAGATTTAAAGGTGTGTATGGGACAACCTAAGACAATTATAGTCCTGTCATTCTGGTACTGTTTTGAGGTAAAATAATAGAAAAACTGATACGGGACTAGATTAATAAAATATTAGAGAAGAGAAATATAATTAATGCCAATCAAAATGGATTTATGGGAAATAAAACCTGTCAAACAAATCGGATATCTTTTTTATGAGATTATAAAATTTATTGCTAAAGGTAGTAGTGCAGATGAGGTTAGACTTTTTAAAGCATTTGTTGTTGTACCTCATAGGATCTTGATCAAGAATAATATAAGTCTCTGCGTATTAGATTAATAACTTGTTAACCAGCACTTTGAAAATATGACACAAACAGGAAATTATCACCACGAATGTAGTATCAGAATGCTGCGCACACTGTTTCTTGCTCCTTGTCATATTAATTATTTTTATCAATACTGGGGAATAAGATGTAAAACCACCTGAAGGAAAGTTTATTGCTGACACAAATGATAAAATTCTGCAGACAAACCATGAAAAAGGACAAGGTCACAGATCCAAGACAATTACAGATTCCTTGTTAATCTTGGCTTAGGAAAGCTATGTGTGTTTTAATATGGTCAGTTATGAAGCGTTACATAAAGGCATGCAAAAAGATATTAGTGGTTAGCTATGTATTTAACCTAAAGAATATTTTTCTGAGAAACAGCAATTTTGAAAAAAAAGTATGCTAGTAGTTAGCTGTAAATAAAACCTTGTTTAAAATTATGCTGGAAGACATAATTTGGAGGCTTTAAAGAGTTAACTTGGGCATCTCAGGTGTGACCTAGGAAGTAATATTTGATGTCTGGACTTGAGAGGTGCTCAGCTCCTGTCATTGGTGTCCCCAGTTAAAGAAAGTTACTGCTAAACTGAAGAGCCTCAGAAACCAGACATGCAAGTGATGGGAATGCGAGGGGCCGTGCTCCACAGGCTGAGGTTCCTGGAGAAGACCCTCTTTAGTTTATCAGTGGGAAGCCTGAGGGGTTGCAGTTTGTAAATAGCTACTTGGAGAACCAAACTTTAATAAGAGGGCACTTCAAACTAGCAAATAACATATAAAAAGATCTAGTGGCTGGAACCTGAAGCCAGGCAATTTCACAGTAGAAATGAGGCACAAGTTTTTTTCAACAGTGAAAGTAATTAAACATTGAAACAATTTACCATGGGAATGTGGTGGATTCCCTATCACTGGCAATTTTAAAATCAATACTAGCTGTTTCTTCAGAACATATGTTCTATCCAAACATGAATTAATTTTTGGTAGTCCTATAAGCTGCGTTATTCAAGAGGTTGGCAAAGAAATTCACTTTTCCTTCTGGCATTATAATCTCTATTTTCCCAACTGTTAAGTAGTTAAGTAGTGTCTTATTCCCCCTCCCTCCACCATTTTTTTTCTTTTTTAAGATCTTTTAACTTTTCTATATAAATGACCAACAGTATTTCTCATCCTGCTTCTGTTTTAAACAGAAGAATAGGATGCATTTCCCCCTTGGAAAATGTTACATTTTCTATCTCCAAGTTTTGAATATGAGTTTATTCTCATTGATCTTGGGTTTGGCCACAGTATACTGTGTATTCTCACATCACAGTGGTAACTGCAGTTCTCCAAGACAGGTCTGTGTGGCTTCAATGGTGCTCCTGAATTGAACAGTCCAGGGAAGGTTTGTGTGCCCTGCAGTCAGCTGGCACAGCACCACTTACTTCCACAGGGGTAAATTCTCTTACCATTCAAAGCAGTGAGGCTATATGTGAGCAGCCTGTGAGGGAGAGGAGCTTTAAAAATTTCATCTTTCAGTTTGCTTTGAAATGAAAATGATTAATTTGCAGAACTTCCTTTAATGAAGGTGGCTTTTTTTCGAGGAAATTAGGAATGTACCAGATCTCATACACATGCTTTTAAGTGTGTCTCTGACCTCTCAAAACAAGTTTGTTCTATTTGTCTACAATCAAGATTGGAGTTCAGTTTCAGAGTGTAAACCACTAAATGCAGATATCTATATGTTATCCAAGTATCTGTGCTCTCATAACCTACTTTTGTGCCTATGTGTTCAGTTGAGTCAGCTGCCAAGATAGATTAGACATCTGCATTTGGTTGGCAAAATTGCTCTACAGACTGCTGAATCAGGGCAGTGATTCAGTTGCCTAAATGTAGGTTTTTGGAGCCATTTTAGTTGCCTCCAGTTGTGAAGAGCTTCACAGATGACATGGCTAACAAGATCATGGGATTTTTTCAATACCTGTCCTCCTCTCTCTTCAGGTGATTCCCTTCTCTTAGCAAGTGTAAAAAGAAGTGTAAAAGCGTTGTCCACAAGATTTAATTATCTGTGGTACTTTTAGCTCTTTCAGCTCTCTCTCACCTGCCCTGACAGAACATGAAGCACCTCTTGGTGAAATGAAAAGAGTTGCTTACTTATGCTGTCTTTAATTTTCAGTGCTATATTTTATCAGTGCTTTATACTTAGAGGCAGTCACAAAAATATTCTGATCTGCTGCTAAGCTCACAACACCACTGCTAGACTCAGAAACTGAAGGAAGGAAGCACCTGTGTGCTGGTCCAGATCTCTCCCAGAGTTGATGATAAACTTCCTTCCCTAAAGGAAGACCCCCAAAGTTGCATATTTAAACGAGAACAGTAAAGAAAATTCCAGCCTGAATTTTTTGCTTTTGAATACAAAGTCACCCATCAGCAAATCTAAGACATTAATTTCTTCATACCCATTGTTCCTACACCATTGTAGCAAGACCTTTGAGTACCATACACAGTTTTCAAGGATATCTTAGTTTAATGAAATATCTAGTTTCCAAGGAAGGCAACCAGCCCCAGCAGGAATTCTCAACTTGGGAAAGGGCAGATACCAACACTTTTGTACCTACATTATATATAATACCTATATTATATATAATAACAACTAAATGTGCTTTGTCCTGCAACCTGGTACTTAGGTTGGATGGAATAGCCCATGCTGAGTCTGTTAACATCTCTTACTCTCCCAAGCAGATTGACCGTGTCTGATTTGCCTGTTGAAAATGGGTCTGTTGGGAGTCCTAACCCCTAGATGTAACAGGGAACTGTTTGGCACAGTGTTGGTTGACACAGGCCAAAACTATATCAGAAGCCCCTCTAGCAGTTCAGCAATGCTGGTGGCTCCATCATTGGGGAATGTTTCCAGGTGCTGTTTAATTTCCTAGCAGGGCCAGCTCAGAACTTTGTTATTGTTGTTGATGTTGCATGAAAAGAGTATCTCAGTGATGAGCAGCTACATAAAATTAATTGATGGGAAGGTATAGAAATAGGTCATGTTTTCATATGGATTCAATTTTGGGTAGTCTGGCTCTATGTGGTGGTGCTTGTATTCTCTTGGTTGGTTGAACTGGCATCAGGATGACTGCTGTTTTCTGTAGATCTATTGGCAAGGGAGATCAGGCCAGTTCTGTTCTGCAGCTGTTGTTGCTGAAGCTCATTGCATGTTTCGTTTGCAAAACTTGAGATGAGGGGGTTTCCACACTGGAGTTGTAGTATAATTAATCCATTAAGGTGTCAAAATTGGGCCCTAGCCTTTGCTTTCCTATAGCTGGCCAAGAAGGATTATGCTAGCAAGTATTTGGGTTCCTCTAGCCACCTACATTTGGGGAGGATTTTCTTTTTGCAGGGTTGTGTTTACCTAGTAGATTCTTTATGTCATGCTTTCATTTTTAGATTGAAGCTCAGTCATTCATTAATTATGAGGCCTCCCTATATGTAATTTAAAGGATGTTCAGTGTCTTTGTCATAGAATTTTACTTTGTTTTGATGGTTTGGTTTTATTTTTTCCAAGTTAGATTATCAGTTTCTATGCAGCGAACAATGAAAACCATCCAGTCATGGTAGGAACATCAGCATGCAGTGGCAGCAGTTTTTTCTGAACTGTTTTTTTGAAACTTGTGATTTGGAGTGTCCAAGAAGTTCAATAGATCACAGGTATCCATGATGCTGACTATTCTACTGACTCTACTGGAGTGCTTTACTCCCCATGCTTGTTTGCATAGATCTTACTTTAAGCCTTCATGTTTGAATTGTTGTATGAATTTAATGAGTGACTCTGTTTTTTGATCTATTTAACTCTGAGTGCCAATCTGAGTCAAAAGCCCTTATTTAAGCCTATGCCTCAGAAAAATACCTTTCCAGCTTTTGTTAAGGAGCATCTGCACGGTAATGTGGTTTGCACTTAGTTTCCTAGGGAATAATCCCACTTGAATTCTCTGGATTATGTTATTGTTGGCTAGATACGGTAATGCTTCTTCCTTGAGGATGCTGCTGACTAGATGGCTTATAAAACACCTCTGTGGCACACAGGGCTAAGTGCATTTTGACTTGTGTGCAATTGGGGCAGTTAGTTCATCTGATGTGTGTGTTCCTGAAAACAGCTGTGTAGTCACCACGCCTCTCTCCTTGTATTTATTTTGGAGGAGGCTTCAGGTGAACATGTGAGAAAGGGAGGACTGCATGATATGGAAAGCCAGAAGGGCTGAGGTAAGCCAGAGCCACAGCAAGCACACAGAAAGGGAGAGTGATGTATTTAAATATTTAGCCACAGTTGCAGGGAGGAAATCGCAGACAGGCTAGAGCGGAACGCTTGTTAATTGCTGATTTTCTGGGCATTCTAGCATAGAGGCACCCTCTCCTGTCTTGTTACTTGTTGAAGAGGAAAAGGGGTTGAAAAGGAAAAGCCATTTATTTTTGTGTGTGTTTTTAATTGTCCCTCCTGAGACAGGCTTTTGCATCGTAGTGTGTTCAATCTGTCGCTTGCAGTTTGTTTTCTGACAGCTGAGGCTCTTATCAGAGTGCACACCTACCAAAGGGCGTAAGGTGAGGGGACTAGCACTGCCTACCATAGGGTGGTCTTGAGGGGGATGGGCTGTGTCACAGAGGCTTGGGTCACCTGCAAGATTACTGTTAGTCGCTGAGGCTGCAGGGAGAGACTCTGGTATTATTTTTGAAGTGTGACTCCCATCCTGGTGGGTTTCCATGGTTTTATGTCCTGTCTCTCCTACAGACCAGCTCATGGCTGTTCTGGGATTTTCTTGCAAAGGTCACAGTGGTCAAAAATACTGTCTTGATAGTTTAGGAGATGACATTCTCTCTTCTCTTGTGGGGAAGAAAAATAATAAGGCCTGTTGTACCAATCTATTGCTGTTGACCTATTTCCACTTGGTGATGGAGGACAGCTAGGTCTCCACTGTCCATTTAGATTTTAGATTCTCCTGACAGTCATGCTCTAATTTTTAAACTTCCTGCCCATGTAGTTACCTCTGTGACCACGGAGCACAGAGTGCTGAGACAAACGTGACCCCTTCAAAAGCCTTGGGATTACTTGTACTGATGTTTCTAGTGGTGATGGCCACAATGCGGAGATAGGCATCCCCTGTTTAAATTGCCTTGTTTGCATTTTGGTGGCTGCAGCAGCAGGAATGCACTGCAAATTAAATCACAGTGTTCTTCCATTGTGCTCTGTTGGCCTTGCTGAGCTCTGTACTGGGGTTAGACTTCCCTTAGACCAAAACACGTGGATTCAGTGTGAGGCTGGACCTGCTAGCATTGCTCCACTGTGGGCATGTGGCAGCAGGCCATATGTATTACTCTGCTCAAAGCAGAGCTCTGGGAGGCAGCAGCAAAAGTTGGTGGCTGTTTTCATTTGCCATCCCTGCAATGTCATGCACAAGCTTGAGCCACAGCGAGCAGGAGTGGGAGCATGGGAAAGAGAAGGATAGATGTAACTTCCTCACTCCCACAGAAGGAGAAGCAAGGACTGGTAGTCAGGTGCCTCAAAAGACCTCCTGCTGTGTGGTGCATACTTTGGAGAGCCTAGAAAGGGCCATTTCATTCCTTAGTCCTCGGGAGAGAGCTTGGTCAAAGAGATCAAAAAGGTTTAAGAACTCAAACTATAGTAATAAGCAGGAAAGGTGGGGTCCCACCATCTTTGGGTTCAATGTAGGATATCTGGGGAAAAGGAAACTGAAAACAATTATTCACCTTATCATACCTGTACATACTCACTGTTTTCTATGTTGGGCTCACTGTCCTCTTTTCTCTGCTCTTCTCCTCTCCCTGTGTGTAGCTCCAGTCCAGTTTTCCATAAGGTCTTTGCATTTCACTTCCTTGAGGCAAACTGGTCGTGGTTATGCTGTCCATCTTCCTGATGTGAAGCTGTTGTGTCTCCAAATAACTTTAGGACAATGATTTGGATATTAAGGTGTGACTCCCCCATTCCGCTGGATGGTCAGACAAAGCAGTGCAGTGGCACCTTAAGGAGGAGCATTCTTTGATGGAGCAGATTATACACATGTTTCTGTGAGACAGATTCTTTGAAGTAGTCTTGTCAGTACTTGCCACAACAGGAGGGAATGTCTGAACTACATTTATAGGCCTGTTTTCAGGAGTTTGTCAAAACAGAGTTTCATCCCACTTGGAAGTGTTAAGACTTAAAACTTTTTTTTTTATTTTCCTCCTCTAAAAGCAGATGGAAAAAAAGATGAAATCCCTATTTTTTTTATGAGAGAAATATTTAGGCATATGGGATGGGGTTTTTTTGACATCATAGAGATGTTTCATTTCTGAGATTCTGAAACACTGCATTTTTTTATCATCTCAACTTCTAAATGACTCAAAATATTTCAGCTTTTAAAATGGAATACAAACTGGTACATATTTTTACCTGACTAAAATTAAACATATAAGTGATTCGTAGTGAAAGTGACAATGAAAATTATTCAAATTTTTTTGCAAATTATTTTTACTGTTACATGGCAGTGGTGTTTTGTTTGTCTTGTTTTGTTTGTTTTTTTAAAACCAAAACAATTTATTTGAGGAACTTCTGACAAAAAGTTTCACAATGTGTTTGGAATGGAAAAAGTTAATAAAAAAAATTACATCTGAAAGGCATTCACCCCTTTCTGAAAGTTCTCCCCTGCCAGACTGTTGAGAATATCAGGCATTATGGTTTTTGGAAACAGAATATGGAATTGGCTGGAAGGTATTTGTCATGAATTTCAAACAGTTACCATTTAGACTAAAAAAAACCAAAGTACTAGAAAGATGGCAGAGAAGCACATTTTAAAATGTGATGTCAGGATGAGAAGGTTGCCCTGATTTTGCCTTTATATCATTTTTCCTCTTGGAAAACCCACACATACACATATTTTCTCTCTTGGTCTCATTTGAAGATTTTGGGGACATTCAGATGTATTGCCTGTACTCCCCGTAACTAATTTACACACTGCAAGCATATCATAGCACTCCAGAAGCAGTTCAGTGCACAGGCAGTAAGAATATTACTTATCTAACCAATTGCAATTAAGAGGTACCACTTGAATTTGGAATATAGAGTGTGTGTTGAAGCCATTTGTGAAAGAAAGTGCAAACAATTTAACAAACATAATTGTGAAACAAAAACAAACAGAAGTAAATTCAAAGCAATGGCCCTCTGGTCATGGAAAGAAGCTGAATTTGTTGGCTATCTTATCTGGCATGAGTTAGTTGCTCAGCTGTACATACAGACATTGTCCACCAGGATTTGAATTGGGAGCCAGGAACTCATTGCTAGGCCTTCAGCTGGTAATGGCCTTCCATCATTAAAGATTTCCCTAATGGAAATTGCTAACATTTAGAGAACCATTTTGGAATCTTGCTTAGTATTTAATAGAGAATTTGAGCCATCCTAGGAGAATCTCTTCCAGTCCTGTATTTTTAGAAAGCCATTATATGGATAGCCTGTTAAATTTTTGTGGAGCCCTGCTGAGGTTTTCTCCATTGTAGTATAAAGTGTTTTCCTGAAAAAGCTAGGTTGTAACCTGTCTTCTGAGACAGAGTCATCTTCTTCCCTTAAGCCAGAAGAGTCATTTTGTGTTCCTGGTAGGTCAGATTCAAAGCTGGTGCTGGTCATCAAAGCTCCTGTGATCTCTAAGAGGCATCAGTGACAGACACTATGCCAATTTATAGGGATGGTGAATCCGCCCCAGTGGGTTTGTTCCTGTTTCTCCCATGACATCCACCAGTATGGAAGCTAACTCTTCTTTACCAGTCTCTGCATGGAAACAGACAAATGAAAATAGTGATAATGGGATTTCAACCTCTTTCTACTCTTGTGAACCATAAGCATTATAGCTGCCCTGCATTTTGCAGCAGGAACCTCCAGTACTGGAAAAGGAGAACACTGGTCTTCTACGAAGTGCTTGGCAGAATGTGAGAGAGAGCCAGTATGTCAGGAAAGTAAGAGATGCAGCAGTCAGGCAACATGCTGCAATTAGGGATTTCTAGATGCTTGCATAGGCCTTGGTGGTGTATATTACTGTCTTTCAAAACATATCCAGTAGTTAATTAAAGCTAAATCCAGACCACCATCTCTGTTTTCTTGCCTGCTGTTTTTCCTTCCCCCTCCTTTATTTCTTTTCTCTGAACTTAAAGACTTGGTATTGCTCCACTCACTAGAAGTGATTTGAAATGACTGCATGTGTTTTTCGTTAGATGCACATCTGTCTAGGATACATGAAGTAGGAGCAGCAAGAAAGAGGTCTCAACTTATTCAGGTCCTTGTAATCCACCTTTGTGTGGCATTCACTGCTACTCAAAGAACTGAATCCAAGGAAATGGACTGCATTTGAGCAGCAACTGGAACAAACCACAGTTGTCCCTCTAATGAGCAGCTCTTCATGTTGATCCCACCCAAGAATCTCCTGGGCTCAGAACTTTAGGGAGCATCTGGTGGGGTATGTGGGATGCTCTGGGGCAGGGGGTAACTAACATGTCATTGGGCACAAACTCTTTGGGAAGTAGTTCCAGGGTGGGGGACCTGAGAACAAGGAGCAGTCTTGGCCACCGAGGGTCAACAATGCAAAGAACAAGAGAGAAGCACAAGAGAGAGGCATATGTAAAACACGTGCCTGGCCTTTAAGAAAATCTGATTTTGGTGGTTTTTTTTTTTTTCCAGAGACAGCTGAGCTCTGTGACCCAGCTTGCCTGTCCCAGCAGCTAATGTATGGCACCTGGGAATTGTTTGCATCAGTCAAGTATTGAATATTTTAGAGTCTTGATTGTTACAGAAACAAGGTTTTCCTCAAGATTTTCAAATATAATAAAATGTCCTCCTGATGTACTGGGTACCAGGAGCACCATTTAGAGTCAGAGGAGGACCCAATTCATTCCTAAGGTGCACTCTAAAATATTTATAACCTGTCTGTACTTGGACAATTTTGCCAAAAATGTATACTTTTGCTGTGTTGAACAAGAACTATTTTAAGAAGCAATTAAAAATTGTAAAAGCATTTTTGTGTAGAGTGTGCTTATGAAGGTTTGTGACTACAAGCAGCATCCCCTGAACATATTTGCAGTAACTCTCTGCCTATTTCCTTCATCCTCCAACTAGAGCACCCAGGCTCTACCAGCCCTGAGCTCCCTAAACCCAGCTGTTCCTGTGCAGTTTCCCTTGCTCCCCCATGTACATGTTGCCACTGGATTCCATTCCCAGCCTACATAAATCTGGTATTGTCACCTCGATCATCCCTTGTGAGAGGTGTTAATCCCTTGGGTTCCACAGGGACAGGTAAAAGCCAGCACTGTGCACCAGTGTCATTAGCTAGGTTGTAAATGCTGGGATTTGAGAAGCATTGATGAGGATGTTGCTACAACCCATGCATGAGCCACCCAATGTCCCTTTTTTCTCCCTTGCAGATGGAGACAAACTTTCTGACTTGACAGCATAAAAAGAGGGTGCTTTTTTTCTCCTTTTTCTTTTTCTTCCTTTTTTTTTTTTTTTTTTTTTTTTTTTTCCGGGGGGAAAGATTATATAGAATTATGTCACATCAAGAAAAACACAATGATTAAAATAACTTGCTATGAATATTCATTCTCAGCTTGGCAGATGGATGAAGTGGGCTGAGCATTTGCAGAATATTGCTAACTGAGCTCTCTTCCAGAGAATAACATTTCAAAAGAATTTCCGATGAGGTCTGTTGGCCAAAACTAGAAAGGATTTTGCTCTTCCTTTTTTCTTTCTTTGGCATTCTGAGCTTCCACCTTCTTGCTGAAATGAATTTCTTTCTAATCACAGTTTTGGATACTTCTGAAGCCTCACACTGAGGCCTTCCAGATGGGTTCATTGCAGTGGGAAGAGAAATACTCATTATCGTTATTATTATGATTACTATTATAATTCTTAACTCTTACATTACATTTTCATGATTGTCCTGAACAATTCCAAGTTGTTTTACTAACAAGTTTCATTTGCTTCAATCACTAAAACACAGTAACATCTGAAGAAGCAGCCAGCATTTGTTGAGTATTTTTGTGCTAAAGAAGTGGGAGGGGGACTGATAGAGGAGTGATGCATCGTACTCATTTTAAAGTTTAAGAGGTACATTACTAGGAAGAGTGAAATGACCCAAACTGGACTTTAGCTGTATTTGTACCCAAGGAATTGTGAAAGATTTCATGTATGCTGGAATAGGCACTGGGAAGCAGAGCTGTGCCTTCCGTGAATGTCACAGTGCCCCCTAGTAGCAGCTTTATTGATCAGAGCTGACTTAGAACACTGCTTCTTTTCAAAACGCCAATACTATTTCAAGTTCTGTCTTTACAAACCAGGTAAAAAACTCAATAATATCTTTTCCAAGAAGAACGTTGAATGAAATTTCTGTTGTGCTGATTTATTTTCTTTTGGTAATGGCTTAAAACCAGAAGAGGAAAAAAAAAAGCTTTTTCAAAACTGAAATATTTCAGATTTGTTCATTTTTTCTTAAAAAGGGAAGCTATCCAACTTTTTCACATCACTTGGAGATGTGCAGCCTCAGAAGGCTAGAGACCGACCCAGCCCATAGCTGTGTCATTCCAGTTAAGTACCTGATGATAGGAGTCAGGCAAAAAGATGGCTTAATTTGCTGTGACAGATAGTGCATGCCTTCCTTGCAGGCTACTGGAATCCCCACCAGGTGATTCACCTGGTATACGATGCCTGCTTTGAGGTCGTGCAAGCCAGTCATGGCATAGATAATATTCCAGCTTGCATTCTGCACGGTGCTTTCCTGGGATTTTTTAAAAATGTGGATGCTGCAGTATGCAGTGCTTCTGAGCTGAGCAGGCCAGCAGCTCCCTAGGGAAGGACAGGAATCAGGTGCCACAGTGTAGTGCTATTTCACCCAGCTGTATGAGATTGCAGGAGGACTTCCCTAGATTGCTTTCCAGAGCTGTCACTACGAGTAGGTGGCAGGTGTGAGAAAAACATTGAGGTGTGTTCTGCTTTGGATAGACAGGAGATTTAGTGAAAATATGACCATCCAGGATCAGGGCAGAGAAATGCACACAAATAAGGGGAAGAGGAATGCAGCAAGTGGGACTCAGCTGCAGAGTGATTTGTTACCATCCCAGCAATAGCTCTTGTTTCAACTGAGCATGATCTCTCCTGAGGAGAGGAGGAATCTAATCACGATGATTGATAACACCTTCAGAGGTTCCCCATGGGTATCAGAGCAGAAAACCACTCTCTTCTGGAGAGTGGATAGGAGCAAAATGCCTAGCACGCTGCTTGGAGGGTCTCAGCTCACTTCAGATTCAGCCTTTTGGACCAGGATGTTTCATTGCTTTGGAGAGCAGAAACAATTGTTTGAGGGCCATCCAAAGAAGGCCTGTGGCAGGTTAATGTGTGGAAGCCAGTGCTCTGGCTCTGTTTAATAAACTCAATACCACTTGTTCACCTCCCTGGCAAATGGATAGTGACACACAGTGACCATGCTTTGCCAGCAGTGTTGCCCGAGGCTTTAATTGCTTTGCACATAAAGTTATTTATTTCCACATCAAGAGGGTTGAGACCACATTTAGGGAGTAATTACAAAGCTGCCAGAGGGACTGGTGTTTGCCACACCAGCCAGGCTGTGATTTATCGGTTCTACTGGTATTTAGAAAGTGAGTTTTCCTCTCACCTCTTCCCTTCATTCAGTGTATCATGGCTAAAGGCATCTGTATCCACCAATTCCTTCTGATACTCTCTGCATGGAATATGTTCGGCAGCTGTAAAGAATCAAATACTGTGCGTTTAGTACTGGACATTGCTCTTGAAGTTTCAATCCTGGGGATTTGGATTTTTTTATTATTCCCGTCTTTTTTATTTCTTATTTTATAAAGAAAATTTTATTAGGATTCTCAGTGAGATTTCATTATGATATTTGGGAAGTAAATAGCAACAAATTCTTACCTTCTTATGAAGGGTTTGATATGGCTATGCCTTATCCATGGAGTCCATAGGATTTTTTTAATGTGTTGTTTCCTCATAAAATACAAGGAAATGCAATGTGTTTGACCTGAAGTCTTACGTATCATGGTCTGCTATCCCAGACCTGGATTCCCTAAATCCACATCCAAATGCCCTTCAGTCTTAGTCTCCATTTAATCTAGTGCTTTTTTTTTTTTTTAATTCTTAATACCAGCTTTCAAAACTGAATCTTGGTGCAATCAGAGATGCTTTGATTACTGGACCTAACATAGGTCCTTTGCTAACCCAATGGATTTTTAGAGGCTATACTATATTCATTTCAGCAGAATGGAAACCTTGTCCCAGCAGAAGTGGGATATAAATAATCGATAATTTCTTCAGCCTGTCCATTTAAAGGTACTGTTCTGTTTTAACACTTTCCTTACTTCATTTCCTAGATTCATGTTTATCTTTCTTATTTCACAATGCATTTCTGATTCCTGGGTGGATGATTTTTTTTCCTGTTGTCCTTAGAAATAGGGATTTAATCCTTACCATTTTTTTATGTTACTTCTTTTCCCACCAGCTTCCTCAGTTTTACAAATCCCTTTCAAAAAATTTAGTACCTCATATGTGTTGCTTGGGGTTTTTTATTGTTTTATTTTGATGTTTGCATGTAATCCCTGAAGGACACTGAGTCTGTTTGTGGTCATTGTTTTTTAGTGCATTAACAACGGTTGCTTTGCAAACAGACTTTTGTCTTTCATGTCAAATTGCACTGAAAATAGTCTTCTGTCTCTGTGAGCTCTGGAGTCAGCTGTTCTAAGTGATAATTTATTTAAGACATCAAGAAATTATTTTTCTAAACTGTCACCCAACATGACATCTGACTCATTTCTGTAAGCAGATAACCAAAGTCATCCACTTTTTTCTGCTTTATTAGACTGATTACTGCTTTGATGTTCATGAAGTTTATGCATTTTGTATTTTTTTTTCTTTTGATCAAGAGGATGATAATGTAACCTTGCTAGTATAAAGAGTATTTTTATATTAAGGGCTTTTGGGCTTATGTATTGGAGCTCACATATTAACTTCTCAAACGCTTCCTCTCTGGATTCTATGAGCACACTCACCTCTAAAGCCTCCTATACTTCATGTACAGCTTGAAACCAAAGATCATATCCTTCCATTGATCTTTGTAATTTCATTAGTCTTTACAACAGTAAGGTTTTCTTCCGTTATCCAGTGTACTCATTTACTCGTTATTGCTCAGAAGCCTATGCAATGATGTGTATACATATGATGATTTTTAGTCTTGGCCTGGAGCCTAATTTTATTGAAATTCTGTGTCAGAATCCCTGTTATATTTCAGAATTTATTCCTGCATTTTGATGTGTCTTAGCTTTGCTCCAGCTGAAGTTTCTGTCCTATCCTCTGCTCCCAGATAGCAGTTATCTCTCTATTGCTGACATCCTTAGCAGATGTCTTTGTCTGACTTGAGTGCTCCTCAGCACCTGCCAGCTTTCCTTAGCTCTGAATTTAAGAAAATATCCTTCAAACTTTATTAATTTTCAGTAGCACAGTCCAGATCTGCTGTAGTTAAGATGGAACACTTCCTGAGCCCATCCTATCTGCACTCACAGAGTGTTTACCTGAAATCCCTGCATTCCCAATAACGTTTATACCCTTCCTCCCTATTTGAAGTTTTCCTTTCTACGAGGTCCCTATAATTCCAACTATGCAATCTAATATGGTGCCCTTGAAATATTTCCAGTAAACATGTTGTAGAGAACTAAGTGCATAATTAGTATTATTTTTAGGGTCTCTCTTACATGACCAGCTATTCTCTGTTACAGGGATTTGTTGTGAGCAAGAACTTCTCATCTCTTACTGATCTATGTGCCTGCAAAGCACTCCTGCTCCTTCTAAGCCAGGTCCTTGTAGGTTTCTTTAGTCATTAGCTGGAGCTGATACAGATTCTTCTGGCACTGTAGCTTCTGCATCTTTCAGCTGGAAAATTCCTGGAGTAAAATTCTTTTTCAAATTGGAAGAAGATTCCGTAGCTGAAGGCATCACTTAACAGATTTTCTTACAGAATTTAAGCCTGATGGGAATTTAGCAGTGCTGCTCTGAGTCCAGGTTTTCTCCAAGGGTGGGAGTCTGTTCTTTGTCCTCTCATCCATAACGCATCCCTGGAGTGGCCCTTTGCTTTTGAAGACTGTGAGGTACTGAAAGTCATGAAGGTAGTCAGAAATTTGGATATCACTTTAAGAAACTGAGCATGTGACTTGTTCCCTTTTCTTTTTGGGTTTTGTGGGCTTTTTTGTTGTTGTTTGTTTGTTTTCTATGGGTGGGGTGCAGATGTATCCACCTACAGTTATGGGGAATTGGTCAGTACATGCTAGTTTTTTGCTGCTCCCTTCTCAGACTACTGTATTACTTCTACAGTTTATCTCTCTTTCCCCCTTCCCCTCCATGTTTTTCCCTCCCTTTATTACACAGGCTTTCTCCAAGGTGCTGCCAGCTTGGCTGAGGAACTCAGCTGTGTACTGCACCCCATGCAAGTATTATAAAAAAATAATGATTTCATTTTCAGCAGGTGTCAGGTGAAACCATTACCTGAGGTTTTGTGCTCTTAATGTAGAAGGCAGTCCCTTCTCTAAGGCTTTTTTTTGCCACAGGTACATAGCCCAGTCTGCTCTTCCCCAGCTGCAGGCCATGCTGCTTTGTTGCTGCTCTACTGTTAAATGAGGAGATGAAGATATCTTTGTGTATGTCTTTTTTACTTTATTTATTTTATCGAAGCTTTATTTTAGGGGGAGCAGTAGTGCACCCTGTTCAATTCCACCTCTAATTCCTCATCGGCCTAAGATGTTTTTCGCTCTTTCTGTGGTGGCTTTCAGCTGGAAATTTCCTGTGAGGCACCATGGTCCTTTCCATGCACAGTAGCTGTAGGAAGCAAAAACGAATTGCTGCATCAGAATGAGAAAGCCTGGGGGAAACAGACAGACAGATGAGTTGGTGGATAGGAGTGGTACACTCAGTTAAAACTGACCACAAACATGTCAAGGTCAGAAGAACTGCTCTATTGAAAAATTAAAAGTTATATCTATACTATTTTTTTGCAACTGCTATAGTTATTAAGGTGATGGCTCTAAATGAAGCCTGATCTGCAATTCTAGGTACTTCTGAAAATTAAAAAAAAAAAAAAAAAAAAGCAAGGTAGTGATTTAACTGAGGAACATGAACCAAAATACAAGAGAAAAACACATTTGTATTTGAGGTGCTGAAAATGGGGGGTAGGGGGTTAGCACTAAATTATTTCCATTCTCTCATTTTTTCTCTGCATTTGTCTGGCATTAGAGAGTATAACGTTCGCCAGTGTAGTTTTAGGCAAGCCTGGCACCAGTGAACTTGATGCTAATACCAAACACTACTCTTCAGTCTTCAGTTATTGGAGAACTCAGCAGTGTTGAGCATTATCCCCCTTTTTTGGGCACTCTTTGTAATGAATAGGATGGGAAAGACCAGTTCCTCTAGCCATTAGAGAATGATCTGTATTCTCTGCTCTGCCACTGACAATCTGAAAGTGGCTTTGGAAATTTCACAGCCTCCCTATGGATTCCTGTTTCCTCTGCATAAGGGAGCAGTTGTACTCACAAGCCTTTGACTCTGTTTTGGAAATTTTTGAAAGAAAAGGGTTTGAAAGCAAGGCATTTTGAAATGCAAAGCACTACTTTTACTGTCAGCTTAAAACTGGACCTCTCACTTCACATGGCTACATTAGTCTCATTTTTCTCTGATTTTTGCCCCATTGACTTATGCCCTTCCTCTTTTGGCTCCTACGGCTTTTTCTGACCATGAGATGTATTCTTCAAATGCTCTCACACTCCTCTTATTGCTAATTATATATTAAAGAGGTTCTGACTTCATATTTGCTCACTACAAAATCTTAGTCCAGCTGTGACACTGACAGGGCTGCTGGAGCTTGGTGAGAACTTGTGCAAATGGCACTTTTCTTTTCAGACTGCCAGTCTTAATGGAATATATGATGAGCCAGTAATAACCCCAGAACTTCTTGTACGAAAAGTTGGAAGAGAGCAAGGAGTCCTGTACCAGCATCCCATGAGTAATATGTATTTGCAAAAAGAATATTTTTTATAGAATTTTTTTCTGTGAATTCTAACACTTTCAATTGGATTGGTCACAGTTAATCCTGCTAAGTGACTTGTATGAAAGTTCCCTGCTGCCTAGTTTGTGCAGGTTTCCTAGGATAACAGAGAAAATAGTTTACAGGGATCCTGAAACTCATCTACTTATCCTCTGCCTCGATGTGCAGAAGTGCTTGGAGTGTTCTGCTGCCCAAATGTGGGTATTGTAGGATGTGTCTGTAGATTGCTACAGTTTGAAACATGCAGGGTCATTTTGGTTGAAGTATGCACTACATTTTTGTAAATTCACAGATTCATAGGTCTGAAGTCCAGTAAAGGCTGTTGTACCTTTCAGACCCACCACCAATAGAATTTTGCTGGGTCTGAATCCATTGCTTTGGCATAGATTTTTAGTTATGTAAAGGTGCATTTTGTAAGTTATTGTGGAGATTCAGCATGGGGCTCATTGGGGCATTCCTGATCATATTTGGTCTTTCAGTGTGAAGGGTCATGCTATTTATTCTCTGGCAAAGTGTGGAATTAAGAACCCAGTTTTGGCCATCATTTTATGCAATCTTGACTGCATATTGATTTTGTTTCCGATGAACATCACTAGCTGCTACAATACTGTAGTGATGGATGCAGTAAAAGGACTTAAAGACAGTGTCAAAATTACTTAATCCAGTGACATACTGCACCACGAATATGTCTTTGGTCTGTCACCTACATTTGGAAAATCTGCCCTAATGTGAATTACACTGTGTCTTGCATGTCAGGGAATCAGGACACCATAGGCAAATGTCTGTGATACCACAGAATGCCAGAGGCTATAGCAAATTTTGTTTCTTTCTAAGGTATAGTTAAGATATATCTTCCTTTCTTTCTCTAAGCTTTATTTTCTTCCACAGTTGGCCTGGCAAAGATTATGCCATGGCCAGAAGAGCCTATAATGACTAGACTGCTGGGGCAGTTATATTGTGCATGCTCGAATTTTAGCATGTCTCAATAAATTGAGATGAATTCTGAATTTAGAGTTCAATTTTCTCCCAATGAAGAAATTTTTTTTTAATTTAAACTCTTACTATTTCCCCTGATTTATTTACTTTTCCTTTTTTTATTTTATTAGACTAATAAGTAAATACTAATTCACACACATCTGATAGAGAGAAATAGATTAAATGAAATATTATTATGATGTTAAAAAAATCAGAAAATTGATCTAAACAAAATGTTCTGAGAATAATGCAATGAAACTCTTGAATTTGTAACCATCAAACATTTCATTGAAGTTGACAATTTCCATAGAGAGATAGGATTTTGATAAGGAATTAAATCAAAACTATTCTGGCAGGTCTTTTTCCTTTTTCTCCAACAGTTTGAACGATTGATCTGCTAAATTTCATCATGACTTCTATCAATAAAGAGGGTCAGCTCACTGACCTGAAAGCTAGGGTCCTTTTCAGGCATACAAAAAGCCAGGGTCTCTTAATCTCTTAACACAACTTCTGATGCTTACTGCCTTGCTCACATCATGAACATTTTCTACTCAGGCCTTTCTGGCTCTAGAGGAGGAACACTTTTTATGACTTTTTGCCTTCGCAAAAAAAAGGCAGTGAATATCTATTTGTTTACGTATGTCTTGTGTGGAATCTATTCATATATAAATAGTAGACCTCAAAACAAGCTGCTCTCTTTCTTCTATCAAAGGTTGTGTCAGGGCAGTGTTTGTGGAGGAAGTCCTCAAGGAACAGGCGAGCATGTGCATGATGTTTTAGCAGGATATTTTTGTGACTGCTCTTCTCATTTGATAAATATCAAATCAAACACTAGAGGGGCTGTCAGGTTCTGTGTCACCAGTGGTGTGAATAGATCTAAAATGGATGGAAAATTCACATGAGGTTGCTGTGGTGCTGGTAGGAAAATGCTCAACACAAACATCTGAAAATTTTCTCGTTCTCTCTGCCGGCTTGCAACAGGAAAGAGCTGTATTTGCATACAGTGGTGGGTGATAAGCATTAAACTGAAGTAAGGGAATTATGGGCTGTGTTACTTTGTGTTTTCTCAGTCAGGTTTACTTACTATCATGGATTCGGTTTGCATCTTACCTGCCTGGCACAGGTTCTAAGAGGTGTTACTGCCACACTTGGTATGTTCCTTGATATGGCCTTGAATGGGATGAGCCTCAAGGAACTCCTTGCAGCTTTAGGGCACTCAGTAGACTCAAATCTTCTGTGTGACTTGCAGCTTTGTCACTGTAACTTTCATCAATCACACTGATTTTTCCAGATAGTTTATTTCTTTGTTGCTTTTAGTATTCTCAATTTTCTTCTTGCCACTACAAGTTCAGCCATTCAAATAGGCAACTGGAAGAGCTAAAATATGTTTCATTAGTCCCTGTTCATGCTGTCTAGGCATTCTGCCTACAGCATCAGTTTCTTACCATCACTATTCTCATCCATATTATGACTGTAGAAATGAGCATTTTTTGTTCTCATTGATTTCAGTTCTAGCTTAAGGATTTACAGCGTGCCTACCACAATAGCATCTGAGTTCTTGTGAATACCTTCTGAAGGCCTTGACTTTAAGTTATTCATACAGGGCTTATTATAGTACTTGGAGGGGTCAGCATGAATGTCTAAGCCAAATGGAAATGTGGCCATCTGCCTTTTTAGCTTCTCCATCTATACGAGCCAGTGTCTTCACCCCAGACCTAGAAGCATTTTGTTATTGATAGAAATGTTTTCCCTGCATCAAAATGCTTTGCAGCCTTTTGGGATGAAGCATTCTTATTATAATCATTGTAGCAAACAGACGTGATTTCATCTGTGTTCAGTACTTGGAAGGATGTTGCCCAGGCAAACAAGGGTTATATGGGACCGAAAGTGAAACAGTGCAAATGGTGGTTGGGCCATGCTGTTTCCTCTGATGCCAGTGTAAAACTCAGCTGCCTGTTGACTTCAAGTTTCCTTATGCTGAAATCATCTCACTCTCTCACATGAAGTTCCACTAGATTTATGCTGGTGAGAGCATATTTTGACCCCTCAGATGAAACTCGAGACAATTACATCTCCATTAAGAAATTAATTCAGAATTAATGCAGTTATTGTGCAGCGATTAAATTCAAAACTGCTGTGAGAAAAACTAAATTATAGAGCTTGGACATTTAAGCTGTAGCTTGTGGGGATGTAATGAACTGGCCTCTTACATTGAACGATAAACTTCATGTTTGTAATAATCACTTGGAATTGACTTCATGTAAATAACTAGTACAGCTGAAGCAATCATCTCCTGAGATAGTGCTGCTGTCTTGTCGGGATTTTTCTGGTTGCTGCATTCTTTTTCACTGCAGACTTGCTACAAAATCAACCTGCATGGTCTCCTAGCAGCTCTATTAATACCTTGCATAACTTTTAAAGACCTCTTTATAGTTATAACAGGTTGCTTATTGTAGGTTAAAAACATACCAATTGAAATTGAATGTTGCCATTATTATTGTTGATGGAGTTTTTCCAACTCTGTGAAGAGATATGTATAAATTACATGGTGTTTAAAGTTCAATAAATATGCTTTACCAGTAGAGCAGCTTGTATTTAATCTTCCATATGAGAGTTGGTCCAGTGAGTGATAGGGCAAGGTGTGTTCATGCATGGAGCGCTGTGCGTGCTATTTTAAAGGTGGCTAAGGAACTTAGGACCACATGGCTTTTGCCATCTAATTCCTTTGGCTACTTTAGCCAAAAGAGTAATCTCAGAAATAAAACCTGGCTTTCAGTGCATTTCACTCTGGCTGAATCTGATGTTGATTGGTTCATTTTTCCAGGAAGTGTACTGATTTCTTAATTCCTAAGCAATAAAGCACAGACATGACATATATATTACTTGATTATTGGTGGAAAGGATGTAAGAGCATCTCCATTCCTGCCCTATGACATTGTTTTACCTCCCTGCTTGAATTAGAGGGTTTAGGATCTGAATGTCAGACAGTAAAACCAGTGGAACAGCTATAAATTCATACATTTTCCAATTGCAAGCCTTTAATCTAGATCTTCGGTAAAAACTTCAAAATCTCTTCAGTGGTCTAATTTTTTTGAAAATTTCAGCCTTGTGACTTGTATTCAGCTGTTTGAAAGTGAACATGATGACTCTCCTATATGAGAAAGAAACTACCTTTAGTAGTATATCTTGCCCTAGCAGGTAGTAGCATCAGACATACTAGGAAAAAACAGCATCACATATTCCAAAGTTTTTTCATCTCCTCCTTTTGTGTTCATTGACACCAATATTGCTGGACACAGTCTATACCTACCTTAGGTGTTCTAGCAGAGCAGGATTGCACATTAATTTGCTGTGTCCTCTTCTGTTTTCTGAATCTGGTAAGGGCAGCTGACTCTTGGTGTAGATCCAAAGGGTTAAACATGAAAAAAATAATTCCCCCTTCATCTGTCTCTACAACCAGTGGTTTCTATTCAGTCAAATTACTTGGGTGCCCAAGTGCTTCCTGGAGTTTCACAGGTGCAGCTGTCTGAGTACCTATTTGTCTACGGTGTGCATATAATTATTATTTCCTTTCCAGATCAACTAACTGCATTTCTAGCCCCTTCTCAATCATCTCCTGCTTCACTCTTCTCTTATTGGGGTGAAAATTCCCTGAGATGCTGTTCAGCAAAAATTTACAGAACAAGAAACAAATTGTTTCTGGAGAGTGCTATTTACCTTTTTTATTTTCTGCTTTGTTAACGACGCAGGGGTTTCATTAGCAGAGAACAAAATGAATTCCAGGACAGCGAGTAATATGCACACAAATTATATGGGAAAAAAAAAAAAAAAGAAAAAAACCCAAACCAACAAAACACTAACAACCTTCAAACATAAAAATAACAAAACCCCCAGAAATAATAGAGCTGGAGTATCCACTAATAAGAAAGCAAATGATGTTCTGGATTATAATGCAATATGAAATTACCCTGTTAAAGCCTTGGTAACCAGCAGTATTGTAGCCAAGCCCACAGGGTCACTGAGCCTACCCCATGTTAAGTTGTGAGAAATGTGGGGGGAGCCTCAAACTAAGGGTTGGGGGTGCTGCAAGGCAGAAGAGCATGGCCCTGGCAGAGCTTGGTCAAATGGAGATTCTAGGAAAAAAAATACCAGGCAATACTAAATTGTGATTTAATAGTCCTACCAAAGCATTGATGAGCGTTTCTTGCAGCTACTTCTGCTCTACCTTTGTTATCCCATGTTCCAGACTCAGTATTCCCAGCTGTGGGGCAGGTGTTGACTTCCTGTGCTTATTGGAGGGTGGTAGAGCTGCAGTGCTTGCTGGGGACGAGCTTATGAGATATTACCTGAAACACAGCATGTTGGGAACTAGCTGACTCCTTTTGTACGCATGGGACAATACCCACAAGTATGTTGTTGGGATAACCCTACCTGCCTGCAAGAGGTTCTATCAGAAAAGCTTTGCGTCTGTACTTAGGGTGACAAAAGAAAAAAAACAAACAAAAACAAAAAACAACATACCATCCCCCTTCAGGCCTGAGGGAATGAAGCTTGCTGGAGCAGATAACTAGGATACTTTTATGAAATGGATCAAGCCCCCTCACCTTAGGGGAGAAAGTGTGGGGTGTTGATAAGATTGTACCATGCAGATGACACTTGGTAATTAGCACTATCTATAATATAATCACTCACTAAGAGGTTTAGCTGGGATGTGACTTACCCAGAAGAGGCACTAGAGGAAAGGGGAAGAAAGGACAGGTGAGAAGAGCAAGATGTAAGATTTGCCCTTCTTTAATGTCATCTATCTTTGGATCTCAAAGAGTCTACCCCACTTTTAAAAAGAAGGGTGTAGTAGTTCTGTGACATACACAATATTAACCTATTTTAGCACGGGCAGGAATAAGGAACAGGAGTGTTACAGACTATGGCTAGGCTGCCTGATTTGTAAGAAACTATGCTGGGAATAGAACACAGGTGCCAAGAGCAAGCACTCTGCTCAGTGGTTCTGAGATATGCCCAAATCTGGGAGGTGTATGAATAAGACAACCTGTGCTTATTCTTCAGAACAAGTCTTGCCTTAAGAAGCTGGTGTTTACCCAAAAAAGCACATCAGTCTCATTAGAAACAGTAAATAACATGCTAGTTAGTATTTTCTCCTACAGCATCCCTCTTGCATATGGCTGTTGAGGAATACTTTTGGTGCAGGCAGCTCTGAGTGCAGCTGCAGTGGACACTGCAGGTTGAGTTCTGGGTGGAAGGAGTCAGAGACAAGATGCTGTGAACTACCAACCCTTTTCATAACAAAGGGAACAAAGACTGGTGGACAGGCTGGGTGGATGGGCACTGGGAGACACTGCAAAGGACTTAAGACTCAGAAGGGAAGAGCAAGAGTTTTTTGAGCTTGGACCGTGAGAGGATAAAAGCCAAGGGGGTACTTTGTTGCTGGTTCCTCCTCAGAGACATCAGCTTGGGGTGTTTCCGTGTTACTGCACCATGAATAAATTGCTTTATGGAATGAGACATCTGAGACTCTGCTAAGGGAAATCTGGCCTCAAACTGCTAAGGAAATCTGGTCAGACTATGTGACTGGGATATGTAGAGTCAAGCGAGACAAGTGTTGGCTCACTGGAGGCACCTGCTGCAAAGGGTCTTCAGCCCCAGCAGATAAAGTTCCTGGCTGTGGGAGTGTGACTTCTAGAGAGTCTTGTGGACGGTCAGATTGGGAAGTTTCCTTAATATGGCCATATGCCAGTTAAAAATATTCAGTGGATCAGTTTAGTGATTTTCTCATCAAGAGAACTGAGTGTCTCCAAATAAACACCTATGAGATTCAACACTTCCATCACTCTGTGAGCTTTCTTGCATAGGTGCCACACGTAATGGCCAATGCTTACACCCTGATGGATTTGGTCTCCAAGCTTACAGACACTTCTTAAATCTGACTTTGTGAGAAAGAAAGTGACACTGAATTGGAAGGAATTATGACTAGAATCTTCAGACATTTTAGAGGTTTTTTTTCTTCATTTATACATTTCCTCTGATCATACAAATTCCCAGTGGTGAGGTGATGTTATTTTATTTTTCTAGCTTTGAAACTGAAATCTGTTCTTCCTAGGGGGAGGCGTTCATGCCACAGTCGTGATTCTAAGCTGCTTTTAATATGCTTTCATTCAATACTTCTAGCAGTTTTTCTGTGCACAAAATTGGCTCCTGTATTTGCACTTGATTCCTGCAGGGGCAGTTGGAGTATTTGACTTCTCCTCTCCATCTTTCTCTAGTCCAGTTCCTTAAGGCATCACCTTCCTCTCCAGACAAATAAATGTCTTGAGGCAAGCAGACGTCACTGGTGTAGTCTCGTTTGCATGGGGAGTTGTCAGGCCTGATCTGACCTGCCTTTCCATCAGGATTATAAAGGTGACGGATAGTCAATTTCAGGGATTCATGATCCATTTTAGCACAGCGCTTCACCTTGCAGCTAAGTAATACGGCTGTGATAAAATCAGCCATAATCACTGCATCTTACTCAGCAGTGCTTTGGCTGTAAATATTGCCTTCATATATTAAAAGAAAGAAGGAAAAAAAAAACAAATGGAAGGAGAAGAAAAAAGAGATCTGAAGATAAAAGGTCTGTTCACTATGACTGACCAGCGTGGTATTTCCTTATATAACATAGCCTTTCTGAAAGAGGAGAACAGGGCTTGCAGCTGGTGGCTTCTTTGAAGTTCTAAGGAGACAGTGTAGGATGCATAAACCTGAAGCATTCCCCATTACTCTGGGGGGTCCACTAGCAAACTGGGCATGGGACACTGCTTCAGAAGTTAATGAACTTTGAGGATGCCTCCATCTTTTTTTCAAGTGCTTCAAATTCTGAACTGTTATCAAAATAATTGCCTTGCTTTCCTCTAAATTCAGTCTTTGTTTTCCTGAAGGAAGCATCATGACTGTTGTTTCTCTTTTGCAGAGCAGTTTAGGACTGAAATGGAAGCCCTTTTAGCTTCTGAGGGGAAAAAAAAAGCTTTTTCAATCTTTGATTCATGTTTGTTCTCAGTGCAGCTGTTTGTTCACTGTTATCCCAGTGTAGTAGGTTGGCCCTGGCTGAATGCTAGGCACCCACCAAACTCTCTCTCACTCTCCCCTCTGCAACTGGACAGGGGAGAGAAAATATAATGAAGGGTTCAGGAGTTGAGATAAGGGTCAAGAGATCACTCACCAAATACCATCACAAGCAAAATAGGTTCAACTGAGAGATATTAAGTGAATTTATTAATAATAAAATCAGAGTAGGATAATGAGAAGTACCATAGAACCTTCAAAACACCTTCTGTACACCCCTCCCTCCCTCCCTGCTCTACCTCCTCCTCCAGTCACAAGGACACAAAGACACAGGGAATGGGGGTTATGGACAGTTCATCACCTGTGACTTCTCCTGCTGCTCAGAGAGAGGAGTTCTTCCCCTTCTGCACTGTGGGGTCTTTCCCAAGGGAGACAGTGCTCCATGAACTTCTCTGACGTGGCTCCATCTCCCACAGGTAACAGCATCCCTCAGACTGCTGCAGCATGGGTCACTCTTCCACAGGGGGCAGTCCCTCAAGAACAGGCTGCTCCAGCGTGGGCTTCTTTCTCCACTGGTATCCCATGGACTTACAGCCTCCTCTCAAGCATGCACCTGCATGGGGCTCCTCCATGGGCTGCACCTGGATCTCTGCATCCTCCATGGGCTGCAGGGTCACAGCTTCTTCACCATGATCTACACCATAGGCTGCAGAGGAATCTCACCTCCTCCCTCTCCTTCTGCATGGACCTTGGTGCCTGCAGGGCTCTTCCTCTCACATGTTCTCAGCCCACTGCAATTACCTTATTTTTTTCTCTCCTTCTTGAATACGTCCTGGTCTTGTAGCAAAACGCCATCATCATCAAAACATATGTGAATTATTTCACAGACTCAATAAGGTTTCTGTCTAATCAGCTGAGGCTTACTGCCCCTTAGTTTACTCTGGTAAGATTTGGTGGTGGAAGAAGTGTGATGAAACTGTAGCTTTGAGGGATTTGTGCATGTCTCTAATGGGGAACAGAAAAACAGGAGGACTTTCAGGAGCTGTCTCCAAATGGAGGATTGATAGAGGCTCAGATGAAGGCATAAAATGGTTACAGCACGGTGATTTGTGTGGAATAGAGGTGAATGATGATGATATACTGTGGTTCCCTGTTAAAATGAGGAGCAGTTGGTGGGTAAAAGCGGATCCTGTCCTTCTCTGGTTTTGTTATACCTTCTCCTGTCTAACTGTATAATCCACCATGTTCTGCTCTGCTTGTTTTTTTCCTTCACCATTAATTTTGTAGTCCTTGTTTTGTTTATTTTATGAAACAGGAAATGGGGAGAAAGGTGAGAAAAAGGGGAACATTATCCTGACTTTAATCTGGAAAGGGCAAAACGTACAACATAGCAGACAAGTAAGTCTGAGTTTCCATTAACTGAGGGAATAGCCTGTACGCTGAACTCCAGAGCTACCTTTCTGGCAGTCTCCTAAGTGTGTTACACTGTGGTTTTTAGATTTGCTCAGTTAGTCTCCTGCATGGAATTGCCTCTGTGCTGAACTTTGGTTGAACTTCATTGATCATCAGTGTTCATTCTATCTGGTCTGGACATTCGAAGGGAGAGAAGAGAAGAAGTCTAGCTTGAAGTAAGATTGTCTCAATAAGAATTTAATTTAGATATTACACAGTTATACTGTGTTGGTCAAATCACAGGCCATTATGAGAAAGAGAAAAAAAAAATCAAGTTTCCTGTTCCACAACCTCTGGATAAACCCAAACTGCCTGTTCAATAACTGTGTTTCCACTCTTCCTTGCTTCTAAGGGCAAAATAGGTCAGCGTATCTACTGATGATTCTTTGGGATGCCTGTGAGTGCTATGGGGTGTCTGTCCAGATGATAAGCATAAATTAGATTTCACGTGGTCCCTCATGCTGTTTTACTGGGCTGGGTCCCTTGCCTTGCTCCTTCCTGTTTGTATTGTCAGGAAACCAGCTTCAGCAGCTGGCTGAGAAGTTGTCTTCCCTAAGGGATCCTTCAAGTAGCATAAAGACAGCCCCACAAACCTACTTCTACAGGAGGAGAAGAGGAGATAGAAGTAAATGTGGCAGGTCAGCCTTGTGCTCCTTGTGCTCCTTCCTGCCTCACCATACTCTGATAAGAAATCAAGGAGAATGTGTGGAAACCTGAAGCTCTGAAGCGTGGTGGGATAATTCACACAGTGGGAAATGACATGTGAAAGTAAAGAAATGCTTCAAGCTAATGTTGCCGTGACAATCCTTGTTTATGTCGGGTTGGGCATTAGGTTGATTAAAGCATCAACATCTTAGTGGCATCTCTGATTTTTCATGAGCAGTGGGTGCTCTAAGTACACCCAACCGTAAACTCCCTCCCCCCCCCCCCCAACCAAATTATACTCTTCACCAATTTTGGAGTTTAGTCAGGCAAGTGAAAGGAGTTTTGTCTAAGCTTTTGTCCACATTGCTAAAAAAATTTCCACATATCTCAAAAAATTTTGGCTCCTGCTGTTGATTTCGAACTTTAGTTGGCAACTTTTGTAAAGAATAACAAAAAAAGTATTTAAAATATATTAATGGTAAGTGGAAGGGTAAGACCAACCTTTGTTCTATATTGGATGAGGAAGGGAACTTAGTAACTGCAGATAAGGAGAAGGCAGAAGTGCTTAATGCCTTCTTTGCCTCAGTTTTTAGTGGGAAAACAACTTGCCTTCAGGACAACTGTCCTCTTGGGTTGTTTGATGGTGTCAGGGAGCAGAATGGTTCCCCCATAATCCAAGAGGAGGCAGTCAGAGAACTTCTGAGCCACTTGAATGTTCACAAATCTATGAGACCAGATGGGATCCACCCCAGGGTGAGGAAGGAGCTGGCAGATGAGCTTGCATAGCCACTCTCCATCATTTACCAACAGTCCTGGCTCACTGGTGAGGTTCCAGATGCCTGGAAGCTGGCCAATGTGACACCCATTTATAAAAAGGGTGAGAAGGAGGATCCTGGTAAGTATAGACAAGTTAGCCTGACCTCAGTACCTTGTAAGGTAATGGAACAGTTTATACTGAGTGTCATCACACAGCACTTACAGGATGGCCAGGGTGTCAGACCCAGCCGGCATGGATTTAGGAGGGGTAGGTTGTGTTTTACCAACCTGATCTCCTTTTATGACCAGGTGACCCACCTGGTGGATGCGGAAAAGGTTGTGAGTGTTGTATACCTGGACTTCAGCAAGGCCTTTGACACTGTCTCCCACAGCAAACTCCTGGAAAAGCTGGCAGCCCATGGCTTGGACAGGAGCACTCTTTGCTGGGTTAAGAACTGGCTGGGCCCAGAGAGTGGTGATGAATGGTGCTACATCCAGCTGGGGATCAGCCACCAGTGGTGTCCCTCAGGGGTCTGTGCTGGGGCCAGTTCTGTTCAATATTTTTATTGATGACATGGATGAGGGGATTGAGTCTTTCTGTTGGAAGGTAGGATGGCTCTGCAGAGGATCTTGAAATGGTTGGAGGGATGGGCAGAGTCCAATGGGATGAAGTTAATAAGTCCAAGTCCTGGGTCCTGCATTTTGGCCACAATAACCCCCTGCAATGTTATAGACTAGGGACAGTGTGGCTGGACAGTGCCCAGGCAGAAAGGGACCTGGGAGTACTGGTCAACAGCCGGCTGAACATGAGCCAGCAGTGTGCCCTGGTGGCCAAGAAGGCCAACGGCATCCTGGCCTGTATCAGGAATAGTGTGGCCAGCAGGAGCAGGGAGGTCATTCTTCCCCTGTACTCAGCACTAGTGAGGCCACATCTTGAGTACTGTGTCTAGTTATGGGCTCCTCAGTTTAGGAAGGACATTGAGATGCTTGAGCATGTCCAGAGGAGGGCAACAAAGCTGGTGAGGGGCTTGGAACACAAGCCCTCTCTGAGGAATGGCTGAGAGCTGGGAGTGTTCAGCCTGGAGAAAAGGAGCCTCAGAGGCGACCTTATCACTTCCTACAATTTCCTGAAGGGTAGTTGTAGTCAGGTGGGAGTTGGTCTTTGTTGGAGGTTGAATTATTCCCTTTTCTTTCAGTGGAATTTTCTCCCATTGTTATGCTAAGTAATTGCGGCTACACCTTAAAACGACAGATAATGTTCTCTCGTAGGGGGGTGGCTGGAGGAGGGGGGGGGGGAACCGGAAAAGGAAAGGTGGGATGGGGGGGGTCTGGAGTGGGGCTCTCTCTCTTGCTTGGCTCGTGGAGTGGGAAGACAGCCTGGGCTCCGCTCTGGCATCTCCCCTGCCATCCCAGCACTGAGATCCACGCTCCCTGCCTTTGGACATCGCTCTGCTGCTCTCCTAGCTCACCCTACTACCTCCGGACACTCTGCTGAGCACCACGACCGACACCGTGAGGGGGGAGTCACTTTCCCCATCCCCGCTCACCCCTGGGCTGCTGCCGCCATCACCCAGCCCTCTTCAACTGCGCGGGACCTGCCCTGCCCCCACAGCACCGGTAACAGCACAGGGAGACGGCCTGCGGCCAGAAGGGACTGGAGCGGAGCTAGACTGTTTCTGTTGCCAATTTTTATAGCTGTTGTTGTTTTTCTGCTTTGTTAGATACCAGTAAAGAACTGTTATTCTTATCCCCATATCTCCTGCCTGAAGGCGTCTGAATTGGACCTAAAATAATTAAAAGGGAGGGGGGTTGCACTCTGCATCGCAGAAAAGGGGCTCCTGCCTTTCCTTAGACCATACCTGTCTTTCAAACCAAGACAGTCTTTTTCTTCAGACAGCAACTGACAGAATGAGAGGTCACAGTCTTAAGCTGCACCAAAGGAAATATAGGAAAAAGTTTTTCACTAATAGAATAATAAAGTACTGGAATGGTCTGCCTGAGGAGGTGGTGGAGTCACCATCCCTGGATGTTTAAATAAAGATTGGATGTGGCACTTGGTGCCATGGTTTAGTTGAGATGTTTGGGCATGGGTTGGACTCGATGATCTTGAAGGTCTCTTCCAACCTAGTGATTCTGTGATTTAATACCATCACTTGGTGTGAAGACCAGGAGACATGAATTGGACAGAATAAGACACATTGCTATAGTGATTATACCAGTAGCAATTTTTTCAAATGAGAGATGAAGCAGGGTTTAGGGTCAGTGTCTGGGAGCAGGTTTCTACTATGACTATTTACTGACTTTAAAGAGGAATTCAATTCTCAAGTCAGTCAAAATTCTGCCTACACTGCAATCACTTTTTTGAAATTTAGAAAGCCTTCACAGTTTTAGAGGCAAAAATTTCTTTTCTTCCTCTCTCATGATGTTTACTTTTCTCCAGGAAAGACTGAATATAATTGAGTGGGCAAATTAAATCCATGTTTACAGATGCTGCAGGATTGCAATATTTGACTCTTACTTTCTGACAAACTTCAGTTATCGCCTTCCTTTCCCGTTGCAAATATCTCCATGGTAGTTAACCTGCTTTTTCTATCCATCTCTGGTTGTCTCTTCTACTTTCTAAATGTCTCATGCCTTTTGTCCTGGAGAAAAGCTGAAAAAAGGTAGTGTGGGGTTAGTGAAACTATGCATATTGTAGCAGCTTTTGGTAGAAACTGCTTCTAAAGAGTGAAACACTTCCACTTCCGTGCCATCTGAAATCAGCATTTCTGGCGGAAGGGATGGATCCTAGCATGACTTGGTCTGTCTTAGGAAACACTGGCTATAGGTAATAGCTCCACATTCCTATGCTGCCAGACTCGAAAAAGGACCCTGAGACCAGAGAGTGTTGATTTCAGTGCAGCAGACAGTGCATCTCCCTTGTTTTCACTGGGATGGTGCCCAGCATATAAATGCTTAGATGAATATTGACAAAGTATGTTTTTTCTGTCATAAAAGAGTAATGATGCCACTGGAGGATTAAAAGGAACAGCTTAATGTGGTGGGGCAGTTGTTTTCTCTGGAATCTAAGTTGCTTGGAAACTGTTCTCCAGTATTTCCCTGCATGTTTGTGCTGATGTAGAGGCTGAAGACTGTTTCCAGTTTGGGAAAAGCTGCACCTTAGAGGAGATGTTTAGAAGAAAGATACCGTGTCAAACCTTTGAGTCACTAGTGAACTCAGTCTTTGGAAGCACCCTGTCCATCCAGCAGGGCACTTGGCTAAGGAAATGTTCATCTGGATTCTTACCTCAGGTTGTTCCTGAAACGAATTGGCTTGTATCTGTTTCCTCCTTCCTTGCTTTATTTAAGGGCATCGTGTCGCAAACTATTTTTGCTCAGATGGCTTTGTTAAAGTAGATGCTATAATTTGGTTTGTTGAATGTTATCTTGTGTATCACCTTTTAAGGGTGTACGGAAAAGCAGCTTTGTTAGTACACTGGCTCTGTTTTGCCTGGACTTCTTTTATCCTCCCTCTCCCCTTCTTTGATATCCAGATCAAACTTCTTCTAGGGAACTCCCTCCAAAGAAGGATGTTTCTGACTTTGTTCCTGCCAATTCATTACCTGACCTCCCAGCAAGTGAGATTCAGCAGGTTGTTGCTTTTTGTTTGGTAACACAATCATCTTTATCATCCAGAGACCTTCTGGATCAAATGCACACCTGAGAAGGAATTGCTGCCTTGGCAAAGGGCCAGATACAGGGTCTTTTGTCTTTTTATTTTCCTTTTTTTTCTTTTTTTTTTTTTTCTTTGATGACACTTGGTGCTTCATGCATGATCTTTCTTGCCTTTCTTCTGGTAAATTAATGCTAGTGCTTTGGGACATGTGTAGTGGGTCCCAGCAGCAGCATGAGCTTTCTGAAAAGGGCCTGAGTCTTTTTCAAGCTGATTCTTAGTCCTTGATCTGCTGTGTGGAGTGGGCTGGGAAAATGCACACTGAGTGTATAATGCTGTATTACTGATCTCAGTAAGACAAACATGGCATTGTTAATAGGTCCACTATTATCACAGAGATGTCTATGTAATAACCTTCAAAAGTCTGGCATTTTTTCTCTACTACTGGAGATTCAAATAATGATAGAAGAATAGTGATCCAGCTACTAACTCCTCAAGGAAATATGGTAGAGGTACTCCGAGCTGGTAGCAGACTTTTGCAACCATATTTTCCATGTTTTGCAACTTTCCTTTTACATTGCCATGGAAGGTCTTTTTGTGTGTTCTGCTTTTGTGGTTGTGGTGCTGCCCAAGCTTCCAGGACACAACTTCTAATGATGCCAGAGACCTTTCCAAGGCAAGACCTCTAAACTGGATAGGCCTAGCCCTTTCTTGCTTGTGTTACAAGTATGGCAACGTTTTTTACTATCTCTAATTTCTGCTGCCTCTACTATGTGCTTTAAATGCAGTAGCCTTTATTTTATAAAGCATATACATGTGTATGTCTAGCCTCAAAAATTCAGGGGAAATGTTTTGCTAGAAGTCTTAGCAAGCTCCTATAATAAGGCTTCTTGGGGGATTTTGTAGCCCTTTTCTATTATTAGGTAAGCTTAGCAATGCAAAGCTCTGAAAATCACATTGAAAGGACACAGTGTGCAATTACAGATGCAGAAATGTACAGCAGAACTGTGACTGCTGGAATCCGAACATAAAACTGCAAAGACCTAAACTGTACTGTTTTTCCAGAAATGTTATTTAGCTGCCTTCACACCATTCCTCAATTTCCACTTGCATAGAAATAAAGCCACATTTGAGGAGGGTTCTGTCACTGTGGGAGTGCAGTTGATCACCTGAGCAGCCACAGCACATGCAATCCAGTGGCTGTATCTCATAACACTGACCTAAAGCCAGGCGTACCAGAGGAAGATAAGCAATAAAGTAGGAGCCCAAGGTAGGGATAGAGGTATATCATACAACTTTGTTAAATTTCCTGACTATGGCCAGAACACTCCAATAATTAAACATTTCTGGGTGGAAAGGTGGCTGTTGTGTGAATGAAATCACAGATTTGTAAGGCAGGATTTTCCTCATAAGTGCTAAATCTGGTGCTCCAGTTTGGGTGTCTGACATGAAATATGACACCTGTTTACTTTGTGTACTTTGGCTTTTCATCTAACATGGAAAAGATAAATGTGCTGGAGACTACTGAGTCTGTGGTGCTTTGTTGCTTTAGTTACAGTCTGAACCAATACTTTCAGAATGTCAAAGAGTACTTAACGCTGAGGTTTTTAGAGAGATTGATCATATGAGCATCTGTCATTCATACGGTCCACTCAATTGGAGGGGACAGGAAAGGGGTTTTGGTTTTGAGGATTTTCAGTTTGTTTCCTGGAAAGCTGTTGAGTTGATGGCTTCCCATTCATCTCATCTCTGTGTGGTTCAAAACAAAACTAGCTCAGTGTTCTCACAGATCCCTCCTTCTCACTTTTTTAAAAGCAAATCCTCAGGTGATTTATAGAGTCAGAGTTACGACAACCTAATGCTATCTGTAGATGTGCCCCCAGATTTCCTGATATGCAGTAGTTTCCTGTATTTTCCATCAGAGACTGTCTGGAGCAAAAAGAATATAATTTTAAAATGTTGAATAGAAGCAGGAAAAGAATCCCTTAGGGCTTATTTTACACAGGGAAATGAACTGGTAGAACTATAGTGGAATAATTATACTACTGTGGCCTAGTCATAAATGACATGGAGTAATTGTATCAGAAGCATCTTACTTTTATTCTCAAATATAATGCTCACATAGGGAGTTATTCTGTTAGTGCTACAGCATATTATTATTATTATCATTATCATTATCATTTTTGTTGTTATTTATTAACCAGCTTTTAATTTAGCACTTCCCCCCCCCCCCTCAGATTTCAAAGTGCTTGAAAATTAAATCTGTATCATCATTCCTGTTCGAAGTACCACTGTTGTCCTTCAGGCCAGTTTATATGAAGTCTTAAAAAAAAATTTAACACTTTCTTTATTCATCATCATAAAAATGAAAAGGAAAAAAAATAGGCACATACCCAAGTATTTTTCCCTTGCAGATCACCTTAAATATATTTAACCAAGAGCCAAAAAAGATAGATTTTATTCCTGGCTCTGTCACTGGCTCTCTGTATATGACCTTGGCCAAGTTATTTTACTTTTACAAATGAGAATAATAGTGCTGACCTTGCAGAGGTATTATCAGGCTTTATTTCTAAAGCTTGCGAAACCTTTTGAGATCTTAAAGTAGAAGGAGATAGCAAAGTTCAAAGTACAACTGATATTAAACATATTTATCAGCTGATCTCAGTTGTTTTCATTTTTAAACTTCAAAGCCTAATTAAGATTTATTTCCCGTAAGTTTCACTGATTGCTTCATTTCCAGTATGTGGGTGATGCTGTACATTCTCTTTTCCCTTTTCACAACCCTGCTGAACACACCTGTGGCCAGCCTCTATCCATTGCTCTTGCCTCCTAGGCCTTCACCAATAGATGGAAGATGATGTGGTAGAG
The DNA here is from genome assembly GCF_052056855.1 of Sturnus vulgaris. Classification (NCBI taxonomy): domain Eukaryota; kingdom Metazoa; phylum Chordata; class Aves; order Passeriformes; family Sturnidae; genus Sturnus; species Sturnus vulgaris. Next base: position 24,983,372 of record NC_142244.1, on the reverse strand, counting down.
CTGACAAGATCAAGTATTGTTAGATCACTGATCTCTGCACAGAAGATTTTAATTAGGCTCATCTTCTGAGACCTCAGTGGCCTAATTGTCACTGGGACTCTTGAATCCTTGTGAGAGACTGAGCTGCAATCTTTGCATGGTACTGCTTATGATACCTTATCTTTGCTCCTAAAAATATATAAATTCATCCCTTTTGTTTAATTTCTGAATGCTATGAAGGGATTCCATAATGGTACCTCATTACCATCTGTAGCTTTTTGCCTGCTCGTTTCCATCTTTAATGGCCTCTGTGGCTGGAAGCCTTCCTTGTGCCTTTCAGAGCAAATACCACACAGTGGGTCTTTTTCCTAGCAGAAGTTTCTGCTTCAAGTGTCAAGCATATCTTAGACATCAGGAGATGCTGGGGGGAAAAGAAGTCTATATATCTTTTACTTGAGGTAATGTATTTTGCATATTTCTTTAGCAAAGTAATATATAAGTGAACAGTGCCTGGTAGCCCAGAAACACAGCCCCTCTGCATGGACCCCTTGGTGAATCCTACAAAACAAACAAAATGTAACTCCCATAAATCATAAAATCTTAGCATGGCTTAGGTTGGAAGGGACCTTTAAAGCCATCTAGTCCAACTCTGCAATGAGTAGGAACTTTCTACTAGACCAGAGCAACCAGAGTCCAGCCTGCCCCTGAGTGTTTCTGTAGGTGGCAGCACTCTTTGTGCCCTCCAAATTGCCTGATGAAGACAATTTGCTTACTTCAGGAAAAAATGTGCTTGTGGAGTACTGTTTAAATGAAGCTTTCTTTGTGCTAATTTATCTTCCAGCCAAAGTCCAATACTGTTTGTACCTGAACAAACAGAAAGACAATAACTATGAGTTGAAGGTCTCGGATTTTGGCTGCACTGTTTGCTCTGCTACATCATGAAGACACTAACTTCATTTGAAAGATGAGGAAAAAGCAGGGAATTACTGTTGGCATTATGGTGTTGAATAAGGTTTATAATAGCAATGATCCTCCATGAAAACTGTTGTTATCATAGTTAATGTCCACTTTGTCAGTAAGTTAACCTTCCTTGGCTTTGCCTCGGGCCATTAAATGACCAACCATTCGTTAAACACCTGGGAGCAACCTGTTTCAGGGGGAATATTATGGAGTTAGTTTCCTAAGTGAAGCACTTGAAATATCATGTATGTGTCACTTGCTACAACTTACGCATGGGGACCTGTCCCAGCTCTCACATGCACAAACTTGGCCACAGAGTTTTCCATTCTCACGTGCATCCTCTTTTATGCTCTGGAGTCAACTGATTCATGTTGTCCCATGGTAAACCTGAATCCAGGTCATGCAAACAGGGTTCTAAGAGGAAGAGGGAAGATATATGTTTATGAGTTGATCTGATAAATTGGAAGAATCATACACACAGGTTTTTTTTCTCAGCTTTTTGTAGTTTCCACTTTTTCTGCCTTTCAGTTTCATTTGTTATTTTTCCCAAAACAGTTGTGTTTTCACCTTACTTTCAGTGGAACAGTCACTCATATGCACTCGAAAAGATCCCCAAAGAACTACTTTAGTATTGACACTCCTCCTAATTTGACTTGCTCTTTCCCCTAGAGACTGACTCATTTCTAGTATTTTTTACCCTGTGGCATTAACTTTCCTTGTTATCTGTCTTGACAACTGAATATAAGTCTTAGTCTTCTGCCTTTGAGTTTGACAGTTACTTTTACCACCTCTTCTATTGTCTTCCACCGTTCCTTTCCTTTTCTCTAGCGCCTGAAGTTAAGTCTGTCACTTTTCATAGTGAATAAATGATCTATGGGAGGGATCTAAATGCTTCTTCCCCACTGAGGAATTTGTGCTGTCATATAGCATTGAGAGCTGTAGCATCATCACAACACTCACACTCTTCCATCTCATATTCCATTAGGTGTGGCACATCTGGACTGGTTTTCTTCAGGCCAAGAATTCCACTACATACCAGAAGAGTTGTTCATACACTATGGGAAATGTGGATCCCTCTATGTGCCCCTTTGCATCTTTATTATTGCTTGTATAATGTTATATAAAAATATTGAACTTTATGCCCTTTATCACTGTATGTTGGGAGTGTAAATCTCTTGTATCAATCTCAGAGAGATTTACAGCTTTGTGTAAAAAATTCCTGTGTTAATTCTTCTGCTGATAAACCCCTGGTTGCATTTTAGTCTTTAAAAGTTCCCTAAGGCAGGGATTATATCTTTCCAAGTGCCTGGAAAGCTAGGACATAGCAGTACTTCTTTGTGCAAACATTTCAAAAACGAGGAAAAAAAATTCTGCCTTATCATTAGGATTACAAAGGTTACAGTGGAAGCTCTCCCTGTTAAATATTGAAATCTGCTTGAAAATATAATGCTGGACAGCACACTATGGCAAGAGCAGCAAGAGGGCATGCCAGAGTCCCTGGCACCCCTTTGCTCTAAAAGGAAATGCTACCTTGTGCTTCAGCTATGTAGATACAGGTGCTTTTTATGCTTCCTTAGCAATTCAGAAATTAAAATGAAGAAAAAGGTTCTCCTTTACTGCCAGCCACTCTTAATTGCACCTATCTCAGTATGGGTTTTGTTCCTTTTTAAGGGCTCCCCTGCTTTCCTTCCCTTCTTTCTGGCACGGTAAAGTGCTCTCACGTGCTGCTTGGACACTCCCGAGTGCTGCTCGCCGCAGGTGTCAGTCTGACAGTTTATGAGAGCACTTCATAATCCCGTAAAGAGAGAGGAGAGCACTTGGCAATGCACAGCCAGAGATACTTCTTAGCTTCATGTGCTCTTCACATGCAAATGGGGGAGGCTGCTTTCACTACACAGGCCCTTCAAGGCACACAGAAGTGCAAACATTTTCAGAGTCTGTATCTGGTAAGCAAACATCCTTAACTTTCCACAAGTGCATCTCCCTTGTCTTCCTATCAAATAAAAAAGCAAGGAAACTAAATAACTAAATAAATAGTTATTAGGACTGGTTATGTTGACAAAACTAAATTAACTAAATAGCTAAATAAAAAGATTTCCATCCTGTCCTTCTGTGAGATCCCAACCATAGCAGGGAAGATCCAGTAAAGAAGTGCGTGCCTGAGAAGTTCGTTGAAAAGCTGGGCATCCAAGGAACCAGGGCATAATGAGCTTTGAAACCATGTGGTTTTAAAACACAGTAAGCCTAAGCCTTGTCTATTTGATTCATAAGAAATTAGGATGTACTGGTCCGTCTTGTCTTTGCATTTAAAAAATTGGAAATATTACTTCTTTTTTCTTTAAAAACACAGCCAGAGATGACAAAGAAAAGCAAAAACAGAAGGGTGGTGTTCTCAGCTTTAGAAATCAATGAATTCGAAGTAGAAAAGGCATTGCTTATTAGTAGACTTGGTATAATGACTGTCTTTAGGACACTTATTTATAGCACAAATAGCAAGGGGATGACATATTCAAATTGCAATTCCTCCTTGCCTCACTTCTACATTTAATTTACTTTTAATATAATTATTCATTACTTAATATAGACAAACATTATTTTCCTAAATGTCTGTGGTATAAAATGTGTTTATCCAAAGTGAGGTCATAACACTCAGTTGTTTCTGACACATTAAACAGTACTCTGTTCTGCAGAGCCTTTTACTAACATGCCTTATTTTGACCTCCCATTTCTGTCAGATAAATAAATGAATGTGAGAGCAAGTTTTTATATGCTGCCCTACCTATCTCTAGATTTATAAAGCACTGTTGCTGGAATTTTGCCAATGCAGTGAGCTGTTTGCTCACTGGCCGCACACATGGCATTCTCTTGCCCGAACATGGAAGGTCTTTCGCACAATCAAGAAGAGACTGTGGGAGTGGGGTTAAAAAGTCAAGGCCCTCACTTTCTCTTGTTACTGATGTTAAGAGCAGGACAAAGGTATGTCGTTTTGGAGCCTACAGAGTTAGAGTGGTGTTTTAGCAGCAAAGAATGGAAATCAGCCCACAATGGGCTCAAGTTTTATAATGCTGAGATGTGTCCAGTTTTGGTAGCTAGAGGTCTCTGGGTGATGCAAGTTCCCACAGTTCTTGCCCCTAATTAGCATCATATAGAAATAAAGCCATTGTAATTTGTACTTTTAAAATGTGCAAATGGCTTATTAGCAACTGATACTGCAAGGTATCAGCCAACTTTCCCACAGATAGTGATAGGCAGAGCATTAGGAATTAAGATAGAAGCTAGGAAGCTAGGAGGCTTTAGGGATTGGTAATATAAGTATTACCAATAACACTTCTGTGTCACAGATGTGAATGCAACCTAGGAAATGTTGTTAGCTGTTTCATTGTGGTGTCTCAGGGGAATATGTAGGCTTTGCATCAGTTCCTTGTTCTTTAGTCAAGGAGTGTTGAGACAAACACAAATCCTTCCACTGATTTTATTGACTTTGTGGCTTTGGCTAACCTCATAGTCATCTGTGCAAACTGCATATCCCCAAATCGTAAACTCTCTCTTGAAAAGAGTCCTGACAGAAGGGCCAAGCCTGAGATCTAATCTCTGGCTTGGAGACAGTCTCTCTCTGTCAACATTTGGATGTGTCTATGGAATAAGGTATGGAAAGCAAGTGTTGTTCCCTGTCCTGTGGATTGATAGAGAATTTCCTGGGAATGGTAATACAGCACATTAAAGCCAGTAAAGACTCCAAATCAAAACCACCAACAAAAATACATTTTGTAATAAATATCCATGTAAGTAGTGCATGGATTAGTTTGTTGCATCAGCCTATGTGTAATGTTCTGAGTGTCATTCCTTCCCCTGCTGATTCTTAGCACCTTTTTATCCAAGGCTCTCAGAGTCACAGTGAAGCAGTAATGAATTAAGTTGCACAGTACCCCTGCTAGTTAGGTAAATGCCATTTTTGTTTCCACAGATGGGGGAGAAATGAAGCACGAAGAGGTTACGTGCTTCACCTAAGGTCATGCTCTAATGCATCATTGTCCTTTTTCTGCATGGTGAGGGCTCAGGTGCCCCTGCTGGAAAAACTGCTCAGAAGTTGTTTCTGACTGAGCATATCTGATTTATCCCATTCATACAGACAAAAAATGAGAACTGGAATTATACTCTCATCCTTCAGCTACCTAAAGCAGACTTCTTAAATTGAATTATAGGACATTTTATTACCTATCTGTTGTAATGATAGTTAATTAAAGACGTATTAATACTTCTCTATGGGTCTATCCAGTATAGAGAAACATAATTGTTGTGTATTACATCTATGTAGCAAAGTACAGGCCAAACTGTCTTACAGCTGCTGGTTCTAGGACGCAGAAAAGGTCTTATGGTGGCTAGAAGCTCCCTGCTGCCTGTCTTTGTATATTTTAGGGAGATGAGCAACATTCTTGATCATAGCAGCACTTTGTTTCTGTATTGACTAAACTTTTACATACACAGTCATCTTCCAAAGTTTGTTATTCGTCTCCTTTCTCTTAGCCCCAGAGTTTCAGGAAATGGCTGTCATCACCATTTTGATGATGAGAGCAAATGGCTGAAATGACAGAAATGTCATGCTGTTTGCAAACAAGATAAAATGAAGCCTGAAACTCAAAAGCACTTTCAACCATTAAGTGGATCAAGTTTGTCATAAGATCAACATTTGATGGTAAAAGATTCCATTCCTGTTCTTAACTTTATATGCAGGCAGAGACAGGAAATTATGAAGACTAGAAAAAGTTTCAGGATCCACGACACCCACAATTCCCTAGAGGCTGGTAGTCTTTTGCTTTTACATATTTATTTTTTTCTTAATTTTCACAAGAGCATGCAAGATGTGCGTATGATCATACTGTCTTCTACTTCCAAGTGGCTTCAAGCTTGTTCTTCAGCCCATGATCACAGACTCTGTATGAAAACACTGCGCCTCTTAATATGAGAGCTCTAGGGGACAAATCTGAGCTGATGAGACAAAATTTTGTCAGCCAGGTATCTTGTAAAGGCTTTGTTTTTGGTGGAAAGATAAGACTGTCTTCAGAAATACTTGCCAAGAGCTTTGTTTTTGCTGCCTTGTTTTCCACTGTGTTGTGTCTCTGGCTGGTCAATAGTGAGCTGTGGAGGCCTTGAAAGGCACTCCCAGTTAGAAAGACATGAGAGGCCTCTCTCCCAGCTGTCTCCTTTTGATAACGAATCCTGTTCTATTAGGTCAGAACAATGCCTGTCTTGTTCCTTGGGTCAGCCCTCTCCCTGTACGTCAGCCTTTCGGTTACTCCCACCCTGTTTCCTTGTTGGCCCCCATGCCCTAATCCCACCCTTGTGACACCCCCATGCCCCCTGGTAATTGGTCTTTGATGTTTCTTCCCCTGCCCTGCTCATCCCATGTGTTTAACCTGGGCCCTCAGACCAGCCCCTTTGCCTTTGCCTCTGAACTCTGGGACTGTGCACAGGCATGGGTGAAATAAACATCTTTGTAAAACTCTTGCAAAGGCCCCTCCGGCTTCTTTATCTGCTTCACCTCAACAGCTACCCCAACAACAACAGTGAACGATTGCTGAGTTGTTGTCTTCTCTCACATCTGTGCACAGTGTACCTGTGGCTCTTGTCTCTCTGCTTTGGGGCTGTTAGGTACAGCAGGTTGCTGTGCTGCTCTTGGCATATGAACAAAATGCTTCACTGGTATTTGAGGCTGAGCGCAACTAATTGGAAGAAGATTTCTTGTTCCTCACCTAATCAGAATGAAGGGAGGGAGGGAAGGATGATACTCATCCTCTTGCTCTGCCTGTCAGTGTATTTTATCCTGTCTCATGCATGTGTTCACATGATATATACTCATGGTGGCATTATTAATCTGCTCCTGACATTGCTGCTTCTGAAACTTGCTGGAGTATGATTTGCTCTTTTCCTTTAGGTATCTGTTTGCTTAAAATTGTGTCCTTCTAACTTTGTCTAAGAATTCTGGAGTAATGTTTGGAGGCCATAAGAAGGAGGGTACAAGAGCTTCTCCAACAGGGCTTGTTTTTACATTTTTCAGAGTTGGGAGTAACAGCTGTGTGTTGTTCCTGCACTGGTGTTCTTACTCTTTAATGTATGCCTCCCTCTTTCAGGGCCAGTTGGAGAAGAAGGGAAAGAAGTCACATACCCCTTTTAAATCTGCAGGTCACATATAATCAATTACTTTTTGACAAAGTCAGGCAAGAATCCTGAAAAAAGTCAAACTCCCTAATTAAATGCCTTCCCTCACGTAGCTGACGTGTACTAAAGGATTCTGAAAATTACTGCAACAAACAGGGTTTCTCTTTCTGGCCCTCCAAGCAACAGTTTTCCAGTGCAAATGAAGTAGCTTCATCAAAAATCTCCAAGACTTCTCAAAATAGAAGATGAAGTAAGTGCAAGTCTTTAAATTATTTATACTGGAAGGTACAAAATTAACCCTTATGCTTTACATAACATCTTTCTGATTGCAGATAATAGTTCTTTTTGGCTGTTGAAGTCAGATTTCTAAAATAAAGACATTCACTATGAAGCACCCTCAGGTTTTCCTGGCTAGCTGATATAAATGTTTGCTTGTCTTCAGGTACATGGATCTATCCTTGCTTGTAAGTATGTTCTCTGTTCTTATTAACACATAAATAAAGGACAAGATCCATGCCCCTTCTTCATAAACTTTTGGGCTAGCAATTACTGTAAAAACATAGGAGGCTGTGATTTTTTGCTTCTAAACACTGGACACTTGTCTCTGGAGTCTACAGTAATGAAGGCAGCAATGTTGTGATAGTGTTTGTGAAGCCAAAGATTGTAAAATGTCCACCTGTCCTTTGAGAAGATCATTATCCCAAGAGCTCAACATTAACTAGTGTCTTCATCATTCAAGTGCAAGCATAGGGTTATACAGATGAAGCTGCTTTCTGTCCTCTAAAATTATGTTTTTACTTTATATTTCTTAGGTACCACTTCATTAGAAGTGGCAGGAGGAATGAAGATAGTTTCTGCAAATGTATATGCCTCAGTTAATGAGATTTTTCTGAACTAAAGTATTGAGGACAAAGTCCTTCACAAATGTATCCAAAGGACAACATCGGAGCCCGAGATTAGATACGCAGCCCTTAAAGTAAATCGACAGATAATGTGTCCTCATTGAAGCTGGTGGAAACTAGATAGCTAAGTTCTTTTGAACACTTGAACCTTAAGCAGTTGTAGCAAGGTGACATCCTGGAGTGTGGGAAAACAGAGAAGCTGGAAGGTATGAGATTTTATTATTTAGGCAAGTCATGACAAGGAGATGATAAGTGTAGAAAATCTTTTCTCCAATATACAGAAGCAAAAGGTTAAGGCTCAATAATTTTTTTCCCCTTTTTCTTTACTAAAAAGATCATTCTCTTCTGAAGACAGGGAAATAGGCATTGCTGAAGTCACTCTTAAAACCCCTGACAGAATAAGAAACAGAATCCAAATTTGCTAACTCTTAGTACAGTGTTAGAAAAGTATCTTCCACAGGAGTATGCAGACAGGTTTTGGTATAAGGATGAGAATAGGAGGAATAAAGAATGTGCTTCTCTTTACACCTAAATCAACAACTATGTTGGCTACCGGTGGAGGAAGATAAACAACAATAATTAATGAAGCACAGGAAAATCCAAATTGTGTGGCTCTGCAAGCTCTAGGAGGTGGTTCCAGCTCTCTCTGTACTTACCTAGACAGAATGTATTAATTGACATTAGTCAAAGGCTGAACAGAATTTCCCCCCACCACAGTGATTGCCTTGGCAAGTGGAGTCAGGGTTGCCTCTGCCTTCCTCTTTTTACCAACAAATATTGCAAGCCTGATCCTATGGGGATCTTTTCCCATTCCTGGGACAGGAATGGAAAGGTCTTAGCTGTCACCCATTGGATGGTAGCCTTTAGCTCCCCCTATGATGTTGGAGGTAATTAGTCTGTTCACTGGGGATGATCTGGGTTTCTGGGATAGCATGTAGGCTATGCCAAGATATTTGGTTTGGCCTTCACTAAATCATCACCTCTCCTGAGAAGGTATCAGTGGGTAGGGGTGTTAGTCGAGAAGGATTTAGCTTTCAAAACACTGTTATCAAACCTGTTCTTGAGCATTTACAAAGTCCTTCTGTCTGAGCTGTTGCTACATAACATTAGAGTTGCATATCTTCAATCTCTGCATTGTGGAATGAGAAATTCTGTGTGATTTACTCCTTATATATATGGTGACCTCACCATGTCTCCAGCATCATAAACTCTTACATAAACTCTACATCTTCTAGCACGCTTGAAGTCTTATCTATCCAGAATCCCTCCCTACACTCCTTCCTAAACTGACAGAGAAGGACAGGACACAGATCAGGACGAAGAAAACAAAAGGTGAAGAGCTCTCTCTTGACTGTTCCAGCCTGCATTCAACATCAGTGTGTAGAATGTGAGAGAAAAACCCTGCAAGATTATCAGTTTTGGTGGCATGATTGCTTTCTGCAGGGCTTCAAAGTGCAAATGAAAAAAAATGACGAAGTTGCATCACTGAGTCTTTTTTGCTGCTGGAAAATGTAGCATTGTGGATTGACCTAAAATGTTTTGTGTAAGAAGGTGATCTATTGAAAAATTTAAAAAAAAAAAAAAAATTAGGTGGTATTCCCTAAATTATTCCCTAAATTTCTAGGGAGGCTTAGTAGTGTTGCTGTTTTAGCAGGAAGGATGATACTACATTCAGGGGGAAGTGTGAAAGTGGAGATATCATCTGTGTTCTTCTTTTGGCGGTACATCAAGGGACATCCCCCCCGAGGTACCCCTCCTTGGCACATCATTTGGCATGTCACTGGTCCTAAACAAGGAGATTCCAGAGAAATACCCTTCCTTGGCATTTCAGAGATCCATACATGTGAAATGGCCACAGCTTCACTTCAGATGCGAGTGTGCTTTTGCTTTTTAGATGTTCACCTCTGATTCAAACCTTGTTTGAACCCTTCAAGGGATTAATATCAGAAATAATGAAAAAATGCAGCAAACAGCAGAGACCTGATCCTTTATTTTATTTTCATTTCCTTAACACATTTAACACATTTGGATTTAAATTTCAGGGTTTGCTCATTTTAGAGGCTTTTAGGAGGGAAGGATATTTTTCTAGTGCCTGACAAAGTGCCATCACAGAGGGAGGAAAATCTGCAGGTTTACTGAAAACAGCTCAACAGAACATAAAAAATTAATTCATAGCAACATTCAAAATAGTCATAAAAACTTCCTTTAAAATTTCTTCCATTAGAATTTTTTTTCTGTAAAATTGATTTAGAAGGATAATTGGGAATTCCCTTTAGATATCTTTGAATACAGTGTTAATGATTGTTCATGTTTAGAGTGCTTTTTATCTTGAGAAATTTATTTAATGGGTTAATCTTGGGGGGAAAAGGAAGAGTGACCTAAAGTGGATTTTTGTAATGTTTGCTTTGGAAAAAAATTTGAGCATTGATTCTCTGGTTTTGATTATTAACTTGCATACCTGCCTGAAGATTTGGAAAAAAGAAATCTTTAGGCTAAAGTATCTATTACCTGTTATAGCTCTGCTCATTATATTCACTTTTCTGTCCTATTCAAGGCCATGTATAATCTCATGACATTCAAGGCTTGCTCATAAGTGATTTTCAGAGCAGCACCTTTCCACCAGTGAACTATGACAATGACAGTAGATGGCATCCTGAATGTCTGCTCTTCCTCTCAGTGCTCCAATGACATTAACCGTGTTGCAGATGGTCTGCATCCTGATTGGGCAGTGCATCCCAAAGCAGCTTATTTGTGTCCCTGTGCCTTTGGAGAGGAGAGTTGAACACTGTCTCCATAAACATCTCTGGTAAAGTGGGTCATTAATTTTTAAAAATGCTTTCATGTCAAAATGGCAATATTAATGGATGTTTGTTTTCTTTTAGCAACTTCCTCCAGCTTACAGAAAATCTGTCTTTGGCTTTCAGCTTCTAAAGTCTTCCTGATAGATATACTTGCCACTTGAGACAACAGAAAAAGTTGAAAAGAAAAATTCTGCTCTCAACTCTCTAAAATCACTGCTGTAAATTCTCTCTTCACTGGTATTAGGGCAGTGTTTTCATACTGAGTGTCTATGTTCTGCTAGGGAGGGAGAGAATGTGGCAATTTGAATATAGGTGGATGTTTACATAGGCATAAATGGAAAAAAGACAGTAACCAGTGTCTGCTGAAAGGCCATGCCTGGGATTGGTATTTAATTGCTACTTTAGCTTTTAAATTCAATTTTTTAAGCATCTCTGATGATGGTTATGTGCAAATAATGATAGCTCCAGCACATTCTGTATACCTCTTATGGGCACTCCAGGGATGATCAAAAGGAAAAGGAGGGACAATTTCAGTCAGCAGAGACAACAAATTTGATTAAATTTTCTTGAAGGACAGGTCCACAAAAGAAAAAGAAGTATATTTTACTCTCTTTTTTTCAAGATCTTTAAGACTTTTTCAAATATTAATTTCCAACTAACTCTAACTGGGACACCTACCTCTGCCAGCAGGATTATTTTGGGGATATTAGTAATTTTCTGTGTGGTCAGTAGGAGAAGGTGCAGAGCTGAGATCTCTGCTGCCTGGACAAGGTTTGAGATAAGCTATCAAGTCTTTAGTCATGATGCAAGAAAGCATTTTTAATGCTCTTAATGTTGCTGGTTTTCCCACTCATTTGTGCTGATCCTTACACAGTTCTTTCTCATTTGTTTGTGCACCCATTTTTCTGTGTCTGTCTCTCTCTGTCTCAGTCTTTATCTTGTTCTCCCATGCATTCTTCTTGGGTTTTGTCCTCCTTGTGCTTCATCTTTGTCTTAACTTAGTCTCTATTCTTGCTCTCTTTTTTTTCCCTTTGTCAGTATGTTTTTCTTTAGGTTTTTTTTTTTTTTTTTTTTTTTTTTTTTGGGGGGGGGAGATTTGTGCATGCATCTGTCTCTTCTGTGCTTTCCTTTCTCTACTCATCCTTTATCTGTTTCCCACTCTTTCTCTTTTTTCCAATTCCATTAGTGAAAGTAGATAATAACTTGTGAATTCAAGTGGAACTTCATTTCTGAAACCGTACACTAGTGCTGGAACCTATTAAGCTCAATAGCGAGAAATGAGAGAAATCATAATTATCAGGCCAGTAAAATACATGAAACATAAAATTTGTCAGGGAAAGTAATTGAAATTATTGGAGCAGTTGGGTCCTGGTGCTGTGCAGACCCTCAGTGATAATGGAAAGGTTACGGGCAATGTTTAGCAATGCTGATGAGGCCCAAGGTGACTCAACACCACCACAGTCAGCAACTTTATGCTCTGCTTACATTAATTTGCTAATACATCTTTGGAAATGGCCAGGCTGAGCAGTGCATTGGGGTTCGCAGAGCCCCTGCCAAAGAGCTGGTGCAGCCAATGTTGCAAAACTTTTGCTTTCGTTTTCCCATTACTTCAACTCCCTCTCGTCTGCTCCTTTTCACATCTCTCTTTTCTATTCTTTAGTCTGGCCATCTGTTTCCCCCTGGAGCCATTTTAGAGTCTGTCTGTACAGTCACAATACGTCAATTATTTAAAGCTTCTACCAAGGCAGTTCCATCCCTTACCCTAGCATTCCCCTCTCAGGAGCTGTACGTGCTTGCAAATTACCAGGGAAGTCCAGGAGCTTTTTCTGATGTTTCCATTCTCTCTTTGTGGGTGGGGAAGCTAAATCAAAGGAAACTAAGGTTGTCAGGATCCGAGGTGGACATAATATATTTACATCTTTGGCTGCACTCTCCCTCTTCTCTCATCCCTTCTTCGTTTCTTGACTATGGATATTGCAAGGGTTGTGGCAGAGTCAGTGCAACTTTCAGTGCAACCAGCCAGGGGATTTGTGCCTATGCTAATTCAGTGTATGCTGAGTATCCCTTTGGATTCTGTGCTATATAATAAAATGTTATTGCATCTGCTTCAGCAAGGCAGCCTTGAAAAATTGGCATGAACATTGATCCGACAAGGTACAAAATCTATTCGCCCACTCTCATAAAGGCAAACACTAATGAACTATTTGTTCTGCGTGGAGAGAATGATTTTGCAGGGCTCCTTGTTTTTGAAAGGGAAGGAGATGAGCAAGGAGAGAGAGGAAATAGCATCTGCTTCTCTTTAGAACCTGAAACACATTGTGAGAATTACTGAATCATCTAGCTCCCTTGTTCTTTCTTTCTGAAGGGTTAATGTTTTTTGGAGAGGATGACATAGTGTCTGTGTTTTCTGCTTAGAATCACTGTTGGGGGGGGGTGACACGTGTAGGCCCCGATCAGATGCCTGGTCTTCTCCTTTCTTTCTGTACCTGCCATCTGCCTTCTTCCTACCTGCCCAGTGTTCTGCCCAGTGTGTCTGCCCAGGGGCATATTCACTCTTCTGGAATTTCAATCCAGCCATGTGCAGTTCACAGATCATTCTCAGGCCATTTTCAGGCAGACTAAAATGTTCTCTGCAGGGCATCTGCTTCAGCCCCATGTAGCACAAGTATCATCACCTTGTTCCAGCTGCCTGCTGTCAGGCTCCTGCAGTACAGGTTGAGGCCATTCATTGTAAAAAGACCTGAAAGCCATCTACACAGCATGGGCAGAGAAATAATCACACTATTGGAAGCCATGTGGCAATAGTGGTAGATTCTGTTACATTGCCTGTAGCTTCCTTTTTTTACCTTCAGCCAAACTGCTCTGTGCTTTCCCTCGTAACTGGTTGCTGTTGTGGAAGCAACTTGTTTCAGTAGCCCTGTATCATAAGTAGTTTTGTGGGCTGCTCAGACAAGAGAGGGGTCTGCCTTGTCCAACTAGATGCACTATTAAAAATGATAATCTGATAAAACAAGAAAAACCCCACCAATTCTAATGAAATTAAATCCTTTCTCCAACAATCTTTCCCCAGATGTGCTGCTGAGCCTGCCATTTTCACAGCAAATATACTTAGTGCTGCTAGATTTCCAACCGCAGAAAAAATGGTGTTTAATGAACTGTCCGAACAACCTCTTAGCAGCACCAGTAGGAGTAGTGTAGCTTATTAAGGTTGATGCCTTGGCTCAAAGCAGAGCTCCTTATTATGGGGAATATGTTATATATAGCTTGTCCAAGAGGGCCAATTGTAGATATCACTTCTATTACTATTACCATTAATACTTTACTGATGGCAATTTTAAAAACACTGGGTAGGACTTAGAATAAGCAATTTAAGAATAATCTATGGCCTTTTTTATGGCAGTCTCCCCTGAAACTCTTGTCAGGTGCTGGATTTAAAAAGTCCCTGCACAGTCCCATCAGAGAAAACAAGATATCAACAGCTGTAATGCCAGTAGATAATAGAGAAGTTATGTGGCATTGTAAGAAAATGAGGCATTATTACAAATGGCCAGGGAACAAGAATTATCACCAATGCTTGAAATGGCTGGACTGGAATATACTTTCTCCCCTGACACTTGGGAAGATGGTCTTTACATTTAAGGGAATGAGGATTCTATTGGTATTTCTGTGCCTGGGAGCCTGGTTTCACTAAGTGGAGAAGTTGTGAGGAAGCCCAGGGGAACATGGAAGAGGGGGAATCATTTTCTTCCTTGCGGAATTGTTTTTTGCTTCTGGCAAAATGTGGTCCTGCTGTTCTCTGGTATTGTACTGCTGCTCCCGCTGCATTGGCTTGGGCCTAGTGGGTGAAAAATAGCTTAACAAGAAAAATGTAGTTTCCTATAGATTCCTATATTTTCACCACCCCCTTAGAGGCAGTTTTCTACCCTAAGGGATGTCTTGGAAGCATCTCCAGGGGTGTCAGATATGGTTCCCCATTTTCCTGGGACATGATGTCTGCCAAGCAGCATGCTGTCTCTTGTGTGTCAATGCATGAATTTATGATGAGCCTTGTGAGCATCCTTCTGCCCTGAAGGACCCCAACAGCTGAATTGTATTTGTGAGAACTTCTGATTTGATTTTATTTTTTTTTTAATATATGTGAAACAAGAAACAATTTTCTGCTGTCCTGGTTGCAGGTAAATTTCTAGAAATGTTATGCACAGATTTAAAAATTCAGAGAGAAAATTAGAAAAAATGTTGACATTATTAATACAGATTATTTTTAGGGGATGAGGTTTTTTTTCCCATTGATTTTTGTGTAGTTTTTTGTTGGTTTTATTTTTGTATTGACAGTAATTTGCCACATGAATGGAGATTCAATAGAGTTGCTTCAAAACATAAATCCCAGATTATGGTACTTAGTCCCCTAAGATCATTATGGGAAATGATATCTTATGTTTTTTCTAAACCTGTTCTGTCAGTACAGTTTTTGTTAAGGTACTCAAATAGAGTTGGAGAAGTAGATTAATTTGTTTCACTGTAACAAGCTGTTTTTTCTCTTGTTATGAGACTTCATGAGGTAGCACAACTGAGAACTGTGTAGGTTGAAAATGCTACAAAGTAATGTTTAAATCCAAGAAAATATTATTATTTCTGTGATGAAGAGATTAAGGGGGAAATAATTCTGAGGCCATCTCTTTTTACAAGGGAATAAAAAGCATTATTGGTGGCAGTAGTGAAGTTTCCTGGCTTCAAAACTTTTTTTTTAGTTTTGAAAATTAAGATCAAAGCTGCATAAAAAGAAGACTCTCAAGTGGCTTAATCTGCATATTTTCTCATTAAAAAAGAAAAACATTTAGTGGATTTTCATGCAATAATATGAATTGTCCAGATTTTTTATAATGGACTTTAATTTTTAATGAGACTGATCCTGCAGTCTGGTTATTTATAACTTCCATAACTTAATGAAGTCCAGTGAGAAGGACTGAAAGAATGGAAGCACCTCAATCTAAGCTAGCAAATAACAGTCAGAAAATGTAAGTGATGGGATTAGCCTGTAAGGGGATGCTTTAAATGCTCTCTTGTCCCTTTAAATCCAGGAGCTGTGAGGAGATGGAAATAAAGCATGCCAAGCAGGACTCGTGATAGTGATGCTTTGTTAAAATGTCAGTTTTCAGGAAAAAAAAGTCTCTAGGTCAGTCTTTTGCGGTCTTGAAATGTTTTGTCTTGTGTGGGTGCTGCTGGCAAGCTGTTCATAGACACTGGTGCATCAAAGTGTCCAAACAATGGGGCAATGCTGGGAGCAAGCAGGAAAATGAATTGCAAAGAGAGTGGCTGCTTAGTGCATATTAAAACAATTCACAGGCAAACACAAGCAGAGAGAAAGGGGCCTAGTTATGATCCACCTCAGTTTTCACTGCTACATGTGGAAGAAACGGGTGTGTATCAGAGAAGTATGTTTTGTCTTATCTGAAGAAAAGTGATCCAAGCCAAAAAGCATCCAGGCCCCAAGTATGCTGAGTGAGGCTAAGTGGCAGGTGGGTTTGGACTTGCTGCCATCTTTACTCTTTCTTTTTTATGCTTCTCTAGGCGTTTTGGTGGCATTGTTACAGACTTCAGAGCTGTTTGGTGGTTGAAAAATCAATGGACTGTAACACTAAGAGACCTGGATTGTGCATCAGTTGTTCCATTTATCAAGCTTCTTTTCACACTCTGCCTAATCTCTCAGATGGATAGCTGAGGATACTGGTGAAACTGTAGTGCTTTGTGACTCAGTCCTCAGCTTACTACAAATTCATGTTCAAAGCTGTGATGATTGCCAGTGTGAGTGCATACTGCAGAATTACTGCTGACTCTTTCCACAGAGAGTGGGTATTTTACCCCAAGGTAAAAGAAAGATACAATAACATGTAGGCATTTGTAGAAAATCCAGTTGTTCTTGTATGGCAGAAGCAGATACAGCCAGTTAGAGCAGGAAAAAACAAATTGCATGCATTAGTAATTTCTGGAGTACCTGGATCTTTCCACCTTGGTGTATTCCATCCTTCTGGTGTTGCTGGAAAGGTAACTGTGGAAAAGCTAAAGGTCTCAGTGGAGAGGCCATAGGGGGCTCCTAAATAGAAAAATTAGGAAAAAGAGTTTTACTCAGACCTTGTTGTCTGGATCACACTAGATCCTCCATCATTCATGTCTGAACACAAGCACAACTGACTCTGGAGCATCAGTGAAATGAGAAGCAGCTGATGGCACGAATGCTTTAATAATTGGGTTGTTTTTTGCAGGCTGATAAGAGTTTGCCTAGAGTAATTGCCTTGAATATGTGAGCTTGATCAGTCTTCCTACACAAAGGTATAATAAGTTTGCTTTCTTGTTGAAACCCTCTGGGGCCCTGGCATAGCTCTGTCCATGTGTCTTACGAACAGCACAGGCAGGTCCCAGAGGGTGGATGAAGGGTATTATAAAGTTATCAGCAGCAAACAGTTCACAGGATTGAGATGAAGTTGTCTTTCTCTTGTTGATTATTTTCTCCTTTTCACTTGGAGAATATGGCAGTGTGAAGTATGGCAAAGCCCCTGCTACTCTTTCTAGAGTTATTCCTTGGATTATTATGCACCTCCTTCTACCACTGTACTATGCTATTACATTTAAATCAGTTTAAGCAGTGGTTCAGCAAAAGCTGTTCCCATACTGATGATTCAGATACATGCCAAATAAAATACCTCTCTGTTGTAGATTCCTGACAGTTTGAAAGTTAATCAGTAGCTGTGTTTTAAGCCTATTCAAGCTGAGACAAATCCTGATAGCTTTCAGTGAACCTTCTATATGTTCCTAAATATGATTTTGTTATTATAACTTCATTTCAGAAGGCTGGGAAGGCTTGTGGGTATCTGCCTTTTAAAAAGAGATGGCTGGTTGTATGATGACCTCTCTGTGTCAGTCATTGTTGCCTGTTCCATGTTGTGAACCACTGGGAGAAGAGAATTGATTTGACAAGTTTAAGATTTCCTCAGAATTGGTTGTCATTCAGAGTTACTTGCTGGCTAACATCCATAAAGATATTTCTGAGTTTTGAATAATATTTAACTAATAGAGTGTTTTCCATCAGTTCACTAAGTGATTACACCTACTAGCTGTGTTTGCAGTCCTAGGTTGGCATGTGACCCTGTTCTTTGCAAAGGACATTGTGTGGTTCATAATGAATTATAAGCTTCATATGTATATATATATATATATATATATGTATGTATATAAAGATTCTGGGCAGGAAATTCACTTGCTGGTGAGTGCTGGAAGTGAATAGACAAGTCATTCTGTACGAAATGCACAAATTTGTGGAATAATATTTTTGCTGTAATGACTTAAATGTATTAGTTTCCTTGCAAGTTATGTCAGTTCTGCGTGCCTGAAGCATCTATGGAATATATTGTAATTACATGGCTTTGTGTGTGTACAGAAGCTGCTGAGCTGAGCATCCAAGCTGTGTAGCATTACGAGTTACTAGAGCTTATAGTTCAGTATGAGTGCAGAGGCATATGTTTCCAAAGAAATAAAACCTGCCTTCCATTACTGCAGATGTGTCAGATTTTTGAGAGGCAATAGCAAGTATCAGTAAATTAGTAATCATATTGTGTGATGAAAACAAGATATCCTCATTCTTCTGGAAGCATTGATGCATCAAAATGAAGTAACTCACACGTATTCACCAAAGACCTCATGTCACCTTAGGAGTTGTTTGTGTCTTCAGGTAATAAATATATCTATGCAGAACAGGTCAGTACCTATGGCACTGAGAGCCTTGTGTTCTGTATACACCTGCTATTTACTGTTATACCATAACACCAGTTCTGTGATGGATTTTAAGTTGCTTTCGTAGCATTTTATATGTCCCAACATCAAGTTGGAGGTATTTATTCCTTAACTTTCAATAGCATGTACTTATCACCTCAAGCAACCAGAAAAGTTAATGTTCTTGGTGGTGCTCTGGTATCCCAGTTTGATGTAGTTGAGAGCCACACTGGGAGGGTGAAACCAACACAGGGGAAATAGAAGAGTTTTCAGTGCACAGGTGGATCTGCACATCTTGATGAGAAAATACCAAGCAAATTCTCTGAGATCAAGTGTCCAGGCAAGTTAGATAGAAGTCAGTTGATATCTCAGGGAAACTGAGCTGTAGGATTCTTTCCTGCAGACAGGATTCATGACTAAACATTATCAGTAGAAGAACACAGCTGGAGTTGTCAGAAAGTAAGATGATCTGTCTGCACACTGAACATTTCTGTGGGTTCTGGTGAGGAAGAAGTGGAAAATTCACATTATCGGGTGGGAGAAGGGGAGGAAGTGTATGGAGCATCAGGGCACAAAACTCTGACAAGCCATAGTGACATTCCAATTTTCCAACAGTTTTTGTTAGTTAAAAATTTCCAGTGAAAAATCATGACAGTGCAGCCTACTCCCACATGAAATTTCCCACCAACGTGTGGGTGTGCAAGCACCTGCTTACACCTTATGCTGCTCTGTATTGAGAACAAAATTCCATTTTGAACAGAAGCAGCTCCAATATATCAAAAAGCACTGCTGCTCTGCAGCTCCCTCTGCTCTCCCGACGTTGGACTGTCCTGGAAACCAGAAGTATCCCATACCTTTTTGAGCCAGGATGATATTTTGAAAGTACCTGTGAATGCCTTTTGTGAGGGAATGTGAGCTGTTCTTCATGTAACTGCTCTGAGCTGTTTCTATTACCTCTGTTTAATATTCCTGACTTGTCTCAGATCCCAGATATTTAATGCAAAACAATAAAGGGGAGAGGGGACAGAACCCTCTCACCAGTCATTTGTCTTCATCACAAGAGGTACTCATCCCTCATTTCCATGGTGATCGTGCAATTCTGTGTTTTGTTGAAGCTACACCTCCCTCTCAGTTACAAAGGAGCAGATGCTAAAGGAGAGGCCAATGTAATTACTAACCTTTCAGCTATCCAGCAGCCCTATGGTTTATCTGTTTTCATCAAGTGAGGATTGTGCCTAAAGTAAGAGGACCTGACAGTTAAGGGAGTTGAGCTTCATGGAAGGATGGAGGAAGGCAGCGCTGCAGGAAAGGTTTGCTTACCTATAGAAGACATGAGACCTGAGTGGAACATTTTGTACAGCATTAACTGCAGTTGGAAAGATCTAAGAGCTGATCCTTCGTGTATATACTGTCTCTCACATGTGCACTCTTACTCTCACAGACAATCTGGAATAGCTCCACACAAATAAGCGAAATTATACATCTGTAAAGCAGGGTGAGGTGATAGTAAAATTGGTCCTTTTTGGTGTTAGCTTGCAAAAATATATTTTCAACTTCCTTCATATGAGGGTGTTTCTAGAGCAAGCAAATGAGAATTTAGATGAGAACTAAGAAGGCATCTAACTTCTGTGATCCCTAGTACTATATTATCTCAAAATGGAAATGTGATTGGTCACTCCACCTCAAGCAAACAAGCACTGAGTCTATAAATCAGCATGAATTTCAGGTACTTGCTTAAAATGCAAGGGACCAGATGTTCTGTGAGTGTCAAAACCTTGCCTTTGAATATAAACAGCCAAGTGAGACGTTTAGTATTTGTATGATCACTGATGGGTATGCAAAAGAAGCAAAAATACATAGTTTGGGGACCACAGTCAACTATGGAAGAAGTGGAAGAAGTGATCACAGCTCTTGAGAAAATTCTTGATTCTTTTTCATTCACCAGAGGGTATGAATGATGTTGCCTAATAAACAAAGGGAAGTAACTGGAAAGAGAGATTATTTATTCTATTTTATTATTATTATTATTATTATTATTATTATTATTATTATTATTATTATTATTATTATTATTATTGTTGTTGTTGTTATTGTTATTATTATTTATTCTTCTTTCCCTTTCTCTTGCTGCCATGTGTAAAGTAAATAGAAATAAATTAAGCAAAAGGAGTTCAATAAATCCTATCTCTACTGGGCTCAGAATGGGTCTTACAAGTCTTACACTGGGGTTGACCCCAGGGGCATGCTCAGCACAGTCCTAGTCCAGCCACTGAGGTTCCCTGTGTGTTACTTGCATGCTCCACTTCATCACCTATAAAGTGTCATTTTTTCCCTAAACCCTCAGCGTGAGGCCATTTGAAGACTTTTGGAATGTTGCTGGTAGGAACATTCCAGTGAATTCTGAGTTGGCTGCAGAATACCTGTCAGACATACTTAGGAGCAGAAGTGCTGTACTTGTCAAGTATTAATATCACTGAAACTTTCCCAAGATCTTACATATAAATCATTATCTCCTTCCCTCCTCTCTCTCCCCCACACACCAGCTTGTCTGTAGACTTGGACAGTAACACAGCCACAGGGAAGGACTGCTTCTGGCTTTTGGTTCTGCAACACAATTAATTAGTTATGAAAGTTATTTTAGGAATGTTATTTCCATCCCATTTCGTATAACATCACAGTACTGTATGAGATTGCTAGAAAATCATGCAAATTGTATCAGCCATTCCATAACTATTGTAGCATTGACCTTTTTCACCCAAAAGTCAGTGCACCAGTCATCAAGTGATCACATCATTGAAGTGTTTATGTATTGTCCACAGCAATTTTCCTCAAAGTACTGTAGAACCCATAATTATTGCAGGGAGAATAACATTTTACCCATTAGACCTGGAAACACTCTAAAGGATGGTCTATAGCACTGTCAACTTATACAAGAAAATTGCCACTAGTACAATTTAACTTGATATTGATGCAGGTGGGAGACAGAGCAGACAAGGTCGTGGTATCCAGGCTTGGATTTTACAATGATTTCATACAGTACAGTGCAGTATTGGTTTCAACAAATATAAGTAAAAATGTCAGGGTGAAATCCTGTTAAGAGTTGTAGATTTCCAACATGTAGTCAGTTGCATTGTATGTACGTGACTGGAATGGTAGAGTTGATTTAATGAGCTTCTTGCTTATATGAGAAATAAAAACTAACAAACTTGAACTAGGTCTGAAAATTTAAAAAATAAAGTTAAAAGCCTGCGGAACACAGTAATTGGATTTGTGGAGGTGATCCGTCTCTTCAGCCTTATTTTTTCCCACTTGCCTCCTATGGATTTTTTTGATTGAATACACCACTTGGAACTGGTAGTGGGGTGACAGAGGGTGCAACAAGGGAGGCAGAGACAAAAAAAGTGAGTTATTTCTGTGCATGTCTACTTCCAATTTTACTGAAGTAGCATCTGACTTGTGGAGAAACAAGGCAGGGGCTCTCATCCGTGGGAATTCAGCAAGAGCAACCGTTTCACATGGAGTCAGAACACCCCTGACCCAGGGAAAAACTGAGTTGAATCAGAAGTATAGTGCTCATCTGCAAGTCCTCACAGGCTGGGAGATACTGCTATTAAAAGTCTTTGTAAATCAGGACTTCACATGTGAGGCTGAAAGTTTTCAGGGAATATCCTATGAAAGGCAAAGCATTGACACCTCTTTGCTTGCATTAAAATATTATGAGCAAGAACTAGAGGAATAGATTGTTGTAAGAAGGAATGATACATTATCTATATAAAATATAGATGTAATATATAACAATTTTATATATAGAACATGTTATATATATATATATATATATATATAAAATATATATATGATTAAAGCATGGCATAGAATTCCAGGCCTGGAAAAACTTCCTCTTTTGTTCAATATAAACATTTCAATGTCGTGTTTTTGTTTATTGTGCATTATTTTACCTTAACAAACCCTGTGGACTTGAATCTGTCATCCCCAAAATCTGAAACATTAACCACATACCTACGCATCACTTACAACTAAGAAGAGGTTGAGATATGAACAAAATGAAGAAAAGTTGCAAACATGAGTAAGTCCTCATGGGCTGTATTGTCTAGAATATGAAAAAAAAAAAAAATTGCTGCATCTTGGAGAAGCAGAGGATATTCAGGATGCAAGACAGGTAGGCATAGTGCTTTTCTTTATGGGTCTACAAACCCATATAGGTTTGATGAGTTCAAAAATAGCAGAGCATGGGAGGGGCAAAACCCAAGAATTTGCAGCTCTGGTAGGTCTTCGAGACTTAAGAGCATTGGATTAACCAGAATTGCAAAAGGGAAAATATTTAAAAGCTGTGTTATCATTGCTAGAAAAGCAGCATATGATGTTACCTTGGCAAACTGAGATGCTCTGTGTTCAATGAGAAGTAAGGAGAGTTTTTAAAAGTCTAGAGAATAATCTTCCCTAGAACCAGTGTGATGGTGAATGGCTCTGCAGAGGAGTAGTCTTTTGCAGGCAGGCATGGCAAAACTCTGAATGGTAGTTACAGAAGCCTGCAGTCTCTTGTGTGTGTCAGCAGCTAAATCTTACTTCTTACTGGGATCTACAGTAGTTCTGTTCATTGATTTGGTGAGGAAGGAGTAGGAACAGGTGCTTCTATAAAACATCCTTTATTTCTAGTCATGCGAAATTTACATTTAAAGCATCCTGTAGCTAAATCTAATTCATCTTCAAATTCTATGGGAGGCAGCTTTTTTAGGTATCGAGGTGACCCTTTGCATTGCATGTGAAAACTGTTCTCTTACAGTAACACAAAGCAGGCAGAAGTGGCTTGGGTTGTGACAGCACCAACCTATCTACACACTGTGGAGCCCTCGTGCTTATGGGGAGGTATAGTTTTGGGTACTTCAGACAGTCTCCTGTAAGACAGGTCAAGGTTTTCATGAGAGCGGAGCTTTAAGAGATCATGAGAGTATTTGGCTCTTGAAAAGCTCTCTAGTCCATCCTGCAGCTCAGGGAATAATCAAGTTGCTTTTGCCATTCTGACAGATCTTCATCAAATCTGTTCTTCTAAGAAAAAATATCTGGTAGAGACATTCTACCAGTTCACTGAGGTAGTGAACTTCTAGTTCTTGCTCTTACAGATAGAAATTTCTTTTGAACATCTAATCTTATCCTGTTCAGTTGCAAATTAAATTAATTATGTCCTGTTCTATCCTCAGCAGACATGGAGAACAATTGATCACAGTTGTCTTCATTGCATTTTGCATAATAAGAAATTGTTATCATGTCATACCTCAGGTTTTCCTAGACTAAACAAACTAATTTTTGTAGGGTTTTTTTCTTTTTTTCTTTCCCTTTTCACCCCCTTCTTCTTTTTTTTTTTTTTTTTTTAATGTTCTAATGTCCTATTTCTTGAACTTTGTACTTTTCTCAGTGCTGTCTTGTTCAGTCAATCTTCAGGTGCAAATGCCAGTATTGGACAGGTTACCTCAGAGATTTGGATACAGTTGTGGGGGCATGCTAGGGGTGATATGTTTTCAAAGAAGCAATACGACAATAAACATTAAATGGCAGTTTTGGTCACTCTTATTTTGTTTGGTATAGCATTACTGACAAACAGTAGAGGACTTAGAATCACATCTTAATATGTAGTCTGCCTCTCTGTATTACCTGGACAGATTATTTTTCATTTATTTATAAATAAAAAGCAAACCACAATATTGCTGTGCTGTTCAGGAGGACTAGCAACCAAGTTTCTTTTCAACAGTGAATGCTTACTAACGGTGAGTGGGGCAACTGAATTTTTTTTTGCCTTTGTGGAAGGAAAAATAACAGAGAGGCAGAAGACTGGGAAGTAAGCATGTACAATAATCTTTTCAGTCTCTGTCAAACTAGTTGCTAAGGTCAAACATCAGCAGAAATGACTCTACATCACTGAGGAGTTGCTTGGTGTCACAGACTGTTTGCACAGATAGCAATGCTGTTAATTCTACCTGTGTCTTTCACAGATCATAGTTTACTTGTCTAGTTGCAAATGGACCATCCAAAAACCAGTGCCACCTCCTGTGGCCATTCAAATGTTCATGTTTCAGAAGGAATATGAGGGGCTAAGTTTTTCACCGGAGTGTTTTGAGCAGTCCTAGTGGAAGAGCCCATCATGAACTTATAAAACAACCTGCACTCTTCTTTCTCTCTGGGAATTCTCTGTGAACAATGTGGAATCTTCAGTTATTCGGTATTGACAATCATTTGTCAAATATTTTCTATGAATGATTTTTTTCTATTACTGCTTGTCCATGATCTCCTGATTGAGAATATTTGAAATCAGAGATTACTAATTAGCTGTGATTGCACATACTGGTTACCTAGGGCAGTGCTAGTCCCTGATGGGATGAGCCTAGGACTTTGAAGTACATTTACACAGTGAATGCTTATGATTAAAAATTTCTTCACAAATAATCTCTAATGGCCACTAAAAATTGCTGTTTCTTTGAACACTTCTGCCAGTAAACTCATTAGTTAGAATAATTGCACAAAAAGAACACAAAAGGGGGAGTAAAGCAAGGCAGACTAATTTGTTTTTAAATCAGAAAGAATATTGCTGAAATATTCTAGTCTTTCCCAGTCCTTTGAGACATGCCTATGTAAGAATATTTTGTGATCTTGATAGGCCTTTTTACTCCTGAAGCTTTAACAACTCCTGTTTCTGGCAGGCAGGATCTTATGGATGAAGTGTTTTTGTGTCTGTGATTCCTCGCTGCTCTGACCCGCTTCATATTAAGCAGATAGAAAGAAGGAAATTGCAGAGTTCAATATGCTACTGAAACAATTTCTTTTTTCCTGAATAACCAGAGAAAAGCAGAGGGTTAAACATGGGATAAATTTTTATAGATAGCCTAGATTATTTGTGCCTGATAATTCTACAGTGCTTTCACACGCTTTGGTAAAATAGGCAGAGCAGATACTTGGATACCAGGAATCCCATGGATTTTGATTTTATTCTTCGTTTCTTTTATGTGTCTGCACAGTGAGAGAGGGTGAGTCTCATTTTTAACTTCCTTCAGAGGCAAAAGCCTGTTTTGGTGTTGGGTGATTAGCTTTAGAAATCATGCTTAAGTAGATGTTTAGCTGTAAATTTGCCATTGTTCTGTCAGCTTTAGTTCCTCTTGGTTTGGTCTCTTTCCTTCTTTTTTTCTTTTCCCCACTCACTAAGGACATAAACTTTAATGATGAGATTTCATGCTCAGTCAGGTTTTTGAAAGCCACTTATGTGAAGCATCCATCAGATTATATACCTGCCCTGTCTGGATGCCTGGTTTTCCCTCTCTACAAGGGGCTGGTGGTCAAAAATATGTAATGAACTACTATTGACAGCTTATCAGACTACCACCTCTCCTTCCTCTCCTGCTGCAAAAAACTTATGCAAGTGATGGCTTAGTCTGTCACCATGGAAATTGTTACTGTCTGGCATTACTCTAGAAAGTATAATTGTGTTTGCTTCTTAACACACCCACTGACACATTTTTACAGAAAAGACCTGGTAAATTGGTAAATCTCTTCTTCTTTCTGTGCTTGTGTCACTGACCTAGCACTGGATCTCATGTTTCTCTGTGGGTTTTTACCACTTTTCAAGTAAAGAGTCTCATTTCTGTTAGTCTTACTGCATGGCCTCTGCTACTGTGGAGAAATGTAGGAGAATATTTCTATAAACAACAAAATCATTTCAATCATGCCAGCAGTATTGTTTATAAAGTACAGGGTCTAGCACCTTCTAGTTCATGTTAGGTAAATATAGTTCCTAAATTGTGTTTAAAAATGTTTGGAAGCAGGTGAAGATTTGCCACTGCAAGGACTTAAAGCATCAAGGTTTTTAATGTCCTAGCACCATGACCAGCAGAAAATGTCTGTTTTTTCCATGACTTTTCTTCCTGTGCTGGACTTTAGTGCTAATGCATCTTGTTTTCAAGGAGGAAAAAGCCTATGTTTGTGCATGTGCTTGTGAGATGCCTAGGAATAAACTCTAGCTGGAGTTTATGTCGTTTGTAAAGCACACTGTATTGCCCATCCCTGATAAAGGGGTCCTGCCCCAGCGCACATCTGGTGGCCTGCAGTGCAAAATTTCACAGCTATTTAAATTGCCAAAGGTTGCTGAAGAGCATGTGGCACTGCGGCACTCACCCCTTTCCCCCAGGTAGTTGTTGCCAGAAGAGAGGAAGGATGGACAAAGGGAGGCGAACTGTGACTACATTTGGTGAAGTTCATCTTTATAATCTTCATGTCTCAGGAATAGAATCCCCTAACTATAATCGTGTCTGGATCTCTGAGGTCAGCCTTACCCACTGCACTGTGCTTCTTCATTCATTACAGTGTGCTGAATATTGGATATTTTTCTGTCCACTCCACTTCCAACACAGCATTATTATTTGTCAGTTGCTATCTACCCAACTTCTTCTTTGATGACCTTTCTAAATGTAAAAAGAATAACACATAAATATCTTCCACTAAATAAGAAAGTACAGGTATTAGATAAATAGAAGTTTAATTATGTAGCTCTGTAGTAGAACGCACTAGTTATCTCATAACACTTCTTCGTTTCGCCTGACAATATAGAACAGGAAATAAAGAAAAATAATTGTTGCCATTTCAAATCTTGAAGAGATTTCACAGGGGGAAAAACCTAATTATTGATATTTACGTCTGTAAGGATATTATGGCAAACAACCATGACTCTTGCAAAAATATCTCAAAATTTATTAGTTTTGTAGCTGACATAAGAAACCTTTACAAACATCAGGTGTTCTGTTGGACCAACATTTGATGATTTTGAAGATGAATTTTGTTCTACTAAATAACAAACAGTCTATTTGATGAACAAATTTGGATTTTTCTTTATTTTATTTTGGTCTTCAAGTTAAGTAAGTTTATTTTATTTGTAATCTGTTATATCCTGGAAGTGTCACTAATCTGTAAGGTCTGCTTTAAATGAATTGCTGCTAACTTAAATTGTCTGGGCCTCTGCTTTGCCACTTTAATGTGTTGCACAGCAAAAATAAGCTCATTAAGGCTCCCCACTCTGGAGAGGGGGTATAAAAAAAACCAGTATGACGAAGGCCTGTCTTTGCATTGTTTGCCACCTGAAGCTTTATTGCATGAATGACTAAGAAATGGGTCACAAACGCCCCTCTGCCTTTCTGCTGAGATTGTCTGAATTGTGCAGCACTGTTTATTTTCAGGATTAAATGCTAGCCCTTGCTCTGTGAGCACCGCATCACACCCTTAATTTATTGTCAGATTTGTTAGCACCATCGGAACAGTCACCTGTTCTTCCCACATTGTTTTTTGCAAGCCTGTATTCTCTAACACCTCCCTAACCGGGAAAATACAGTCCCCCTGACAAACAGCTTGTGTTTTACATGAGCTAGAACAAAATGAAACTTCCAGCCCACATAATATACAGCTTGTGCCTTGAACATTTCTGTGCAGATTTGCCCCTGCTTCAGGTTCTGAAATCACAAACTGTTTTATTTAGTCTTATTCTCAGCTAATCCCATATCCTTCCCACCAACTCTGCTTTGCCTTTCACAGCTCTCCGTTTAATGGGCCTCTGTTTAATGAGTTGAAGAGTTGTTTTCAGAGATCAAATACTGTTTTCAGTAGACATGTACCTTCATCTACTAAAACAAATTCCAGTGGCTTTGAGAAGAAAAGGGTTGACAGTGTAGGGAAAAAAAAAGAGACTGATGAAGAGAAAGGTGGTGTGATTGCTGAGCATTCTGATTTGGGAGGCAAGCAGACTAATATTTTATTCCTCCAGTGTTCTGTGTATTCATCACTCAGACAGAATCTCTGTTAGTGGAAATCTAATTCTTCAGTCACTGGCCAAAGTTAATTAATTTGTAAATATATTTCATCTTTTAAGTGACAGTCCTTTCTGACAGAGGAGCTGATAGAAAGAGCAAAGGGGTTAAGGCGTCATGTTACACCATGTACATCCCAAGAGACTGAGGTGACATCAGCTAGTTTCATCTCCTCCACAAGCTGCCCTTCATAGCATGGAAATACTGTAGTTTAAGTGAGGAGGGGAGCATTGCTCTTAATGCTCTGCTCCTGATTCCTTCACCTTTTATAAGGAGAGTCAATCTAGAGTTGTGTTTATCTAACCTTGCCATATTTTTTTGTGAGTGATTCCTTCTCCAGTGGTCTCATTTGTCCCCACCTTGTACTGCTCTACTGTTTGGGTTTCTAATAAGCAAGAAGGGATTTTCTAGTTTTGATTGGAAGGTAATGCCTTGAAGAGCAGTGGTCACATGAATGTGTGCTTTTGAGATGCCAGAAGTTCCACTGAGAGATGAGAAACTTGAGAACTGGGCTTACAGTGACTCCATGAAGCTCAGCAAGGAAAATTCTGCATTTGTGGTAGAATAATCCATAGTCAGTGCAGGTCAGGAACTGTCTCTTAGAGTATCAGCCCATCAGGGAAGGACCTGGGGTTATTAAACAGATAGCTGAGTATGAGCCAGCAAAATAAGACAATCATCTTCCTGTAGCCCAATAGAAGTGTGATTAAGAGACCAGTGGAGGCTCTCATTTCCCCCTGTGCAGCCATGCTGAGCCTGCATGAGGATATTATATCCAGTTTAGATTTCCTAGTTCAACATTGAGCATTGAAAAACTAGGGAGGGCCTCTAAGATGTTCAGGAACCAAGAAGGCATAGATGATAAGGAAAAGTTGAGGGAATTCTGTTAAGTCTGGTGGAAAGAAGCAGTAGAGCAAGGAAATAGTAATTGTTAGTTGATTGTTGAGTAGCAAAAATAGCAGATACAGGGTCTTCCCAGGAATGGCAAGTGATAAAGCAAGGATATCCTGGTTTGGCTGACATAGAGTTAATTTTCTTCCTAGTAGCTGTTACAGTGCTGTGCTTTGGATTTAGTATGAGAATAACAATGATAACACACTGATGATTTAGTTATTGTTGAGTATTACTTCCTCAAAATCAGGGATTTGTCAGCTTTCCATGCTCTTGCTAGTGAGCAGGTGTGTGAGAAACTGAGAGGGGACACAGCCAGGACATGTGACCCAAACTAACCAAAGGGATATTCCATTCCTGGGAACGTCACGCTTAGTGTAAAAACTTGGGGGAGTTGTCTGGGAGGGAACCACCTGGACATTTGTTAGTGGTTGGTAAGCTGATGGATTGTGTTTCACTTTTTTCTCTTGGGGTTAATATTTCTCTCTTTCTCTCTCTCTCACCTTCAATCCCTGGCTCTCCCTCCTGCTTATTTTAATTACATTTTTTATTATTAGTTCTGATATTTTATTTTATTTTGTTATCTTTGAATTATTAAATAGTTCTTATCCTAACTCATGAGGTTTATCTTTTCTTTCTGATTCTTCTCCCCACTGCAAGTTGGAAGTGACAAGGGGCAGTGTCGTACTTAGTTGCTAGTGGGGTTAAACCACATTAAAGAGTGGATATAAGATGCAGGGCTCAGGTGAAATACTAAGAGAATCTTCGTCTCTGGAAGGGAAGTATTCCATAACAAAAAGTACAGAGATTGTTGCAGTATCTCCATACTTGGAGATTTTTAAGACTTGACTGGACAAATCCACAGTTGACTTGATCTAGGTTTGAGTGGGAGATTAGACTAAGCGATCTCGAGGGTTTCCTTCCAACAAGCATTTCTGTCATTCTGTCAGTTGAATTTGTTCACTTTGATATAAAGAAAAACAAAATCAAAATCTTTTGAAGCTGAAGTTGCCAACATATAAAATGGCCATCAAACCAAAAGCCTGCTATTCTGGAAAAATAAGCTTTCTGAAGCAGAAATAACAGTGTCTCTGTACAGCAATTGTAGGTTGTCTAGGACTCAGTCCTCATCCATTCATGCTGTGAAAATCTGTTTTGATAGAGAGGAAACTATGCTTCAGCTTCATTTAAATAGAATTTTAATAAATTAGATAGAAAATTAATGTATTATGGACAACATCTTTCTTAATGTAGTTTATTTTGCTGTGCAATTTCTGAACTGATTATCTGAGACTACAAAGAAGCTGACACCACTAAAGTAACCCAACAGTGAAATAGGTGGTGAAGGGGGGGTTTAAATCATCATACTTATCTTTTGTAGTTACCATAACTTTCAGATTAGAGATGTTTGCTATTTTTGGAAATAAGAACTTTGGAAAGAAGAACTTCGCTGGGTTGGCTTGCACTTTGTTCACTTTTTCTTTTGGAAGATAGAGGGGTTAGAAATTGACTTGCTAGAAAATAAAATGCAGGTTCCAGGTCTTAAGACTCATGACCAGCAAGAAAAACTAACACAGCAATTGGTATTTCCATATCTACTTTCTTTCCTTCTTTCTTTTTCAAGAAAGTCTAAGAATTGATTTGGCTGTCTCTAGTTTTATTTTTGACATTCCACTACAGAATTTGTTGTGAGCCGTGGCTAAATTCTCTCTGCAGAGATTAAATATATATTTCTTTTTCCTTGGCATAATGTGGAGCTTATACTGTGCGTAGTATAAAATTTATGGCACCTTAAATTGTTTACTTCAAGTCTTCTTGCTGGTTGTAAACAAAGGGAACAGGAGGTACTTACATCTCTGAGCAACTTTAACTAGCTCTAAAATTAAAAAAAAGAGAAGTTTTTCATCATACCACTTCCCAGTTTATTTCACATTTACTTTTTCTTCCTCCATTACTAAGTAAAGACATAATTTGTTAAATTCTTAGTAAGTGGGATTGAAGTGTCACCAGATTGCTAATAAAGGAACAAATTAAATATCAAATTAAATACTAAATTAAAGAGTTAGCCAGGCTAGAGAGAACTGAAAAACAGTATCTGTACTCTATTAGCAGCTTGGAAATAATGGAAAACTGTCAGCAGAAATCCACTGTCTTCCATGAATCATCCAGTATCTTTCATGTGGCGGGCAAAAGAATTCACCAATGACAGGTGCTGTCACTGTATATATTTATTCCACAAGTTTTTATTTTCTCTATCAGCTACAGTGATGGACAATCATGTCTTGTTTCCAGAATGATGGCAATTTCTAAGAAATTCTACAATCGCTGCCCTTGAAGACTGCCTGTTTTGTGATCCAATGTCAAAATCTATCTCTGTGCCTGTACAAAACACTTATTGCTGTGGTATTTAAACACTCTACATGGATTAAAAATGAAGAGTGAAGCTGCCTAGAGGATAGTCAGTAAAATCTACTTAAGTTTTGGATTTTGTGATATAATGTGATTTCACTGGGTTGACAGAGGGACACAAAGAAACATCAGATACTTCACAAAAATTTGGGGAAAAAAAGCTGTTCTTATTTTTTAACTCAAAAAAAGATTAAAGTATTGAAAAATTTGAGAATAAATTCTAGTTGTCATTGTGACTTAAACCTTGACATGCAAAAGCATAATGGGTTTTTACTTGTTTCTATGACAATGAGAGGTGGATTTGTAATCACCCTGTAATGAGCTTTGCCACTAGAATGACACTTCAGGAGAGGGAAAACTCACTGTCCTGTTCCATTTTCCCCTCATCACTATGACAGTTGAGTATTAACAAATAATTATGGCAGCATGTTAAACGATGGCTTCAGGATGCAGGTTCTTTGGTTTCAAGACTTCCATTTAAGGTACCACTTACAAAGGCAAGTTGCTTGACTGTCTCAGAAAGTGGTCCAGTGGCATATTCCGCTCAACAAAGTACAAACCCTGCAATATGGGAAAAGACACTCTCAGCTAATGACTTGACTGTGTTCTCATCACCTCAGAAACCAAAATTTTGCTCATCTTATGCAATCAGCCTATAAATTAGGAGTTCTTTAGAAAATCTTGTAATCATTGCACTTGGGAGATATAAATGATACATTTGATGTTATGTACCTCTCATATCTTACTGTCAAGGTCTGAACTCTATATTGTTTCCATAGCATATTTGTTCACTACAAAACTGTTCCACACCTTCCTTTTGACTACATGGGCTGCATTCTGAGTTGAGACACACAAGAAAAGACAGAATAAATTAATGAACTCAGCCAACACTTAAAATATAGGGATACCAATCCCTGTTGGGTAAATAACAGTGAGGAAAGGATAAAATTTCTCAGAGTATCATTGCTGAATGATGTTTTGTCAGGCTATTGGTTTCATCAAGATGATAGATATAGGGGAGGGAAATTAAATAAAGATAAGCCTGTGGATTTGAAGAAGGAATTGAAGAAGGTCCCCATCAATGGGGTTGGCAAAGGTGTGTAGCTCTTGCCTCTCCTTTGAGAAGAGTTTCTTTTCCCTTAGAAAATAGATATGAAAAGGGAGCTGAGTAGGCTCTGGGAGTCATGTAGGAACTGAAAGAATTGACAGAGGCAGATGGTTCCCTACACCTGTGTCTAAGGCCCACACAGTTAAAGTAATATGTAAAGAGCAAAAATTTCCATTGCCTTACAAGAGTTATTGACTAATTCCAAGTATCTGTCTATAATTAAGGGATCAGCAGAATTCTGGCATGTACTCTTGCCATCAACCATCTCCTTGGCACTTTGAAAAAAATAGCACCAATTTGTGTTGTGTTTGGCATCCACTGAGAAACTGTATTTTGGGATGATGCTGGGGAAGCTAAGAAGGATGCCTGCCACAGCGAGGGAATATGCAAATTCCGTGGGGTAGACAGTAATTGGGAAATTTTACAGACAGATCTGAAGAAGATTCCAGCTGTCAGTGATATGCCTACCCTAACAAACTGAGGGAGCATGCAGGTTGGTAAGCAGATAGATGACTTTGTATGGCTGTCCCGATCTACAACCTTAGATCAGATTCATCCAGAGATGTCCAGGAGAGATAGGATGCACATTCTCATGAAGAGTTAGAGAAATAAATGGCAACTAAGGACCAAGGTCTTAACAGACAGGTAGTACTTAATGTTAAGCACAATGCTAACAGAACAGATACCAGAGCATTTATCTATATAATGTCCTCAAAACTGAAGGCCAGTGAGCTATTTATCATAGCTGCAGTAAAAGCTGAATCTCAGTATATACAAGTTGAGAAGGATGTCCTAGCTTAGATCATGGTGATGAACAATTTCCAGGATGGGTTTGTTGGAGGCCTGTATTAGCTGAAACTGACTGCAAGCAATTCATTGTGATTTCCAGGAAGCATTGACCAGATGCCTGCCAGGTGTAGAGGGATTATTTTTTCTGACCAACTGCAAATGTATGACTTGCAAACTGAATAGCAGAAGAAGAGGTCTGGCAGCTGCAGTTATACTCTTGAGCATTTGTAAGAAAGATTTATAGGAAAGCACACAGATAACCAAGGATATGTCAATTCTATTAAAGAAAAATAATCTCAACAACTTTTCTAATATCAAGAAAATATGGAGTTGTCCTAATAATATAATTAGGGAAAGACCTTTTAGAAAATCAGTGAAACTCTTGGCCAGAAGTTTATGTGCCCTGGTCCCTTTTAGGATTGAGAAATTCTCAATACTGCGAAGAATGTTGTTTAAGGGCACCAGGATGATGGTCTGAAATGTGTTACAGGAAAATAGGATTAAAATGATACATGAAAGTCATTTAGGGATTGAAAACTCTGAGATAGGTTGGAGATATTTTCTAGTGCTCCTCAAATGAATAGTGATACTGAGGAAACTATCAAAGTGTCAGAAATAGAGGTCAGTGCACTAAAGGAGACCAGGTTGGGAGCACATAAAAATTTGTCCTTGAGCTAGAAAGACATAGATTTGCAGTAAAAGTCCTGGTACCCTTTGAAAACTTAGGATGTTGCAGTCAAACAGGTGTTTGCACATGTCAAATCAGTTTTTGCTAGAAATAGCATATGTGATACTTTCTGAAAAATAGTAAGTTATTATGGTTGTGAAATGTATTGCTCCCCGCTTGCAAAATAGAGGAAACCATGTGGTAAGTTGATCCAGCGTAGGAATATGAATACGTGCTGCAGCCCTGATCCTATCTCCTATTAGTTACACAAGATGGATGTGCTCCCAGGGCATTACTAGGAGGGACATTTTTCTTTGCTTCATCCCTGGGGTGGGAATGTTATTAAGACTTCTTAATGGAGGAAATAGGCTAAAATGGTCATCTATGTAGTGGAAGAAGGACTTTGGAGGTACAGTGTCTTGAGGGTATAACTTAATCAGATTTTTGAGTTCCTGATAACTTCTGAGTGTATAGGCTGGATGAAGCCAATCATAAAGACACAACTCATGAGCCTGATGGGAAGATTTTGTTTGTGTATTTTCAGAATTAGATTAATAGGACGAAAATTACATTTCACTCCACAGTTTTCTCTAACACTGCTTATGATGCTGGAGCCCAGTTCTTGCAGAAGTACAATAATGATCTATATCTGTTTTGACTTTTGTAGTGAAATATGACTTCATAAAGCATGTAAAGGGAACACTAAGGGAATATCAGATATAGCAATGATTTGAAAGTTGTTGGAGAAAATCTTTGTCATTTGTTGTGGTTTTCTAATATGTTTTTTTCTGCATGTGTGCATCTACTTTTTAAGTGTCCATGAATGCATAAAGTACAGAGTTTTGAGATCAGTGAGAGTGAAATGCCACTAACTGTTTTAGCTAGAGCTTTTTGCTTTTCATAAAACACACAGGGGAGTGGCAGCTCTCATGTGGGAGGCTGTACACTTCTGCAGCACTAGCCAGTGTAGGACCAGGGTGTTTGGCCCTTTAGCTCTCTGGCCACTGTAAATCCACTCCTGATAGAGTACATATTTTATACTTTTCCCACTTGTTGACTTACAGTCTCATTTCAAATCTTATCTCAGATTATCCCTATGATTCTTTCCTACCTGTGCCACTTAGTCTTTCCCCTTCTATAGTCATTTATTATTTAATACTCTTCTGAGGTCATGTTTTGTTTTCAAACTCTGGAGAGCTGCTCAGAGGGATGTGCATAAAAGAGCTCTATGAGCATGCTTCTTTGTAGCTGTTTCACCCAGGTTATGGGTTTTACCACAGGTGGACTATATCCCACAAGTTATCTGACACCTCTGTATAAGAGAGATGGAGGCAAATATCAAATGTAGCACCCATGCAGGCAAGTTGCAAAAGCCTCTATAGCTGCAGATGAGCAGTAGAAACATGCTAGCACTGCATACTCTGTAGTTATTGATGGAACAAAATAGAGGTCACATCAGTTCAGAGTTTCACTTCTGGGAAGGGGGCAGCTCTTTCAGTTATTAGCTTGGAATTGGCATGGAATATACCTATTATATCGTTGTAGAAAGCCTGCCAGTTTTCATTATTTCAGTCCAAAATGGAGTATTCAATACACTTGCAGCATCTATGTTTTTTGTATACTTTAATTATGTAAATTACATGTCAGTAATATGAAATCCCAGGTGGTGGGAATAGCACAGAACAGGCAGTCTTCTAACAACATTGTTAATAGAGAACAAATGCTGCCTTGCTTGTATACTTTCAAAAGCTGTCCATATTTAGTGCTTGCAGAAGCTTAGACGGACAGGAGAGAACAGAAACTATTCCCTGCCTCAGAGCCATCTATCCAGCCTAAGTCAGGAAATAACAGCTGGTAGAGCAGACAGACAGACAAGGCAGCACAAGGTAGTGGTCCCAGTACAGTTGAGTGGCCACAGGCCTGCCTTACTTAAGAAATAACTGTTTAGGAAAGAAAAACAGGGGTGCTGAACATAGTAGGCATTCTTCATTCTATGTCATTGCTCTGGCAGAAAGGGGACATTATTTGTTCTGGTTTTGTAAAGACTTGGAGAAATCAGTGCTCTGTGACACACTGCAGCCCAGCTATTGCAATGCTTCATGTAATCATCTGTGAACTCTACCACATGGATGTCTGAGCAGTTTCCAGGCCTGCCTGTCTGTTGTACTGACTGGTTTTAGAGATGCTGGTATCAGTGCTTGCCATGTAGCCAGGATTTTGTTCATCTCTACACAGAGCATATACTGCAAACTTGCTGAGTACCCTTTGGGACACAAGACACCAGACCACAGGTAAGCAGCCTTTTCCCTTCAAATAGATTTGTTTCTCTCATCGGAGAGACACAGAGGACTCTTCCCTTTCTATTGATCTTGTGGTCTGCATACAGCTTTTGGCACAGATACAGCAAAGTACTGTAGATTCCAATTTTTGTTAAAATGGAGGAGGTTGTTAGTGATGGATGGTGTGGCCATCTTCTCTGTTAGAAAAACAGGTTGCCAAATATTTTAACAATTGCTGCATGAAATATTTGCTACAAAACAAATTTGGAAGAAAAATTAGTAGTTGTCGAAATTTGTATATAAATAAACCCTCTTTTAAGAGAGTTTCCTCCACCTCAATGCCAGCTTCTTCAGAGGTTAATAGGCAAGTAACTGAGTAAGCATACGAAAAGGGGCCCATGTAATTTCTTCTGCTTCTGCCATAGATGACTTTGTCCTTCTGCCTGTCCCTCAGCTCTGAAACACTGTCAGCATCTCTGTAACACCTGGATCCCTGTTCAGAATTGTGCCTTCCTGCATACCCTCTATTTCCCACAAAGTGCTTCTGGATTGCAGGATACAAGAGGAGGAGGTTGATTGAAGCCTCTGCAGAGATGTTAAAGGAACATGTAGCAGCTGTGGGAGACATCTCCATTCCAAAGGGTTTAGGAATATACCTTCTGTTTGAATTTTCTCCTAATTTCTATTCTCAGGGAAAAGAAAGAAGAAAAGGTCTCAAATGCTCTCTTGGGCACAGACTTTCAGTGCCCATAATGCATGTCACTGTTTCTGTGGTTCATGGCTATACAGGGTTATAGCCATGCCCTTTCTCTCTTAAGGACTTTCTAGGGCAACGCATAAAAAAGATTTTGGAAAGCAGAAATAATGCCATGACAGGTAAGAAAGTTTTAAAAGCATCTGAAGTTATGTGTAGTAATTAAAGTGTATGAAAAAAAATCTAATGGTGATGTAGTGATACATGCCACCTGATTTCCTTTTTCTTTTAAAACAGCTTAAATTTACAAACGACTTGTCTGCATTGACTTTGAGAGAAATTAAAAGGCCCTTCATATTCCACTGACAAATCACTCTCTGGATTTGTTTACCATTGAACTCTACAAGGGAAAATGAAAGAAGATTATTTTTAAAGAAGAAACTAAAGCTTTAG
This sequence comes from Sturnus vulgaris, assembly GCF_052056855.1. Classification (NCBI taxonomy): domain Eukaryota; kingdom Metazoa; phylum Chordata; class Aves; order Passeriformes; family Sturnidae; genus Sturnus; species Sturnus vulgaris. The sequence goes on along the minus strand of NC_142244.1, from coordinate 24,945,666 downwards.
CAGTGACTGATCATTGTATCTTAAATCTCTTGCTTTTGATGACCCCTTATGTTTGCAGAAGTTTATAGTGTCTTAAAGCAGTAGTTGAAACTGCTGAGTTCTGGTCCTGGATATCAGGAGTGTCTAGAGAATGAGAGGGGTTTATTTTTCTTACTTTTTAACCAGTATTTTAGTCACAATGTGTGCATTTTAAGGGTTATGTGGACTCTTGTGATCAGTACTGTATTGTGTGCAGTTGCAGTGGCTATTTTCTGTATCACTGAAAATTACAGGTGGTTGTGAATGTTCCATGGGAATGATTTTCTGGGAAAAGGTTTTTTAGAAAATTGAAACTTTCTTTTGGGAAATCAAAATGAAAGACTTCATTTTATTGTCAGTTAAACCCAAATGATAAAACTTAATTTTACAGAAGTGAGCCAAATGTTTTATTTTGACTCAGTTCAATACATGTTTAATTTCAACTTTACAGTTTCCTGGGGGACCAGAATGAAAGTTGAAATGTCAATATTTCTCACTGGATGGGAATGTTACCCAGCTGTATTCAAAGTGTAGTTGAAAAATTCTTCTTAGGTATCACAGACAAAAACTGCTCATTCTGAGGCTATTCTCAGTATATACTGCTTTTGCTGGGTGATTAAGGAAGCAAGTCAGTCCAACAGTTATCTCCTTAGTTGTAAATCAAAAGCAGGACTTAAACCAGTGACATTTCAAGCATAGCACGTCTAGGTAGCACCTTAAAGCTCAAGCCTGTACTATGTGATTTAAAATCTCTTTTTCCCAGAGAAAACTATATCAGGATCTCTTTCTAAATTTTGCCCAGACATTGCTGGCAGGGAAGGGTGGTCCATGCTAAGCTAATCCAAGTGGTGTTCTGTGCCAGGCATTCCTCCATTTCTGGTACCAGTGGCTCAGCCCCATAGGTGGTGGTGTTTGGAAATGCTTGTGCATTCAGCATAACATGTAATTGCTCTTTGGTCTGAGCAGGGGAAAAGACAGTGGCCATCATCATTGAAACTGGAGCAAGACTCAGTTGGACAGTATGAGGAGGACTTCAGTCTGGGGAGGCAGAAGAGGCTATAAAACTGAATTGGTTACCAAGCCGAATTGAAAATCAGTGCACCCTTCTCCATGCATTTGCTGCCCTCTCTCTCAGGAGAAGCACTGCCTGTGCTCCTTCCTCCTTCTCCTTTTTTCCCCTGCCTACTCATGATGTTTAATCTGTGGTCCCCAAATGTGGGGTGAGAATTATCATCTTTGCAAACACAAGAGTGAGCCTTAACATGTGTCACCAATAATTTCTAGAGCTTAAATGGAATCTTATTTAATTAATTTCTAAGTTTCATGATCCTTCCAAGCCAGCTTCCTTGTATTTCTCTGTGGGGACTGTGTGCAATTGGCGTTTCTGAGCCCTTCTGCTGTTCTGTCTTGCATGCCAAGCCAGGAGTTGTTACTTCAGTCTGTGAGAGCCTGTTTGGTGAAGAGAGGAGAAAGTAAAGAAACAGCTTTCCCCTGTGTTGCTCACCCAGCCATTACCGACTCATTAAAAGCATTTACTTCTTATTAATGCATCATGGGCTGTGTCTGAGCAGTAGCTGTGATGGGAGTTAGGAAAACGAGGCTTGTGTGTTTGAGCAGAGAGAAACCTGCACGAGGGAAAATACCCTCTGCCTTTATTGTTGTCATAAAGCACGCAAGTCAAGGTGCTATTAAACAAATGCATCTGCTTCAATAGGATGTCAAGGGTGACAGCCTCTTTCGTTCTCTTTGAGATTGTCCTAAATATAGATGTTTGATCAGGATCATATACTTTGTCAGAGGAGATCCTACATTAACACCCCCCCTCCTCCTTCCACCTCCAAAAGCAAAGGTCCCTTTAATCAGCTGCTCGAGTGCTGTACCAATTACCTTCCTACAGGGTGACCTTTTTATCTCGTAATGGCATTTTGGAATCCAGTCTCCCTAACCACACTGGGAGTGTATGCATATCACATTTCCGATTCTCTCTCTTGCTTTTTCTCCCTGCTGTTGTTGGCACTGAATACAGACTAATATATTCATGACCTAATTAGGGTAATTTTTGCACAATAACGACCTCCGTGGGGGGGGAAACTTTTTTGGGTGATTTTAGCATGTGAATGTGTGTACACGCTCACACTGTTCAGACACATGAACTGGAACAAGTGTTTCTTAATTTTTAAGTGTTTCTCTGGTTATTAGAAGTATCTTTATGGCATTTAAAATGGAAATGATGGAACATAGGACCTCAGAGGAGGCAAAGATTGTTAAAATTTTTGCTCTGGATTTCCTCTATTATTGTGAAACTTGTGTCTTCTCTTCTGAATGTCCAGGACAGCATCATGCTGCCTTGCCATTATTAGATCTCTGTGCTTGTAAAGCTTCTTCTTGTCCTTACCAGCTTCATCCTTCCCCCCTGTCACGCAGCTTTTTTCCCCTCATGTCCTCATCTGACCTTCAGTTTTCAGATGAGTCCTTCATTTCCTGTAGTGGTCACTTATTTGACCTTACCTGCACTGACGGACTGTGCTCTTTGCCTCTGTCTCTGACATCACAGTCCAAATTTTTGTGATCTGCTGTAGCTGGTGCCCATCTTTGCAGGCTGTCTCTGCCTGCCATGACCCTCACTGCTTTGCTGTCTGATTTACCAAGTGCTTGATGTCTCCTACATTCCTTTCTGACCTTTCTGTTTTCCCTCACTTTGCAGTTTCCGTTTTCTTTTCCTCTTCAACTTGTATAGATTGTGTTTCCTCATTTAGCTTTCACTCCCAACTCTCTCTTCTTGAGCTCCAATTCTTCCTTCACGTCTAGTCCTTGGTGTTTCTTAACTATGGTTTTCCATTTTCAGTTTTCTAGAGATTCTATGTGGAAACCTTTCTGGCAGACATCATGAGCCACATTCCTCAGTATTTCACTGGTAAAGGAACTCTATTGACTTTGACAGTGTTAGCAGAGATTTGCACTGGCAGGACTCATTTATTTTCATAAGCATATTAATAATATTTTCCCTAAACTGCTGTTTAAAGAACATTAAGCGATAGTGTTCAGAGCACTTACTTGCTCTAAAATGACACTACAGGGTGGGTTTGCTGAAATTTTTATTTTATTGGTTTTCTTATGTATTTATTTTAGTTGTAGTAAGTAGTTCATTAGGAGTTTATGTCAAGAAGGAAGATAAGCTTTCCATAGTCAAATGCTTTGTAGTGTTGAAAAAGTTCTTTATGCCTTGCTGCACTCCGTGTTCTTCCAGCCCCAGGCTCCTCATACTCAACACTGCTGGATTTGTCCCATATCACTTCCTGTGATTCCCTGTTTGTACATAAAAATCTGGAAACCTTGTGAAGGCCTCGTGTTATTGACTTCTGCCTATCACTGTTCAAAAGCTAGGATGAGCTTTTCCTGGATCTGCATATCCATCTCCTGCATCTGTTAGAGTCCTCTGTCCTATGCCTAACTCTGCCAGTTTGCATCATGCCTGGCTGACAGCATCCCCTGTCAGTTCCAGTGTGTGTACATGTGCCAACAGAGGATGGAGAATTAAATTAGCATACCCCAAAACAGTTGTTATCAAAATCTTGTTTTGCAAAGAAGGCTGTGGGAATATATCTGTCCATATTAGAAAGCCACATTAAATGTTTCTCAGTGTTGCTCACTGTAACACAAATGTTTTTGGGGATAGCTGAAAGGTACAGTATGCAAAACTGGGGTGTTCATAAGCTTGCTGCACATCCTGGCACCCCTGTGTTTTGATGCTGGTGCTTGCATTGCTTTCCTACATGCCTAGGCTGTAGCATCTACAAGGGAATGTGCACATGATAAATGGGAACCACTGCAAATACAGGATGCAGTTGGAGAATTGCCATCATCTTTCTAAAGCCATAGCTCAAATGCACCTTATATTTCATAGTCTCCATGTGCAGGTTCAAGCCAGGCACATGGATTGTGTGTTAATACCTACAGACTGGGGGCTAATGGGCTTAGGAGTGAGTAAGCAGGTACAGATGTCAAGGCTCTGAAAGTCTCTTGATTAGCGTATAAAGCTGAAGGTGCTACAGGAACAGGTGGGCTTGGGTGTGTGGATGGAAGACAAAAAGGAATATATGCACTGATTTGAGGTAATTCTGAATATTTTCACAGCAATTCTGCCTAATGTTCCATCTGTGCTTTTGTGCTGCACATGGAAGGGATGGCATATCCCTTTCAGATCACTACAGGAAGGGTGATTTTGGGGATTGTGATAAGCTCTGCAGATGGGGGAATAATTCATAACCAGAACACAAGAGGCTGTAAGAGTCTTCTGCCAAGTTTTTGGTAACCTCTTCAATCTGCTGTCTGTTGTTCTTTGTATTATTTCCTTCAGTCAGGCAAAACTCATATCTTATGTACCTTTTTCCTTCTTGTAATTCTCAACAATGATCTAAGAAGGAATTTCCCTTGCACTAAAATAGAAAAGCAGCGGGATAGAAGGGGACCACTGTGTTTATGTGGGAAATGGTTAGAGAAATGGAAAACACATGTTATGATTCTTTGCCATAGCAAAACTGTATTCCTGACTTTCTATAATGTTACACAGGACCTGAAAGATTTTTTTCCCAGATTCTTTTATCCTTCAGAGCTTCAGTTAAGAATATCAAAATGGGCATGCTTTGAGTCTGAACTCTGACCATTTGATTCTTGCATTTAGGCTTTTCAAAGCTGATTTTCTTAGGAAGTTATTGCTATATGCTGCTTCTGTCACCCACTCCTTTAGAAATCAATCTCATGGTACTTCCTATGAACTTGACCAGAAAATCAACAGATCCTGTGAGAGCATGACAGCAGCAAACACAGATACACAGGATATCTTTGAACTGGAAGCAAGATTAAGTTTTTGGGGTACCATTTATGATGATCTTTCATTAAACCTGGTCACCATCCCTTGCTCTTGGCCTTATTTTGTCTCTAAGAAGGGAATAATGTAGGGTTTTCTGATAGAAGTTTCTGATGGGTGCTTGATTGCAGGATATTACTCTCAGTATTTTCATATGGGTTGTTGTTGCAGTATCCCAAATCTGTGGCTCTTATCTGCATTTCATTTACCGGAGTAAAGGCATTTCTTGATTAATTCCTCTCATTACCCTTTCCTAAGAAGATAGATCTGGTGACAACGTTGACCATATATTAGAAATCAGGAGCTTGGGTTTGGCCTTACTTTATTATTTAAAGAACTAACAGTGACTCAGGATGCACAAATTAGATTTTCCAAAGAATTCACTTCAGAATGGAAAGGCTTGAGATTTAAAGAACAATGAGAAATCCAAATCATCACCTACTGTTTTCTTGACACCAGGTGCATCTTCTCGCTGTACCCAAATGGAATAAATCTGGAATAGAAAAGAGAGTGACACTCAAGAGTACTTGAGAGTCTGGAGTTCTCAAAGTCAAGAAAAGGGAGAAACAAGAAAACAAAGCAAGACAAAAAGCAGAAAAAACTGTGCTAGGCTGAATAGAGGAAAAATTAAATTTGACATGCCCTGCCAACTTTCTAGGACTGCTCAGTACAGTACTAGGACAGCATGAAAATATTCCCCTGCTACTTCCCTCTTCCCTAAAAATCTTGAGATGAGTAAAGATTGAAAGCCAGAGAGATCTTGCTTCCCTTTTTTGACAGATTTCCATAAACAATAATTAATCCTTAAATTTTGTATTGTCAGTTTTGTTCTGACTATATCATTTTAGGTCCAACCATTTCATCCTCTTGAAGATTTCTACAAGAACAAAACCTCAGCCTGGAAAAATGGGGTTTTATTCCTTTGTCTCATGTCACCTCTTTTCTTGATTAACTGCAGCAAGTGTGTTGGGGAGAAGGGAGTCTGTGGCTGCTGAGTAATCTGGTTCACAAGGTATCTTTAACAGCTGGATCAATAACTCTTCTTCCAGATGCCTGTTTCCTTGATTGATCTGGTTGACTTTTTCCTTTTTTATTTTTTATTTTTTTTGACACTTCATTTTAATTCATCTACGAATGACCCTCCCCCTCTCCAGATGCCACTGTATATTTAAGTGCTACCTGGCTGTTCTGGGGACTTGGCATATCCCTAGCCCTGGGACCCTTATATAGGGAGAAAACCCTCAAACTCTCATTAAATAGCCCTTTCTGGGCAAGGCAGTGGACTGCCTTATCCCAGTCCTTCTTGCAGAAGCCAAACCTCCCTTGACAAGGAGGGCAGGTCAGTGCCTCACCTGGTCACGCAGACGCAGCCCTGACCCAGCAGGGTTTATTAGTCTGGGCTCTGTAGCCCATCTTGCTGTGAGGGAGATTTGCCTCCCTGCTCTGTTGCCAGCACTTTTCTCATCTCCCCTCCCAGCCTCACCTCCTGGATGTGAAGAAGCACTTTCTTTGGGCTCTGACCAAAGAGTAAAGCTGTCAGGATTCCCACCCATACCTATCCTCCATGAGGCACATTGTGTGAACACCAGCACCCTTTTCCCATCCCAGGGAGGAGAGACCATCAAGCTCTCACGTACCTGTGAGAGCACTGAGTCCCTCACATTGCAGTGCTCTCTGGTTTATGAGACTGCATGACAATGCTGGATTCTTCACTCACCCATGAAACACTTCACAAGCCCCAGCAATTGGTTCCATCTCACCTTCCAGCAGGCATGAATTTTTTCATTGGAAAAATGTAAATATTTTCCATTGGAAAGTTGTTTCCAGTTAACTTTTTTTTCATTTGGAAGTGCCTTTTAGTTTTGGAATATTAATTCACAGTGTTGTTATATCTTTTCTGAATCAAGACACTGTAAAAACAACTTGGTTTCATCTAAATACAGCGTTTCCAATTTTCTAAACCAAATGTTCGGATGTGTGTTAAAATTTTATTTCATAGAAAATGTCAAAGTTGTTTGGCTTTGTTCTGACTTAGAATGAAATAAAATCTCAATGTTGCTTTCAGTATGGGAAAATGGAAAGAAAAAATCCAAAAGCTCTCAGAAGGAAAAGTCTACAGGTCTCTAACTACTCTAGGAAAACTGATATTCTTGTCTATGTTGGGATTTCCCCCAGACTCCACCATAGTACACATACCTCTGCTGGTTGTGGAAATGGGAGATTTATCAGCACACTGGGTTGCCATGTTCCCCTATAACAAAGTCTTGTCTAAATCTGTTGTGTAGGCAAAACACTGGGAATTGGTCTGCTACTATGTCAGGCAACTGTAGCTCTGCTCAACAAAAATTAGGAAAGGTTGAGAAATAAATTTAACAAAGCTCAGCAGAGCCATAAATTGCCAGGTAGAGATGCTTATTAGTTTTTGGCAAATTAACTAGCCTTTCTTCATTCAAGGTGATGAGAGCTCATTTTGAGTTCGTTGAGGAATCACCAGTTTATCTTCAGGCCTGAGACCTTTGTGCATCCATTCCATCGCTTTGATTAATCTGGGACCAGAGACACACATGCAGAAACACATGCATCCAGTATTCCAAGCTGAAAGCATTCCAACCCAGAAAGGATTTTGAAGAGAAATTGCCTCTGGATTTTTAGATTCATGAGTCTTCAAGGGGCACCTTTTGAGATAAACTTAATTAAGCAAGTCATTCTATTAATCAGTTCTAATTACTCATGCAAATCACAAGTGCTCTGGTCTGTGGTTAAGTGAAACCTGATTTGATCCCAAGTGCAGCCGGGCTCGGTAAGTCCAGTGGGTATTTTTAAGAACGTGCCTTAACTGATCTTCTTGCTTCTCTCCAGATACAGTAATCTTCTGGAGAGTGAAATGTGAATTGATTAGTTGTCATGGGCCACAATGCTATTAACCTAAACACTGGGAAAGGGGATGGAAAGCAGAGTATAGAGCACAGGAATTCTTTCTCTCCATCTCTTTGGTACACACATGTGCCTGTGCATAGGAGAAGGTCAAGACTATGGACTGTAAACAGGGAAGGCAACCTATGTGAGTGAAATCTCTTCTAAGCCAAAAAGAGCTGTCTACACTTTTCAGAGCAGTGATCTGCAGTGACTGTTTCCTGGGAACCAGGAAGCCAAATTTGTCAAAGGGATATGACTCAGAGTAGGGCATGATTCTGTGTGACTTGGGGTCCCAATATGGCATTCTCAGTCTTAATCCCACTATGTAAGACAGCTGTGAATAACTCAGTATTAGCCCGGCAGGGAATGTGGACAGCAGAGGTAAATGAGTGAATGATTGCTGGCTTCACCTTGATTGATTTGCGTAACACAGTGGTTTTGGTTAAAGGTCTGTGAACATAGGTTTGTTCTTTTCCTTGGCTTTAAAGTGTCAGCAGCATAAATATTCATTAGCATAAGAGTGGTGTTAACACTTCAAAAAGGTTCCTATTTTACAGTCTGGCTGTGAAATCTAGGCCTTTGATTACATAGTAGATGTAAAGAAACTCCTTTTGTTTGGTATGGGGTTTCCCCCAACCCTGCTGTAGTTACCATCTCCAGTGGGCTGCATTCAGAGTATGCCGGTATCAAGGGCCGTACCAGTACTAGCTTCAAGGAAGAACACACTCTTTCCATCATCTTAAACCACCATCTTGCAATACATCTCCCCTGAGCTGAGCTCAGTGTTGGTCAGCCACTGGCTGAAGATCCCTCACAGGGCAGCCCAGACTGCGGGTTCATGATGATTACTCATTTATTTGCATGCATGTGTGCTCACCCTGCACACACGCATCCGTGTCCATTCTCCCTTCCTTTCAAACTTGCTTGCATGACTGGCAAAATGAGCTACAAGCAGATAAAAATTGAAACACAGAAGAGAGCAAATTACAACATGTTCAATTATCTTTTTCGAAATCATTCTTCATCTCTGCTCTACTCGGTGCCTGGTGATGTTTCCTGTGTAATCTGACAAGAGCATTCTTTTTCCTCACTTGTTTTATCCCCTCTCTTGGGTGGCAGGGTGGTCACAGAGTGAGGACATGGGGAGAAGTCATGTAGCAGGGTTAAACATTTCAGATTGTGTTAAGTGGAGATCCAAAAGACCAATGCTTTTTTGGTCTCTTGTTAACAGCCTAAGCAAGGAGTTCTCTCTCTGACAATTGTGATTTTTTTTTCTTGTTGCATGCAAATACTACAATGACAAACACTGATTCTCTCCCCACCACTTTCTTGCCAGGGAGACAGGCAGAGGTTGCTTTGCCTTGTTTACCTCCTCACCGTTGTACTGCACTCTTGACAAGCACTGCCAGCCTCCTGCTGGCCTCACCCAGGGCTTTGATAATTAAGGGGCTCCATCTCCTGGCTCCTTGCACCACCAGCCCTGCGAGATAAGGAGGACTCAGGTAGCCATGGCTGCCTCTGGTTTTACTTCTCCTTTGACTAGGAAACTTTAGCATTCCTTATGGATTGACAGTGCTGGTGATGAAATTTTTCTGCCAGCTTACCAGAGGAATGGTCCTTCCATATCCCTGAAGACTGGCACAAAGGGATCACCCTTTGGGTTGGGAGAAAGTTTTATTCTTTATGGTCTATTTAGCTCTTGGCCTCTATATTGAGAAACTCTCCGAGAATATAGAGTCAAGTGCAGTAGTTATAATGTTTTAATAATGAGGATACCTGTCTGCAGTAAAACAAGATTACATCAAGCTGTTTTATGCAGTTCACATGTAAGTTAGAAATGACTTTTGGTGATGCCAGCAAGGATTGCATTAGAGGACTTATTGTTAGAGAACAATAAGTGCTAGAAATTGACCGTTAAAATTGGGAGGAATTTCTTCAAGTAATGAAACATATTTAAATATGTGTTTTATAAAGGTGAAATGTTGAGCAGCTTCCAAGTCATATTATGTCTGGTAAAAAGCCTGACCAGCTGAAATCTGGAAAGGAATATTTTATGGTTTGAAGCAGGGTTTGTTTTTTTTGTTACTAGCACCAGTGTGGTAGGGTTTGCGGGATGTTCTTGTACAGGTAAGAAAAGACTAGAGGAGAATTGTAAGCAGCCCGAAGCACTCATTTTGCAATATCTAGACAAGACAAAGGATGGCAAAAAACAATTGTCTTCCTCCCTGTTTGTGGGAGGACGTTCCCACAGTTGCTCAAAGACCTGTTGGAGGAACTGGTAACTTAGCCCATCTTTTGGGAATCTTAGCTCTAGACTCAGATCTAAAACAATGTTTTGTGTTGGTTACCATCTATCTTTCAGGGGAAGACTTGACTCTGGCACATTAGCTGTCCTCAGGCATTTTAGCAGCTGTGAAGATAGCCTTAAACTCTCTGTCCAAAAACCCAAATAAAAGAGCAGTGTATTGGTGCTGAAAATCAATGGGATCACCTAATGAGAAAGAAATTGCACTTGTTATGACTCTGCAAATATTAACCCCCTGCCCCACAAAATCAGAGAAAATAAGAATACCCTTTTGTATTTTTCTCCAGCAAATATATGGGAAAATAGGGACATAATAGGGCTGTTATTTAACCAACATCACACACTAAAACAGGGAAAAACCTTTCTAAGCGCTACGTATTATCAAATATAGCATCGTTTTTCAAGCCAATAAAGTGCAAAATGCAGTCATGATGTTGCATAAATGACATTTGAGGTGCTCCAAACTGACAGCTTAAGGGACTTGCATGTTTTGACTAGCAGTTCAAAACACTTTTAGCAGGAGGCCTCAGAACCAGAGTCCCTAAATCACTGTCCCCTTTTGCAAATGCAGGCCTACGTTTTTTTAAAATTGACTTCTAATAATTTAAAGCGTCATCTAGGGAAGTAACATTTGAGTTTAAATTTATGGAACCAATTGAATGTGTGATATAAATCTATATCATTCAGCAGTTACTCCAGGAATGAATCTTGCAGAGATTTTTATCCTGATAGTGGCCCTTTAAAAGAAAAAGAGCAGGAAGGTATTGAATTGGAACAACCCAGCATCTCTCTTGTGTTTGTCTTTGATAAACACTGCAATTTATTTAAAGCACATGGAAGGGAGAAAAAATATGGCAAAGTTAAATCCCAACAAATGGTTTTATATTTACAAATGAATTAGATTATTTGCATTTGTTGTGTTTTTGAGTTTCTTTGTAACTGCAACTTAATGAGAAAAAATTATTTCCAAATCTTATTTTACTTAAAGGCGAGTTTAGCGAAGGCAATTTGCATGTAAATCAACATTTACCTGACACGTGCAATTTCCACAGTTAGATAAACCATAACATGAAACAGATGAAAGACATGGGAACTGTATAAAAATACTTTGAAAGATAATAGGTGGCAGTTTGCAATAAATATTCATTAAGTGAGAGGGTGCCATGTTCTCTCTCTGTGCTGCTCTCCATACAGTGCTCACCTCTTTCCGACAGCCTCCTTGTTGCATAGCTTTGCTCTCCTATTTCTTTCTTATTTAATCTGTCTGCTTCCTTGTGCTGTAGCAGGGGTCATTTTCATTATGGGATGTTCTGTGCATTTCCACCATCAGTCTGTATTTGTGTGATTTATAATTCAGACCAGGAACAAGGCGTGTGAAAAATCATCAGGGAGGTAAGAGCTATTCCTAGGCTAGGAACTAGCAGCCCTGGGCAAAGCAGACAGTAGCTGGGGGCAGTAGACTACAGGAATGGGAGGGCAGTTGTGGCCCTGCTGTGACTCACCTGCCAGTTTTTCCTGATGCACAGCCTCTGCAAGCCAGGCTGGATGCATATTCTGCCAGTACCCCACCAGAGCTAGCTGAAGAAGTGTTGGGATGCAGGGCAGGGTGATGGTGATAGGCAAGGATCTACTCCAAAAGACACAGAAAGCTGGGTGACCACTTGGCTTTCCAGACCTCTCCCTACCCTTTCATGCTTTTGGGAAAAAAGGCTCTTTCCTCATGGGACTAGCCCTTATCTCTTCGTAAGAAATTCTTTCATTTGGGTGATCCCGAAATGTAAAGCCCTGAGACAGTTTTCTAGGGCACAGCTGTGACCAAAAGGATGCCTGAGAGAAGTACAAGCCAAAGGACATGCCAAGTCCTGTGTGCCTCTATGCTATGGCTTGGCCCTTTGATGGTTCTGACATACACAGGTAGCATCAGAGATGTTGTCAGGTATTTAGAAGTCTGTGGAACTTCTGGGAGTGATTGAGCATGCTTATCATTTCAGCCAAATAACTGATACTTCAGCTAAAATAGACCACACATTTACCACACTCAGAATATGGCGATTTTCTAAAAACCTGCACTTTTAAAAACAACTGGTATGTGTCCAGTTCAAAGATCAAATGTTCTGTGTTATAGTGAATTCACACTGCATTCATTTTATTATATGTATCTTCTGCTACCATTAATGTGTGGTGTCACATGCCTAGAGAGCCATCAAAAACTATGATGTATGGCCAGATTGTAGACTGGCAATATGCTGTGAAATTATAATAGCAGCAGGTTTGCAACGTATCTTGGAGGACTGTGTTCCCACTCCCCAAAATAAGCCATTTTCTCAAATGATTGATCTCATGTGTGCTGCACTGCAAGATTTCTCCATGAGCATCGAGCAAACACATGCTTGTTAAGGTGGCTGCTGCAGAGCAGACCTTCCTTAGGACAGACCTTGCTGAAGCCCATCCCCTCACACCACAACAGGACTGTGTGCTGGGGGATCTCTGCTGTTCTCACTATTAAAGCGCAGTTCCCAGTGCTGTGTTGATTGTAGAAGAGTCATGTGTCACCTCCCTTTCCTAAATTTCATCTCATTCCATCCTGCCAGCCTGCAGGACCGTAGCTAGAGCATACCTCTGGGGCTCTGGGGCTTGGTATGTCCTTGGGAACAGCTATCACCTTCCCTGCTGCTTCCTCCTGCACCTACATTGTAGAACTGTGTGACCACTTTCAGCTACAGAGCCACCTCCACTCGCTCACACTCTCTATTTACATTTAATATCCCTTAAATGATTAAAGCAAACATTCCTAATTAAATGTTAATGTGCTGTAAGTATCTGCAGCCAGCGTACTGTCCAGCCCTCTAATCTCATATATGTGGACATAGCCCCTGGACTTAAGGAGAAAATTACTTTTTGAGACTTTGATGGGGGAAACACGAATAACTTATCCAGTCATCCCCATTAAGTTAACTCTGCCCTTGGGAAGATCATCGTGCTGCTGCATTCTCAGGAGTGGATGATGGCAGCTTGCATATGCTCAGGGCCACATGTAGCTGGCTCAGCACGGGGCACAATCAAGCCTACAGAGAATCTGTATGGGCTGAAGGGACAAGGAGCAAATCACATTGTTGTAAAAATGGGAATTTGATGTGGATTTTTTTTTTTTTAATTTCTCTCTCTCTCTCTCTCTCTCTCTCTCTCTCTTTCTATATATATATATATACATATATACACCATTAGATCGTTTGCATTTCTTAGTCTGCTTTTTATTCCGATTCAACAGCAGAGTTTTGTTGATGTTCTGTTTTCCTCCAAAAAAGGTTCTTTCTCACCCATGTTAGACTGTGCTAGCACCTGTTCCCTGTTGTGTCATTATTTACTGCATCACTCATTGCTGCAGTCAATGGAATTTGTGAGGAAGATGTTCCTGCACTTTCACTCCCTCTGCTGACTACTTCTGCAACACTAATACTGACAGAGCTTAAAAGGTGGTGAGATTTGCTCCAGTGCCAGAATATTCCTTGAGCAGCACTTTGTTGTAAGACAGCTGTGTGCACTCTGCCTTTTGCTTCCCTGGATCCCAAAGTGACTCTGAGGTAAACAGGAAACTGTTGCACTTCCCCATTTTTTTCCACTTATCTTTCATTAAGTCTGGCTTTAAATTTTTTAGAGGTTTGTTGGGCTGTGAGGTGTTTCAGAGATACCTTTATTTTGTGGTCGTTGTGGTATTTCAGAGCTGTGCTCCCTGGTCTTGCTATCTTTTGTGGTAACTAACCGTATTATTTAATAATTTTTATTTCTTCAGTATTAAAAGGTATGTCTTCTGAAAATAACCTGTTATTTATACAGACTAGACAGACTTCACTAAATTAAGTTTTAAGTCCAGTGTATGTTTCTCTCTAGAAGCTCTCCATGCACAATATTTTGGGTCATTCCAGTTATGTCAGTGTTCAGCGTTTGAGAAGATGATTGAAATCTATCAGCATCTTGGCTAATGAGAACATCTAAACTTGCTTAGGATCTGGAACAGCTGACTACATCTTCACATGGTTTATTCCAATATGGCTCCAGTGAACTTTTCCGTTTTAGTCCCTCGTGTTGCAGGTCCTGAAGTGCTGAAGTATCATCCATAAAAATACCTGCAAGCCATTTCCAGACTGAGCAGTTATTGAGGGAAGGCAAGGTGGCTATGGAAGTACTTTGCTGTCAGGAAGACAGCTTATATGTGCTTCCTATGTTAAGGTTGTTGTCTAAATCTTTATCGTTATGCTGCAGATGATGGTGATTTTCTTTGCTTGATGGCACAGTGTAGTTGGTTGGAATCTTCTCACCTAGAAACTCCAGAGACATTTAAAAAGGTCTTCTGAATTTGTTCAAACCTGCTTTTTGAGGTGTTCTACATTTTATTAAAAGAACTGTGAGTATTCATCAAACTAGAGAAAAGCATCTTTCTCTGTAGTCCCTTGGACACCAGTGTTGTAGATAAATGATGGCACTTACTAGTGGCTGACCCCACAGAGCAGGTGAGAATCCACTCCAGCTATTGAATATGAAATAACAAACTGAATACTCACTTGTCAAATGCTTGCTTAGGTGGCAATGGTCTGTGGCTTCACAGCTGATGGTTCGATTTCTTAATCCCAGCTCTCCACAGTGTCATCATCCTTGTAGACAACAAATTGGATATAGATGGCCAGGTAAATAGAAATGAGCTTGATGAAGAATGAAAGCTGTGCCTCTTTGGTGCCAAACAAGGTTTGCTCAGTTTCCCTGTGGTAATATGTCATTCATGGGGTACTAGAAATATATTCATTGGTGCTGAGACTTACTCCAGACTCTTTCTGGAAGGATGAGCAGGTCCCCTCATGGCTTTGTAGTAGACAAGGCAACACTTAAGTCACCTTCATTCATGCAGTTCCTGCAGGAGAAAAAAAAACATGAAACAGAAGTTACAGCTAGAGCTTTTGTTTAAGAGGATGCTGTCAAGCCCTTTAAGCACAAATACCAAATATGTCTTCAAAGTTCTGAATTCTCCTGAGGACCATGTTCTATATTCCACTACAGTAGTCTTGTTTTTTAAAACCAGTCCTCTGGTATTTAGTAATCTGAAGGAAATAGAGGGCCCTTTCAAGCAGAGATTAAAAAAAAGCTCACGGCTGATGGCATGGAAAGCCAGTCCAGTATTCTGAGCAGCAGCTTAACTTTGTGATGTCTTGTCTACGTTCAAATCCCTGGTGCACATGGTTGTTTGGGTTTTTTCATAGCAATTCACATGCATGCTAATTTTTTCCTGCCTCAGTCCTCCATCCATAAAATGGGGCAATAGGTTTGTGGGGATAAATGCTTGCAGTGTTGTGTAGAATTTGCACCGTGAGATGAGAATGCTCCTGATTAGAAGTCAAAGTTTCACGTTGGTCCCCATGTTCTTCACTGCTGCTGAGCATTCAAGTGATTAAAGTTAAGAATTTGCATGCTGTTGTCAGGTTTTGATTAATGTAAAAATATTTACTTGCACAAGGAAATAGAGTTCAAAATGAGTGGTATTTAATGTATTTTTGATCAGCAAGCTAGGAGACAGAAGCTGTGCTAGGTGACTCAGGTGAATATTGCAAGTCATTCTGTAATCAACTGGATGTTTACTGCCACAAGCTCAAGAAAGGCACAGGGGCTACATTCAAGCTACCCTAGAGAAAAACATTACTTCTGACTCATTTTAAGAGGTGTCATATGAAAGGTACAAATATGAAATTAGGGAGTGTGGGTTGAGGAGATGAGTAGATGACCATGATCTCTTCATCCAAAGGTTATCTGATGCTTTCCAATAAATCCAAAGAGAAAAATCCTTGTCTTTTTCTAAGCAGTTTACAAACCAGTGCAGCTGATAAGAATGTTCTACATTCTTTGCATTTACATTTACAGTTTATCCAATACCAAAAACCAGAATCCTTAGAAGTGTTATTTATAAAACATATTAAATGTACTTTTACTGCATTCCATAAATTTCCAATTTTCACAATAACTGATATTCTTCAAAGTCCTGACTTAGACATCCTGTGAGTATGGTATAATCACAGGTTTCTTGTGTTTGAATGGAAAATATCAGTTTTCTTCTTGTAGTTGTGAAAAATAACTTGAAAGAGTGATTCATAAAGGCTCAAAAACTAAATTTCAAATTAGAAAATACACATGCATGTTTTCAAATCTCACAGTCTTTAAGCCCATCCTGGGATTTCCTTTTTTGGCTTGGTTCATTATTTTTTACATTATTTTTGTTTGAGGATGACAATCCTGTAGGTGAATACTGAAGTCTTGCCTCTTTCCATTGTGCCTGTTCAGCTCTGTGCATGCGTGCAGCATTAGCTGAAGTGAGGGTTGTGGTGGTGTCATTCGTGGTACTATTGAACTTCTGGTATTTCTGCATTGGGACATCATGTCTTTTTTAAGACAGATTTAATTTAAATGTTTAGGGTGTCCATACCTGCAGAATATTCATACTGTCTTTTAGATTGTTCTGGGATTGGGAAGCAAAGCTAGGGGCAAATATTAACATATCTTTGAACCTTATGTACCTCCTGAGAAATGTTACATCACTAACATTCAATATCCACCAAATTATTGTGAATTATGTGACACCTATCAGTCACTTTGACGTTAATGGAACTTGAGCAGTCTGTATCTGATTCACCTCTTGCTTTGTGACTGGTCTACCTTTTTGCAAAGTGTTCCTCTCTTCCAAGCTTTCCTTGCTGATTGCAGCCATCTCTTTCTTGTTCATGAAAATTTTACTCCCTCTCAAGAAGTTGCTTCAGCCTAGACTGGCCCTGCTCTTGTGCCTGTTGTTCTCTCTAGCTGACAATGCTGCAAACCCATGCTGGCCAGCAGAGTCCCATTGCCGTAACCAGCTCCACCTGCATGGTGTGTTCCCATCTTTTGCCTTTGCAGGCCCTTATACACCCCATAAGGATGACTCAGCTGGTTCCTTTTCCTTATTGCCAAAGTTAGCTTACCAGCGTCAAAAAGCAGACTGTGTGTTGCACAGCCAGGTACCCCAAGATGAGTGCAGCACTGACTTCTTGGTGATTTTTCTACCTGTCAGCTCTTCGTTTCTTGTGGTGTGAAGCAAGTATTACTTTAGCTGAAGCCAAAATCACTCATTCTATAGCACGTGCAGAAGGGTGCAATCTATTTATTACTGGAAATATATGTCCCCACCCATGTAATATTGTAATTTTTTCTTCAGTGTAGAGACCCTTGGTAATATAGTAGCAGGAATCACTAAAAAAAAAAATTAACCTACTTAAGATTTATTTAAATCTTCATATTTAATTTTGAGAACAATCCAGCTGATTAAAATCCATAATATTTCCAGTTACAGAAGTTTTGACAGCATAAATCTACTTTTTGCATTTTCTTATATCATTAAACTGTTCTACTCTATGCTAATGCTTAGTAAAGAGGGTTATTAGCACTGAGGGTGAACCTTAAAAGATCTGGAGGTTTGATTCAGCTATGAAGCACTGACGAACTTGGATTAATTATTCAAATCTAATCCAAATCTCTCGAGTCTGCAAAATTGGGCTGGAAGTCTCAAGAGAACAGGTTAGCTTGTGGGATTTCCAGTGCTGCCTGCCTAGTTTTCTGAGGAGTCTACATCACCAGGAAAATCTTTTAAATGTACCACTCTTCTAAATTATATTTTCGATTCACTATTGTCTGAACAATGCAGCTAGTGCCTAAAGTTTTCAGCATGGGTGAGAAGTACTCCCCTGTCACAATTCTGCCTTTTTTTTAATACAATACCTAGCACTTTCATGGAATCGAGGGTTAGAAGCTTAAAAAGGAAAAGAAGAGGCTGCTAAGATCACTGCCTTTTGACAGTGATATTCACAGGCAGTTTCCTTCGTTGCAAAAAGGTGTAAATTGCCCCAAATATTCTGAATTGGAGTTTTTGTTTGGGTGGTGTTTTTTTTTTTTTTGGTTTTTTTTTTTTTTTTTGTTTGTTTGTTTGTTTGTTTGTTTTAATTTGTTTTGTTTTGGTGGGTTTTTTGGTGGTTTTTTTCTTGGTGGGTTTTTTTTTTGGGGTGTTGGGGTTTTTTTTGTTGTTTGGTTTGGTTTGGTTTGGTTTGGTTTGGTTTGGTTTGGTTTGGTTTGGTTTGGTTTTTTTAGAGTGATTCTGCTGTGAAAAGGTTAGTATTTATTTAGCATAACAAATACCTTTGAGTTTCCTAAAGCTCATAATTAAAAATTTTGTACATCTTAATATTTGATCTTAAATCTGCTTCCAGTTAAGTCCCCTGATAATTACATGTTCTAGGGCTGTAAGAAATAGTCCTGTGTCTGAGCAGAAATATATCACCTGTCAAGACAAAAATTACACTCTGAGGGACAAGCAGTGAGTCTAGTTTTATATTTGCAGAGCAGTTAGCACAGCAGGGTCCCTATCTTGATTTGAAACCTCTAGGAACTACTCCAAGATAAATATCAAATGATAACTCATGCCATTCTGCAAGAGGACTACACATTTTCAAGGAACACTAGGGAATTTTGATTTTATGACCCCAAGAGGAATAGCACAGACTTTTCTTTCCATTTAATGTACGGAGTGCTTGGGTTCTCTTGCTCGGGACAGGCCAGCAGGCAATGCTGACCCTTGTGTCTGACCTGTGATCAAAATTCCTCCAGCTTCTCAGGTGCCAGCTTACCTCAGGCAAAAGAAGGTTCAAAGGCACTCTGTAGAAGGGAAGACATTCATCCCCTTTCTGGGATGCAGACATAAAGCGTCAAAGCTCATGGGTTTTGAAGTAAAAGCCAATTAATTATCACCTCGATGACCTCCTTTGCTATCAAATCACTACTCAAATGATTTTACTACTCCTTATAATGTGGCTAAATCCTGACAATTTTATCTATTGATTTCAGTGAAAAATTATGAGTGTTCATTACATTAGAAAACCTTGTATTTTATGGTTGTGCCACCTGACTTTGGGGACCTGCTTTTATGCACATATGCGTATTTATATACTGTTCCTCTGTTCTCCCTGCATGTCATTTGTACAGTGTGCTGCTTAATATACTCCACTGAATATAAGGCTCAGAATGCATTCTGACATGTTTTGTGGCTGGAGATCTGTCTAAAACCTTCATTTAGTGCTCGTGGCCACTTCTGGAAATCAGGGAGAGATGTCTTTCTTTTCTCTTTTTTAAGAGAATAATGATTTGGCCAATCCCTGATTTAAAACATTCAAGTGGATATCACTCTGTGATAGTTAGAGTAAAAGGCTGTTTGTAAAGCACTAGTTTTTCACCAGCAAAGTTTCATCATGGAGATGAGGTAAGGGACTGGGAGCAGCAGCTTCATGGATTCGCTTCCTCTACCCTCTCCTTTCTGGAGAAGGAAACAGGCCTGGAGTAGCTGCCCCTTCTCCCTTCCACTGAGTTTCAGTGCTGAATCCCAGGGCTGCACACTCTAGGAGATCCTTTTTGCTACAGCTGTTGCTCCTCTTTATCTTGAGAGTCCCGAGGGCAGAAGAGTCAGAAAGGAGGAGATTTCAGGCAGACACAGGAAACTTGTTTCTTCTTCTAAGTAGTCGTTTCATCTCTTTCACCAATGAGCAAGACAACTCTCCAGTACTGTCTTCCCAGTGGCAGCTCCCATAATCATTCCTGCGCCTTGCTCACCATGATTTCAGTCCCCACAGCTGACTCAGTCCAGTGGCCTCAATAAGATCTGAATTCCTTGATTATCTCCTTGAATGATGAAGGGAAGGAGGGGGAAAAGAAGCTGTGGGAAGCACGGAACCTCCATGCTTCTGAAGAATGGCAGAAGTAGTCTCAAATTTTCAAGTGAGGGAAAAAAAAGGCTGTATCTCTGCTGTACTCATGCTCCATTTCAGTTTTAAATATTGGTAAAACTAAGGCGATATCAAAATTGATTTTTTTCTCCCATAATGAATTACAGTGGGGAGACAATACCTCCACTTTTTAGTTCAGTCCAACTTCTGATTGCAGTATTGCCTGTTGTGCTTTAAGGTCTGCTTGTATGGGTTTGAAGGGTAGAGATGTGCCCTACTGACCAACCTTTTCCTGAATCATTGTGACATGGTCTGTTGAAAAAGGAGGTTTTGGGTCCACTGTTCCTTAGCCAATGTGCAGTTAAAGAATTAACTTGTTCTTTAAGGAAGTCAAGGATCTTATCTCCTCTTGTCTAAGGAACAATCTTGATTTAAGCATGACTCAAGTCCCCAGCATGACTTTCACTCTCTAGACCAAGTTGTCTTTCTGTCTTTCTTATCTAAATTATATCACCTGTCTGCAGTTTTTTTCAGCTCCTCCAGTTGCACATGGTGGCTTTGGTGAGGCCTGGTTGGGAGGAGAAAGCTCTGTCCATGGGGAATATGCATTCTTCCTTCAAAGATTTTCTTGGTTTGGGATGTAGGGTTGCTTTGTTTATTTCTTCCATATTCTCTAATACTGAGTTGCGGTAGTAGCCTCACTAACAGCTGTCAAACCCCCCAACAGAGAGACAGGGCAGAGCAACCAAACCCAAACAAGACACAAAACAAAATTCAAAATGTGTTCAGAGAAACACGCTACTTCAAAAGCAGGTGTAGAGGTCCCCCCGGAGCTCATTACTCTAGTCAGTGGAAGGGAGGGATAACGGAGAGTGTGGAGTGGGAAGCAGTGTCTATTCTTTTCCAAAACCTATAAGGACATGAATAATAACCTGTCTCCCAATCTCTTTCTATGGGTCCACAGACTCTGGTCTCCTCTCCACCTTGGCCCCTCAGTCTCCTGAGAGGTGGACTGGGCAGGTGTATCCAGGAAAAATGCCTGCTGTCAGACACACTGCCCATTGGAGATTTGAGAATTGATTTATATTAGACCTGTCAAATTAATTTCAGATGGACTAACGTCCTGTGATTATGGCCTTTCTGTGAATTTCTTTATCCAGTGAGCTTGAAGGCTCCCCTACAAAAAGAGGTTATTCTAAAATTATCTGCATTTTTAAAAGAACTCTTCTGACAAAAGTTTTGTAACTTTTCATTTCAATCTTTTCAGCTAGTTTGTCTTTCATGTCAGCTTGAAAGAAAAGCAAGAGTAAGTTAAGCAGGTAATGGATCATCTCACAAAAATTGGCTCTTGCTGAGGTAGACAGCTCACACTACACTGAGGTTATTTCATCCATGCGAGGATTATATGATGGAGGGATATGAATTTTATATCATACATGAAGGAGGGAAGACTTAGAGTGTCTATGGATCATGTGCCAGCACTACAGCAAGTTCCCTGCCTTCTTTGCTGCTTTCCTAGCCTGCTACAGGAGTGTCTGAGAGGACTATAATGAAATACTGCCACAGGAAGCCATGGAGAGGCAGAGAAGGGCGGCATTGTACGTAGCTTTTCTTTGTTGAGGGAGTGTTAATGGAGAACCTCTGAGTTCCTCTGAGTACCACATGCACAGCCGTGTGAGCAGGTAAGATCTGTGGTGGTAGAGAGCATGTCCTCAGCTCTGCAGAGATTGTGTGCTGCTGGAAAGGCAAGAGGATGATAGCAGAAAAAGGCTATGTGATCTCGTGTGCCTCGTGTAGAGCAGTAAGGTGTGATAAGCATTCTGGTGTTTTGGAGCCTGGCCTCAGAACAAGCGGGGAGATTGCGAGGCAATAAAGCACATAAATGCAGAGTGTGAGAAACACTGTGAGAACTCGGCATGCTGGATGTCACACACGGCAGGTATTGTGATGCTGAGTATCCCTGGAGAGAGAATGCAGCAGAGCCAGCCCGTGTTCCAAGGCTTCTAACAGCATTCCTGTGACTTTGATTGTTTGCTACTCATTCTCTCCATAAGCAGGCAAGACCCACCGATCTGGGAAACTATTGCAGCTGTTGCTATATCCCTCCAGAAGGATCTAAAAGCTAATTGCAACAGCTAAACCAGCTGTTAGAATAGGGATTATGTTCATGGTCCTCAGATCCTGGTATGTCCCTATGGGATGGAGTTTCTTCTTCAGATCTAGGAGGCTGAGGGGAAGCAGCTGCCTTCTTTGCTGAGCCTCGACTAACTAGACCAGGAGAGACTTTTCTGACAATCAGGAGACTGAAAACTAAACAGCTGCTGTCATTTCAGGCCCGATTATGAAAGTTTTTTTAAGGGGCTGGGATGCTGTGTTCAGTTGATACACAGTGCAGTTCACCTTTGTGTTTCCTTAGTAACTGTTTCTTTTCTCAATGCCTTAGAGCCTGACTGGACTAAAACCCTGTGGGTCACTCTATAGTTTTCACCTTTGCTGGGAGAATGACATTTCAACTCCCACCTTTCCTTCCCCTAAAAGCTCATAAAGATTTTCTGCCTCCTGCATCTTGGACTTGCTGTAGCAAGACCGGGGAAGAGCAGCTGTGGTGCATATTAGCAGGAAAGTGAGGACAAGCAGAAGGATCTTACAGAGTAGTAGCAGCAATGGTTGGGGTCTGCTGACTGCACTTGCCTTAAACCACCAGGCTGTGTATTTTTATTTATTTTGTCCCAAGTGAGATAACATTGGAAATAATTTCCCTCATTTCAGCTGTTACAGGGAAAGGTTTTTCATCACAGGCCAGGGCAAGAATGGTGAGCTGAAGAGAGTGAAAGACAGTGGTTTATGTAATTACCCTGCTGGGTGAGCACCTCTGAGAACCATGCAATCACTAAGGATGAGATGCAGTTGCACACCTGGCTCTCCCACCTAGTTAATAGGCTCACTTGGACTCCGTTCTTTATGGAAGCACTGGAGTGTGTCTGCTCTACAGTCCCTAGGATGATCCACTTACTTAAATTATCCATTTTTTCCTTGTCCTGTAGGGCATCCCTGTTATCTCCCCTCCCTATTATCCAAGATAATAGAGAGCTGACTTGCAATAATGCAGTCACAATAGCTCCACAGTGTCTGAAGGATTCCCATATGATTGACATTGTGTGTCTGTCTGAAGATTCCTGAAGAGTAATTCTCCATCAGCGCTTCTTCCATCAGTAGGCATTAGACAGAACAGGGTCCTGTAGTGCAAGTCTGTTAAAGCCCAAGAAGAAATCTGTTTCCATATATCAAACAGAAGGAGACACGAATTAGATAAATGGAGGGGCAATTCTTTATGCTTATATGACTTACTGTAGATGTGGATCAAGGTCATAGGGACATGAGGGTCTCTGTGTACTGTACCTGGGTTTCCTCAGGTCCTTGGGCCTATATAAGAGTGCAGATAAGCAACAGAGGGAGCAACAAACATCTCAAATGTTTTTGTGTGTGCCACCAAGCAAAAGCAGACTACTCAAATGGAAGTAGCAAGGGGGGTTAATCCAAAACTTTAATGACTCCAGTCTTTTCAACATTTGGAGATTCTGGTCTGTATCAGAAAAATCATTTAAGAAGATTTAGCCTTTTTATCTTAAGTGAGTTAAGGTTTTCCTTCTCATCACATTTCTAGCCCAACAAGCAGGTCTGGAAATCTCACAAGAAAACACAATTTCTAGCTTGGTTTCACTAACTCACTGATGATGGAAATAATTCTCACTGAATTTCTAGTTCGTCATCAGAGCTGAGATTTGTGTGGTTCATCACTAGTAATCACAGCCTACTGAGGTCCATCTCAGTGGTACTATAACACTGCCTTTATGCTGCAGGTGGACCAGTGTGGGAATGAGAACAGGATCTGTGTCCTCCACACGTTCTAAATGAGTTCTATGACTAGTTTCAGCATTGAAGGGCAGGAGCCTAAAGCTGCCCTTGGTTTTCAGAGCCTAGGGGCTTTCAATCCAGTTTTGTGTTTTGCCTTAGCATCCAGATAAACATGAGCAGCATCTCATGTAAATGGAGATTCCTGAAGTGAAAGGCTCAGCCCCTATCTGGTATAAATCATAACAATTCAGTGACCCATGTACACTGAATTATACTGGCAGACCTGGTGTTCTAAAACTTAGTACAAAATTGATGTACTTTCTATTCAGCAAACATTTTGTCGCTAAATTTTTTTCTGCAAGTAATGCTAACTTCAGTTCTCAACCCATTGGCTGTTCTGAGGCATTGTAGCTTTGACCATCCCTTTGCTTTCTCTAAGTGTTCTGCAACTCCTTACCTTTGTGCCATGGCAGTCACTGCATAAGTAGCATGCCATGTATAAGGGGAAGGCAGGAACTTTAAAAAATAGAAAGTGAATTATGCACTTTCCAGAACTAATCTTCAGACACTTGATCTGTGCTAAAATGCATGAGGCTTTAGGGATTTGTGAACGTTTTCATGAATAATAAGAGCTTCACAAATAACAAGAGAGCGAACTCACCAATCTTATTCCCAAATCTTTTATATATATAAGAGATATGATAGCTTCTAGCTTTCAGAAGGAGTTTGGCAGCAGGTCACTTTTTTCTGATCAACAAAGAATAGGGCATGTGGGAAAGGAAGATGAAGCACATTATTTGCAGAGCTCCTACATCCATGAGTATTCTTGACTTCTATAGATTTTTCAGTAAATTAGCATAACTGCATTATCCAAGATTTCTTGCAGTTGTTTTCCCTCCCTACGTTGATGTGACTGAGAGAGAATGCGAATGCAACAGCTTAAAAAAAAAAGACAGGAGGAAATTATCATATTTAATATTGTTTATACAGAAACTGGCATACTTTATAGAGCATCATCTGATTAACTCATTTCCAGCCCTGAGGCGTGTGTGCGTCTATGATGGCAGGGAGGAGAAATGAGAGCTAGGCCGTGTTTTTTCCTGGCATGAGGAACTGTTGGTGTAACACTTGTGTGGCTGGCAATGTGAGACATTACCTAGAAGAAAACCTTTAAATGTTGGATTAATTTGCCACCATCTGCATTCTGTCTGTACTGGAAATCTAGATCCAGACAGAAAGACTGAGGAACAGATCTGAGTAGCTGGCAATTAGATTTGGAGAAATGAAAAATGTTTTCAGAGACTCCTTACTAGTCAGCTGTTCAGTGGTGGCAAGGGTTTGGTCAGCTGAGGAGCCAGTTTTGGAAAAGGCTCTTTGGCTTCATGTCCCAAAAATCTTGGCAGAGAGGAGCAGTGCCTTATTGCAGAGGAGCTGCCAGTTGCAGTTAGGGACAGGTTGTTGGGTGCTGGCAGCTGAAAAAGGAATGCCAAGCTCTGAGGAAGCATCCAAGGAAATTGAGCTAAAAGTTATGACCAAATGGGATTTGCTCAAAAGGTCTACTGTTCTGTCAGGATGAAACCTCACCATGAAGTAGCCATAGATGTAGGGAGAGGAAATGGTGAATGGTAGAAAAGACTGGAAGGAAGAGGGAGCAGCAGAAGGAAAAGGTGAATTTCAGGCACCTGTCATTTCTTCTTTGGCTGCAGCTTGCATCAGCAGTGAGCCACGGAGAGCAAAACCCTCAGGGGAGTAGATAAGTCGCTGAATATTCAGTGTAGCTGCCTTGTCCAGAGCCTAGAAGGGATGGCCCTGTCTCAGCTGCCACCCAAAGCACAAAGGGTCCTTCCCGACATGCAGTGTGACAGAGAGGTCAGAGGCTGAGTGAGGGTGATGCAGCTGCTGGTGGGAGCTCTGCCTGCTGTAATGTGCTTATGTTTGTGTGTTATTTTCTTCTCTTCTAGGTAAGTGCATAAAGTGCTTATGAATGGTTCTAAGGTGCTCTGGCATATGCTATACTGGGATCTCTCTGGTTTCTCCAAAGAAGAGGAAAACACAGCACTCTGAAATGGTAACACCACAACCTGTGAAGTAGATGTGTCAGTGATTACTGAGATTCCTCCTGTACTTCCATTTGTAAATCTGTTTTTTTGCATTTAGTGATAACTCAGAGCCAGTCAGAAATGCACACACTGTCTTCCTCAGCCTGGGGGTTCTGCCCCCAGTCCCAGGTGACAATAGCAGATCTATTGATGCCATAGCAGGGCTTGCATCCCATGACCTGCATCTTGGCATCTGCCACCTTTTGCTACTGCTGTTTCCAGCTCTTCTTCAGGCCTCTCTATAGGGTTGGTAGATATTTTCTAGAAGAACAGCTTAAATATCATCCCAAAAATTCTGTAGCCTTTGTTTCTCTTTCTGCCTTCAGAAATTGTTGGATATTTAGACACTGCAGAAATCCACACATCACATTTCATACCTTACCTCATCAAGTGCAAGGAGCTCCCTGGACAAGGTTTCCTAAATTCCTTTTCCTTTGGCTGATTTCTGATTCACCCAGTGGGGGATTGTTTTGAGAACACAGTGACAACCAAGCAAAAAGAAAATTCAGAACAACACTTGGGGCAAAGATCCTTGGCAGTGAGATGAATTGAGCTACTCAAGGGAAGTGCTGGGAATGCTATTTGCAATGTTTAAAACTCAGAAATTGCAGTGAGCAGTTCTGTGCTTGGCAAGTGGACATACAGGTGGAGACGATGGGTCCTTCTTGTCTCCGACAGCTTTTATTTATTATTATAATTTATTGTTTTATTAGCTTCGGATCGTTGACTTCACCTCTAGTTCAGTTTTGCTGTATATACTATATAGTCCATTATAAGCATGGAACTAAATGAAATTATTTTGTGCTGATGTGGTGCTTGTTTGTTTCCCAGTGGAGCAAGGTGATATAAGCACATGCATTAAATATATTTATGTCAAACTTCTCATCTATTACTTTTATTTAGAGTGGTTTTGAAGTAAAGTATATTCTGCTGGAAAACAAACATCTTTCTGAAGGCTGACAACAAATCCAAAAGCATATTTGCATCCTTACTGTTTTTGTGTTTTGGGGTTTTTAAATTTCTTTTTTATTCTTACAAAGACAGCTACAAAGCTGCAAGGGAGGAAAAGAGATCACCACTTTGTTTCATATGCAGCTGGTGTAATAGATCTTGGTTCATCAGTGCTTGCTGGGTGAGATACCAGTCTCCCTTTTTTTAAGAACCAGAGTAGAGACAACACAGTTGAAGATATGAGTCACATCTGTTCTTCATGATCCTGAGTTGGAAGAGCCTCTCTGAGCTGGGAGACATTTTTTGGAGCTACTCTGTCAAATCTTTAATGCCTTAAGATCGGGAAACCAATTCAGCAGTCAAGCACATGGCTATCATTAAGCAGATTTTTGTATATGAAAAGCCTATTCTTTAGTAATGAAAGAGAAGGGAAGATACTGTTGGGAGAGAAAGGAAATTACCATTTGATTTCTTGTCCCTAAAAAAAATTGCCAGATATATGTATAGGTCACCTGAGAGCTGCAGGGCTATGGTAAATGCCAAACCCTTATCTGTGTTTTAGGGCAGTGTGTCCTTCCTGAAAGGAAAATGATGCTTACATTAGATAATAATGTCAAATAATAGGAGAGATTTTCTCTTGAGGTTGAGTGCCTTCCTTCTTGGCAAGTCTGCTACTTCCTTTCCTGATATACTTCAGGGAAATATTCTTGCTTCCAGACTTTTAATCTTCTCTGGTGTCCATCATTTCTCTAGGATATTAGCTTTTTGTTGTTGTCCCAGCCTCACTGATAGGCTTCAGCAGGTCTTAGCCCAGGTTGCAGCTGGGCTTACCTGGCTTAGCCAGATAAAACGCAGCTATGGTGTCCTGCACTTGGACCATGTTTATGAACATACCATGTAACTGAAATGCCTCTGGAAAAAATGCTTTTCATCATTTCTTCCCATAGAGCTAGATTACCCTTATTAATAGAAACCTATTAAAAATATCCTTCATTCTACTGGGAAATGGTTAGAAAACCTTGAGTACCCTTTCATGGGGGTTCAGTTTTTATTTTTGATTTTTTTCCTTTCCAGCCAGATCTTTTCCTACTTTGTGGTTGTCTTTCTTAATTGGATCTGTGGTTTAGTTTACTGTTTCTCAACTCAACTTCTCAAAAAAAACCCCAAACAATTAATAGATTTTGTGGAACTCCTAGGGCCTTCAGGAAGCTCTTTATCCTCATGTGTAACCAGCAGGAAGGTAGCTGATATAAGAGTTTGTATCCATACAAAGTACAGTCAGTTAACATTACCTCTGATAGTGACTTTTTTAGTGAACTGAGCTGACATACGATGTTCATAAATCCTGTTTCTTGTTTTACATTGTCTTTTTTTCCTTTCTAGTTCTGCACTGTACCATCCCCGACTGCACATCTTCTGGGCTGTTCTCACTGAGGCTGTGGGAGAGACTTGCCAGATTCTCCCAAATGCACTTTAACAAACATCATTAGGGAGCCTCTTGGATGATGATCCCTACATCTAATGATGCTGCACCTTGCAGGCAAAGCAAGCGGGAGGCAGGACTGAAAAAGCAGTAGTGAGGACAGATTTTAATTGCCATGCTGAGAGGTTAGAAAAAAAGTCATGAAAGAGCTTGGAAAAATGTGAACATTTATATACCATAATAAGACCCTAAGTCTGCAGCCATGTTTGAAAATGCTTCCAAATTTGGCTACTAAAAGCATGAGAACATGCAGGCTACTGAGCGTTTCCTCCTCACTCCCTTGCTTTCCATATTCTCCACCAATTAATTTGCTTTTCTTCTCCTTCTCTGGCTTTCTTTCTTTGTTTTCACATTCTGTTCACTTTCTGATCTTCTGTCTTGATTGCCAAGTGATTCCTCTCTGTCCTTCATGCTTCTTTTTTGTGTGTTTGCAATTTTTCTTAATCTGCAATAAAGCCAGTGCCTGATTGTCTTTGAAAGCAGATTCTACCTGAGCTATTTATCAGCTATGTAGATTGCACTTCTTTCATCTTGTTAACTATTTCGTATATAAAGACATACTGTATGCAGTCAGTGAATAATTCAGTTATAAACTATTCTGCATAGAATTTCCATTTTTTGTCTGTTATTGTGCGAACTGATGTGAAAAATTTCATCCTGATACAGTTGGGTTTTTGTTCCTCCTTTCTCTCCAGAATTCTTGGCCCTTTTTTCCCAATGTCACTTTTGGGTTCTTAGTGCTCTTCTTTCATGGATCAGTTTGGTTGAATCTACTGCTGTATGAGTTTGATTGCATGGATCCTCATCAAGTGACTAAGCAGAGTGCAGTGTTCCTGAGAATGAAGGACCCTGTGCATTGACAGGTAGCATCCAAGCACTCATTACCCAGTACAGTATGCTGTTTCACCCTCAACTGTAGCAGCGTGGGCCCTCTTTTAAGACCTCCGAACTGAATTTTGTTTAACACTTACAATCAAACTGGATCCTTAATACTTGGAAATTGTTGTGTGAACTAAGTAGTGGATTTGCATAGGGTTTAATACACTAAGCTCCCAGGGGAGTTTACGGAGAGCACTGGAGGAAAGGAGAAAATATTTTGAGCTTCTTGTTATGTAGTAGTCACTTTTGTCCAGTGCTGTCAGCATTATCAATATAATGGGCTTAACATTGGTGAGAAAGAACCCAGACTGTAGCACAACATCAGGGCTTTTATGACCCCTCCCCGAGGCTGAAATGTTGTGAAAGGCTGTCAAGTCTCATCTTACAATGAAATGCTGTCTTCAAAGTGCCTGTCTGCATCAGACTGTGTCAGCTGGTCAAACAAATCCAGTCAGCAGCTGGTCCTGTCCTTTCATCTGACTATAAAACAAGCGTTGAAGTCTCCAAATATGTGCTGTGGTGCTGTTCAAGTAAGGAGGGAAAGGAACCAGAGGACAAGAGGATCTTTGAGAGATGCTAAATTGAGGAGGGGAACAGTTATTCCTCTATCCTGGGCTTGCGTCCAGGTGAACATGCATAGGTGGAGCAGAATGTAAATGTCTGTGCGGGCAGTGCAATGATCTGGATCTGAGATGATTTGGAGGAGGTTACAGCAGTTAAGTGCAGGACATTTATTTGCTGGGAGCTGATTTTGATCTTGGAACAGGACTAGTGTGTGAAATGAATTTTGCCAGGTCTTAGTCTCCAATTGAGTGACTCCTGCATGAGGAGATGGAGGATGGATGAGATGGGAGTGCAGCCTGCATTGCAAGTGTCAGCCTGGGTCGTCTCTTTGGGGTGCATTTTCCTGGGACTCAGGCTGTATCAGACAGCAAAACTGGGAGACAATGTAAAGAATTAGGGAACAAACCTAGAAATTGAGGTTATGGATAACTCACCCTATAGGACAGTATCTTCATTGACTTGCAAGTCCAGGTTTCTCTCAAGAATTTATTTTTTGTATCTTTCATCCCCTAGTGTCTTTGGTATAGATCCTTACATTGGTTTCTGGGATTCTAGAGGATTTCTGGATGTTCAGAGGTAGTATCTCTTCTCACAAACATATTTAGAAAACCCTTCTACTTTAGGCATCTTGTGCCTCCTGGTATACACAGAACTTTTTGCTCATGGATACAATAAATGTCTCAGTTAAGGATTTAGATGGGAACACAGACCTCTGAGACTATTTCTAGGAAGTCTGTGGAATTTTCCAGTACTCCTCTGTCCTACACATAATGGCTGTAACACGTGCCACTCAAACTGTGTTTACATGGATGACATTTAGGCTGAATGGAAATACTGCCTCTCTATTCAAAAATTAATTTCCCCACCACTTTCCTGACTGCCTGGCTCCCTTTGTTGTTCACTTTCTCTCTCTTTGCCTATCCTTTAGACACTGCTGAACACAGGATGCCAGTTCTGGCTGCCCATGCTGTGGCCATCCCTGCCTTTGTTTTACAGTCGAAGGCAGATATGCTCTGCACCATCTTAGAAATTACGAGCTTCTCTTTATTTGAGGGTCAGGCTGTGGGAAGTACCTACTCTTCTCTGACCTGAGTCCCTGCAAATCTTTGTGCCCACCACAATACCACCAGTGAGGACTCACAGCAAGGTCATTCCGTGCTTGCATTGTCCTCCAGGGAGATCCACATGCCAGGAGAGTTAATTACACTAACAGCCACAGAAAGTATATTGGCCCACCACTGGCCTAGTGAGATGAATATCTCCCTTTCTTACTCACAGGGGGATGTTAATGGTATTTTTATTAACTGGTGACCTGTTGACTGCTATTAGAATGTAGATTGTATGCATAAACCAGGTCAGGGTACTGAAGATATGATTACAGAGCAATTACTGTGTCAGCCAGTGTGGCTTCTCAATCAGAGCTGGCAAAGAGCCTTTGGAAGCCTGAAAACTGTTTTTGGAGTCCAAGGAGAATAAACAGCTTTGGATCAAAGTGTGTATTGTGCCTTTGCATCTTTCTGGAATTAAATGTCTTATTTTTTATGATTAAGATGGGCAGTCAAGGCAGAAAGAAGTCTTATGAAGCTCAGCTTTTAGTGTAACACAACTGATTAGGGGAGTTCAAAGTTTGCAAACTTTTTCTTTTTTCTCTTTATGTTTTGCTCTCCCTTTTCTCCCTTTGTTATTATATGGCCTGTGTTTATTTCACTGAGCTGGCTGAGGATGCTAATTCTGCTCTTGCCCTTTAAAATTAACTGCAAGGTCACGTGGCTGAGTGTCTGGAATGTCAGTAAAATGATTACACTAATACATTCATTTCATTTCATGAGGGCCATAGCTACAGAGCTAGGTTCGACATTTGTCAGAATTATTAAAGGGAAAAAGGAATGATAAAATCAAGAGTTGATGTATCAGATGTAGAACCAGGGGCTGGCTTTCTCTTCGAAGTAGCTATTCATTTGGAGATTGAATTGAACACCCTGATTCCCGAAGACTGGCTTTGTCTCACTGATCCTAGTGAAGTGACTGGAATAGGTGGAAGAACCACATCATGTGGACAAGAGCTCAAGGCTCCCATGTGGCTTGACTGGTTCTTGTAACCGCATGTATGGGTTAGACAACAAACTGTGTTGAGCTCACCAGCACACATGCCAAATACACTTAAATGTGATGTTTTGCAGTGGTGGAGATTGGCTTTATTGGAGAGAAGGACACAACTTATTTGCATGTTTATGATTATCCACTTCTAAGAAAAAAAGTCCTAAATCATCTGAGATTTGAAAAACTAAGTAATCATAATCTCATGGTAATCTGAGGCTGAAACTGGATTTGTAACTGGTTCTCTGGTTTATGAAAAGAACATATGTGTTGAGATTCAAGAGGAAATGAAATGCTTATAGATTTCATTTGATGATTAATATCTACTATATTGCTTAGAGAATAAATTATTTTCACTCTATTTTGGAACTGGAATTCATCTTAAATAGGAAAGTAAAATTTGAATTATTAGTCTGTACCAGGTTTTCTGTTCTGCTAGAGTTCAGTTGCATGCATAAGCTTGAGCAGGAAGGCATGTTTTTATTTTTTCCATCTCATTTTGAATTATCTCTCCAGTTTCTGTTGTTGTAAATATGGTTAGTAAGTTGCGTATTCTAAAAAATTAATCCATTGATCTATTGAGATTTGCTTCTATTCTATCTGCTTTTTAACATGTGAATGAAAAAGGACATATTCTGAGGGCACAGCAAGAGAGGGAAGAGAAGAACAAGAGATTAACGTGCTTCCTGAACCAAACGTCTTGTGAAAGTAAAGGGAAAAATGCTTGCCAGTGTGTGGTTCAGTCCATCACACAATGATGGCAAGTCTTTTTATACTTTTTTGTTAACTTTAAAGCTTACTTTCTATGTTGTTTTCATAAGAGTGTTTACTTCTTTAAAAAAAAAAAAAAAGAAAGGCATTTCTTATCACTATTTGGGGGGAGAAAAAACTTGGTGATATGAAACACAAAACATCGATAATGAGAATGGCACTGAAAAATACTATACATTATTATTTCAGGAGTTGTGATTTTTAAGCTGATATGATGATTCTTTGTGTTTTGACTTATTATCTTTTAATACCAAGAGTTGCTAGTAAGGCAAGTTTTCTTTCTTATACAGTTTTTCTCTAACTTCCAGCAGTCTGGCATCTTATTTAATACTCTGTGTGTCAGAAATTCCCATTTCAGAGATGACTCTGTTTCCATCAAAGCTGCAGCCATACTTCGCAATTTCACTTATTAACAGCCTACTGAGATAATTGGGTCTGCCCAGCTCATTAAAAATAAAATATTGATATTTTCTTAGGGTGGATGTAATTATCTTGCTCCCACAGGGAACGGGCAGTATAAAGGAGGGATGGTGTGGTCTAATACACATCCTGCGATGCACCTACTTGCTGCTCTGCAGTGGAGGAAATTAGGGATTTCTGGTGCAGTTACAATGGGTGAAGGTGGCAATAATGCAGAAGAAAATATTTCCTTTCAAGCCCGGACAACATGAATTAATTTCCTTTTTTTTTTTTTTCCTTCCTTTTTTTATTTTAACAATCTGGGACCAACAAGAATGTGTCAGAATGCTTCTCTCTGGTGCACTTTACCGTGCTGTAGTATTCTCTACAGTATACAATTGCTAACACTTAATTCCAGGCAGGGATGTCTTCTCAGATTTTGTACAACAATGAGAAGCAAAGGAGCATGTTCCTCTTTACTGCCCCACTTGAAGTTATTCAAGATGAGATTAATGGAGTCAGTTCTACAAGTAAAAAAACCCTTAAATCCTAAGCTTGTCTTTTCTGAGATTTTTTTTTACATCAATTTCTTCAGTGCCCTGTATTTCTCTCTGTAAGGCACTGAATGGGTTGCTCTCAAGTACAGCCATTAGAGGTCATCAAATGTATGATTAGATAGCAAAGACATGAGGCCACCATAGAACCAGTGGTGAACTAGGAGCACTGGTGTCCTCCCATGACCTGAGTTACCCAATTTTCCTTTTCTGACTGTTACTTTGAGAGGCTTTAATGGTACTCTACTGGCAGTGGGTTTTAATTTCCCATTGGTAAAAATGGATATGGAGGCATAAGTATCAGGAAAAAAAACAGAACACTTTTTGCTCCTGTCCCACTCTTTCTGGTTGTTTTAAATGACTGTCAGAAGATAGACACAAGAGAAAATCTAAAATACCAGAGAGCAATTAAGTAACTTAGATGGGCCTGTCTCATTATTCTGTTTTGGCTACGTAGGACCTCAGGTCTAATTGAAAGTCTCCCGTTGCATGTGCTTTATGGTATGTTGCAGCTGCTGCTTAATCCTGGTTGGAACTAGATTGAGAGACCTCATTGAACCCATTGCAAATCCACTGAGGGTTCAAGATCTTAGTAACAGACTGTTGGGTACTCTCACTGTTTTAAAGGCATCCTGAACTTCATTAGAACTAGAACCTCACTTTTGGTCATTTACCAGAGCATCATTGCTGTGGAATGGTCTGTTTGGGGGCACTGGTCACTAACTCACTCCTTTGGGCAGGTACAGTGCTAGCTATGAGCAGGTATAGTGTTCTGACAGACACAGATATGTAAGGCACTGGACAAGTTCACATTGGTGAACTTCTGGAAAGAACAGTAATTATTTTTGAGGGAAAGAATCCCACATGATTTTACAGAAAGTTTCTTTCCAAAAGCCCCCAGTTTGGGGGCAAGTAGGCATTGCTGAGTTGCACAGTTTGGTTTTGTTAAGTGCTATCCCTTTGTGCCACCTCCTGTATATACAGCAGCCCTGATCCAGATGACTTTGGCATTAGGAAGAATTGCAACATCCATTTCAGGATGATCTGAGAGGAAACAAACTCCCTGCAGTTTTCAAGCCTGATGGTCTCTGGACTGGCTATAGTAGGGTTGCCTCAGTTTGTTTCTTTTCCAAGTTGAGCTATTAACAGCTTAAAAGCTGGAAAAGTCCTGTTGTGCTCTCTTCTCTATCAGCAGCATTGCTAAGGGATTCTTCTCTTTCTTAGAAATGCTCGTATTCTGGTGTGCCACAAATGATGTATCTAGCTCTGCAAAATGGCTGGAGGCAGCATTATAATTTCACAAGTTTGCTTCTGCAGTCAGCTCTTAAGTGCTTCATATGGAGGTTGATAATAGATGTCTCTTGAGGAAGAATTAGGGAAAATAGTGTAAAAGCAGCAGGGTTTATTATACTTGTCTTTCAAGACCATGCTGTCTCAAACTTGGCAAAGTTGGGGCCCTCTCACTGTTACTGGGACTGAAAAATCATCTACTTCCAACATGCCAGTGAACAAAACCTAGAAGATGGCCTTTAAATAGGCCACTTCTTCCTTCATCAGACAGGGAATAAACGGTCACGTTTCTGAAAAATCTGGCCGTGTTGTGACAATAACTGTCACAGTAGAAATTGCTGGGCCCTGAGCACTTTGGTATATCTGGCCTTTGTTTGGATAATGGAAGCTGAGCAGTTTGGAAAAATCTGTCCCTAATTATTGGTGCAGAGCCCTTGAAAATCTGCCCCCGAGCTCTTCTCAAATAAAAATCTGGCCTCATGTGCACAACACTGTCAGAAGCAGAGCCTGGCATAAAGTGCTTCTTATCCTTTTCAGTGATTTTGTCCTCCTGTGAAGTTTCTAATTTATTTTAATTGCTTTAAAACTTTTTAAATGAGGCTATTTAATGGCTAGGATTTTGACTTATGTATCGAAGCTTCAGTGCACTCCACATTAAATGGTGTGTATTCATTATGCCTAAATTCTATTGTTATACCTGCCCTTTGTGCCAGCTTTTCGTTTTCCAGTTTGGGGGTAGTTGCATTTCTAGGGCTCCCATCTGTCATAATTTAGTGTTTCTTCAGCACTTTTTCTCATCTTAGGAAGCCATTCAGCATGTCCATATATTGCTTTATGCCTGCATGGACAATGCTCGCTGTCATTGGAGACGTCTATTCTGCTTCACAAAGAGAAGCCTTGTGGTACATCTGAGTGCTGACTGAAGGCAAAGATGTGTCTTTGAGCCACTGGGTTGTAAAGAGACGAACTCACTGGCTGTCCTCTCTCAAAGCTTTTCAAGAGCCTGACTGTTCATGGGAGATTCTTTGCATGGACCACAACTGAACCCAGTTCTTCCTGTGATTGCTATTTTGCAGAGGGTAGCACTATATAAAAGTAGGCATGGAGCTTTGTTGCATTGAAAAAAATGTCCCTGATACCTATTGGTTAGAGCTAAAAGGATGAATTCACATCTTCTTAATTAAGTCCTCCCACCCGTGCTTTCAGGTGGGTACCATTTTGGATGGTATTTCTCCCAGCCCTGTCTCCTATCTAAAGTGGCCTTCCTCACTGCTCTTCTTTGTTAGTGAGCAGCAGAAAGAAAGGTCACTTTGAAAATACATTTATCCAAAAGCGGGGAAGGGGAATGGAGTCAAAGCAAGCAGAGAGGTAAATGTATAATGCAGCAAGTTAGAACAAGGTCACGAGACACATCTTACAATGCCAATCTTTGAGAAAGTAGTCAGAACACTGTTACAGCTGAGGAAGTGTTTCATTAAGAACAGGTCCAGTGTCACAATACCAACAAAATGCTAAGAGATGAGGACATCCATTCCAGTGGCTACAACAAGGTTAGTGTGGCCACAGAGATTTTGTACATTCCCTTGGCAAATTGGGAAATCCCCTTGCTTTGGTTTCCATTTGTAGCACAGGAGTCATAATGCCTCATAGTGTCTCATAGAGCCACTCCAAATTTTTTTTTCCAGCCTTCTATTCACTTGCTTTTTAAAAGTAAATTTCTTGCATTTGTAAAATCAGCCATGGCTAAAAGGCAGCATTCAAGGGGTCTGTCAACTTTGTGTATGAGATAGTATGATTAGCTTAATTATTAGAGAAGTAGGGTTTCTTAAATATAGATTGTAAGTATAGAGAAATCTAAGCTCAGACTTGATTTAACAGGAAAAGTGCCACACATAGCATGACTACTGCCACTTCTTATTTAATAGCCCAGGCAAATGAGATCCCAGCATAGGTTTCTGTCACTGTAAAAATCAAATTAGTGAGTTTAGCTCCAGGAATATCAGTTGTTACATTCTTCACTTTCAAGGCAACTGAAATTTCAACTCAAAAGTTTTAGTGAGAAATCCTTTGGGTTAGATTGACTTGTATTTCACCTTAATTTGACATAGTTCTAAGACAGACATGCAATACTTTCAGGTGTGTGTTTGGTTTTTAGTGAGGATTTTTCCCATTTTACACAACCACTGCACCAGATGTGACAGAAGAGGCTCAGTAGGAACTGAGATAACAGGAATTCTCTGAAGCCAGGCAGAGGTACATTGAAACAGTTGGGGATGACTGAATGTTGGAAGAAATGTGTATTCCATTAAGTCAGGAGCAATGTGTGCTTTCTGGAAATGTGGCTGGTAAGGAAAAGGAGTGATCTCTGCTATTTCTTACTCAGTATCTGCATCTACTCACTCACATCTGTGCCAAATTTTAAATTAATTTAACCCTGCTCTGCTCTTCAGTATGCTAAGTCCTAGGTGGAATTCAGACAGATGTGTTGTCAGCAGCTTAACAGATACACTCAACTCATTCTGGTGCTTTCACTTATTTAATTATTTTAAAGGCACCCCATTTGCCCCTGGCCATTTAAAATACAAACCAATAATTAAGAGTGTCTGAAGGATCTCTAGATGGATTAGGGATTGTTTCCCAAGAGGCCAACTGACATTTCTGCTCTCTGAAAGTCCTTGCTCAGCTGCCTCTTCAACCAGCCAACCTTGATTCCAACAGCCATCTGATTAAACAACAAAACATCAGCAAGTACTAAAAATCCCTCCTCTTGGGCCACTCTGCACTGACAGCAAGGGCAGAAACAGAAAATGATGAAAAGGGAGCAAGTCTTTTGGTGCAAAACATGTCTCTTGGTACCGTATAGAGAGCTGGAAGATGCAATGCTTTCCTTTGTATGATCCTGGCTGGTCTGTTGCTTGCTGTGTCCTAATAGCCTGGCTGCTGTTTGTAAGTAGACAGAGGTTTGATTTGTATCCTATGCACCACTGTGTGTGTATGTGAGGTTGTGCAAATAAGGGCTGTTAACTCCATGATTAGACTCAGGTATCCAAACATTACTCCATGGGAAATGATGTTTTACAGAACCTCCTCTGTGAGACATTACCCTACCTTCCCACAGCATCCGTGCCCCCTTGTTCTCTCTCTCGCAGTCCCCCTGGATGTGGAGCTGCAGACAGCTCTGGTGCTCTGCCTTGGCTTGCACATGCCACCCAGATGATGCTCATCTGTGCAACCCCAGACCTGTCCTAACCCAGGGCCCTGCAGGACTGCCCAGCTAGTCTCTTGAGCAGTGCCAGGCTAACACAGCAATGCTGCTTTTGGGACTTAATTAACATCCCCCTCCAAACAACAGTTAAGGGGGGTTCCATGGGACAGGGTGCAGGAATACCTGGTGGAGTTGGTGCTTGATGTGTCTTGCTCCTGTGACTCATAGACCTAGTAATGTTGTCAATTTTAGGGCTTTTTTTCAAGAGTGTTGTTATAGTTGGTATATTTCTTAAAGTCAGAGCTCTTGGTGACATGCTATTACATGAAAATCCAGCCTCTTGTTACTTTATTTTTAAAGAAAGTTTCTAGTCCTTCTGGGTAGGCAGAGGAGATTTATATTAGAAGGAATGGAAAGAGTGGAAAAGAAAAATCACAATGTGGGGCTTTTTTTAAAGAAAACACTTTTTTTAGGCAAGCATCCTGCATTTGGAGGAATGGGATAAGTTTTTTGGGTTTTTTGGTTTTGTTTGTTTTTTTGTTTTTTTTTTTCCCCCAGCCTTTAAGGCCACCTTTATCAAGGTAGATTTGCCACTTCCATCATATCCCACAAGAGTAATTTCTTCTGTGCTGGCCATATCCTATAGCAACCAACACCAAAAACATGGACATTGTTGTATTTAGACCTTGCTGAGACTAGATGACACTGTTTCTCAGGTATTTGACTAGCCTGGCTTTTAGTTCTCAAATCCATATTCTTACTCAGTATGGGAGGTAATTCTCAAATCACACTTGAGTTCTGATCCTTTTCTAATGGGAGACAGCTGTAGAATTGACTGAGGGGTTTTTACTCAGCAGACTGAGCAAATATAGCAGCTCTACTCCTTCTCTCTTAAATTTGCCTTTTAATTTTTGCATCTGAATTATGAAATGCCACCTCCAATAGCCACTGCTATGAGTAAGGAGCAATTATATTGATGTTGGAAGATCCTGCTGCTCTGCAGATTTAAGGGTCAGAATGATCAGGGATAGTATTGGAGTAAATAAACTCAAGGTCTAATTTATATTTTTTTTAAATTTATCTTCCCTCACATTCCTTCCCTCCACCCCACCCGCCCCCCCCACCCCAGGCAGAATTAATCAAATAAAATAATTTTTTAAAAGGTGGGGAAAGAGTGAAGTGACAGATCTTCTAGGCTGCTGACTCAATTGGTTTGTAACATTTTCTGCCTTGCTGGCTTCTTTCTATCCCTGCTGCCATCTGTAAGGGCAAAGGCAGCATGACAAAGCCCTGTGCGAATACAGCTGTGCTCTCTGGATGGCAGCAAGCCACAACCGGTCTCCATCTAGAGGGAAAAACAAGTTTGGATGGCCAAGAGGTTTGGGAGAGTGACTCGCAGGTCTGCAGTAGGGATGGGGAGAAAACGTCAGAGCCTGTCCATTGTGTCTCTTTCTCATAAGACTGAATGAGGGGGCTGATTCTGGGCTTTTTTTCTTGTGGCAGAAACTTTCATGACTATTGTTATTACCTTTTACTGTGAATAAGCCAGAGATAATCTTTTAAGCTGCCACAGAGGAGACAGTGATGCTGCCTTTGTGGTTGCCTGTGACCCTGAGCAAGGCACATTGTCCCTCCTCCTCCTGCCTACACAGTCACCACGATCTGCTCCCGAGTGTGGTATAAGGCTCATGTGTGAGATAGTAATGCCAAAGCGGCATTACCTTTTTGAGGGTGGGTTGTATAGCCCCTGAGAGTGTGGAGAGTGAGAAGGACCTCCTTTCCCAAGTACCTTCCTCTAAGGCAGTGGAGGCAGAAGCAGCTGCCCAGTGTTAGAGGGCCTGTGGAGAGAGACTGCAGCCGCACAGCTGTCCAGCTGCCCAGGCAGGGAGAGCTGCCAGGCCAGCAGCTGTGCTTGCACAGGTCCCCTTGCTGGGGACCTCAGCTGAATTACCCTCTCATGGCAAGCTGGAAAGCGAACTGACGGCTGGACCCTCGAGTACTTTCCTTTTGTAGCTAAGTGTGTGGAAATGGCAGCATAATGAGATACATTTTTGTAGTTAGCTGAGTTTTTTTGTGCTGGTGACTGATGCCAGCACTGGGATGCTTTGTGTCATTACAAAGGAGTTCCAGCATAGTTGGGGATCACCACCATTACCGTGTGGAGTGATGTCACACTTCTGAAATAATTACAACTCAGGTAGACGACACAGGTCTTTTCCACACTGAATGCCAGCAGTGCAGTTGCCATTCACATTTTCTTCCCTTGGAATTCAGTCTGTGCAACTAAAATCTTCAAGACAGCTGCCTTTTGCACAGACCATCACACAGCAATGGCTTGACCAGGCCACCGTGGCAGCAATGATTGCAAATGGGTTGGGAATGGCAATTCACGAAGGATGAAAATACATAAACTCTTTTCCACAGGAGTGTCCAGTGTGACATCAAGACTTTGTGGGGGATTTGCCTTTTTTCTTTCTTTTTTTTTTTTTTTTTTTTTTTTTTTTTTTTTTTTTTTTTTTTTTTTTTAATGAAAGCTATATTTCCTTCTCTTCTGTCTCTAGCCTCTTCCTTGCCTCTGAAGCTTTGCTTTTTTGCCCTCCCCACTTAGAGCATTTCTGTCTCAGATGTTGCTTTTGATGGGATTTTTTTTTCCCTTACCCATCTTAGTTTCTTCTGACCCCAATTCTGTTTTTATAATGAGGCCATGCTAATTCGTGCTGAGAGCTTATGAGTTTTCTTTAAGCACAGGGAGAGGTCATTGTGAAATGGCTGGGGATGTTTCTTTCTTCCCATGGCTGCTGTTCAAAAGGTTTGATAAATTTATTTCCCTATCCCCATCAAACCATTTCTTGGTTAAATTAACAGCAGTGCCTTCTGCAAATATTATGCTGGGGTGGGGGAAGGAAGAAACAAATAAATTATGGTAGAGATGGGGATAAGAGATAGGGATAAAATTGATGGAGAAGTTAGGGCTGGACCAAAAAATGTCTGCCGATGCAAATGCCAGCTTTGTCATTCCATGGCAACAGTGTAACTGGGAAGGTAAAAGCAAATTAAACAGTTACTAGAGGTAAGCAATTAGCTGGTACCTCACAGTGGTCTGTAAGCAGATCTGTCAATTGTCTTTATTATTTGAAGACATGCCTCAAGGGAAGCCTTTTTTTGGGCTGTTTACTTCGTTACATAAAAGGTCCTTAGCAAGAGTCTTATCATTGTTATTAGTGGTAACACAATAATAATACAGTAATAATGCTGGCAAATGTAACTTCCTCCTCGATTAATACTCTTGGAGACTTTAAAAAAATTTCATTATTATTATTATTATTACTATGAAAAAATCAGCCTCCTCATGCTGGGCTCTAATTACCATTTTTATGAGAACGACATGTTCTTCTATTCATGCAAGAAGATTTGTTTATCAAGGATTTCTATTCCAGTGCTACTTTTGCAGCATTTATCTCTTCATCCTTAGCAACCAGGTTTGGGGTGGTGGGCTAAATGAAAGGCCTGAGTTACTTTTATGGGTGAAAAGGCAAAAAGACCAGATTTCCTCATCAGGAGAAAAAGCAGAAGGACCAAATTCCTGGTCAGAATAAATTGGTACAGGTTCAGTGGAGGATGTGATTCCACATTGCTCCTTGCCATTGCAAACTTTCACATAAATGGAGAAAAAGAGATCAGTTAGTCTCTGTATAATTAAGTATTTTTGCAGACCTAGCAATATCTCGTCCTGATCTGGGGAACAGTTTAGAAAATTATAAATAAAATGAATTCATTTAGCGACCTTCTAACATGAAATTTCTTTGCCTTGGTTCACACAAGCAGAGTGGTTCAAAGCAAAACCAGAGCAAGATCTCTTCAAAATGGGTAACCAGAATTATGCCTTCTTTCAGATGAGATCTCTACCAGTGCTTTTTGCAGTGTCATCTCCATTACTTTGTCACTGCACAGAGTCACCTCATGAGGTATTTCTGCTCCCAGGTCTGCCTGCTCCACTGTTCTTTCCAGATAATGAGCTCCCCACTCGCATGAGAAACTTTTGCTGTAGTGCCCGTCATTGCACTTTGTGCTTTTCTCATTTGTCTGACCAGTCCTCAAGGTGAGGCAGATCTTTGTTTATTCATCTCCCTCTTTCTACATTGACAGTGTTTTCTATGTATCATCAGTCCACTTCAAAAGCGGACTCTTGCTTTTATGTTAAGATCAATCATGAAAATACTAAATAAAATTGTTCTCACTCCTTAAGGAGCTCTATTAATAAAATCCCCTTTCAGCCTGACCAGTGGAAATATCTTTCATCAATTCCTTATTTGCCTAAAAATTCTTCACTAATGCCATCATCTACATCTTAACTAATGATCAGACACTGTATCCAATGTTTTACTTAAATGGTGATAGGTTAGTCTTTACTGCATTTCTTTTGTTTAAAAATCAGTTATCTGAAAAGGTAGTCAGGGATTTTTTTTCAGCTTTTGGAAAATCCATAATGAATTTTATACTATTTTCCACTTGCCTTTATGTTTTTAATTGCTTTTGCATTTTGCATTTTGCAAAGCATTTCATACCACCAGGATCATATAATTAAATCTGTAGTTTTGCAGATCTCCTTTTTTCCCCTCACTTGTATATTTTAAATCAGGTATTCTGCTGTTGTATAATACCCTTCTATATTGACAGGTGTACTAAGATTCTTGCAGCTTATCCTGCAATATCCCTTATCAGGTCTTTAAACATTCTGGGGTGAAAGTTTTTTTGTTCCACCTCCTTGAGTGCAGTATTATCTCAGAGTTAACTTCCATTTTCTCATTCCCATTAGCTACACTGCCTTGTCCTACATTCAGTATCACCACTGCTATTAAAAAAATTAAGCCAAGTTTTCATTTACCTTTTTAATCTGTGCACAGATTGTATTCCATCTCTACTTCTTGTCCATTGTATTGGATTTCTTATTTCTTTGTTGTCCTGTCACTGTATGACCAAAGAGTATTTTTACTGTTTTTTATAAGTATCAGTTTTCAGGGTTTGCACGTTTTGGCAAGTATAACTTTCCTTTTGGCAAGTATAACTTTATTAATACACTTCTGAACCATGAAGAGAATAAATTCCTCATTGCCTAGGTCCTTCTTCTGTTCCTGATAGGTCTCTCCCGTTACATGACCATAATTTTTGTGGGATTTTGTGTTCCTTACTTGGAATGCAGAAACTGCAAAAGAACTGTGTGCTATCATCTCTCATGTGATGAGAGACAACATGCAAGGTTTGCGCAATCAATACCCAAGGGCATTAGAAAAAATAAAATCCCACTATTTCATGTCCTCGAGATGATGTTTTTAAAAAGGAGGCTGTAAACCTCTGTATTTAAATAAGCAAGCTTAATCAATGGGTTCAAATGCAGCCTCTGCATCCGAAGTTTGGAGAAGTTTCCAACAAAATCCCCAGCCTTGCATCTTGGATTTGTGTCTGTTTTGAACACACCTTTGTGGACTTAATAAAGAGGGAAAAAAATGTTGCCTCTGCTGCTCCAGTAATGAGTAGGAGGAATCGTGCCATTGTGAATATTACTTCCTGGGACAGATTATAGCTGTTCAGGTAGAGAAGAATTAGGAGACCTCAGGATGCAAACAGGTGAGACCAATCCAGGC
The DNA here is from genome assembly GCF_052056855.1 of Sturnus vulgaris. NCBI lineage: Eukaryota > Metazoa > Chordata > Aves > Passeriformes > Sturnidae > Sturnus > Sturnus vulgaris. The sequence continues at coordinate 24,901,995 of NC_142244.1, read as the reverse complement.
TTCAGCAATGCTAAAACTGTGGCCTGCTTGTTCTCCTTCCATACAAATGAGAGCAAGCAAGGTGCCTCCCAGATTACTGCTTGGTGAAGATTACACAAGATGGAGTTTTCTTGGATCTGAGCTTATTTGTATTCATTGGAGTCCTTGACGCCCACCTCAATTCCAGCAACGTAAAAAATAATGGTTATGTTTAAGCTTTCCAGCAAATGGCCACAACACACAATTATCATTGGAGTGACAGGAGGGAAAGAGTCGACAAGGAGTCGACAATGCTGCTGGATTTGCATTGTGCAATACTATGGTAGATAGAGGGAGGTATTTTTCCCAATATAAATGCATGTGTCTATCCTATCAGTGAAAGCAGGGCACATGTGGTTGCACACAAACATTCACAATTTCACAAACAGTGTAGTCAGAGCTACCACAGTACCTGCAACCACTGACTACACAGACAGTTGTGGCTGTGCAAGCATTCATACAGATACCCCAAGCAACTAAAAACCCCAGACTCCCAGGAAAACTGTATTTTCACATGGACTTTCTATGGGCTGCTCATTAAAAAAGTAAAAGAATACCCCAAGAACAGAAAACAGATTTAGAAACAATAAAGGGCATATACTGAGGAGCTGACCCTGGCACTCCCTGTGGCCCAAGGAGACTTCCTTTCTGTAATTCTTCAAAGCCTAGTATTTTGCTTTTCTGTAACCCTTGGATTCTAGTAACTTGAAGTTTTGAGTTATTTGAGGGTACGGTGTTAGCTGAAGAGTTCTGTCTTTTAATCCAGTGTGTGTTATCTGAATTTCAAGCTGTGGTGTGAAAAAATATGCAGTTGTGCACAAAGCAATTTGAACCCACCTGGCCACACACAAGTTTCTTCTTTCGACCCTCCTTAAGCTCAAATCCTCATGATATACAGAATTTAGCAGTAGCTATTTTCATCTCTTTTCCATAGGAGATGAATGATTAGTGTAGGATATTGGTGAAAAAACTCTGTACTCCGGAGCATGTGAACCAAATGGGTCAGGACAAGGGTGTCTGGGTTACCTATGTATAGATATCTACTACTGGTTTACACACTGGAGTATTTGAGATACCACTGATAGCCAGCACAGATTATACATGGCCTGTGCTATTCAGGACACCCAAGCAGGATACCCTATGGTCCTTAAGATGGCATCAGCAGCCAATATTTAGGAAACTGAAACACAGCCTACTTGATTCACAGGAAGGAGTATAATAGTTTAGTATTGGATCTCAACAAAACCTGAGTACTCAGCAGTGAAAAATACTTTATAGCATTAATAGCCAATATCTTTGCTTATACGGAGACAGAACTATAACAGCAATAAAAGCATCACAGACAGGATTCAAAGGCTAATTACCTAAATGCATTTTCCCTTTCTCTTTTGTTTTTGTTCCCTGCAATTTTAACAGCAGAGAGAGAAACTGTGCATATAGCTACTACTGTGACTAGGTTTTGAATCTTCCCGATTTGAGCATGTCAGGGCTTCATAGCAATGCTGTTTCATAGTCTCAAGCTTTGGTGCCGGTTTACTTGCTTTGCCAACAATTTTGAGGGGTTTTATTCTTGACCTCATAGGCATTGACTTGTGTGGCTGTAGGAAACTGTAATAAGGGAATTTTTCAGCTGCCTCTGGTATAGCAGAAACTACATCACAAGTCCATCACTACTTGTTTGAGGAGGCTGTAGGAAGTTTATATGTGTGAAAACATTTGACTGTCTTTTGGTAGTTTTGGTAATGAGAAGTCAAGGGCTAGGTGCACAGTGCAGACTTCTTGGCATCACTCATCTCACTTCAGGGGTGCCTTGGCTGACACCAGCTTCCTTTGCTTTTGTGTGGCACCAGCCTCTCCAAAAAGTTACTCTAAGATTTTTTTTAAATGGGAAAAAAACAGGCTATAGGGGAAGTTGAACTCTTATACTCCACTAGACATGGGAACCACTGTATTGCATCTCTGAGAAGTGTTCCTTCTTGAAGAAAAGGTAATATTTAAGCACAACATACCTGAAATATCTGTTCCTGGGGCATCCTAGAAAAGGCCTTTCATCCCTTCCACTATGTAATTTCTGATGGAGGAAGGAATTCAGGAGTGTTTTTTTCATGTAGGTTTCTCAAAGAGCTTCTACTGGATCCCTTAAAAGCTTTTTTCTGTGGTTGCTATCACCTCTGCCCTCTGCCAGTAGGGTGTGTATGGTGGGAGTGAGCATTGTTCACTGCTTCTAAATAGGTTTGTTATATACTATACTGTACTCCCAGCTGTGAGACCCTGATTCTGCAGCTCTCTTTTTATTTTAGGAAGTATCTGATTCCACCCCAATATATTTACCATTTCATAGTAAATTTTTAAAGAAAAAATGGATCTAGACTGTCCTAGAAGTGTACTTGAACATAATTTTTAGGCCTACAAGGAGATGAGCAGAAAACTAAAATATAGATATTCCAATATGTGGTTCAGAGGACTTGCCATAGGATAGGGAGGGAGGGAAGAGGACAAAGACACACACACAGTAAGATTATGACAAAGGAAATTAGGGATTCTTTTTAGCTGAAGAAGCAGTCATATTTAGTTTGTCATTCCTCATCAAGTACTCCCTCATAATAGTGGCACGAGGGAAGTGGGACTTGTGTACAAGTAGGTAGTATTAATTCTGCTTGGAAAACTTCAATTTAGGCTAGCAAAGACCTTGAGGGAAGAGCAGATTTTCTTCAAAGAGGAGGAAGTGTGCATGTGTGTAGCTGTATCTGAGGAGGAAAGTGGGCAAGGATCAGAGATGGGAAACCAGTGACAGAGACATCATCTTTGGTAAGTGGAAGGTAAAAAGCACCTCTCCTCCACTCAATACATACTGCTCTTTTTAACATCAAGAATGTAATTTTCAGTTAAAGATTACTGGAAGCATGAGAGGGCATGGGGACCAGCACAGTCAGGATGCTGATGTCAGCAGGGACTGCCACTACTAATATGTTTGTCCTTGTTAAGGACCTGTTCAGACATACATGAAAATCTGAATCTCTGATTTGACTGCATTTGTTTACATGATGATTCTTCCTGTTCTCTTCACATACACATCTTTGATTCCAGCAGTGTCAGAGCACCCTGTACTCTTGAATTTACCTATCCACATGATATTCCATAGTTAGACCAGAACAGTTATCCCAGTTTGCAATTAGGATAGTCTGCTTAAGGGGCTGGACTACTGATTTGCCTATGTCTGCATTAGGAATGGTGTAGACCTGTAAGAACAGATTTGTAGACTTGAAATTTCAGGACAAAGGACCTGAATGTAAAAACTTCAAGGGAGTTTCTTTGAATTAGATCTAGCTTTGAACGGAATATCCATTAGAAGGTGGAGTATATATTATGTAAATCTTATTTTCAATAGAAAAAAAATCCAGGCTGTGGCCTTCTAGACAGCTCCACAACTGATACTCAGGGAGTGGGGATGACCTGGCAATTCATTAATACATTTGTGCTCTGAACTGAAGCAGTAATGTTGATACACCAGAAATCTTCTGCTACCTTTCGAGATGCCCAAGGATGTCCTGCCTGTTTCAGAATAGAGAAGGTCTCACATAGATCTGATCCTTGTGCAGATACCTCACATGCAGTAATGCAAATCAAATGACTTCTATGTGGGTAACTGAACAAACCCTAGAAAGATGGTAGCAGAACAGTAAAACAGAGCTCCTTCACATCCTGGGATATCTTCCCTTCAGAAAGTTCCCATCTAACTCAGAATATTCTCTGAAATATCTGTGAGGTATTTAAAATATATGTAGATAGGGCGCTTAGGGACATTTAGTAGTGGAATTTAGTAGTGTTTGATTTATAGCTGGGACTGAATGACTGTGTAGGTCTTTTCCAACATAAATGCTTTTCCAATCCTATGATTTTAAAGTAATGTGACATTAGAGGGCATGTGTTTTGTATAAAAGTGGGATCCAGCCATGGATGGTGCCTGTTTGCAAGAATTAGGTATTAGCATTGTTCCCACTCCATAACTAGCTGCAGCCCCAGTATTGCAGAATTTAATCCAACTGGGCGGGGCACCAGAGCCACACAATGATTTTGCTCCATCTCCTTTTATGGTCAAAACCAGCCACAGAAGGGACACAAAAGGGACTCAGTCTCTCTTTTGAGACCACAAAAGAACTCCTGCTCTCTTAGTTCTTCTTGGTGGCTTTCACAGGAGCTGTCCTATCAGGCTTATATTAGACATGGTGTCTGTGCTTGGATGGCAATGTATCAAAAAGATGTAGTAAAACTCAGTTTGAAACATGAAGAAATTGCTGAACTGTTCTTCTACATTGTATTTTCTAGCACTATAATTGCAAACCCCTGTAAAAAGTAATGTTACTGTAACCTGGTATAACTAATATCTGAAAGGACTTTTTTTTAACCTGCAGTCTCCTTGCAAAATTCAACCTTAGACTGTTTATTCTCCTTGAACTCTTTTAAAAATACCAAGTAGATACCTAAGTCTTCTGCACAATTTCCTGTGATAAGCTTATTCCATAACATGACTCTGTAAAAAACACGGTCATCCCCCTCCAAAGAGGGTTGCACTTTAGCAGCAGGTGCAAAAAAAGGCCAGTATTCTACAGGGTATATGTAAATCTTCTGAACCATTTGTAATAAAGTGCAGTATAACTGTCTGATGATAATATGGTTTGGAAACATTGTTCTTGCTATATACCTTGTAGTTGGTTGAATGATTTACTGACTAATTATCTGATAGGAGGCAGCAGTAACTTACCCCCAGACCATGTATTAGAAACGTTGATAAAAAAGACAGCTTTAACTAGCATGGCTCACCATAATATGTACAAGGTGGGGCTCCTCTTCAGTTAATAGTATCAGCTAATTTAACGCTACAGACAGCAAGGTTTCTATAAAAACACTCTGTAGGAAAATGTGGAGCCAACGCTGGATGGAGCAGGGACCTGATGTCAAAAGATTTGCAAATGACCAAGGTACTTAATGCCACCATCACCTTGATATTTACTAGGAAGGTTTCTCTTCAGAAATCTCAGGTCACTGGGAGCAGTGGGAAAAGTGGCAAAATGACAACTTACCCCTGGTAGAGTAGTACCAGAATATTTAAACAAAATGGACACAAATAGGTCCATGAAACCTGATAGGATACTTACATGAATGGTGAGGGACATAACTGATGTCATTGTGAAGCCACTCATGGATGAACTGATGAAATATGAACTATGTAAGTGGACAGCAGAGTGGATTGAAAACTGGAGACAGCCAGAGAAGATACAAAAGGCACTGGGCACAACTTGCAATAACACTTAAATGCAATTTATTGAATTCCATTTAAATGCAAGAAAACCCCCTTTTCTTACTGCAAGGGTGCTCAAACACTGGAACAGACTGCTTAGAGAGTTACAGAGTCTTCATCCATGGAGAAGACACTAAAAATTGGAAATGACCATGAGCAGCTCATTCTAGTTAACCTCACTCTGACCAAAGGGGACAGACTAGATGATCTCCAGTGGCACTTTTCAATCTCAGCAATTGTTCTGTGAACCGGGATGCTAATGTTTGATGTGACAATGTCTGTGTTGGGTTTACAGCTCAAAAGTAGAAAACAGAACTGCTGGATGGGCAGAGGCCAGTAGGTGGAAGAAAACCAACCAAGATCATTATATTTCTTGTAGAAGTTTCCTTGAACTCATTTTGATGTGTCTGAATAGTATTTCTTGGCTTTTTGCTTTTCCAGACTTCATGAAAGAGCTGCCAATCACAAAACTACTTTATCTTCTGGTGAGGTTTCCTACTCTTGTAAGCACAGAAAATTTTATTCTTTTTTTTTTAAGGGTCTCTGCTCTCACTGAAAACGTCAAAGGCAGAATTGTGTGTTCATAGAATAAAAAAAATAAGAGAATATATACAAAATGCTGTCTTTACCTTTAAATCTTAAATGAATGAATGTCTATTGACCTGTATGTGTGACACAACTACAGTATGGAGAAGGGATAATGAAGAAAGAACAACTCTTTCACTGAATGCAGTCCAAGTTCTTCATTCCATGGATTCACTTGCATATTGAGATGATTCCCTTGATCTTACCTGCTCTTTCATGCTTTAGAATGAAATCTGATGATTTCATTTTCTGCCAACAACATGAAGGTGTACAGCAGATATAGCAGAACCAGCATTGCTATGGAAAAAGCTAAAAGCCTAAGGGGAAGTAAGGGCATAGTTAGGCTGCAGATTCCTTATCCTACAAACCTTATGTGTTTGAAGAAACTAAAAGGCCACCTTGGTCAACTCTAAAGACAAGGTTTTGACTTTGGCAGTCAGGAGAAGAATAAATGTGGAAGAATTTCCTTTATCAACAGAGCATGTTTGCTGTTAAGCCACTGCACAACAATAAACTTCCTGTCTAAATATTTGTTTGTTCCCACCACAGCACTTTTGTGCTGAAAAGATAGAGGTACTCAAGGTTCTGATAGAAAGTATTGATCTTTTGGTTGAGGTCAACAAGTGGTGATGAGAAGGCAAGACAGAAGGATGGCAAAGTCTAGGCTCTGCTCATATTTCTTTCCAGGAGTGTCTACTTGAAGAAGCCAGAGGAAAATGTCCTTGTTTCGTTAGCTCGTTGTAAAGATCTCCCTTCTGCAATTGAGACATTTAGCCTCTTGGGAAAGACAGCTAAACAGAAATCCATTTACCTTTCACATGTTTTTCATAATTTCCCCTGCTACTTTGTTAATTAATTATCACTGCAATTTGTGTTTAAACAAGGGGTCTATCTCCCTCCCTCTTCCCAAGCCCATCTGCTCCTCCATGACCTTGCTTGTGAAGTCATTGCTGTGCTGATTTTGTGAAAGCACAAACACTACCCCAGCAACAGACAGCTGTGTTGCAAAGACAGGACTGTGACCTCACGGCAGGAAGGACTGAGCTGGTGGTGTGGGAGAGATTTTCTCCCACAAACACAGAAGCTTTTGATTGATAACAGAGAGGAAGGCAAGGCGTTATTATAACCAGAACAAATGATCTTGCTGTTTGACTGCTTCAGCTTTAGAAGTTGTCCATTGCTTTAAATTCTCTTCTTCAAAGAACCTTTTTAAACTTGTATGTTTTTCATGCAAGGGGACTGGCTTCTCCCTTAGATTTCAGCTAAGAAGATATCTCCAGGAAGGAGTAGGGGATGGATTTAATCACAGAGGATATGGGCCTGAGTTTCTACAAAGCCAGCGAGGTTTCCAGATCCAAATTTTGATTTGTTCAGTTTGGTTCAACAAACCTGTCTAAAGAGGCAGTCTCATTTTTATTCTGACTGTTCATGGATTTCTGTCTTAGTCTACTCCCACCTAAACTGCCTCTCCTCTGAACGAAATCAGGTAGCGCAATCCGGCAATGACAGCTTTCTTTTATAAACGTTTGCATGACTGGATGAGAAGTGGAAATCGGGTCTCATGATCACAAAGCATTTTTAATGTAGATGTAGCAAGACACATCAAAGCTAAATAACTTACAAGTGGTACTTCACAAGCTGTCTGCAGAAGCTGCCTCTATATATATTGATTGTGAGGTGACAGAAAATGTATCTTGATCAGTCTGTTACTGTCTTCTTCCTTGGCTGATTACTTGGTTGTTCCATGAAACGCCAGTCTTCAAACCCGCACACCTCCTTCGTTAGCTCAAAGTAGCCCATGTTTCGAATATAAAGCATTGCTGTTTATTGCCTGAGAACAATTTATAGAGCAGTGTGCTACCATGATAGGCTAATTGGGTCAAAACACCTCTGCCTTTTGGATTTATTCAGTGATTAAATCACACTCCTTCAGCATGATGGCTCTCCACTGATACAACCCTGAACGAAGCATTAACTTATCTGGAGTCCATTTTCTTTGGACATGGAGGTGATAGGGAGGATGATAGCACTTTTCCTGCACCTCACCTTCACCACATCTCACTCAGCCCTGGAGATGGGTGAGACTCGACAACACCAAGCTACAAACAACTGAATCACACTGAGTGGAAACGATTTCCTCAGGTTGGTTTCTTTCTTATGTTGCCAAACTAAAAAAAATAATTTCCAAGTAGCAAGCCACACCTACCTTTTCTGATGTTTTTTTTCTGATATGTGGAGGAGATAGGAAGTGAGGTGTAATAAGATGGAAGTGACTTAATTTTCAATTAAGTACTGTTTAAAACACTTTGTGGAGTTTAAGAAGCCTAGCACAAATATTCAATAGTTGGAGGCTGAATAAAAAAAAAAAAATCAATTCCTTTGTCCCATTGAATGGCCCTCACCCAAGTATTGTTTTGTTTCATGTCTGATTTGTCCTTAACATCCTAACCACCTGCTGCAGACGTTTATTTTGTGTCCTATTTGATTCCCCCTTACATCTTATATGGCTCACTTCATATGTTCTGCTTGATTTTTACCAGAGAATCAGCCATTTCCCATCATTTGCAAGTGTCCCGACCTCTCTTTTCTCTGTTGTACACACAGGCCTTCCTTTCTATGCTCTCTGTTTTGTTTGGAAGTTTGGAATGTGAACAGGCATACCAAACCTGCTCCACTCACCTGGATCTGCTAGTGTCCTGCTTTCAGGCGGCTTTTTGTGGTTTGCACTTGCTATATATTTGGTTTTATTATCTTTTGGTTTTGAAAAAGTTATTTTCTTAGAGTCCTGCACCCTACATAATATGGAATGATTATTGCTGTCTAATCTGGAGATCCAGCAGCACCAGATCATTGTCACAGAATAGCTGGAAAAACCCAGAAGAAACTGCCCTTTCTGTTTCTCCATGCAGCCTGTCTGTTCCTTAGCTCTTGTGTAATATTCCACTAGAGGACCATGGGAAAAGCTTGTTTTTGGACAGCACTAATGCTATATTTAAGTATGCTTAAAAAAAAAAAGAAAAAGAGCAAGAAGTTTCTTTAGTTGGTGTGTTCTATCAGAGGCAAGATAATAGAAATTCTAACCCCATTGATTTTATGGCATTAAGAATCTGCTTGATAAGTCAGTCTCTGTATACTGGTGATCACTATCTCCAGCTGTATAAGCAGAACTGTCCCCATTTCATTTTCAATAAGAAATTGAGGGAGACTTAGATGTGCTGGAAAATATGGGGAAAATAAGTAACATAAAATCTCTGTTCTGTTGAAGTATGGCATAGCTATCTGTTATTAAATACTGGAGGAGTCAGAGAGAAACAGAGTTGGAAGATGTGTGAGCAAAGGATTCTTAATCTGTGAGTGCCAGGCTCCCCCAGTTGACAGTGCTGAGGGGCACCCAGGGGAGCACTGCTTGTGGAGTACTTCATGACCAGCCCTTCCAAAGGGCAGCCTCAGAGGGAACAGGCAAGAGAACTTTGCCTAGGAGGTTCCTATGGCTACTCTGAGATGTGTGTGGCTACCCTGGGAGCAACTGCTCTCTCAGGAACTGTTGAAAGGAATTGGGGTGGAGGGGAGATCCCAGTTCCCTGCAGTCCTGTTTACATGAATAGCATACAATATTGAAATACCCCTTAATTCTGGAGAAGAAAAAAACTGTACCCATTTTAAGGAATGTTTGGAAAAGAAGAAGAAATGAGGAAGGTGAAGTCACAGCAGGCAGCCTTGTGGTGTTGCCAGGTACCTTGGCCAGATAGATGCACAACATCCCTTTCCAAATGTTGCCTCCCTCCATGAGGCTGTCCAAGACTGTTTTCTACTTGGCTGGTTGTGCTATTGAGTCCCATTTGGAAGGATTCACATGTGACCTAAGACTGTCCTCTAGATGTCTGACTCTGTCCTATACAAGATAAATAATGCAAAAACAAACATGCCAGACTGTAACCTTCACTTGTCTCCCTGACACTGCTGGAGGGAGGGAGGAAAGGAAGGAGCGGGCGTGAGCACGTGAATGAGCAAACTGCGTGTGAGGCAGGAGGAGATGGGCACAGAGAGGAAAGGTGCAGCCAGAGGAACCGTGAGAGCTGCTGAATTCTCTCTACACACTGCTGTGCTGTTTCAGACCAGGATGCCTGTCTGCCAGGGCACTGTCTCTTACAGACAAAGCCAAGGAAGCATCCAGCCCTGCTCCCTGGCCAGGATGCTCAGTGAGCTTTGGCAGTCTTCCAGCCACTTGTGCTCAGCAGGAGCCATGGCTGGTGTTGGGTGAGGGCACCAGGACTGCACAAATTAAAGCCTTCCCTGTGCTGCTCCAGTGTTCTGGTAGCCTCCAGCAAACTGGTTAATGTTGCACACTGTATGATTTCTTCCCTGCACCCTCCCCCAATACCAGCACTTCATCAGGCTCCCCCTCCCCCAGTCTCTAAAAGTGGGGAAGAGAATCCCTTTTTCCTACTGAATGTACTTATGATGCAAGTATTCATTAATTGCGGGTACAGTTGTACGCGGCATGTATGCTAAAGTGCTATCAGCTTTGTGTGGAAGACAAATGCAGGTTGAATAAAATAGCTGAGATTTTTATCTTTCTCCTCACGGAAAGTATGCAGCAAGTTGTCCCCATCTAGAGCCTTGCCAAGGAAAAAAGGAAGTTTTTCCATTTTTTCTTTCTTTTCCTGAGATAAAATGAGGTAGGCGACTGGCCTGTGTGGATCTTTCAAAGAGAAGAGCTTCCCCAGTCCAGTTGTGGTATGTTTTTGTCAGGTTAAAAATGTTGAGATTTTCTTAATTTGTAGGTAGCAGAAAAACAGCGGCTTTTTTTTTTTCTTTCTGTTGGTACCTTGACACTTAACTGTGGAGGATTCCAGGACAGGGAGTTTAAAATACAGGTTGTGGTCTAGAGAAAGTATCGTTCCTGTGGTTTACTCTAAAATATTCTGCAGCAGAAACTAGGATGGATAAGGGTCTGTGGATCTCAGACAAGTGCAAGGCTTAGCCTACACTGTGGCAATTGTGAAAGTACCAGGTACCCAGGGAGAGCACGTGTCTAGAGGATCATGGAGTGGTTGGCACAAGCTTGCCTTTCAAATAGAGTGTGCAGTGATTCATTCCCAGAGCCAAGCTGGCAAAGGCCTGAATCTGATGGATGCATATAGGACACATGGGACAGTAACTTTCTACAAAGGGGCCACCTAGACAGATGGTAAAGGCTTCTGATTAGGGTCCAAGAGCTAGGCAGATAACTCTCTCCAAACCAACTGTGAGGCAGGAGGGAGAGAGGATGGTGTTCAGTGAAATAAGGAGAAGGACTTCAGCCTGAGAATCTTGGCATCCAGGCACCTTCGGAGTTGGGCTGTCCTGCTCCCAGTGGATTTCAAACTGGATGAAGTCCAGGTTTCTGAGCTGATCAGATGTCCTAGCTTATGCATAAAATTGAAAACCTTTTGTTTTGAGAAGTGCAGAAGACAAAGCTTTAAGGCCAAGATAGTGAGATTGCTGGCATGCAGGAATGCTGGTTAACTTGCTGCCTTGAAAGTGAGCTGGGTAAGCGATTGCAGATTGATTTCCTGGATACTGCTGCCCCTATTCTACTAAGCTGAGTTTGCACAGACCTTAAACAGGGTTTGTTCTGAGCCGCTGTCTTTGCACTTCAGACCTGCCTTCCCATCTGCTCACCTGCCGTCCATCACTGCCTGCACTCTGGGATTAATGTTCCTACTCCTGCATGCCAGCAATCTGACTCCCTGAAGCTTCTGTAGCTTGCTTTCCTGAGGATGAGATCAGCTATTTTTCTGTCCTGCTGCTCAGCACACAGCAACTCAGTCTCTGTCATACACACTCTGTTGCTCACACATACACACACTCCAACCGTTTGCTTGCTCACAACCTTAGGAGAGGCAAGGTTTACTTCAGCAATGTGATTATCATATGTGTAAGAAATTTGTCGTTCATTTTTTTTCTTCAGTCGGGGTAAGGCAGTTGTATGCAGAGCTTGCAAAAAACTTGTTTGTACCTTTATTAATAATAGCAGCATATTTTTTCTGGTGTGTGACAGGGAAGCTGAAGCCATTATTTTAAATTTTTGTTTAAAAAGTAACAACAGTCACAAAAAAATTCACAACAGAATGTCTGTATCTTACCTACATAGATCATCATCATCTCCTAGCTATATGCAGAATAGCTCATTTTCTCCTCAGCCTTGTGCCCTGATGGGACTCAGTTCCTAAAGAAATGGGATTTATGATTCACATAGGTTTTTAATATGCCATCAGAATGCTACTGTGTCTGAAAAGCTATGCTACTTATTTTGGATCCCAGAAGACTTTCTCACCAATATTGACTTGCAGATGAAAACTGCCATGTGCCTTTAAAATAAAGAAAGATACTGAGCCTTGTCAGTGCACAGTTGCAGGGCACAGTCATCCTGCTCTAGTGCAGAAATGGTGGTGGCAGGGAATTTACAAGCCTTTTACTCTGGCTAGGAATCCTCAGGGCTCAAATCACTCCTTGAGCAGAGAGGAGCCATTTGTGTGCAGACCTGTGAGCCTGTTCAAAGGGCAGTGTCAGGTGCAGGTTTTATGGTTGGCCTTGCTCCAAACCCACCAAGATACAAATGAGGAAATGAAGGTTGTTGCTTTGATTGACAGGGATTTTTCTGTCGTGTGGGACCTACTTCCTCAGCCTTGTCCCTACGTGTTCTGACAGCTATGGTTGTCCACATGCATCAGGCTGTGCTTACAGCATGCAGAGCACAAGCCCATGTTTCTGATATTTGCAGCTATGCAGTGTGTGTGTGTTGTGCTAGGCTCTTGCTGAGTGTGCTGTGTGCTGGAGTGTTGTAATAAATAGTGTTGGTGCAAATATTGCAAAGGTCTCGGTCCCTTGATTAAATTACTGTGGATTTACTGATTGTTGGCTTTGTTTTCTTGTTCTTCCCGTGTATTGTCATGGCAAGTGCAAGGAGAGAGACTAGAGGTGTGCTGTATCAGATAGATCTAAGCCCCATTTTTGGCCTTTGTAATGCTTTAATATTACTCCTTTTCTTCTTTGGAAACAAATCACAAGCTAACCACCCTCTCTGACTTTACATTAGGTTCAAGACATATGTTTCTGATAAACTGCTTTTAGAGTGCAGGATGGGTTAAAAGCAGCCAAGGTAATTATGGTGGGAAATACTTGAAGGGGAAGAAAGGAGTCCATGCACATGTGGGATACCTACATGTCTGTGCAAGGGGATGCAAATGCCCACTCTTACCTCTGACTGTATGCATGTCATCTGCTTGGGCTAGTGAGTTTCTGTGGCTTAAGAAGTCATCCAGCACTGCTTTTCTGTGAGTGTTTTCCTGCCTTTGGAGTAGTAACTTGATCCACAGTGGTACTTAAATTGGGCTTCAGTTCTTTGTATTTGCTAGGATCATACCCATGCAGTTACACAACTTCAGGTGATGGTGAAGCACAGCCAACTGATTATCTGTGTCAAGGCTATTTATTTCAGTCTTTCATCTAGTTATTTTTTTATTCTCATTGTTGCTGCAAAGTGAAAGATGTATGACTTTTTCAAGCTGGCCACAGACAGTTGCTCTAGGACCTTTCTAACAAAGGGAAGAGGCAGGAGGAGATTGAAGGGGATGCTGATAGCATCCCTCCTCATAGAGGTCTGGCTGCTGGGGCTCAGAGCCAGCTTTGAGACTGTGCAGGTGAGGACAGCCCTGCTTCTTTTGGTGGCCTTGGACAGAGTGCCTCAGAAAACACTGTCAGAGGCTTCTACAGGACAAATCTCCTTTGCTGTGGGAGTTGCTTTTAAATGGAATCTTTACAGTTCAGCTGCTGCCTGACCTATATCACACACAGAGCACCTGTCTAGTTCAGGCAGAGCCATCCTGGCCATGCACACTGCTAATGCAGACCTCCATCTCGCAGCTGATGTCCTAGCCTGGCTGCAGCCCAGCTCCCCAACCATGGCTTTGCCCAGACATAGCAGGGCTATGTCTGGCCCTGGGTACTCTCACCAGCACTGATTCTGAGCCCCACCTGCAGGCTGATGTCCCAACCAAGCTTTAAGCTATCCCAGCCCCTTTCCCAGGATCCTGTCTGGCCATCTCAGGGCTGTATCAGACCCTAGGTGCTTTGAAGCACGCCAGATCTTAAATACCAGTTCTTTCTTTGTGGTGCCTGAATGCAGAGCTATCAAGGCATAAGATGCACATTAATGCTGGTACAGAATAATAAACCTCATAAATGTCTGATTATATAGAACAGTTTGGATTGGCAGGGACCTTTAAAGACCATCTAGTTCAACTCCCCTGCAACAGGGACATCTTCAACTAGATCAGGCTGCTCAGAGTCCCCGCCAACCTGACCCTGATTGTTTCCAGGGATGAGGCATCCACCACCTCTCTGGACAACCTGTTCCAGTGTTTTACCATCCACATTGTAAAAATAATTCTTCCTCCAGGGTTTCATGGAAGCTGTGACACCTACCTACCTACCTACACAGGATCTGCATTCCCATCAGTCTACCTCTTTCATAGGGCATCAGATCTTTGTCTTAAGTCTGAGTTACCACAAATAAGAGTTTTATTTCATCAAAATAAAGAAAAATGTTTTGGTCAACACTAGCCATGATTATGCAGCCAAGCAGAAGGAGTATAAACAAAACAAAACGTATTTTTGCTATGAAGCACTTTTCATTCCAGATTAAAGCAAACAACCAGAAAGAATATTGGTCTCCCATGAGAGGGGAATGTATTGGTGAATCTTCTGTAAGAAGATGCAACAACTTTGAGAATAAAATGGCCGCTGGGGAGAATTTTTGAAGCAGATTTAAAGGGGGAAAATGCAGAAAGCAAAGAAGCAAGAATTTCATGCTACTTCCACTGTAATAATAACAATAACACTTTGCCCAGTGCGTATGCTTTATTGCTCACTGTAGCCAAGGGCGGAATTCCCTGTCCACCAAACAAAATCAGCAAAAGGCAAGACTGGCTTTGCAGGCAGGAAAACTTCACGGGTGCATCCATCAAATCCTGCAATGGGACCAGTGAAGCACACAAGCTGCAAGGCATCAGTAATGAGAACTGGAGAATAGAAAGCCCTCAGCAGTACAGGCTCAATAATTAATCAAAGCTGAAAATCTTTCTAACGAAGGCAGCAGCCCCAGCAAAACAGAGAGAGAGAGAGTGTGTTTAAGGAGTTAGGGGTCTGAACAAAAAAGGAGAACATCTCAAAAAACACGTTAGCAAGGGATGGAGCAAGAATTGCCACAGCATTTTCCTTCCTCAGGTTCTCAGGAATGCACTGAAACCAATATAGCAATAGATTGAATTATTTAATCATCTTGTTTTTTTCTGTGATCTGATTTGTCTAAGTGTCTCTAGCAGTGGCTAGCTACTATTAAAAGAAAGAGGTCATTCTAAAGAAGAAAAGATCCTTCTCTAGGAGACTGCATCCTGGAGATGCATCTAGTTTTCAGGGTGACACCATAAATGAATTTCTCAAAGTTCCTGTTCAAGTGTGTAAAGTTGTCTGGAAAAATTCCCAGATGAGTCTCAAGGCTTTCTTAATTATGAATCAAAGGCTTAATGTAATACCTTGTGCTTCTACTCCTTTCAAATTGAGGACCTCAGGTTGCTTCTTACACCAGAGGGAGAAAGTGATTCATATACAGTTGGTTGTAAATGGCAGATGTGCTGCAGCACATAGCAGATGCGAAATAAGGGCCTTGTGATTCTGGCTATCATGTGCATTGTGAACCACAGGGTTTCCAAGGCCATGGAAAAGCACACTGTTAGTCACAGCAGAGTTTAGACTAAGTACTTGAAACTTTTCTGTCTTGAGACTTGATGCTTCTTTTAATGTATTGGGCTAGAGAAGATGAACCTGACTTCTGTAAAGAAAGCTACTAAGTCCAGTGGATGTGTTGACAAGAATACTTTTCCTATGATGACGAGAAATACTTGTCCAGGTGCCTGAGTTGCCTGCACATTCATGGCTTTGTCACAGGTGTATCTTGGGGACCGGAGTGTCCCTGTCTGGAAGTCCTTATAACTAAAGAAGTGTCCATTGGCTGAGGACTTGGCAACAGACCTGCTCGGGAAACAGCTATCGAGGGACACATTGCCATTATCTGCCTCTGTCTTCTCCATCTGTGCCTTGGATGCATAGCCCATTTCAAAGGCTTTGATCTGAGGTTTAGATTCCTGGGAGAGCTCCTAACTTCTCTGTGAGGCTGTATCACTTCTGTGTGTAGCTGCAATATATGCTTTATCATGTAGAGTGACACAGACACAGCATTCCCTGTGACTTTGATCTGGATATTGGAGTTCCCTGGTGCATGAAGAAAAGGGTTCTAAATCCTTGCCTCGTCAAAGAGGGTACCTGTTTCCTTGTGTGACCTCCCTGTGGGAGTGAAAGTGTAAACTAAGAGCACCTTTCTCTTGCTCTTTTGCCTCTCACCTGAAAAACAAGCTTATTTTTCCTCCATATAAGAAGAAAATATACTTCTTTTTGTTTACGCGTAGGGGAAGCATGCAAATAAAAGCAGGGATAGGACTGAATTAGAACTGATTGGTAAAATTGATTAGGTAGATAGATGGATACCAAATTAGCTGTGAAGCCAGTGCCAAATAGAATAGAAAATCATTTCCACCTAATAGCCAGCTGGAAGATTTAGCAAGACAAGAAGGAAATAATCAAGACTGCCTAATTGCCAAGTAACCTCTCTGTCTTTCTTTTACTCTTTCTTTCCTGATAAAATCTGTCTCAGATTTCTCTATTAAAATGGAGGAAATCCTCTTTTGATCTGGTCTGCAACGTGAATTCTAAGATAGGCTCAAAGAAACACCTTCCACAAGAAAGTCTGTTTGTGTAAAGTTCTCTCTAATGCACAATACAGCCGCCTCATGAGGTTTTTGACTAAAGGAAATAGAAGACAACATGCTAGAAACTGCTATGTGTGCTCTTCCCATCTGGCTTGCCTCTGTTATCTGGTGTGTTATGTACAAAGTTTGATATGTGAAGGGTTGGTGAAGAGTTCAGTAAATAGTGGAAATACATACAGAAGAGGAAGAAGTTCTTCTCTCCATGAATTGCTGATAATCTCTTCCTAGGGGTGTAAAGGAAAAAGTTTGAAGAGCTGAAGAGTAACTTTGTAATTAGTGAAGGTCCCTGGCCACACTGAAAAATAGTGTTCAACAGCAGTGCTCTTGCAGAAAACAAAATTTATTTCAGGAATTGCAGTGATGGAAATCTTTTCCTACAGGCCTGGCAAAATGGATCTAACTTGTCCTTTCTATTATTTCTAAAGGACTTACAGATATGTAAAGCCTATAATACAATCTGTTGGAAAAAGCATCAGTTAAAGAACTATGTGTGTCAGGAGATACGGGACACTGCTTCGGTTTTCCTGCAGATGACTTGTTCAAACCTGGAGTGGGAAAAAAGTTCTGGAGGTGACTCTCAGAGTGAGCTTTGTTTTCCTTTCAGGCTATATGGACAGTTCCTGATAAAGTCCCTCAGAAGCAGACTTTCTAGATTCCTACAGCCTAAAAATATATACTGAGTGAAGCTAATGGATGTCAGGCACCTAAATAGGATCTCGGTTCCTATACATTTTCTATAATCTGAGCACTTCCGCCCAACCTGTGGGGTGGGGAGAAAGTGCCTGTCTGGTGGTCATTCTTCAACAGTTTGAAGAGTGCAACCAGAAGAAGCCAGTGCTGAAAACACTGGGTAGCAGCTGCATATGGGCAGGTTTGCTGCTGTTTCCAACTGCGATGGGATGACCAACTGCCTGCTCTTCTTAGAGGAGTCAGCTTTGGCTAGTGGTTCTCAGCTGGAGGAGGGGATGAGTTTGGAGGTCTTTCTGTAATTGTCTGTAAACACAAAATGCTATTTTTGACTAACTTATTGTTTTCTGTGAAGTAGGAAAGAGGACAAAATGTTATTTAGACTGGTTATTTCTGTTAAATTCCGTTAGGCTGCTACACTTGCTATTTTCATTTCTTCTGCTAGATTAAAAGGGATAGCAGACTCCCTTGAGAATATCTTGGTTGCATTCAGGGCTGAGATTAGCTTTTGTATTTAAGTCTTCCTTCATTATTGAAAACCAAAAAATTGCCTGCGTTGACAAAAGGTGTGATGTTACTAAATGAGGCAAGTAGAAACTTAAAATGGAGATCTCTATGTTTTAGACCTGAGTGCCTCAGAAAGGCAAGGAGGTAAGGAAAAAGCACTTGACCTTTTCAACGTGGTTGTAGCAAAGATTCTGCTTTTAAAGCTTTTTTAAAAGCTTTCCAGACAGCACTTCTTTAAGTCTTGTCAAAACCTGAGTCTTCAGCCACGTGAGGCAGAGTGGTATCTAAGCAGATATTTTGCTGTGGTGGTTGAATTGATGGAGCCTTCATCGCATTTATATGCCAGTTTGCAAAACTGTGTGAGGATGTTTCAATTCTTTTAAAAACTATAAACCCATTTGCTCCCTACAGCCATTTTGTCAAATAAAGCTAAATGAAGCCTTTAATAATTTCAGTGTTGTCCATTGCACTCACATAACAGGGGTGTGGCATGGGGCAGAAGGTGATGAAGTTTTGCTAATAGAGAACATTGGAATCTTGACTTGGTCTCCTTGAAATGCTGCCACTCAGCACTTGGCTGGATTTGCCAGTGTTTTCCTCTCACAATTGTTTCGCAGTGCCAGATTTGAAGGAGTTTGTGGCATCACGGTACCTGCAATACCAAGTTTTGGTCAAGTTGTGCAGTGGGGCTGTGTGCCACTCCTCCACAGTGAGAGCAGGGAGGTGGGATGGCTGGAATTTGGCCATGCTCAGTTTTCCCCATTGCCCTCTAGGAGAGAGCCAGTAGAGAGAAAGTCTGCAGCTACTCACAGGGTGTCTATGTTTCCTGAGTAGACCAGATTAGGGAGGGAGCTGTACATCATAAAGACAGTCTGTGAACTAGCGTTGTGTTTCTGACAGGAGCCAGAAAGGCATATTCTTAAAGTTAGTACCTGTTCTGAGAACCTGGTTTAATTTTTGACCCTCAGAGATATTGTTTTGAAGGAGAGAAAAGTGCTTTTACAGCAGAGTTGCAAGCAAATCCTTTCCCTTCAGTGCCATTTCCTACTTGTTGAGAAAGGCAGAGCAGTTCTGGGGAAAGGAACACTGAAATCATCTTCTAAATCACTTTGGTTATGGATCTCTTTGGTATTGTGTGAAAACCTGGTGTAAATACACCATTAAGAGCAGATCTGGTTGCACAGGCCATACATAGCCAATGTATTCAGATCAAATGGGTATGGTGAAAGCTGTAAATAATTAGCAGATAAAGGGGGAAAATGCCTGTTAAATAAATGAGCACACGCAGAAAGACACGTACAAAGCAAGCAAGGGGAAAAAATATCATGTGACCCTCATGGGAAATAATAACATTACTGCAGGAGACTAGGCAAAGGAATGAAGATAATAAATGAGAAATATCTAGTATATCAATTCTATGCCCCAGCAGTGAATTGTGCTGTTTTATACTGCAACTAAGGCTCTGGATTTTATTTATTTATTAACATAAAGAATCAAAATAAATATTGAAGATTCAGAAGGGAGGTGTGAACTGAATCTGTCTCTCCCGAGCTATACTAACAGAAATGCAAGGAGAATAGCAAATGATATGGTTATTAAGACCATCAGATCTGTGGAAGACTTTTCCACTTTGTACTTTCTGCCACACAGTTTGACAGTAATATGAGAAAACCCACCTCAGTTTTCTAGGGTGTAGGTCTGAGTGATGTATTATCAAGGTCTAGAAGTTTAGCGGTTCCAAGGGCACCTCTGTAGGTCAGAATAACTTGTTTGGAGGAGATTTTTTGCTGAAACCCCATTTAGGGCTGATATGTTGTTTTAACTTGGTCAGGATACAGTTTTAAGTGACAATATAATGTTTCTGGCATCTGATAAGAAAACAGAATGAATGCAGTTTGCACAATGCAGAGTCAAAGGAGACAGCCAAAAAAGTATCAAGAAGATAAAAAAAATGAAGTAGGGTACTGGGGGGATTTTGTTGTTGTTTTAAACCTTATAGCTTTCTCAATATTTGTTCTTGTTTTCCTGCTACAGAGCTCATGTCACCCACCATTCATGCACATAAAAAAACAAGTATATAAATTACATCCACCTAAATGATCACTAAAGGAAATGGCAGCATTTGCACATCTTAGTGTTTTACAGCTTAGCTTAAATGAAATCCCCAAATGAAGAATGACTATTTAGTTTTAACTCTCATTTCTTGAGCACATGCATTATAATAAAGCCTTAAAGACAGTATAATAACATATCAATTCTTAAATAACACAACGCTAAGACATTCATATTTTTCTATAAGCTTTGACAAATGTGTGGGATCTTGCAGCTGTTCAGTATTCTGGCTATTTCAGACAAATGAGCTTAATGAAAGTTGCTTTTGAGGAAAGTGTCTGAACAATGCATCACAGATGAAGAGATATTATAATGGCCATTATAATCAAAAGTGTGTATATGCTAATTCATATGGAGGTTTGCAGATAAATGCAAAATAAGCTCATTAGAGACACAGGTAAAGTCTTGCTCCTCTTGCTCGCCATACTGCTATTGGACTTTGCTTCCAAAAATCTGACTGTGTAAGTTGGCATTGTTTTTCATACACATATTCCACTGTAATTTTGATATTGACACTTAATACAATTAAAATGCATTTGGCTTCCCTGGCTTAACACAGCATTTTATGGCAGAAGATTTCTGTTCAAGAGGCTGAAAAACTGTCTGGGAATGACTGGCCACTTTCTAAGACTTTTTTTTTCTCTTCTGTTTCTGTTGTCTCTGGCACCTGTTTGGTTTTAAATTTCATTTATCAACTTCTTACTCATATTAAACCAGTTCCTGGTCTTACAGTATTCTTTGTATTACTAATGATTATTTGGAAAATCGATGGGGTTTCAGGACTTCCTTCTGTTTATAGTGATGTCACAGCCTCTTCAGGCAAAAATTCTGTGCATTTGTACATGTAATTCTTGGGCTATATCTGGCTAACCTGAAATCATGTTGTATAAAGGGGACTTAAAAAGGTCTGTTTTCTGACAGATTCTGGAGTCTGTTCCTTTTATCGAGAAAATTGTCTTCTGCTTTTTTGATGAACTGCATTTTGTATTTGCTGTGATGGATCTTTCAGTGCTAAAGATTTTATTATTCTTAAAGAAGTTCAGTAGGACTGGAATGAGTTGGGGTCAGCCAGAACTGAGCATAAAACACTCCTTGCATAATCCTTTAGTATTTAATGTTAAGTCACATCTATTCTATTACCTTTCCTTTCTTGGAAACAGCAGTCTTTGAGTAAAACCAACATACACATTCAGGAAATTGTCATGAAGATAATCAGTTTTTCATACAGCAAGCACAAATTATTTCAGGCTACTTCAAATTTGTCATAGGCTTAGTGGTTGCAACCCATATTACAGAAAGACCATCCCTCTCTCTCACTCCCTCTCCTTCTACCCTCTCAGTGTTAGGAGGATCAGAGACAGGGGACAGAAGCAAGGACAAGTTTTGGATGAAGTTGTATTGATTTGTTGAAAGTAGTAATAAGGGAAAGATAAGAGATTTTTGGAAAGCTGTGAATGTGCATGACTTGGGCAATATGAATTAGCAGGGTTGAAACTGTGATCCAGGAGACACAAAGAAACAGAATATTGCTAGGAATTTAAAAATAAATAGTGTTTATTTGCTTTGATTTGGGCATATCACTATATTCCATGGATATAGAAACTACAGTTTATCGATACAGTTTGATAACACGTTACATTCAGATTAGTTTGTGCTTCAGCACAAAAAAGTTGGCAAGATGCCACAAATCATACATGTTTAATACAGATCTCTGCATCTGTTATTCTAGCATATAGCTGGTGAAATTCTACAGTGATAAATTTCTATTCAGAAGTTAAAAATTTTCAAGGGAAAAATAAGGAAATCTGAATCTTTTGTTTAAAATATAATGCACAGTGCAGACAAAATTATTGCAATACATGCCTTAAAGAGAAGATCTTAAAATCTGACAATTGTTGCAAGCAAGCCTACCTCATAAAAAAGCCATCAGCACACTTTCAAATCTGAAAAAGAAACACATGGAAGGGGAAGCTTACATATATGAAGTTTTAGGAAAATAAATTTCAGATAAATTTGAGAAATCATTTATGGATCCCCATTTCTGATCTCTGCACAGAGGCTATGAGAAACATTACAATCATGTTGCAGATGGGGTAAATAGAATTGCTTACAATTACAAACTAGATGAGTGTCAGAGCCAAGAGAAGGAGCCAGATTTTCTCTTTCTTCACTTTGAATCCTATGTCCAATTTAGTGAAGATTATGGTTCTAATGTTATATTAAATTAGTTGCGTATTCCTTCTCTCCCCTGACCCGTATAAACATAATAGTCCAGACCCTCAGCTGATAAAATCACTGCAGCTCCATCTGTCCCATTAATGCATGTATACATGCCAGTGGACAAGACTGCAAGTTGCTACCTACTCCCTGCCTAACAAACCTGGCAAAAAAAACAAGAGTAATAAGCACATAAAACTGTCATTTAAAAAACTGCCAACTTAGGTTTCAGAGATTTCTCCCTCTGCACCATGATGGGGCAGATAATACACAGTCCCCTACGTAATAGTCTGTCAATAAAGGAATATTCTCCTAGAATTCTGCAGGCCTACTATAAAATAGCCTTTGTACAAGTAATAAGATTCTTCTCTATTTTTTTTGGGGGGGGAGAGAGAGAAGGAGAGAAATTAACTGGCCTTTATGCAGGTAACAGATTTGTAATCTCAGGTCTCTATAACTTTAATAATGAAATTAATGACAGGCTGAGCATAGGACATCAACCTGATCTCTCACGTGAAACCAAGAGAATGTCACAGCAAAGGGCCGGTCAGCAGGGATGCTTGATGAAACTTACTTTTTTAAAAAAGTTTTTTTAATTTGGTGTGGGAAAGCAGAGATATACTTTCTCTAGCTGTAGTGCTTGGGATTTGGCAATATTCAGAAGTGTTTTGCCATGTGGGAAATTAAAATTTGCAAGTACAAAATTGCTTATTTAAAAACAAAGAACAGCAACAAAACCCATATTAGTTCAATTAACGGGTCAGTGAAAGGAAGCCAAAATAGATTTTTTATTTGCTAAGAAGCAAGGGACTGGAAAAAGATACATCTATGTAGAGGGTATTTCTAATTAACCAGTGTGGGCAAAGGCACATGTGGGCAAAGGCACTAGTTCCACTTAATTGTGAAGTAACAAAATAGAAAATAATCCTTCTCTTCTCAAGAATATGCTTTGGCAAACAAGCTGGGATAGAGAAAGAACCTCATGGCATTTCAAAAGTATGTTCTACTCTCTTTTTTCCACACCTCCCCTTCAAGCTCTTTGTAATAAAATCTGCCTCAGCCTATAAGCAGGTATTTATTTTTAGGGTTTTTTAGGACTGGCTTAGCTGTTTGTGGTGAGCAGATGGGAATTTGATGTTACATTCTGTTTCAATTGTATTTCAGTGAAATTAATTGCAATAATGATCCACTCTATTGATATAACTCCTGATTCCAGAAGTATCCTACTGTAAGAGCATTAGCATCTAAGGAATTTTTCAGTCATGTATCTAACTACCGGATTAACACTAAAGATGGTCCTTGAATAAATTCTTGGATTCAGGCAGCGTGACACTTGAGAACTCAAGCAGAACTTCACATCTTACTCTTGGGTCTTTAATTGCTGCCAAATCAGC
Organism: Sturnus vulgaris; assembly: GCF_052056855.1. Taxonomy (NCBI): domain Eukaryota; kingdom Metazoa; phylum Chordata; class Aves; order Passeriformes; family Sturnidae; genus Sturnus; species Sturnus vulgaris. Next base: position 24,878,308 of record NC_142244.1, on the reverse strand, counting down.
AGAATTATCATGTGTCTATTTTGGGTTCAGTCCTCTCATTCTTCTCCTAAAAGTTCTTGCATTTAGGGCCCTTTTGTAGGACTCTCACATCTAATGTAGTCCCCACACCCTTATCCATGTTGCACACACTTCCTCGTCTTTCTACACATCAAGAGAATGGAAATTTATTTCAGTTCCCGTTAGGCAGGTAATTAGTTTGATGGCAGATATCAGAAAGGCTCTGAGACTAATGTGGCTGCCTCCCAAGCAGCAAGAGAACGGAAGTTCCAGCAAGACCTGTGTTTTATATCCTGCCTTAAAACCAAACAAAGAGAACTGCTTTTTAATTCACCACTTTTATCTCTCTGGCTTAGTGAATCCTAGTGCTCGTAAAAAGTGAGAGACAGCTTGACAGCTACTGCAGACTAAAGGCAAGAATAGTGCAGGTTCCACGCATAGGAAGCTCTGCTAAACACACCTCAATGCCCACCCTGTGGCACATCCTACTCCAACAGTTCTGCCTCCCCCACTTCCCCTCACTGGTTCTTCCTTGGCTTTTCCGTTGTGATTTCAACTTTCCTTTTAATATTGTAGGCTTGTATGCCCCCTGATTAGGGACTGAAATTTACACTGAGCTGCACAGCAGGTTTTGTGAAGGGTCTAGGGCAAAACCTTCTGAAATAATTTTCACTTTTGAAAGAAACTGGGCAAGGCGCTTCAGTTTCCAGATGAGATAATGATGTGCCAGCTGATCCCTTATGGTCCTTTCTAGTTTAGTGTCTTCCATGGGAGATGCCCGGAACATTTAAAGCACTCTATTGTGAATTGGAAGTCATAGGTCTCTCTGAACTTGTTTTCTTTATACTAAATGAGAGTGTGTTCTCCAAAAGAGAGAAAATTTTCTTCAGCAGATGTTTTTCCATGCTTTGCTTTCCTTCATAAAAACACAGTGAAACTCTAAAGGCTGGGAAAGGTCAAATGTTTTACTATCTATCATGAGAGACTGCTGTACAGAGACCCCCAGAAATGTCAAATAAGCAGATTATCTGGTTACCAGAATTGGGGCAGCTGGTCCCAGGTAACAACAGCCCCACAACTTCTTAGCACTGTTTCATCGCTTAGCTTCAGGACTCCTTCAGCTTTTAAAGTCAGACATAAAAAACCCAAACCAAACTGTGCTTTTTTGGATCAAAAAGAATTTCAGGCAGGAAATGAAATCCTGTCCCCATATAGCCATTGGCTTCAAGGGGGCCTGGACTTCACCTGAGAACTACAATTTGTTTGTCCCATTCCCTAATGTGAGGTGACGTATTTTGAAAGGCAGGAGAGAAAAGATCATTGCTCATTAAGGTGTGGGCATAGACTGTTGAGGAGATCTACATCTGGTCTGCAGGGTAGATGTGACAGCCACAGATTTTAAACCATGTGGTATACACTTGTGTACTCTACGGTAGTGGGAATTATAACCAAGTGTAGGGCTGTAGTATGAATCCTCGATATGAGAAACTAGAAGGATTTAATAAATACCTACCTCTAACAGAATTTTCCATGCCATGAATCTCCAAGCATTTTGTACAGGAGCTAAGCATCATTATCCCCATTAATGGGATTTTCAGATTTTTCCTCCAGACATTTCTGGTTGGGTAAAGCCAGGTTGACTGTGAGAGAAAGAGGGGCTGTTAATGATTCTCTCATGCTTCACAGAGACCTAACTGCCTGATGCTGTAGGCCAGAGTTGCAACGTGGGTGGGTCTGGCACTTGCCTTGCCTTGACATCTATGTAATAAAAACCGAGGACAGACAAATCACTGTGATATTTTCCTGCAGTTCCAGTAGGTTGCTCACAGGGGTCAAGAGTTTCTACATGCCTCTCCTTTGTCTATGAGTTTTTGATGACAGGTTTGGCAGTCATTGAAATAATGACTTAACAGATTTAATCCTTTCGTATCTTGCCTTGGACCTGTCTTGTTACTTCATGGTGTGGGGGGAGGTTTGTATGGCACAGTGCAGGAGATCCCATTAGCTGAGAGCTGCAGCCCACTGGTTTGTCTATGCTGTGCTGAGTTTCAGATCTCTGTGCTGGGGACCTGTGTGGTTGTGGACCTCTGTGTGGGTGATTTGCTGCATTGGGTGAGCATGCTTTGCATGCAGAGGAATTTTGGGGTTTATTTCAGGAGTGTTTCAGCATAGTTAACCCAAAATAGTCTTCCAATTTACTGCCTGGACAGCCACCTAAAAGAAAGTATTTTCCTCCTCCTGCCAGATATTTCTTCATTCATTTTCCATGCTCATTCTGTTGATATTTTCTAAATAAGATTGGTTTGCTCTAAGTGGTTGAAATTTTGCTTATTCCTCTGACTTCTCTAAAATTCACAAGGTGAATTTCTCTTGCTTTAAATGCAAGAGATGTGGGTATGATGCTGCATTTTTATATATCAGGCTTTCCTAGATTTAGTTGAGTTGACCATTCTTAAACATTTCAAAGACCACTGCTGTATCAAGAAGTTCTTGTTAAATGCTTTTTTTTCCACTCTCAACCTTTCATTCTTTCAACATTGGGGAGAAAAAAAACATTGATATGCTGTGTCTGTAAAATTCCAGTTAAACTGGGACCTACAGAACTTGTTTTGTCCCTTTGGTTGCTGCAACTGTACTAACCATGGTCCAGAACAGCTGCTTGGTGATTTTTAACTGAAATCTTGTGTATTTTTACAGTGTAGCTATTACAGAATGTTATTAGGATATATAGAAATTATTTCAAAATAGGTTGTCTCCTGTTCTCAGCCTTCTGTGATACTGGACAACTCATTTCACTTTTGCACATCAGGTTATTTGCACATTCTGGATGTTTCTCAGTGCTACTAAAATGGGTTGTCCTCCTAAACACCTAATAAACTAATGTTCTGATGCACATAAATTTCTTGTGAATGTGAATCTGTTGTTCATGTTCTTTGCTTGAGATGTAAAGCAGCCTCCTTTCAAAATTAGTGCTATTCCTGCTCTCAGTAAAAAAGCAGGGGACATAAGCAGGAGATGTGGGCAGGGAAGACAAAATCTTTCTACATGGTTGGCACCAAATGGCAGCCACTGGGAAAGAGTGCAGAACCTGTCTCAGAAGGACCTAATATTCCTTTTGAGCCTACTGCCTCATATGCCCTCAAGAAATAGATAGCAGTCAATATTTGCTTTGTATTTTTAAGCAAATGTCTTTGGAGTTTGGTGATTCAGCTTCTCCTGGCTGAGAGCCATGAACACAGCAAAGAACTGTCATTGCTCATCACCTTCTAGCTGGTTTCCCTGAGGATCCACTACTGGCCCTGGTGACTGTCTAGTTTGCTATCATGTGAAAATCACTTCTTTCACCAGCCCTGGCTTGCCTATGGCATCCTCAGAGAGCCGCCTCTGCACCTCCCCAGTGCAACAGAATTCTTCATGGGAGAATCTTAGTACCTCCAGGCTCCAAGAACTCTGCTCCCTGCAAAGTGCTGGTGGTGGGTTTTTGCTTTACTGAACAGAAAGGATAAATAAGAAAAAGAAAAATACACTGAAGAAACCCCTAAGAAGAATAAGAACAATGACAAAGCAGAGAAGAAATCTCAGCCAAAACTACCTTCCACTTAGTGGGAGAGAAGAGGGGAAGCCTAAAGCTGCAGCACAAATACTGATTATGTCTGTCAAGGATTTGCTGCTGTTGCTAAGTTACCGTTCTCTTTGGAAAACCCTTGAAGTATGGGGTACATTAGGGGCTCATTAGGGTCCCGGGGACTTATGCTAAATGTTCAATATGTCTCCATGGTAAACACATTTCAGAAATAACAACAGAAACTTCCTGCCCAAAGTTTAGGTGCTTTTATTTTTCTGCTCCTTGTTGGTACTGCATGATTCCATTTGTTTCTTTATGACAGCTGAGTTGTTTGACCGGATGGAGAGGTTACTTGGAATAGATGGAGATGAGCTCCGCTGCCCTTTGTAAAGTTTCTGGCTTTTCATGAAACTTACCCTTCAGGGGAACACAGGGAAGGACAAATGCACATGCATCTTATCTGTTCGGAGTGCTGGTTTAATGATGCTCCAGGGACTTTGCATCAAGCCTGTGGCATGAAGAAGTCTGAAACTTAGACATCTGGGCGTGCAAGCTCCTCTGCAGCATGTCGGGGAGGGCACTAAGGCCCATGTAACACTGAGTGTCAGAGGCACAGAGCAGAATCCGCAGCCCAGAGCTGGCTGCCTAGGTGTGACGGAGGAACCCCAGCATGCCGACAGATGGTGGGAGGACGGATCAGTTGTCCTCAGGGGGAATCTAGGCAGCATGCCTGCATCCAGAGATATCACACATGATCTCTATAGGGAGTTAGTAATGTGTCTGGGCTTAACAGAAAATATGTATCTCTGCTGTTTTACATAATATTTAATGAATGATATATTAGTAGCCCCAACAGGATTTTAGTTTTATTTAATGTAATTTATAAATTAAATAGTCCAGAATGGGTGGAGAAAATTAACCAGCAGGCTCACTAGGAATTGTGGGTCTTAGGAACAGACAGCAACTCTATTTACATGGATCAAGTGCTGTTTAGCTAACTAGGCAGGAGTTAAGTGGAGGAATACTCTTTCACGTTGCAGTGTTAGCCATTTTCATAACTCATTGACCTGGCATCTGTGTTTGAATTGGCAGCAAACCTTGGCATGTTGGTTTTGGGAAAAGTTTGAGGGGAGGTGGGGAGTGAAAGAGCTTTGTTTGCCTAGAACAGATGCACAAAAGATCAGGTACATTAAATGAATATTAAGTTTATCCGGTAGAAGAAGGACAGTGAGTAGAGTAAAACAAAGTGAGCAGCCTCTGTGGAGGCAGTGAGTCAGAATCAACACGCAGCCAGTCCTCGAAGAATAGCACCTCACAATATCTTTAATGAGCATCATTGCAAAGGAACAAACTGATGGTTTTTTACAAGGGAATTTCCTCTGCAAAACTCAAATGTCTCTGAATGAATGTTCTGTCCTGCCCTGATCCTGTGTAAGCCTGAAGATCCATACAGTTTTTACTGTGTGTTGTATGAGGGGAATTAAAAAGCCCAAAATGTCATTCATCCACAAGAGTGCATGGAGGATCTGCCTTGGTTGACAACAAGGATAAGAGGGTCTTAAAACTCTCTCCTGCCTTACAGCTTGGCAAGTGTTTTCCCCTGTTGTAGTGTTACACTTCCCTGAAGTAAAATGTCTTTTCTTTAAAGGTCCTTTCTCTGCAAGGCCTTTGAAGTGGCAGGGCCAGCTTCCACTTGTGTAGTGATTAAAGCAAACACTCGGGAGTCTTTGTGTCCTATCCTGCTAAACAGAAGACAGCCAGGGGTCATGCCACATGGCACAGAAACTTCCATCCGCACTACTTAGGTGTGAGGTTAGCTCCCACTGTGGGAAGTTGGGTTTTGAAGGTGCTAGTTGGATGGTGCAGAAATTGGGGAGGAGTTAATTGTTAAATACTGTGGGTAGGAAGGGCCCAGATCTTGATTAGAGTCTTTGCTCTGGTTTTCTTTAGAAATAGGAGGCATGGTTTTGGTCCAGTTTTTACCCTACATCAGAGGGCTAAAGTGAACATCTCTGGGAGTATTTTGTGCTTCTGGACCAGGGAAGGACAGCACCTAACCTTCCTGTTTTCATTTTGTATGGTTATTTGAAGATGTAGAAGTGCAGAGAAACTATGACCATTTTTGTTAAGTGGACCAGACACAAACAATGCTTACACCACCTTCATACTGGGCTTGCTTAATTCATGCAGAGGCCAAGAGTGCACTTCCCCTACCTGCAGAGAAAAAAAAAGAGTAATATTTCTTCCTGAAAACCCACTTCTTTTCTTGTTATAGTGCAAAGAGAACTTCCTAAGCATGAACTAAGCCAACTCAACGTAATAGCCGCCCAAACCAGTTTCACTGAGGGAGAATTGATACACCTCCAGTCAGTTGTGAGTGATCTTAACCCTGAAGCCTAATTACTTGATTTTGATGTCAATACTCTTTACTGCTTCCCTGCTCTTCATGCCAGCAAAAAGCATGAAGGGTCAAGACTTGTCCGTAACTGATGGCTATTGTAGTTTGCAGCAAGCAAATGGATATTGTGGAGGCTTTCTGACATGGAGTAGTTTGAATCTCTGACCTTCAATTTTCAAGCTGTGTTCAACAGCACCTCATTGTTCAATGGCCCAGAATATTTAACTATATTCTGCTGAAAGTCTGCCTTTCCCATGGATCCTCAGTGATGCAGGCCTATACACCATAAGAAAATCTATTTCATGTCAAAGAGACAAGAGCTGCAGAAAATAACTGGAATATAATGCTTCTATAAATAACACATGGAATTCAGTAGTAGTTGCTGTATTAATTATATGAATAACGAGGTTATAATATTCCACTGGCATCCTTAAAAGTGCACCTAAATCTGCTGTAGCACTTCTCATGTGCTGCAGTGAAAGTTGCTTTTAAATTGGAGCCCTTCATGGAGTTTCAGTCTCATTTGCTACACAGAACACAAGGCTCTGGCTCCCCTGCTTTGCTTATGGGTTTGGGGACACTAATTAGGTGGTGTTTGAAAAGCCCTTGGAAGATAAGTATTCACCTTGATAGGGGGTGATGAAGGGGCTTGAAATAGCTGTAGAGAACACAGCCTCCCTGCCTACTGATAATCCCTGCCTACTGATGTGATTTCATCAGCATTATCGCAAGGAGTCTGCTCAGCTACATTTCCTTAAAAAGCTGCAACCCCAATTGTGATGTGCCTTAAAAGCCAGGATAGCTTTCTTTTCATGTTTATGTATGCTCCCGTCATTGGCAGCGACAGCAGCAGCCTTGAGCACTTTGGCTGTAGTGGGGGCTGTAAGAGTGGCTCACTTTGACGAGCATCAAATTCTCCGGGAATTGAAGCCGGCAGCCACCTGGGCGATCTGCAGCCCTGCGCTGGTGAATGGCTGCTGCCACCTAGCAGCTGTGCCGGGCTCCTGTCTCCCCGGGACAGCCTCTCGCCTCCAGTGCCAGCTCTCCTACCTTGAAGCAAGTTTGTTGACTATTAATTAGTTTCACAGGTGAAGGGCTTTTCTTTTTCCGTTTACATCATCATCACAGCAGGTCGGGCTAAACACTTTGAGTGGTCCTTGCTGAAAACAGCAGTGCAGAGCTAGGAAGCTGTGTGTGCATCTGTGAATCCTGGCATCTGTATGTGTTTCTGTGGACGTGTGCTTGTGTGTGGGTTTGTGTGCACCCGACCTTTTCAGGAATGAGAAGATCTTTTCAGGGGCTGATCCCCATAACTGCCAGGTCTGATTGGCCGGAATTCAGAAGAGGAAGAGTGAGATGACTTCTGGATTTGCAGAGGTAACACAGAATCACAGAAAATTCTGAGGGGAAATAGCTGTGCTACTAGTTTGACCTTTATAAGACTAAATGCAGTCTCTGAAGATGAGGCTATCTTGATGCAGAGTGGACACTTGACCTTCGAGCCAGGGACTGAAAGATGTTGATGGTACAGATGGAAAACATTTAACTATGTTTTTCAGAAAACTGAATGATTTCTACAAGGGTCCAGTCCCTATTGTACTAGACATGTCTCAAAAATATGGTGCCTCCTGTTAAATGCTATGGCCAGTGTTAGAGGAGACAAGAGTTAAAGGGTTCTAAGCTGTTCACAAAACTATTTGAAGTGACTGGGAGTAGAATTAGAAAGTGAAATTGAGGAGTTACCAGTTCATCTGAAAGGCAGAGCCTATCCCATTAAAATTTGACATAAGTCTAAAATGGCATGAACAGTGCATCACCCAAAATTGTTCCTAGTCTGATGGTCTTAAATGCCATTTTAATTCTGAAATTGTTTTTTCTGTGGAAGGAGAGAGGACCTGAGGAGATTCATGTCCTGTCTGCCTCTTGCAGTCCTGCTAGATGTGAAGTACTCACGCTATGCTGCCCAAATTCCAAGTGGTGGAACAGCAATGCCACACACTTCTAAGCAGGTGCCTGTACCAATGCACTTTCTCAGCATTACTGGCACACTGTTCACACCAATGTATCATTTTCACCTCTGTCATCACTGACATTTTGCTTTGCTTTTGGCTGTGACTCTGAGTAGGAAGTAGAGTGAATAAACAGTGTTTTACATCCTTCCCACTGGATCTTCCCCTTCTGCTTGTAGTTTGCTTGCTGGTCCGTCTGTACCCTATGGATGTAAGCCTTTGCTTCTGTTCTCTCTGTCCTTGTGGATGATCGTGCAGTCATCCACCTGCACCCTCTGTGTCTCCTTCATCTTCCTTCACTGCATACCCCACCCCCAGCAACCTCCCCAGCTGCTTCCCGCTTCTCACTCTTGTGCCACATATTCGTAGTCCTGGTCTTTGCCTCACCTTCTACAGCCCCTGCATACCTTCTGCTCTTACCTTACCACATTTGTCACTTCTCACATTTTCTCTCCTATCTGAGTCAGTACGACAGAGAAACACTCCTGCTTAACTGGCTATGCAGAAGGGTACCAGGGGAAGAGCACTGCAGCTGTCTACAGTGAGACATGGAAAGGGAAAACCTCAGTAACAGGAGAAAAAAAGAAATGCTATTCTGTGCTTCTGCTCGATCCTGATTGCTCTCCTCCCTTTGCTGCATCCCACAGGGTGGGTGGGCGAACTATGCAGCTGCAAAGGTATGGGCTCTTACAATAAGATTCTCTACTGCTTTCATACCAAGAGCCTGTGCAAGAGGGATTTTGGTTGCACTTGTACTGATGCTGACCAGCTGAATGACAGCCATGAAGTCTGTAGGTGGTGATCACAAAGCTATAATAGAAAAATCTCTTAATCCGCAAGGCACCTCGATTTGGGGTCTAACTGCTAGGCTGTACCTTTGTATGCCCACAAATTGCTCAAGCAATAATATGTTTACACTTGAATTTTGATTTCTTGGAGTGCATATCAGTTTGGGGACTGGATTTCTCCCAGGAAATGAGGGCAGAATGGTATAAGAAATTGCTTGTCTCTATCGAACTAATGGCCCATCCAGTCCAGTATTCTGCCCTAACCACTACCAGTGCTAGATGCTTTAGATAGGCTTGTAACAACCCCCTGGTGTAGCCCATTTTACAATGCTAAGTAATAGGGAGACATTGCTTTCTGACCCCAACTTGCTATCATTTTATACCCTGCAGTGGGAAGGTAATAACCCATATGGTTTTTATTTTAGCAAGCCTAGCTGCAGATGCTATTCTTGTACGGTCTAATCCTTTTCTGAATCTTGCTAATCTGTTTTCCTCTATAATATCCTCTGGCAACAAGTTTCACAGGTTAATTATATGTTGATTGCACAGTCTTTCCAATCATAGACATAGTTCTGTTGTACCTCATCTTATCCATGCATTTTTAAGTCTCTTTCAGCCACCAGAAGTGCCTGCAAATTTATTTCTGCAGGAAAATAATGAAACAAACTTACTTTATACTGAATTCTGCATGCATAGGCCTGGAGTTACTGATATTATCTCATTTTCCTTTGAATTCAGAACATGTTTCTCTCCAAGTAATCTATCCAGTCTAGCTATAAAGAATCTTTCCCTGGGGTTCTGCCCCACAGCTCATGCCTCTAAAACCCCTGCTCCCAAGCTGTCTATAGCATGCCCATTCTCAAGTCCGTGGTATGTAATCTAGACAGCCTACAGCCAACTCATGCCATTATGTGCTTGTATCCCTGATGTCTTTCTTCCTGGTCTTCACAACTTACCTTTGATGAGACCTAGAGAAATTAGAGAGATGGGCAACCACCGACCATGTGAAGTTCAACAAGGGAAAGTGCTAGGAAAGTGCTGAAGTGGAGCAACCCTGGTTCTATGGACAAGCTAGGGAATGGCAGGCTGGAGAGAAGCACTGTGGAAAGGGACCTAAGGGTCCTGGTCGATGGAAAGTTGAACCCCAGTCTGCAGTGCCCTGACAGACAGGAGGGCCAACCCTGTCCTGGAGGGCATCAGGCACAGCATCACAGCCGGGCAAGGGAGGGATTGTCTGCTCTGCTATGAACTGGGGTGGCCTCACCTCGAGTGCTGGGGGCAGTTCTGCGTGCCACTACATAAGAAAGACATTAGGCTATTAGAAAGTGTCCAAAAGAGGGCCACAAGGATGGTGAAGGTTCTTGAGGGGAAGCCTTGTGAGGAGTGGCTGAGGTCACTTCGTCTGTTCAGCCTGGACAAGAGGAGACTGAGGGGAGACCTCACTGCAGTTACAATTTCCTCTATAGTGGGGGGAAGAGCAGAGACAGGACTCAAGGACATGGCATGAAGCTGAGTCAGGGGAGGTTTAGGTTGGATATCAGGAAAAGGTTTTTCACCCAGAAGGTGGTTGGGCACTGGAACAGGCTCCCCAGGAAAGTGGTCTCAGTGCCAAGCCTGACGGAGTTCAAGAAGAACTTGGACCACACTCTCAGGCACATGGTGTGACTCTTGAGATGTCCTGTCCAGGGCCAAGAGTTGGACTTCAGTGATCCTGATAGGTCTCTTCCAACTCAGTGCATTCTATAATTCTATGATACTAGGACCTTTTACACCCTTGGGGGACAAACAGCTGCCACCAACAAGCCCACATTCCCTTTTGGTGCCATCGTGCTTCAAAGAAAGCTGGTGACTGCTCCAAAGAGAATAAGTAATGGCAATAGCACACTTTCCAGGGGGCAGGAAGGATTCTCTGAAGTATGCCTGTCTTCTCTGTGCCCAGGTACAGTGCTGTTTTCTACATGCTCTCCATCTCCTGTCTGCACTCTGTCTCCAAAACTCCCTTGAATTCTTGACTGATGTGTCCTATTTGCTGTATGTGCTGCAGAACTGTGCATGTGCATGAGTGCTGCACTGTTGTCTGTTCATGTTGCCCAGATGAACACATATCAGAAGCTGAAGGGTACTTTTAATCTCCCATATTAATATCAGTGAGTGCACCATGGTTAGCCAATATGGTGTGGTCTTGCACCCTACCCATCCAAAAAGGCATTGGATTCTCAGTCAGCTTTTTCCAGGCTGTATGCCTCAGAACTGCAGTTTTTCTAATTTAAATGGTGGTTGCCATGATTCTCTATTTCTTACGTCCTGATTTTGGCACTGAGATCTTTCTGGTTTTTTCTGTCTGCAGTTAGCCATTCCATGTCATCATGTTAGTCCTGATCCAGTGGGAGCATAAGCAAGCTGTGTATCTAAGTACATAGTCTATACAATTCCCAAACATATCCAGTGTCTGCAGTAGAAGACAGACTGCTACTGAATCTTGCCTGTTCCCAGCAGTGCTTGTGGTTATGTGAGGATCAGCTGAGTGCATGTCCACTTCAGAGCTCTTTACATAATGATTGCACTTGTCAGGCCAGGTAATTGTTTAAAATCTCAGCATAACAGAATGGGAAAGTGAGGCAGAGGGAAGTATAATGACTTGCCCAAGGTCATCTTGTTTCTCAGCCTAACATCCAGCTTTTCTCTTCTTGTCACTTATCTCAACCACAGGGCCAGCTTTCTACCTGACATGCAATTGAAATGCTGCTGTGACTCCCACACTTCTCCTAAATGGCTGCTCTATAAATAAAGTTTCAATTGAAAATGGCACATTAGAAAACTGCTACTATATAATCATGTATGTATATATATATATATACATTTTCTTTTATTGTGAGCTTTTAATTCATCACAGAGAAGCCCCTCTTAAATGAAAGCTACCTTACCGATTTTCAGCCTCTCTTCATGGTCTAGAAAGGAATAGCACACACCTAACAAGAGCCAAATTAAACATACTGGTAACAAAGAAGGTGCAGAGAGCAATCCCTGAGCTCTTGAAGCCTTCTTTAATACAAGGTGGAGAGGTAATTTTCCCATACCTAACAAAGATATCTCCTCTGTAACACATGGAAGCAGTCATATGAGGAAGTGCCCTCAGCAAGAAATCTCAGCGTCTGTGTGTAAGCAGGAAAAGGTAGGACTGAGTGGGGGTAGGTTCACTATTTTAAGTTGCATCTTGAAGTGTCTGTTGAAGTCCTTCCCTTCAGATTTCTTCCTAAAATATTTATATATTTTCTGCCAGAAATTTTCCTTCCTTTCTATTCTATGTCCAAAAATCCAAGCAGGTTAATAAAGCCTAACTACAGTTATAAAATAGATTCAAAGTTTGAAAAGAAATATAGCATTGCATTGAGGGATACAAAGAGTTGGAAGCAGGATGAGTAGCAGCAATAAAGTTTGAGCTAGTCTTTCCAGCTTCCATTTTTTTCTCTGCCTCTTTCGAGGTCGAATGGACACCAGCCTCATCTTCCCATCTCCAGCACTGTCACACTGTTACTCGTGGCTTTGGAGTGTATTGGAGTCATGCAAGTGAAATGCTCGTGATCATGGGATGGGAGGGACAGAAACTGCTTTTCTAAGCTTGTTGACAGAGACACCAAGGCATTCGCACTTCTCTTTTCCCTCTGGTAATGAACTACTGCAGAGAATGTACCAAGTCTAATGCTTTTCTTCAATCCATCTGTGCAGGGAGGTTTTTATGGAGCCCTCCCTGTGTCTGGGAAACAGGGAATTTAAAAGCTTCTTCCCAGAAGTCTAACCCCTTGGAAATAACACTTGCATTGCAAAAGAAGGTGGCCACCTGGTTCTCTGGCTGCCTGCTGTCAGGCAGCAAGGCCTAATGAACCTCTCAGGGGGAACATCCGCAGAGGGAGGATGATGAGTCTAATAGGCGCTTTGGTCCCTGGGGTTGGGAGGCATAAACAGCAGTAGGGATAGTGCTTGGGAGGGGGAGAGATGAAAGGCTGATGAGCCTTCTCACCGTCCTCCCTCTCAACATTAAGCTTCTCACATATGGTGGTGTATCAAAGTGGGGACACAAAGTTGGCATAGTGAGACTCGTGCCTTCATTTTGCAACAAAACTACTTTTCTTTCCTGGTTGCCCTCTCATTCCAGGTATTGCCCATGCTTTTGGCTCTGATCTGCTGCTCAGTAGGAGTGTCATCAGCTTAAAAGGCACCTCAGCACCTGAGAGTCTGAGAAAGCTCTCCAGAGAACCAGGGATTGTAAATGTTCTGTGTAGTTTGAGGCAAAGGCTGCCCCTCTGACGCGATATTGGCGAAGGCCATGATCAACTTCCTGCCTTGTAAATCAGCGAAAGGAAAGGGACCCAGCATAGGACCCAGCAGAGGTGTGGCATATCCTTATCACACCTGAACATGGGTTAGTTACACCTCTAGCCACAGCTCAGTTGTGGATTGACACGATCTCCAAACTGCAACCCACCAGTTCAGAATTATAGAGGAAGACTAAGAGCTGTAGATAATGTCGCAGTTAATGAGACTTTCTCCTTCTGTCACTATCTGTAGAAGATCCTTAGAAGAACTATACTCAATGGAAATACCTCATTTCATGATTACTAGAGGTCTGCCATTTTCTGGCAAGATTATTTTCTATGTTCTAACCTGGTACTGCTAAACTACTGTATTTTGAGACTAAGAGAAGAAACTATTGCTTGCTTTATGTTTTGTCACATTCTGTAAAAAGGTGTGATGGTGGTTTATAATCTGTAATGAGTGTGATCAGTCCTGTTTATACCAACACATTGATACCAAGAGTGCTTGAATAACATGATGATGGATATTACACAGGCAACTAGAGAACAGCATAAATACTATGATCCAGGTAAATATCCTGACTTCAAAACATGGTTGTCTAATGTGCAGAATCTGCCACTATCAGGCTGAAAATTGCTTCAAGGATTTCAGAAATTAGGTAATAACAGGTAGTAAAAAATCAATTTCTTGGTATAGTTGTATTGCCATATGGAATTCGTGAGATACACTGCTTTTTTGCTAGTGGGAAGGATTGGTGGGCAAAATTTGCAGTAGAGTTTCAGCCCCAAAAGCAACTGAAATGCTAGGAAAGCTAAACCTGGGCATAAAGCCTTCAGGATCTTTTGAGTAGTCTTCCTCTGTCAAAAATAATTTTAGCTTTCCACACAGTTTCCTGGGGAAGAGGGAATTCTAAATCTCTCTTTGAACAGTCTCCTTCTTGCCCTACAAGCACCTGCAGAAAAGTTCTAATGTAAGGACAGATGGGAAATAGTGCTTTGCAGCTGATTTTCTGTCACCTTACCAAACTCCTGTGCCCCTTCTTGTCCTGCATTCCCCTCTGCGATGGAAAACTTTTGCTGGGGAACTTTTTGGAGGGTTTGTCTGTAAAAAAATTAAATTCATAATGTAAAGGAAAAACAATACTTGTGTATTTTTAGTATTTATAGTGGTCTCACTGTTCATCCCACCCTTTTGTAAGATGACAATAATCAACTCAGTATAAAAGTATAAAACTCAGCTTTGTAGGCAGAATTTCTCCATTTACAAAGTCCCAAAGCCTCTTGTTTGTTAACAAGGTTTCTTCATGCCTCCCATTAATCCCAAGGTTGAACAGATCTTGCTGCAAACAGCTTTCTTTCCCCAGAACAATTAAGAAAGCAATATGAAACACCCTTTATCTTTAAGGAGCCAGATCTTCAGCTTCCATTACCCATTCCCAAGCTAGGGGTTTTTGAACATTTCAACCAACTTGAAGTTGCTGCAGTCTAAGAAATACTCTTGAGACTACCACGACCTTATGGCTTTGGGATGCTTTAAGAGAAGACACGATAAGTCCTGCAAATAGCTGATCCCTTCTCTGTTCTTTAGCTCATTTTGTTTGGAAAGTGAACTCTCTGCTCATCAAAGAGATCATTGCAATACTGCTTTTCAGACATTTGTCTCTCATCCACATTATAGATTGTATTAAAATTACCAACGTTGTAAAGAAAATTGAAGTTCTGGCTGTGCATACATAAGGCTTCCTGCATTAGAGTACAAATTTTCTATCCAGTGGTCAGTAGATGCATAACAGACTTGCTGCATCCAAACCTCCATAAACTTTTAAGAAGCCTTGGTCTGTGTTTGATATATAACAAACAATTTCAGCAAGACCAGGCATCTCCTTGGCCATTGCTCAAAATATTACTTATAATAAATTATTTGAAAGTGATTCAAACTGTTCACATCGTTACAGATGTAGAATTGGAGTAAATGAGGTTTTAAGAGAATGAGTGCAAAGAGCACTAAAGCACTAAAGTCATTCTCTTATGTCACCACTGTTCAAATATTATTATAGATGTGTATCAGGGTTCTTCCCAAGAGGTATAATAAGCTTTGATCTAAGGATGTACTGTCACCTAGGTAGGTCTTCAGAACTGCTTGGCTCTGCTGAATAGTTTACTAACAGTTTATTTAAATTCAGATTTGAGAGTAGGAAAATTTTCAACAACTCAGAAACTCTACAAAAGTAAATATGTAATTCTGCAGCAGTATGTGTTGCATATGGGTGCAGATAATATGAAGGAAAGTTGCTTTTATAGCCCTTTTTTCTTTGTTCTTCTTTTCACTCTGTAATTTTGTCCTTCTACCTAAACAGTCCCCACCTCTTTCTCTATGGTTTACATAAAGGTTGCTTTCAATACTGACATATTTTAAAAGGTGGTTTATTATATTTATTCATATTTGATTGTTATAGCTTGACATGTAGCCGCACTCACTAGGCCCACAGTCTTTTGCAGTTCTAAAGAAGTATTTGTTAGTAGTTAAAAGTTGTCATGTATCCTAGATCACATAATGTGAACTTCAGTTTATTTGCATGATAAAAGGTGATCATGCAGACTCAGACATATTGAGGCTGTTCTGTAGGGTGGAAAGATGCATTAGAGAAGGATTCTAAGTGTCTGCTAGAGTGAAGAAGAACTTGGCTCACAAGACAGAGTTGGTTGAAATAATTCATTGAAGAGATCAGTGTCAGTCTCTTCTCTCAAGTAACAACTAGTACTTCAAGAGGAAGTGACCCCAAATTGCACAAGATGAGTTTTAGATTGGATGTTGGGAAAAATTCCATCACCAGAATAGTGGTTAAGCCCTGGAACACACTGCCCAGGGAAGTGGGTGAGTCTCCATCCCTGGAGGTGTTTTAAAGATGTGTAGATGTGGCATTTAGGGACACAATTTAGTGGTGGGCTTGGCAGTGCTGGGTTAACAGTTGGACTCAATAATCTTAGGAGCTCTTTTTCAATCTAAACAATTCTGAGATTCTATGTCCAGTTTACACCAAGTAAAAACATTTGGTCAGATTTTCAGAATTTGAGAGAACTAAGATTTAGGATTTGAGGCCTTATCTGGTTATAAGAGCAGACTGAAAGGCAGGAACCAGCTTAAAAAGATTGCATGTCCCAAAATACTGCCTTGCAGTAGTAATCATGCTCTGCTCATTTGAACTGTTGTATAGCAAAGAGAACTAGAGAGGGATATTGGCTGATTGGTTTTCTGCAGCCATAAAATTGTACCTTCTCGAGGCAAAAGACAGCAGACACTTTTGCTGCCCATCTTCTTAGATTTTCATGTTATACCCATGTGGTGTGATATTTCTGGGTGAATGTCCATCATGTGCTAGCCAAGAGGAGCATGCCATATATTTCCATACAGATCCGTACCGAGGATCAGCTGGCAGGTCTCTGTTCTGAACTTAAGACCAAATGCCTGCATTTATAAGGACCTTGTGAGAACATGAGTCACTGCCTTGAAACTTAGGGATATGTGATTTAAGCTTGACCATGTATTTCTCTGTAATATTGAGCAAACATATGATGAGAAAACATGAGGTATATTTATATTGTGAATGCTAAGTGTATGTTGCAGAATACTGTCTAGATTTTCACAGCTTTTGGAATCAGTGGGCTGAGAAGTTTGTGTGTACTACTAAGGAAGTTGTAGGAGCCCACACTCACTTAAACTGATGAGTGTTGGCCCAAGTAACTTGCTGCTGTGCAAATTGAAAAGCTTGTGCTGAAAAAGAGAAGCACTGGTACTGCAAATGTTGCTGAGTGATTATGAGCCAGATCAGGATGCAGGCGACTTGGGCTGTAGTCACAGCTCTGCTGTAAACTATGTGGGTGATCTCCAGCAAGTTGTGTCTGCACTAGTAAATCAATTGTACCTCGCAGCATTTTCAGGCACTAAAGCCACCTAGCATGGAATCATATCTGTAGTAGTAAACCACTCATAATTCCCAAAATAGTGTTGCTTCATGCAGCTTTCTGCTTATGAATGACCCCTTGATCATCCATGGCTTGGAATTGAAATACAAATTTTAACAGGCCAAGCCTTATGCTAGAAAACTTGCATGCAGTTTATTAACATTACTGCATCTGTGCACATTCAAATTGACCAGGACAGCACAGCCTTAGTTGTTGTATCCATGTCTCAACTGACAGTCTGGGAAAACATTCAAGCTTCTACTGGGGCAACAAGGGGAACATGACTACCTCCTCTCTCCTTTTACAGTTCTTTGTTTTGATGGGAATAAGCCTTAGTTACATGGCCTGAAGAAGAAAGAAGCTGTGGGCACTCCAGCCAGGTCCCTCACTTAGACTGGGGCAATCAAGGGGCCAGTTCAGCTTTAATAATTACAGTTCACTACCCCTTTTTGTATCTATAAAAGGAAGATGACAGAATTTCCTGACTTAGAAAGTACAATGTTGAAGTGTTGATGTTAAAAAGAGATATTTAATAATTGCTCTGTTAGCCAAGCATTATGTTTTTATCCTTAACTTGCTTCTGGGTTCGTGTAATCATCCCATATGGGCAGATTATTCTAAACTGTACATGACATGTTTCTCTTACAGTCAGATCTCCAAAACACAAAGTAATAGGAGGTAGAAGATCAGCATCTTTCCTTTATCCAAGCTAAAACCAGCATGGATGGTGGCCAGAGAACCATTCACTGATCACCTATGCCTTGGCCATTGGTAAAGATTGTATGAGACTTCTGACAACTGTAGAAAAGCAAGAAGTACATGTACTGAGGTTGGACTAGATGACCCACTGTGGCCACAAGATAATCCATTCTGTAGGAGATTTTCAAGACCCTGAAATACTTAGATCCTGCCTAATTACTTTTAAGCCAAAAAGGCTTCTTCCAACAGCTGCTCATATGTTCACTGTGGGGAAAAACCCCAATGTGCCAATCATTCTTATCTCTAACACATTCCCTGTAGGAGCACAGTCTTCAGGGTATTCAGCATTTATTTGGTGGTGTTGGCATTAGAATAGACAAATGAACAACAAGAGTTCTCTGTGAAAAATGAAGTGTTAAATGTCCATTCACTGGCTTCGGCACAGTAGACTTTAGACCCACTGACTGAGCCTGTTTATTTTGTTTTCGTCTCATCAGCAAGTGGGTGGCTTTTATTTGCAGAGATGTGCTTTGCCTTCCCAATTTGTGAAAAACACCCTGTGCAGAGCTGAAAGAATCTCATGGTGCAATTCAAGATATGGAGTCATTATTTGATATTTTAAAATTCAGGTCTTCCTAAAATGCCTCTCTTTTGGATTATGTAGGACTGCAAGAGCAGTGCAGTCTGCGAAGTGAGAGATTGATGTAACTTCCCCAGATCCTGCACATTCTGTCTGTCACCCTTCCCCATTTCTATGACACAGATCAAACCCACACATTCAGGTATCTTTTAAAGGCTCTCTGATAAGGCCATACAATGCAGTTATAAAATACAGTGGTGCTACCTAAGTCACAAAAGAGATTTCCAGGACCTTCAGAAATTTGGAAAACCTCACTCCTAGAAAGTGGCCACTTTCCTTGACGCTTGAAATCTCACAGATCTGAATTTCTATGAATGTAAACGGGAGCTGCAGTGAAATTCAGTGTCTTTTTCTCAAACACACTGCCATACTTTGCAGAAGAACATTCTCCTATATATTATTTAAGGGTATAATTTTCCCACAGTAATGGAATGTCTCTCTTTTCCTCTTCAGTTTTGGTGCCTGCTATACTTGTCTCTCCTGCTTCTTTACTGACCTCTGCCAAGGTCTTGACAACACACTGGCAAGAGAGTTTTGTGCTGCCTGCCATTCATTGAGTATTGTGAATGAGCCTTTACTCATTTTTGCCTCCCACTAGAGCTCAGTGGTCCTTGTCCCCTGCCTGTAAAAATGGACCCTCAACTAATTTGTTAAGACCTATATAATATGAAGGAGTGAAAGCTCCACTGAAAATGGGGCAGTAATCACAAAGAATGTTGATAACAGAGGAAGTTGTATTTAGGATACTTTAATGTAATGCTTTCTCCTTGTGAGTTGTGCTCGTGGTCAGTATAAACTATTTGGTTACATCTGAAGAGCTCAGGAATTTCTACAGTTTGCACAAAAATTTCCTATCTCTTTCTATTTCCTGCCTTCAAGTCAGTAGCATCCTCTTTTTTCCCTGCTTTTTACTCCTCTAAGTTGTTAAATAAAGATTTGCATTTCTTACATTAGCATTCTGGCCCCAAAGCTCGCTCTCCATTGTAATTGTGTTTTCAGGGAGGTTTGCTGGAATCCCACACCATGTCTGTTCCAGCCCCAGCTCAGTAATTGTGTTTCTTGGTTTTCTTCTGTGTCAAGCAGAACAGTTTTCCTGAGTAAACAGTGTTCCCACTCCTGGTTCTTTATCCATACATACCTTGCTTCAATAAACTTCTTTGAAATCTGCAGAAATGGCACATTTTCGGTAGAAATACCTCGGTCAGAATACTGATCATTTGCATGTTAATAGCTCCATCTCCGTAGGTGGTTGTTAGTTGTTACTGGTCTTGCTTGATACAATGAATGCAAATTCTTTTTTTTAGTCCTAATCTTAACTGCAAAATGATTGTATTTTTCCGTAATTCCCTATATTTCAGTAACTTTAATCGATATCAAATATGATTTCTTGACATGCTTTGTCTTTTATGCCTAGCCTCTGCACATGTTCCAACAGACTTGCTAATTATCAAAGCAATTTGGGTTTTGAATGGAAAATGGGCCCTTAGACAATTCTTCCCCACCAAACTTTGGTAAAGAACAAAATGAGACTTGAACTTTGTGTCTTGACTCTACTTCACCCTCTTTGCTCTTTATCCTTTCAGCTGTATCTGACAGTTAAGTGAATGACCTGGCAAAGTGCTGCTGGCACCATCCTTTACTCTGTGGGTGAGTCAGGTTGCTGGGGTGGAAGGTTCCCTGTCACCATCCTTTCAACATCTGTGGCATTTGCAGCACCAAATACTTTAATGCAGAGGTGTTTAATGTAGAGCCTGTGTTGAAAGAAACTATGTTGTTCCTGATATTTTTGATGAGCCGCTGCAGAAAAGAATTTTGTCTGTGGAGGTACATCAGGCAAGATCTTTCCCAATGCACAGTGTTGTAAGGACTCAGTTCTATAAGCATCAGGAAAAGGTAAATGCACAGAAATGTGACTCAGGAAAGTCAGAATACAGAGGGGAAAGCCACTTGAATTAGTTTCTAGGAAATTATAAGTGAAGAAATATGGCCTTTACCCTAAGCCTCGCAGGGACTTAGCTATTCCTGCTTATCATTCTTAGTTTTGAACATGAACTTTGTAGAATCACAGAAATTCTGTTTTGAGGCATCCTCTTGAGGTTTCTTGCCCAGGATCCTTCTTGTTTGTCCTTTTTGGTTTTGGAAATACCTGAGAGTGCAGTGCAATAGCATGCAGGAAAGTGTGAGCTGGTCTGTATTATTTCCTACGTAGTCTCAGCCCTGGAACCGTCCTTATGTACTTATGTTTACCACTACTGTCTCTATACCAGATCTGTGCAATGACAGGGTTGGCCCTTCTCAGCTTGAACAGGGAGAGTTGCTCTTTACTATCTGTTATATGTATTTGTAGCCCAAAACGACTTCAACAAAAGCCTACTGTAGGTCAGGGGCCTGTTATGGCAGGCTTTGTGCATACTGTCATGAGAGGTGGTTGAGAAAAGAATTTCCTGAAAATAAATGAAAAGGCTCTGTTAGGAGTCTGTGCCCACTCATTTTGCATTGCAGAGAATGCCAGGCAATATATTCTACCTCAAGGAGAAATGTCAAATTATGCAGTACACTCAGATCCCACAAAAGAGTGGAGCATTATTTAATCATTGCAAATTTAAAAGTTTGTGCAATTTCTTGAAATTGGCAGTACCAGTATCCCAAGATGATGTAAATCTGCTTTCTGACTGATCTTCCATCCTAAGCTGGAAGCCCTTCTCAGCCTATCTCTCTTTAAAGGTTGAAGGCTTTTCTCCTGAACTCAGCATATCCAGGCACTGTAGAGGTGTGTAATTAAGGTGTATGTGGGGGTGGAGGGTGGGGTGTTAGGTATTAAAAGAATCCTTTCTTTTTGACTTATAGATCACTGAGTTGTAGGAGAATTGGGACTAGTCTTTTCCTGAAGGGTAGGAGATATTTTCTCAGATGCTCTCCCATGTCTGCAAGATTGGGTTCATTTGTCTAAGGCAGAGCTTTCCAATATGCACTCTGGCTTCATTGTTCTTCCAGGGAAAGGCAGCCCTCATAAACAGGCAATCTTGCAGCAATCAAAAGATTTTAATATATGCTCTAGCACATGCAACTTGTACATTCATTCTGCTTTACTGTTCACAGTTTGAACCTCAAAACGGTCTGCATCTCTCATAGTTTCTTTAGAGCAATAGGAGAGAGGCACCTATTTAACAGTAACTTAACCAGTGAGGTAGGGAGGCTATACGAAAATTAACTTATCCAATATGCTTGCCTGCCCCTCATGCTGCAAACCCATTATGTTGCACAAAATCTATGAAGGCATTTATTTTCACATGCTACAACATAGTGCTTGCCATCTTTCTTTCTACCAGTGGATGGGATACATGAAGGGAAAAATAAGTCCCCAAGCTGCCAGCAGCAGAAACTTGTACTTGCAAGACTTCCCCATCCCTCGTTACTCATAGTGAGGGCATGGAATCTTCTCTGCTTGACTTCTCAGTGGAAACAGCATGCAAACAGCTCCTCTTTTACTGACAGCTGTGAGCTGTCTTCCTTGCACTGCTTGATCCAACATCCCCTTCAAGTGCAGATTGCTCAAGTGAGTAGGTAAGACAGCTTTTTCTCCATTGGCTCAAAGGCCTAATGGAAATAACATCCATCATGGACATGGGAACTCCAAGGTTCAAGCTTTCCTCTGCTTCAATTTGCTTGAACCCCATCCTTACCTCTGACAAAAGCAACCCACTTGCAAAGCGATGCTGCCCTTTAAGAACCAGTGTTCTGGACCTCAAAAGAGAAGTGAGTCATAGTAGGAAACTTTCAGACACCAGGAAAGGTTCCCTACCGAGCAGAGAATCTTACAGAGAAGAGATTCACACTTGTGTTCGGTCTCACTTAGTTGTTGGAAGGAAGAGCTTCCCCTAACCTGCTGGGCATGCTATTCCTGTTGTAAGCCCAGTTACACCAGCAAGGTCTTCAGGATGAGAGCTGACTCCTGTAGAACTCTTCATCTCCCTCAGTGACCCAGGGGGAATCTGTGTCAAGTCTGAGCCTCAACAATGAAGAAACTGCAGAGGGTCTAGTGGAGACAGCTACTAAGATAATTATGGCCTATGGTCCATGTCCTGTGAAAACAGATTGAAGGATCTAAGCTTGTTTAGTGTAGAGAAGAGGAGGTTAAAGGTGAGCTAAAAGTCTATGGCACATGAATAATTTCTAGGAAAGAATCAAATTTTTATAAGTAGCAGTAGACAGCATAACACTGGCAACAGCCATAAACTGTGGCTTGGGAGGTTCAGATGGGACAATAGGAAAGACTTTTCACTGGGAGGGTGGTGTAGCAATGGCAGAGGTGTCCTGTGATTTGTGGAGTCTTCTATGTGGGGGCTTTCTAAGACCACCTTTTGTGAGCTAGCATGGAAACAGCCAGATAAACTCATTGGTCTCCTTTGTAGTGAGCAAGGATTGAACCTAGTAGAAGGTGTAGGACTTGTTCTAAAAGCATTTTTTTAATTACAGAAAGGTTATTTTAGGTCTTTGTGAGGTTGTCTTTTCCTGCCTTGCCTATGCTTTTTTGGTGATCTTTTTTTCCAGCTACATCTTCAGAGCAGTACTGCTGTGAGCGTTTGTGGGGGTGGGACTGCTGTTGATGGTTTAGTGCAGTTGTTGGGAAAGATTAGAACAGATTGGTACTGTGTGAAGCTGATGTCACAGGCTTTTAATCGAATTCTCTCATAGTGGGATCTAAAAGTTTTATCAGCATGAATTTGGGATGGTTGTTTCACTTATGGCTGGGGAAGTAGAAAATGAACAGTATACGTAAAAACTTATTTTATTCCTTCCATAAGTCTGTCTCCAAACTTCTGGCACTCACTGAGCATTGTTTCTGCAATTATGGAAGGTAAACCGGAGTGCATAAGACAGAAAACAGGAATAGATCCCCACTCCTTTGGAGGGTGCTTATGGAGGAGTGATGAGGCAAGAATGGAGAGGTAAATAATCACAAAGAAATTATGCTAAGAAGAGATCAATAACCTGAAAATTGCTTGTGTCACTTGATGCCAGAACAGATCTGTTTAAAACCTTTCCCTCTATAGAGAAGTAATCTTGAAATTGACCCATTCTGCCTAATTTATTCTCTTCTTGTTAAAGCAACAATGAAATTAATGAAAAAGTAATGCTGCTTTTCGGGTTTTTTTGAGCAAAAGGGTTGCAGTCAGCTCCTTTTCACACAGATTCCAACAACTACAGCAGGACTTGGAAAGACCTGCCAGTGATCTCTTCCACAGCATAAACATTAAACACAGCTCTTCCAAATGGGGAATGATCTAACAAAAGAACTCCCCAGAGAATGATTGCAGGGAACTCTTCCAGAGATTAAGGCAGACATATATATAAAAGTGGTTATGTTATGTTACCTTGTGAGGCTTGTGGATAACACTGGTGTACAGATAGATTATGACAGAAAAGGCAAATTGGTTGGGAGAGGTAGAAATAGAGAACTAAAAAAAAATAATTGTGTGATGGGAAGCTGTGAAAGGAGATGGTGACATCCTTTCCCCTGGAGGCTGAAGAGGGTTTTTAGAAAAGAAGGGACATAAACTCACCAGTCCACACAGTGTGGAGCCCACTCTGAGAGAATTTGCCAGCAGGGAAACTATTTTTTTGAAATGTTGCGAAGTTTTGCTTTATAACGTATCTAACTAATTTTCTGCCCTCATTCTCACCAACTTGCTTGTTCCACTAGAAGACACAAGTCCAGCAGAGCTTATAACAGCACAAAAAGGTAAGAGAAGCCAAGGACACAAGCCATGTAATGGTGAAGGATTGCCCTGGATTTCCCAGATCAGCTGATGAGATGCCAGGGAGTGTTATTTGAATTCCATAACAAAGAATTAATCCCTGTTCATAGTGTCTTCTATTCTTTCTCCAGCTCATTTCTTCATAGAAGGATCACTGAAGAGTTACACATCTAGATTTTCAGTTATCTACAGTTCCACCTGTGTGAAATGTCTTGAATTTCTTACATGTATTTTTTACAAATTTAAAATGATATTTATTTTGCTCGTTGTAAGATATTAAGGTGTTCTCTGCACTACTAAGTGTGTAATACTTGCACATGCATAGCTACTGTTTCTGTATGAGACTGGTTAAAGCTGATTGTATCTTGCAGGAATGCTTTTCCGTCATGTTCATATTTCATCCTTCACTTTTATATAGGTCAGTATTTCAGTTGTAGCTTGGTTTGAATTCTGCCAGATTCACATTATTCTTGTTTAAACAAAGCCTGCAGTTTTCAATTCTACTTCAATTCTCATTAGGAAAACGTAAAGCTTTCAGTACTCACTAAAGCCTAATCTAAACAGTGTAAATAGTACCCAACTCAAGAGTTTGCAGGAAATGAGAAGGATAAATTCATGAGTAGGATGATGAGGTCAAGCAGATCAATTAATAGTCCTGGAATTTCCACGTAAACTACTTGCAGTAGTATTTTTAAATAAAGACAGAATGTACACTTACTTTTCAGAAAAGACTTGTATACTGAGGAGTCCAAACTCCTCAGATTTACTTTTCTACTTGCTTACTTTGCTTTCTTAAAATGAGAGGGAGGCCAAGGGCCAGATTTCCAGAGGTATTCAGGCATTTCATGATGCAGATAAATACACAATGAATTGCTAAAACCTTCTCCATTGGTTACTCACCTTTCAATTAAATCAATGAGGATTAGTTAGGCATGTGCCTTTGAGAATAGTGCTTTGTGATTACCCCCATCATTAGGTATCATTTAAGTCTTTTCAGGAGCTTTGTCTGTGCTTCCATTTCCACTCTGCAATTCAGACAATAGCTTTTCTTTCCCTTGATGCCCTATTCAGAACGTGGGTATGTTATAAATAGGGTCATAGATAGTCTCTTAAGTGAAAGTGCAATAAAAGCCCCTCTGTAGCAGCTGAGAAAATTTCCTCCTGGGCTTAAGGGTTTTGCAGAGTGGAAGAGCAAAGTAGTCGATGAGATGACTGAAAAATGAGAAAGGACAAGTGTATTCCAAGCCATCTATTCTTTTGGAAAATGGAGCCTGTGCAGGTTAACACCTGTTTCTATCTACTCAACATGACGCTAAAAACATCTTCAATGGTTTTTGACTGAATGACATCCTGGGTGCTGTTTCTGGATATACTGATATACATTTAATTGATGCAAGTACTTAATGCATTTTTCCCTTGCTTCAGATGCAGGTAAGAGTAGGAACCAGTTGACTTTGCCCAGGCCTTCTGAATGTGGTAGCATTTGAGAAAACCTTCCTGTACTCTAATAAAGTGGTATCAGGCAGAGGCTATTGCCACTGTCAATAGAGTTGCCTAAATGAGAGATTTTCATCACATGAGGTTGCAAAAGGAGTGTGAGTTCATATCTGAGCAGTGCTCTTTATTAGCAGACATTATATAATGACTCAAATAATATATAGATGGATTAAAGATTCAGTAATAGATTTATAAATAAAATATGTAGAATTTTCAACCCTCAGAGAGAATTTTTACCCTCAGAGAGTGAGGGTAAATAAGAGAAGGCCAGAGACAGGTTGCAGTTCTATCTTAGCTAAAAACAATGATAAGAACAGGACAAATGATGCAGTGATACATCATACTTGGTGGCACAATCTACATCTGGTTTCCAGGGCAACTTTTCAAAACTGGAATAGAAGTTTTCACTTTTTAGGTCAGAAAGACCCTTTGCTTAAGTAGAACAAAATTTATGGCATCATTGTTCTATTAATACTTAATTAGAGCCACTTGTGAGCCTCCCTCAGAAATAAGTTACCATATTATGGTATCATAGATCCAAACACACACTGATAATGAAAATTAACCTGTCTGGGTGCATGTGGCTTCGAAAGTAAATGATCAGTGTTCTTCTCTGAACATTGCTACATGGTCCAAAGAGCTGTTGCAAAAGGTAGAGTAAGAGTGATGAAATTCTGCATCAACACAATTCTGGAAGGTATAGTTGCTATGAATGCAGAAATTTGAGGACAGGATTGGAAAAGAGTTAGGAAACATTTTAAAAACACTGTGCCATCTGATACATTCCAGAGGGCAAAACTGCGCTCTTTGGATGCATCTTTTTTGAGCTAGGAATAAGTCAGCCCTTCCAGGGCATGTCTGGTAGTTTTCAGAAAGAGATTAATCTCATTATAAACAGAATAACTTTACCCTCTGTATATCTTGCTTCCTTACTGCTGCCAGGGATTGGTGTTTGGGCAGTCTTCTGATGGTTGCTGAGATTCTACTGTTAGAAAAGAGAAATAGGGAAAGTAAAGTAAATTGTAATGCCTCATCTCCCAAGGCAGGAGAGAGAGAGAGGAGGGAAATGAATGGCAGAATTAAACTTGCAAACAAGAGGGAACATGGGAAAATTGAGCACGTCTATATTAAACTGCAACACTGGTGAATGCCTGGCTCAATAACCAACCTATGTGGGAAGGGAAATAAGAAGTAAAATAATGTGTAGTCTTCACCGCCCCCCCCACCCCCGCCAAGGAAAAGACAAAAAAAAAAAATCCTAAGCTTTATGGCTAAGAAATTGTCATGGATATAAACAGCTTAATTCTGCTGATAAAAATGGGAAATTCTGTTTCATTTTCAGTAAATCAGAATATGAAAACAATTATGTCCATGTCCATTCCAATATATTTTGGCCACAATGAATTATTTGATTGATCAGATGAGCATGAATTAACCCTTAAATCCTAAATCCTTTTATTTCTGAGAAGTTACATTCACACTAGAACTAGCCTACTTTGCTATTTGGCATCATTTAAAAGTATGTGAGAAGAGCCACACCAATGAGATTAAGCTTGAGACAGCAGTCAACTTGCCAAAAATATAAGTGTGCCTTCTCAGGTTTTTGTTTTTTGAAGCTGAAATTTCAGGGACTGTTATGGAACCTTTAGATTGAGCTCTAACTCTACATGTCAAACTACCATACTTTCCAAATTCAAATGCTGCTACCTTGACCTTCCCCTACATTTGATCCAGGTTTGTTAATTGTTCCTGCAGAATATAAACTCAGCTGAAATGTTGCAAATCACTTAGCCAAGTGTTGTTGCTTGTCCCTACCCCAGAAGTATAGAGTATTATTAAAGGTTTAGAGTCAGGTGAGGCAGTGGTACATGGAGCCCTGTGTGTATGTGCTCTAGATCTGATACTGCTCAATGTTTTCATTAACATTTTCACTGGAGAATGGAATAGAGAGTATGCTAATCAAATTCATATGCAACACAAAGCTGGAAGCAATCGCCAATGCATTGGAGAATAGGATTAGCCCTGAGTCCAACTATGATGAATTCAAGAAGGGAGCCGAAATCAATAAACTGAGATTCAATAAGCACAAATGTAAAGTAGCTCACATAGGAAGGGATAATTAAATGCACAAATGGAAAATGGAGCTGTCTGTAGGCAGCTAATATGGAGGGAGAGACAAAGAGGTTTTGTTCCTTTGACCAAATCTAGGAAGACAAGGAATCATTTTTATTCCTAGTAGTGAACAGCCAATATCTCCAAAAATTAGCTTCATGCTCAGATCCAGCTTTTAGCTCCACATGAGCTTGTCATTGATGATGCATAGTTAAAGGTGAAAAAAAAATAATCAAACCCAAAAGCACTAGCTCAGCCTTTTCTGTTTTACACAGAAGGAGAAGTTAGTTCTTAGGTAAAGGAATTACAAGGTTTTGTTTTTCCTCTCTTTAACTATCTGTGACCACTTCTCTAAATCTCCCTCATCTTCACATTCTCCACACCTGGTATGGACTGTCAGAGATGCAGGTTTGCAAAACTGGGCTGACATCTCTTTTTTCCATGGACATCTCTCATGACAGGCATCTCAACCTGTCATGCATAACTCCTGTTAGCTATTTTATTGTTTTATGTCAAGAAGAATACACTCTGTTATAAATACATTTTAATACATGTTATAAATACATATAAATTCTACACACAGGTTTCTATGCTGACAAGGGTGGTTGTCAGACAGAAGGAGAGGTGTATGTAGGCTGCAGGAGGTAATATCACATCTCAGTGTTGTGAACTGTTGGAGGAACTGTGTGAAGCCCTATAGACTGCAATAGGAAAAGGTTGCATGGGACAACATGGGAGGCAACATGGAGTAAGGATGGGAATCCAGTTGCTTCACTTGAGGCAAGGCAGTGATGGAAAACATGGTGAGAATACCAGTGTGTGGTTTCCCTGGTGAGGTTTGGGGTACTTGACTGATTGTCTGATACAATTTACATGGCCTTGCTCATGGTGTGCATGTCTTGGGCCTGCCCTGTGCCAGATACAGTGGCTTTACAGAAACTTTGTTTGCAGGAAAAATATTTGCAGTACTGTTTGAAACGAAGCTTGAGATTTTTCAGCAGTACAATGAACTTCTCCCATTTACCCCAGCTGAGTCTTGAGTCATAACCAAACCTAGGACTCATTTTCTGAAGTCTTTTTCTCTTCCCGAGTGCCGACTGGGACCAAGCAGGGTGCTGATCTATTGGATACTGCTGTTTGTGGAAAGGACTAGCTAGACAACATAAGTGGATTGCCAAATGTATCCATTCCAAAGGTAAAAATTATCCTTCATTCAAACCAGAAACTGTGATCTTTTGAAAGCCGTTAATGCCCACATTCCCCTATTAAATCCAGTAGGCTCTTTCATGGAGTGCACTTTCTCCAGGCTAAGAGCTGATTTTATTTCTAGTCTCCTGGTCTTTCCCCTGTTGATCTTGGACTAGGGATTTCCTTTTGGAAAAGCACACTTGCTTCAAGGAATCACAGGTCTGAACTCTTAAAACAGGGCTTCTTGAGAGACAAAGCCAAAACTATGTTTTATTTGTGTGCTTGAGGCTGTTAAAGAAGAATATTTTTTATTATTTTTTGCAGTTGAGGCCATGAGAGATGCTTTAAGACATGTGGTAGTTAAGAGACAAGGTGGAGCTGTCAGTGTGCTTGGTGCATTTAGCAATTTCAGTGTTTTCTGTCGGGGGGATGACAAATTGCCCTTTAGAGATGTCAGATACTGTGGATTACCTTGACCCGAAATCCTACGATTGGAATGTGTCTCAACAGAAACATCTTTATGGCAGAACGGCTCCGGCTTGCCACATCAAAGGAGGTTTTTGACTAGTTAAATTTAGCATTGCCAGTGTGAATAGGATGAGATCATGCTTTAATCATGTCTCACATCTCTCATGTTTTTCTATCTTTCTCCTCTTAAACCCCTCAACTTTACCCCAGCAGTAATGAAACTGAGAGGTAATAGTAAATTGCACTGGGATGCTGTGCTCCTCCTTCCCTTATAGAATCTCATTTGTGGTGCTTTTAAAGGTAAAGTTATAGGAGTAACTGGCCAAGTATGATATTTTATTCGTATAGAACCAGTTTCATGCAGCTATCAATGTACTAGGCCATTATGTATCTGGAGTGCATTTATCTCCAGACATATCCTTCCCATGTAATAGCCTGGAGAGCACAGTAGAAAACAGAAAAATTCAGGGCAGTTCTGAGGTTGTATTTAGATCTGGTGTACAATGGAGTTGGCACAGAACTGCTTCAAAACAGTTGGAACAGCAAACAGTTGCTTCTTTCAGTATCCAGCAGTTTCTGTGAGTGGCCAAGGATGTTACTGTACTGCTAAGGTTGCAGCTACAAGATGAGTTCAGGTTCAGGATGCTTCAAACAAATTGAACTAATGCAACAAATAATGCAGAGAGAAGATTATCTCTTGCTTTGATGAGCACTACTCCCGTAGGACTGTCAGCAGGAAAAAGGAGGCACAGAACATACTTATTGATGAGAATAATTCCAGCATGTTTGACTTGATTGAAACTTGGTAAAGAGAAAAAAAGAGAGGTAATATTATTGTACATCCTGAGAGACATAGATGCCTGAGAAGCTGAGGAATAGCTGTCATTGTTATTCCTTTGTGAGCATTACAGTTTTAGTATAAAGAGAGTTTTAAGGAAGGCAGTGAAGGAGCTTTGCAAAAGTTTAGCAGAGAAAGCTCAAGGGTGCTGTTGAAAATATTTTAGACTGGGTGTTGTCTGTCAGCACTGTCCATCAGACATGGGAACTGACCTTTCACTCGGTGTTCAGAGGTGATGTTCAGAGGAGGGTAAGCTATAAAAGTCTTGGCAGAGAAGACAATCAGCTTATGTTTCATGAAGTAAAGGAGGGGAAACCAAAAGAAACATTTAGAGAAAGGTACAACATACTCCAAATAACAGGAAGAGAATGTGACCTTTGTCTTTTTTCACTGATTTGAGTCAGACAAGTTTGCAGTGTTAAGGCCAGGAAAAGGATGTTGTTGTTAATGAAAGAGTAGGCTTATATATGCCCGTACAGCTATTTTGGCTGTAGTGAAAATGGATAAGTAATTCATGCCTTAGCTATGGCTTATAGCAAAAGTCCATGAGACTTATACAAAGTCCAAATGTGAGGACTCAGAAAGATGTCTGAATGGGAGATAGTGCATGGGTTATAGGTCGGAGGGATAGCTGGCCAGGCTGATGGTACAGTCTGCTGCAAGGCAAAAAGTATTTTAGTGTTTTAGAGGAGAGGCTTTCTTTTTGGCCACATTGCACCATTGCTACTGGATTCCAGCTCAGCAAAGCATTTATTTGCATTTCTTTTGAGGAAGTGCGAAAAAACTTGCATCATGTTCATGTACTGCCAGCTCTTTTCTAGATGTTCCATATGGGGCATTTCCAAGGTGTGAGGAGAAGTTACTGGAGTGTTTCCAAGGTGAGAGAGGAAGTCGGTAGAGTGAACTGAAGTCCCAAATGCAGAAGAGTTTTTAGGAACCTGTTGCATGTGGTTTAGTCTGGGTAACTCTTCCTCCACTATGAGGATGGCAAGATCTTTTTGAGCTTGTTAATAACTGTGATGGATATTGAGCAATGGTCACTAAGGATAGACATTTGAAATATATAGTCCCTGGCAGTTCATGTCAAAGAGTTGATTGAGGGGGTCTCCAGCTCACAGATCTTAACTTAAAATCTTGGTGGAAGAGTAACAGAAGCTTTATAAGAATGTTAATGTTTTGCTGGGTTCAAGACAAAACAGCCAGGATGACTTGAATGACAGTAGTGCAGTTATTTTTAAATCATTCCAGAATAAAAGAATGCAAATTTCATATAGAATCCAGTGAGTAAAGAATAAGATGTTAAGAATGTCATTAGCACTAGTCAACACAGATTTAAGGGAAATTGGCTTTTCAAACAAATTTGCTTTTTTTTCCCCCATGGAATTACAAGTCTAGTTCAAAAAGATGCCTTCAGATTTGGACTTTCCTAACATGCTATAATACCTCATGGTGTTCTTATAAAAAGTTAACACTATGAAATAACAATAAAATAGAGTTTAAATTAGTTGAGAGAAAACTAAATGATAGGCCTCAAAAAGCATGTGTCAATGGGGAATTATCAGCAAATGGGAGTGTTCCAGACTGGATTCTGAGAAATCAGTATGAAGCCCCATTTTATTCAGTGTTTTCATCAATGATCTGGGAGTAAATGTGCTGATAAAAAGGGTGGATACACAAAGATTAGTAGAAGAATACAAAAAATAATTGCAGTTAAAAATTAATGTGTGGATTGCTCTGAAAAGTTGCATGCCTTCATACAAAGATATGTAGCACATATCAAATGAATCTGGGTATTTAGAGCAGCAGACCTTGCTTTCAGATGACAGGACTGTATCTGGAAAGCAAGTATAAGGTATAGTGCAAGTAGAGCTCAGATTTCCCAAGTGGTGCAATAGTAAAAATGGGCTTAAAGACCACAGCTGTAGGAACACAGCACTAAGAAAATGTAATGTGAACTGGTTTTCTCTCTCATATAGCGTTGTTGAATCCAGTTCAGAAATACTGTCTTTTTTCTGGTATCTACATTTTCACAGCTTGATGCAGCATTGAATACAGGAAAAGTCTGCAACATGACTTTGACGGTTGGAGAAAATGATTTGCCATGAGACTTCAAGATCATTCGAATTTATCTGAAAAGACTAAGGGGGGTGGGGGGGACGACTTGATTAATACACAGAAAAATTTTTGTCATTTAGAGAAAAAAATGAGGATGTTACAGAATGTTTTAATCTAGTAGAGAAAGGGACAGCGAGGTCCAAGACACAGAAATTGATGTCAGACAAATTCAAATTAGGCTTAGCCTTTCAAAAGTGAAGGTGATCAAACACTGAAATAAACTCTCTTAGGGCACGCTAACTCTTCATCACCTTCAGCTCAAGACTGGATATCTTGCTAAAAACAAAGAAAAAAATAAATTAGATAGGGAAAATTCACTGACCTGAGTACAAGGATAGCTGGGTGAAGATGAAAGCCCTGTGACATACAGAAGGCCAGGAGGAATTGTTTAAACCTCTGTTCTGACCTTACAGCATATGAAATCTACCAAACCTCATCTCTCTTGGAATGGTTTGCTTATTCCTTGCATTTCTCTTCTGCCATCATATTTCTATTGTAGAACTGTGTTGTACAGACACTGTTACACATATCAAGCAAAGAGAGGCAAGTGACATTGTTAGATGGATCTGAAATTTCTTTCCGTCTTCCTGTCTCAGTGCTGCCCTTCTTATCCTACTCCATGAATGTTGATTGAAAAAAGCAAAAAACCAAACCAACCAAACCAAAGAGATGATGTTTCAATAACTGAGACTACAACCATTTTGAGAAAGAATTTGTTTACTCAGGCATATTGATTACTACTTTTACCAGAGAAGTAATAGGAAGCATCTGTGCCCCAGTGCTGCTGAGAAGAGTATCTCTAATTGAAGATGTAAAAGTAAATGATGGATCACATGAAGTACGTGGGATTCTCCATGGGCTACAGGTGGATATCTGCTCCATTGTGGACATCCATGTGCTGCAGGGCCACAGCTGCCATACCATGGTCTGCACCATAGACTGCAGGGGAATTCTGCTTTCGTGCCTGGAGCACCTCCTCCATCCCCTTCCTCTCCTTTTTAACTGGCCTTGGTGTCTGCAGGGCTGTTTCTCTCACATGTCCTCTCTCTTTTCTCCAAACTGCAGTTGCTATTGTGCAGCTTTCCCCCCCCTCTTCTTAAATATGTTATCCCAGTGCCTCTGCCACCATCACTCATGGGTTCAGCCTTGGCCAGCAGTGAATTTATCTTGGAGCCAGCTGGAATTGGCCCCATCAGGCACGGGGGAAGCTTCTGGCAGATCCTCAGGGAAGCCCCCCCCATAGTCCTCTGCGACCAAAACCTGGCCATACAA
Organism: Sturnus vulgaris; assembly: GCF_052056855.1. Classification (NCBI taxonomy): domain Eukaryota; kingdom Metazoa; phylum Chordata; class Aves; order Passeriformes; family Sturnidae; genus Sturnus; species Sturnus vulgaris. The sequence goes on along the minus strand of NC_142244.1, from coordinate 24,844,687 downwards.
ACCCAGTACAGCTGAGTACTAGCAAGCATGTTTTTGTACTTAAATGTGAAACCAAGTGCAAAATGGGTAATACTGAAACAAGTGTTAGGAGCTGGGTACAGGAAGTCAGATCAGTGCATGTACCTTTCCTCCTGGCAGTGTTGTACATCTTATTCAGAACTTGAGAGCCTCTTTCTAAATCCAAGGCCACTTAGAAATTCAAAGATCTAATTCTCATTCCTTGTACCATTAAGACAGTGCCCTCAGTGAGAGAGCAGCCTATTTGGGCCATTGGAATCTGTCAACTTAGCATAAGCCTCTGTGCAAACAGAAGGCTAGTGCTGTGGTTCAAAGATGATAGTTGAACGAGATTTGCAAGTCAGAGGCTTGAAATTCCACAAAGGGAAGATCAAACAGCCTCTTGCTTTTAACAAGCATTTTATTTCTTTAGGGGACTGGACAGTTTTCATCCAGAAAATAAATGCAGAAATTTAATGCAGAAATTAAATGTCATCGTTGATACATATGACAAAATGTTATCCCTGACACACACATTGTCAACTGCCAGCTCATCAGCATATCTGGGAATCCATAGAGATGGTCCCTAAGTAGCTGGATTCAGAGCTGTTGTCAGCAAAGATCACACTTGGACCCTTGTCTCGAAGGAGACATTCTGATTTTTAGGGATAATTTTAGAAGTTGCTTCAAGCCTGTATGTTGTCGCTTTAACAGCTCAGACTACAAACTAGAGCCTACACACCTCTGAACTTTGTCACATTTAAATTTTGAATTTCCTCTCTCTGGCATCACTCCATTTCTAATGCTGATCTTATAAAGCAACAACTACCCTCCCAACACCTCCCCTTCCCCAGCCTGTGCAAAACTCAGGCAGGCTGGAGAATGATAATTCTGTATCACAACAACTTCCGAGTTTCTGAATTTTGCTTTTGATCCATGTTGGATTACACCCAAAACTCTTCAAGCATTCTAATGAAGCACAATTGTGTTAAAATGTCTGCTCTGCTTTTGGAATGAAAATGTTAAGTACTTGATTTGGGTCTCTCTGACATCTCTCAGATAGTGTTCTCAAGACTTGAAGTGTTTTGCCTTCCACTAAGAATCACATTTTGACCAGATAAGAGTTGATTTGAAATGTTCAACCAATTCTACTTCAAATTCTTTGGCCCTAGTAGTAGAGCTTGCAACTTACCTCATTGTTAAATAAATTGTCTTTATCTAAACCTCTGCATTGCACTGAAACAAGCTAGCAAGCAGATTCAGAGTGTGGCTTCTGCCTCTGCCACTCATCTCATAAGAAACGACCAGGTCTTGTTGCTGTAGGTGTGACAACCATAGCAATCCTTTGTCAAACCATAGTGGACCTACTTGGCTACATTCTTATGTTGATGGCTTGGTGTTGTAGGTTTTGTGCATAGAAGCTTTGGCTGCAGTCATCCTGAGTATTTTGAAAGTGATTTATCCATTGGTCTTTTATACCATGCCAGATGCAACAGTCAGCTTCTTCCAAATAATTTTTAAATTATGCTGCTAAATAACTAGCAGCTGCTACTGTCAGAAATAGGCAAGGAAATGCTGGGTTCTGCTATGATCCTAAAATGTCAACACTGACATCACAGTGTTTGAGATAGAGTTTCTAGAATGGTAAAAATGGACAGAAGACAGAATTCAATAGAAGGACTTAACATTGTAACCTAGCTTGCTCACAAGGACAGTAAAAGATCTGTCAAGTGCCTGAGGACATCTTATATAAGATTTAAAATGCCCTAGGTGTCTGCTTTGAAGCTGTTGCAGTTGTATCATTTTGTTTCTTTCTTAACTATATTCAGCTTCAGTTTAAAACCATTTTTAGGGTTTTTAGTCCATATTTCTCATTTTGATAGTCTGTGGCCCAGAGGCTGAGCTATCCCAAAATGACACAGTGTTTAATCAATCCCAAGCTGATTCATGATAATGCCCTTATTACAATTTTCAGCTCTTCCTAAAGGCTTCCTGCGTTCAATCTGCCCTGACAGCCTGTGGTTGATGTCACTGCGGAGTGGAATTGGGGAGCTAAACTCCCCAGTAGAGATGACAATGGAAAGAGGTAACATTTTGGATAAACGTACCCCCATCCATCTGTCAAGGCTGATGTGCAGCTGTGATGAAAGCCTCCAGCTGCAGCCTGCCAGCAGATGTTTTAGTTCAGGTAGCCAAGCCCTGCGCGGTCGGCGGTGGAGGCGTGGAGGGCAGGGTGCTGTGTGAGGCAGAGCACAAGCACTCTGGTGCCAAGGGATCTCCTGTGGTGCAGGAAAGCAGGGGGAATGTTTAAGTAGTCTTTATGCAAGCTGGATGAGTGCTGTCAAGTAGCTTTCTCAGTTCTTTCACCAATTTGTCTTGATTGCATTGACACTCTCTTGGCATCCATATCCCTTGATTATTTCAGTGAGCACATTTATGATGAGGAAGGTTTGTAGAAAGAGTAGGTTTCAGGTGAAGCTCACTGGCAACAAATTTTGAATTCACATTTGGCAATACCTGCACTCAAGATTTGCTGTGAGGAGTTAAAGATTCATTCAGGCAAGTGAGGAAACAAACATGGCAAGTGACTGTGGAGTTGCATCCAAACTGCTCAAGCTTTTACAACATACACCTCGCTGGGAGGCTCTTGCATTTAAACACTGAATTTGAAACTTCTGAGGGAAACCATAGACAGATAAATTTCAAACTGGACCAACTTAACCTTGCAGAATCTGGTTCTTGTTTGTAGGCAGAAGCATTTGAGGACATATATTTGTTTCTTTAATTTTGCGACTTTAAAAAGGGATGGAAATGTTTTTTTAAAAAAATCCCGAAGTATCGTGGAATCACTTGCAGCTGTAAATCTGTCCAATCTGTTGCTCATCTCAGGGCTAAGTACTTGCAAATTATTTATTTATTTTTGTCAAGCCATTGCAGCCTTCTGCCACCTTCTTAAAAATGTGGTTTAAGCATGACCTGTGGCCCTTCAGACAGGGGCATCATTTGCAGCATTGAGTGTGTAGGGTGAGTTCATTTTACTAGCATCCACTGCAAATCACTTGCTGGCTCTGCCCTTCAGCGATGCAGACACAGATACTTCCAGCCAAATCTCAACACCAGCTTCTTCACTGTGGGATATTACTTGTCCAGGGCAGAGTTCAATGATCTGAACTGGTAAAACAAAACTAGCTGTTTTGTTTCCTTTTAAAGATATGCTCTGTCACAAGGAAGATTTTTAATCCACTCTAAATTTCCTTATTTCCAAGTGTGATAGATGAAAAACACATATTAGGATGAGGCGGTTTTGCCTGTTCTGTCCCAAACTTACTAATTTTGGTGTGTCTTTCTCCTCTGTAAGATGAAGTCAAAGTAAAGATTTTTAATTTACTTATCACACAGACTTAATAAACTACAATATATGCACTTCAAGCACTACAAGGTAAAAGGGAAGAAAGGAGCTCCAAAACCCACAGAATATTTTTTTTCATGCTAGCTTTCCCTGTACAGTAACAGGATATAAGTGCACTTTCCATGGGAGTCATAACTGTCTTACTTCTAATTTAATTATTGCTGATTCTAATTTAATCAGTCTCTGTAAACTAGATGAGATAGAGTGTAGTCAGCCAATCATTCTTTTTCAAGGAACCCCACACTGCCATAAGGAATCACATGAAGAAATCCACAAGCAGAAACCCTGCCCTGAGATGGGCTGGGTTGTGAGGAGAGGTCACATCACTGACATGGCCCAGGCTGCAAGTAATGGTGCTCTTCAGCTTTGGAAAAGTGCCATCATCATTTATTGTGAATGAAACAATACAAACCCCTGTGTCCCAACTGTATTTCTGAAGAATGATATTATTTTGCCTCCCTCCTTGTGTCAAGCGCTATGTTCTTCAGGCTCCTTCTTAAATTCCTGAAGAGTGCTGATGTAATATAATAAGTGCTTAACTGCTTCCAGCCCAGAGCTGGCTGAAATCCTGGGCTGAATGTAGCAACACTTGGATCCTGGCACAATTTTTTAACACAGTATTTTGGGATCTTTTGGGGATGCTAAGTGCCATATGAATCCTGTGCATTATTGTTGAGTAAATTGTGTCAGCTTGTGAGTTAATTTCTAATTACATAACTATTTTATGTGGCATTAATAAAAAGTAATGTGAAGTTTTTCAGTAAACGATAATTTTAAGTATTTTTTTATTCCAAATGATTTATTAACTCTTTATTAGACCTATTTTAGACCTGAAGCCATTTTTAATAGTGCCTTGGCATAAAATTGTTGCATAGTTAGTAATGCTGTTGTCATACTTGCAAGCAATGTTTTTTTCTTAGAACAAATTAAAAAGGATTATTTTTTTTAAGAGACTATTTGATCTCAGAGGTAATAATAATAAAGAATAACTTAGTTCATTATACCTTTCCTATATTTGGTCATCCTTTGGAAGCCTGTTTGTATAGAGGTCACCACACCTACTAGTCTTCCTGTACAGCAGCTATTTCTAGGATGGAACTATGATATTTTTTTTCATTCACTCAGCAACTAATGAAGTTTGTGGGGGGCAAGTGATTTCAGCGTTGAGCTTCTGCCAGATGTTGCCACCCCACAGCAGGGACAGCTGAATGGCTCATGAAGCAGCCCCTTCCCTAGCACAGTTTTACAGCCAGCCTGGTAAAGTAAGCTAGCATCATTTTGATTCATGCTAGTCGAGTGAGCTGTAAAATGCAGCAGCTGACCCAGGAGCTGTTTGGTTGTCCCTTATGTGGAATCTGCAATCTCTGGGAGAGAGGTTTGATGGAGAGCTGCATTATATATAATGCCTCAGCCATCCCAGCTTAATTTGCTGATGCAAGTGTGCCAGAACTCTCTAACAGAGTAGGCATTTAGTGGAGGGAATGAAAAGAGGCAGAGCATATGGAGATGTGGTGGAATTGTTCAGGATGCTGGTGCTACACCTACACTCAAGTATATGGAAGGATGAAAGGAGAGGTATAGAACCACCTGAGAAGTCAAGGCTTCTAATTTCATCAGCCACAACATGGGTTCTAGCAATGTGCGCTGGAAGACTTTCTGGTTTTCTCTTTTTTTTGCACAGCAGCCCCCTGTGGTATCCAGCAGTCTGTTACTAGATTTGGTAGCTGCACATCCAGCAGTGCAGGTGTATTGTTTAGAGGTGTTGTCATTAAGTATTGATACAATTAAGCTAGGGAGGATATATAGAAGCATGATGTATTACTGCATCCATACCTAGTTTCTCATCAAAGGGGTTGAAAATCTTCACAGGTTCTTCCAGATCTGAACCTTGGGTCAGAATTTGTATGAGGCTTGCCAAGGTCAGGTCATTTACTGTTTTGGTTTTTGAAGTTAAAGCTTCTTGCCTGTAAAAGTCACATACCTTTGACTTTGTACAGAATACAAAATGCAGAATCTGAATGGGGAGAGAACGTTCTCTGAGTAGAATGATCCCTGGAAACACCCCAGGAAGCATATAGGCATCATGAGGGAAAGGCTGAAGTCTGTGATTGAGTGTGTAGGGTGAGCAGGGAAGAGCTCACCTGTAGGAGCAGCTGCCTACACCTTCTCTTTTATGCTCATTGTAAATAAATTGCATTTATCATTACCCGCACCCTATGTCTCCAGGCTTCTGAGGTGCTGAAAGCTCCAGTTAAATGGTTTGCCCAAAGAAAACACTGTCACATTTGCATAATATTTTCATAGACACCTAGCTCAACCTAAGCCTGAAGGGAGACAGGGATGTTCCCTGCATATTTTATATTCCTGTCCCCCATTCCCACCAAGCTAACTCTAAATTGTGGTATGGATATGAGTATAATAGAGAGAGAGAGAGATGGCTGAGAGGTCTGAATTTGTCTGGGGTGTTTTCAGACACTCTTAGTTTAAGAAGCACCTTACCCCCCATAGAAGACTCTGAAATAGTGCTATTTAGAAACAAATCAGCTTCCATTTCACCTCTTTTTCAGTATTCTCTTCTCTCATTCTTCATTACTAGGGACATCTGCATGAAAACAGAGTTTGGGTTTTTTTATATCTTGGGAGTTAATCTGCCTCTGCTGATTATCCCCTCCCTCCCCTCTCCTTCTGAAGTCATTATCTTCTGATTGCATTACATTTTCAGCCATCCCACCACAGGCTCTCTTCTCATCAAGATTTTCCAGCTAAGCAAGGAAAAGGATAGGTCAGCTTGTGGAGAGAAAACCTCAGGGAGAGTCTGGCCCTGGCAGAAGGGATGTTGGGGTGCAGTGTGTGTCACTGCCTCTCACAGCCACCATCACATTCAGCCACTGGTATTTCTGTAGAGGCACAGTGAACTCAGTCAAGGTTCTCCCACAGATGATGTTGGAACAAGAGCTGGAGGAAGTATTTTTGACGAGTATCTGCTGCAAAATGCAATGTTGTTCGTGTCACCTACCCTGCAGATGTTTGCAAGCTTGAATTGAATTAGCAAACTTGCATTACAGGAGTGGGGAGAATAACTGAAGATGTAAAATCCTTCTCATTTCCCTGAAACCAGAACTGGAAGCCTTAATTACGACAGAGTTACACTCAGTCTTGCTTTGGGCAAGTAATAGTTGTTTAACTGAAGTGGAACAGCTTCCTAAGGAGAAATTGAGGGAGATCCTTCTCACAACAAATGCAAACAAAATTTGTGTCCTTACTTTGAGTCAGAAGGTGGATTTTGTCATGGCCCTACTGTGTCGAGTTACAGCAGTGAAGTTTTGCCAGTTGGTCATACTGTGTGATAGAAAACAGTAACTTTCATCTCTTGAAACATCTTAACAGACTTAACAAATGGGGGAACTGTCCTGATGAGTATCGTTTAACAGGACAGGGCACAAGCTTTGCTAGGGTCACAAAATGAGCCAATGCAAACACTGAACACAGTTCCCAGATATTCTGTCTCTCAGGTCTGCTTTTTAAGATAACACCTGCAGAATGTTTATCCTGTCCGGAATCCATTGAACTTTGACTGAACACATTTAGAGGTTTAAAACCAAATTCCTATGTCTCCAGTATTTTTGTATTCATATTTTCCTCTTCATACTTCCTTCAGCTGGCAAACAAGACTCCAAAATAAACTGATAAAATTATATCTTAAAGGAAGAACTTGGAGTTCTTAATGGGACTCTAGATAGTGCACTTGGTGGACAGCTTTTCTAAGAAATCTTTTATCACTGAATGTATCAGCAGCATTGTTCCTTATCTCCTTCTAACTACATGCAAGTAGTGTCACAAAGACATTGTGTTTTTTTCCATTGTTCTACCCCAGCTCCTTCTTTGAAAATATTGCAAGCAATGGGAATAGGCCCCTCTTATTTCTTGTAGGAAAACTCACAAGTGCCCAAGGCAGCAACTGGGCAATAATGGCAATACAAAGCAAGTGACAGAGCAATTTGTAAACAATTTTGTACAGGGTGAGAATGACAACCCTTTCCTCCCAGACAGATGCCTAAGCTGTTCTGGTTTTCCCCAGGAGGCATTACAAAGGTAATTCTAACTAACAGCTCCAATACATGCACACACTTTGTATCTTTGGATAGAGGATGCCAGCAAATATTGAATTTACTTCTAGAATTAAGCGACCATGCAGTAGCATGTTATTGCACTTAATGCTGCCTCTGTACTACAAAGAATATCAGTGATAGAAATCAGTTTAAATGTAGGATGATCTGATTTCCCAGTATCCCATTACAGCTGGGAGCTCTGCAGTGTTACTTGACATCTCTAAGTCTGTAGGTACATCTGTCTCAGGATGTATTTGCAAGAGGATAGACAGCACAGTGGGTGGCTCGATACTTCCGTCCTTTGTCTGTTTCTTAAGGATATGTCAAGGACAAGATCATGATCTCGTTTCTATTTTAAATCATCCAGGTGAATTAATTTAAAAAGAGTTCAGGATTTGTGTTGGGTTTTGTCCCCTATGGGGATTTTCTTGGGATAGGAGTAGACAGGGTGACTTCAGGTATGCAAAAGACACTGCTTAACTTTTAACCAAGTATTTGAGTAGAATGGATTCCCTGTGGATACTTCCCAGTGTTGATCCATACTTAAAGTTGATAAGGGAGTTGGTTTGGTTACTCTCAGTTATGTATCCTTTGGGGAGATTAGGCAGAAAATAAGTCTGAGCAACAGCAACGCATCTGGTTATCCCAGCACATATCCTGCGTCATATACTATATATTATGTCTTTAAAAAAAAGAAGAAAAAGAAAAAAAAAAGAGAGAGAGAAACAGCAGAGGAATTCACATTGTTGAAGTTAGTCACTGGATTAAATTGCCATTTGTCAATAGAAATATAATTTGTATTATAAATTACTGCAGCATAACTCTCAGACACATTTTATCAATGTGTTTCAAAATATTTAATAACAGTATTTTTCAAAAAATAAGCACTGCCACTTGTTTTCACCCCACCTCTTTTAGAGTTAGTCCATTCAGAGGGCTTCCATCAGTGTAATAAGCCAACTCTGCAAAAATTCCAATGAAATAAACTATCACCAGGAGGATTAAAATCCATTGCCATAAACAAAGCCTTTCTTCCCTCCCCAGTCAATGGCCTGCTGTGTTGCTGCTAATAGGATGTACACAAGTTGCACAGAAAGGAATTTGTTTGCAGGCTCCTCCAGCTTTTTTGTTTGGTTTTCTTGATGGAGATGTCATGGAAGGATTCATAAAATATTTCACTGAGCTAAACATGATTGCAGAGATTAAATCCTTCAATCTGCAGAATGGGACTCATTCAACCTGTATGTTGGAAGAAAATTTTCATAGCAGAAATGGGTGAAAGGCAGAAAATAGGAAGGAAACCACAGAGAATGTGACTGCTGCCTTTATTTGGGACATCATTGCAGGCATAAAAAATGTCTTCATATTTTGCTACTGGTTTACAAATCTAATGGTTTCCAATCTTATCCTTCCCTCAGCCCTGGTTTTATCCCATAGTTCTTCCATGTATGTTCAGGCTGATTCCCTGCCTTTGCAGCCCTGCGCATCCCACACGCAGTCTGCCAGTGCATCACGATTATTTTATTTTTCCTTGTTTTGTAGGAAGTGTAATTTCCTTTAAAAACATGAATAATCATGGATATTTCTTTCTCTTTTTATTTTCAGGTAAGTGGCCGTTCCTGCTTTTGTCAGACTGGTGAATGATCAGCAAAGCGCAACTCTCAAAGGTAGTTTTTGTGGTATGGTTTCTTTCCAAGAACCTTGAAGTATTTTCTTCATCTGAGTTTGTACAACACCTCAGCAGGAGGTTTGAGATAAGTAAACTGGGATTTAACCAAACAATAATTTATTTTCTTTGATTTTTGTGGTTTAGTCTAGCCTACTGAGGTGACCAGAAATAAGGAGCTAAGGGTACCGTTGGAGGAGAGATTGTTCATGGATCTTCAACCACAAGGAACAAAAACATGAAGGGACTATGCCAGAATAGTTGTTTAGGCCCTCAGAACCATACAATTGACTTCAACAGTTTTGAAGTTTTTAAGTCTTATACTTTCAGTATTATACTTTTATTTGTTTTAGGAGGGTGGGGATGTTGTGAATCTGCAGTATTTTCTCTCTCCCTTCTCTTTTTCTTTCTTCTCTACATAAAGGTGTTTAAAATTATTAAAAAGAAAGTAATGACACTGTTTGTTTTCAGAAATGTAGAAACTGATCTTTAGGGAAGAAATCTTAATGACATAAGCACTATCAGTCATTGGGAGAAATATTGTCACAACGTGAGATTAATTTTACTTTCAACGCAGGGTTTTAAGGGTAATTCCATGGGAAGGAAAAAGACAAACTGCTTAGATGCAGAGAAACCCAATTCTCTAATACGTAAGACAATTTTGCAGGTCTCTGATTTGTTGCTTGATAATTTTTGATGCCGAATGGATAGTTATTTTCTAGTGTGACTAAACTATTATCTCAAATGAGTTAGTTGGGCACAGCTCTGAGTATAACCAAGAAATAAATGTAAGCCTGGAATACATTAAGTATCAATATTAATTAATGAGTCTCGGACACACACAGGAAATTGCCTTAAACCCCCAACCTTCTGAAAATATCTTCAAGTGGGATTACGGACATAAAGGATTTGATCTAATTATCACTGCTAATTTCCTTTATGATGGTGGTAGCAATGCTGTTATTAAAAAAGGCACAGTCAAGATTAGTCACCTAGTCTTAATGTTAATCCTTTATGTGTATTACTAATATTTTAAAACTAAATCTTTCAGAAATTATCACCACCTGTCCTGCTTCATAGTTTATTCAGTGCAGGCAATTAGATGGCTCAATTATTTCATCCTGATGTGCTGGGGTTTGGGTTTTTATTTCCTGAAGCTTTCTTCTCCTGAAACCGGCATTATTGGTTACACTTTCTCAGCCGTTTTTTTTTTTTGCAGTCTGAAATGCTTGCTGTACACCATAAGAGTAGGAGGCAGATAGATCGAAATTATTTAGCAAAATTATGTGTTTTTCCCCTCTAGCTTAGCTATTAGAGGTAAGCAAACTCTGTGAATTAAACAAAACCCAAGAAAATAGTGATGAGGGGGCAGGAGGGCAATCATTAAATAAAATTAAAAAAAAAAAAAGTAAAAAACCAGGCATCTGGAAGATAAAGCATCTTTATGCCCCTGATGTGTTGGGGGGTTTTTGGGTGCTTAGAGTAAGCAGTTGTGAGGCAGCCTGTGTCTCACAAGAAGCAGTTCCACACCCAGCACTTTTTTTACTGGGACAGTGCAGAGAGGTCTCAGAGGGGCAATGCAAGGTGTGGGCACTCCCCTGCACTGCACAGTGGAGGAAAGGAGGTGCTTGCTCCAGTACCTTCCTGGACAGCAGGGACTCCTAGCACATCACTCATCCTGCCTTAACAGGCCAAGTTATCTCAGAGGAAAAGCCCATGAGGGCTTGGATGCTCTGTGAGTCCCAGCATCTGCCAGAAGAATATATAGTGTGTAGAAGATTCCTGAAAGAACCAACTCGGCTCCCTCCCAGTCTTCAGCCTCGGAACAGAGAAAATTCAGCTGACAACCTGCTGCCTCTAATGCTAACACAGAGAAATGTTACCTATCTGTGCAGTTCATTATCTGGTCCTTGGATCTTAGTGAATAAAGTTGTTGCTGAAGAAATCCTATAGCCACCAATGTCATATTAGACAGCACAACGTGCTATCAGCTCTTAAATGTCCAACTCATCAACACAAATTGGTTCCTCTGAACACCAATCCCATGCAGAGATCACTTTTCCCTTGATGCTCCCTTTTTCTTTTTTCCCCTCTGTCTTGGTTTTCTTCCTTATGCTTTTTGAATGGTCAAATGATCTCTTCTTACATAGACCTTGAAGTATTTTAATTGGCATACAGACCTCATCTGGAAACGAGTATCTTTTATTGGTGCTTTGATTTGTTTCTAATGCTATTTTATTGACAATTGTTTCTGGGTAGTGATCCAAGCCTTGGCAGTGCTTTTACATAAACACATGATGCTTTGATTGGGGATACAAGTTTTGGAGATAGCTCTGTAGCTGGCAGGCTTTGATTCAGCAATTGTGCTAACAGGTACAGGACCTACCCTCTGTTTCTGACCAGAAAGCAATTTAAAAAGTACCAATTTTTAGTGAGCTATCTCATTGTTGTGCCTCAAAACAGCTGAGCAATAAAGGGCAACACAGAAATATGAGAAAATCTGGCAAATTCTTGTGTGACACCCTGCAAATTAGCAAACAGAGATGATAATAACAATATGAACAAAAAAGAGCAAAGATGGTGAATCACAACATGCACTCTATTCACTTACTTTAAAAGTTGCTAGCTTTCTATACCTTTCTAATTTTCTGGAGCAGATTTCTTAAGAGTAATAAACCTTTGGCAATCTGGCACCTCTCCCCTGTAAATATCCATCTTTGCTGAGCAGCACAGCAATATTATTGTAGGTAGAGACCTTTATGTAGAAGGTATTAATGAGCCTTTTGCAGATAAAAAGAGGTGAGGGAGGAACACTGGAAGTTTCTATCAGATTCTATCAGCTACTCTGTGCAGCAGAACACAGCACTATGTTTGGAAGGAAATGTGGGCTGTAGAAAATGGTGGAGGATGTGCAGGCGTGCATTTATCCTCTGTGACTTGGAGAAAGAAAGGATGAATGTAATGGGAGCAATCGCAAATGTTTATGTCTGCATGCCTATGCAGATGTACAATTAATGCTTGCAAACTCATATAGGTGGACACAAACATGTCCTTGTGTCACTCCATGGCACCAGAGATCTCAGAGAGATGAGGAAGGAGGCCTGTGTAGTTTACTCTTTCTGTTTTACAGACTCAGAAATTTGCGCACAAGTCGTTCTCAAGTCATTTGTCAAAGATCACCAAGGAGGCCTCTGGCCTTTGGAATCCTGAACTGTCACAGTATTCTCTGAGAAATATTGACAGCTGATCTAGGATCTTTGCAAACCAGGAAGTGAAGGAAGAGTACTCCTAACTATCATGGGGAAAGTGTGAAGGGTTTGTCTGGCATTCTTACACATTTCTCTCTCCCACTTCACCCCCTGTCCCCAAAGGCCCCAGAATGAAATAAATCACACATCTTTCTCTAAAAAAAACTGCTGTGTGCAAAAAACCCTCCAGTGATCTACCTACATTTTGAAAACTTCATAGGGGAAAAGGACTATAGAGTTACTACTTTTTTATTTATTTAGTCTTTTAAATGAAAGCACAGCTCTTTCAGAGATGTCTGGCACCTTCTTTAAAAATCTGACCCCCTTCTGATGTTTCTATTTCATCACTGACTCACTTCTCAGGGTTTTTTTTTCACCTTTTCAAAATGGATTCCATTCTGTTTGAATTCCCCAGGTTCTTTCAAAGAAACATTTCAAGCTTCTAAGACAATCTGCTTTTTTGATAGGGTGTCACTAAGAATCACTGAAAGCATTTTCCAATTTTTATACATCACCTATAGCTTGCTGAGTCCCATATTTCAGAAATGGCTTGTCTAAATCTCCCTGAAAAATGCTCTCCATGGATCAGGCAAACGGTTCTTTCTAGCTGCAGGCAGTGTAAGCTTCTGAAGTAGAAACTGAAGTAAAAAACTCTTGTCTGCGAACAGAAGAGGTATAAAGGAGCAGACACCTTTTTAGTATAAACAAGACTGAAACTATTTTTTCAAGAGAGTAGTAGATCTTCTTCCTCACTATGAAAATAGTACCAGTCATAGTTGTGTTCTGAGAGTGTTCATTGGTTGTGGAAGGTTTCCCCAGAAGGTTAGAGGTGCCATTGGATTTATCTGAGAAGCAAATGATCAGGGGAACACTGCACACCAGCTGCATCTGCCGCATCTTCAGACCCCCAGCAGTCAGACTTGAGCTCCTCGCAGAGATTTGTTTCACATGCTATCTATTATCAGTGGGCAGGGGTGCAGTCAGAAGAGTGGGTTGTCTGTCTGTCTACTGCCTGGGTTGTTGTTTTCTTGCACTTCAAAAACTCTCATTTCTGACCTAGCTCTCTTGCTGGTCCCTCACCAAACCTCGGGATAGCAGGTTTAGCTGAGCACCATGGGCAGCACTGGAACCTGCCATGGATGGTCTGTAAACCGGTTTGCTCTGTGCAGCAAGGCTCTGCCTTAATGATGAGTCAGAAGAAAAATGTTCTTAATATTTAATGTACAAGCTGAATGTCTAGTATGCTGTTATTAGTTACACATCACGAGGGGTGCAGTATTGGCTACCAGTCAATGCAGGTCGCTTCCTCCAATGTTCTCATTCTGCAGACTTAATTTGTACTGTATTTTTCCATTCACTGAGACAAATATCTCCTCCATTTAAAGGAGCTTTGTCAAAACCTTCTAGCTAAATCTTTAAATTGGTGTGCCTAGCTTTCAAGACCCCTTTCTGTGAGATGCTTGATTACTTTTGAGAGCAATTCTTCAAGCGGTAGGGCACTGCAATCTTTTAAAGAGGCTTTATGCTGCACCTCAGCCATGAGCCTTTATGGGAGAAAGCCCTTCAGGGTTGAGACATAGGGAGTAAGGGAAAGAGATCTGTGTTCTTTTCTTGCCTGAATCTGTTCTTACTGAACAAACTACTACTTGGTGTGCTTAAAGTGCAACTTTCAGACCGAGGCTGTGTTACTAAACCAGAAACAGAGTGCTGCTGCTGGATAATCCAGATTCCTGTTTGCAGGAGGAAACAACTCAGCATTGGATGCTATGTCACTGTTGGGTCACAGTGACCACACTGTTGGGTGGAAATGAGCTGTATCTCCAGCCTCATCCTGTGCTGTAACTGTAAAGACTCAGGAGAGACAGTTTCCCATGTGTGACCTCTTCCTCAAGCCCCTTCATCCACCAACATCCAAAGACAGAGCTTGCATGGTCGTGCTGCTAGGATTTTCAAATGCCACTCGCTGGGTGAGGAAGGATGGCTGCCCCTGACTTAGGCTCTTGTCCTGTAGCAGCCTGATGCAACTCTGTTCTTCAGGAGGATGAGGTTTTATCCATGAGTACAGGCAGTTCCCTCAAGAGTGAGAACAGTATTCTAGGCCAGTACCTTTTCTGCAGCCTGTGCAAAATAAAAGCTTTTCCAGGAAAGAATCTGGACAATTTCTGCAGTTCCCCTTGTACTCCTCCAGCATACACAGTCATTGGACTGGGGACATTAGGAGATGCATTTCTTCGTATTGTCCTGTTGTTTAACCTGCTGATACAACCTTCCCCTGAGGCCTCCTACGGCAGCAGATTCACTACATGCTATATTAAAAAAAAAAAAAAAAAAAAAAAAAAAAAAAAAGGGAAAAGAAGCCTTTGCATTCCTGGAAAAAGACCCATGGTATCTAAGTAAATTATTTTTCTCTTCTTGTTTATTTAATACTTCCTGGGAGCATTTGCCTCAGGGGCAGATTGGCTTCTTGTGAAAGGAGCACCAGCAAGACTTAGAGAGTCCCTTCTGAATTTGTGCAATGGCTTGTCCTTTGCTTTCAGCTGTGTTACCCCTGATTCCCAGCAGCACAGCCAAAATTAGAAACAGAGCTCATGAGTTTCTGCATCATTCATTCCTCTTGCATTAAATTGAGCAACTCTTGAAGTCCTATTTGCTTGGAACCAGCACCAATAAGAAGATGAAATGAAGCAAAAAAATTGTATTTATAAAGCATGTCTCTTCTTATGGCGTTCAGAAGGAAGCATGTACAGTTCTTTTTTACTCTGTTCTATTTACAAGATATACTCAGCTCCTGTTCATCTTGGAAAAAACGATGGCAAGAAAAGCAAAAAAGCCATACACAGGTAATAACACTTCTGGAGGGGATGCTGAAAAACAATAATGTATGAGTCCCAGCAGAAAGAGTTGCTTTTCTGTATGAGTATTAACCCATTTCCTTCCAATCACCTATATTTTCTCATCCCTGGCTGCTCCCAATTTTATGGTAGAGTATGTCTTTGAGGCACTTCACTGGGGCAATCTCTTATTCATCAAATTGGGGTCAAACTAACTGTAGGATGCCTCGCTTAGCCATGGTGCTCATCATTTTCCTTCATGCAGGAAAATAAAAGTTACCTTTGAAGTAAAAACTTTGAGAGAGAGTTATGTGACCTGAATATTCTTATTTTAAGACTACTCAGTCTTTTCTGAATCATCCTATTCTGACCACATAGTAACAGATTAAAAGATCAGTTCCACAGTGTCATGATTTTGGTATTTCTAAGTTTTAGCAAGCATGGTGGAATATAACAAAGATTATAAATGTGCATACAGGGCCATTTTTCTCATAAAAAATAAAAAAAAGCAATTTTGGTGCAGTAGACCAAAACCAACCCAATAAAATCATTGTGTGATGTAGCAGGGAGGGCACAGATATGCACAGAGCATATTTTGAATTAATTTATTAGCGTTATCATGAATATTCTTACAAATCATGTAGTTCTATAGAGCTCCCGTGACATAATCCTTCAGACTGTGACCTGGTGCGCACTGGTGTCGGTGGTAACTCAGTAGATTAAGTATGTAAAAAAAGGTTCAAAAATGCAGTAACTCTTCTCTCAATTGAATAAAAGTGAAATGTTCTTTTGCACTGGAATTAAGGTCATGGTAGTTAAGGATCCTGGAGCATTTTTACCCACTTCAGAGCTTGTGTCCTGAGAGAGAAACAAAATTTCACTTAGGAATAATTGCATTTATTCTTTCTATGCTCTTTTTTCTTTTTCTTTCTCTTCTATACCTGCTATGGAGGTCCCTGTCCGTCTTACTGCAGCAAAGTAGACACGTTTCAATAAATGAAGCGTGTGAAGTTTTCAGAACAGTCTATGAATTCTTGGGAAGAAGTATCAATTCTGGCTCTAATACGGATGCTAATAAGTTATATGCATATTTTTTTAAATTGCAATCAGAGTATAAAAATTTTGCTGTGAATTGTAAAATTAGCCAAAGCTGCCTGGCATGTCGCTGCTGCCTTTTTCTCTTCCACATGACATATTCTTAACTAAGTCAATCATTTACATGGGCTTTAAATTTAATTTAAATGTAATGAATTTAAATTGGACTTTGCTCTATTTCAAGGTTGTTGGGTTACTTTTCTGTGATTTAACATTCAGCACGAGGGATTCAGCTTCTGGATTTTGGTTGCAACTGCTCTCCCTCACTCTTAAATTCCCTCCTCCTTTCCCCCTTCCCCCCCTCCCTCTTATCATCTTTCCACAGCAAATCCATCTACACAGCCTTTAACTGACTTGTAGCCTAGGAAGGGTGCACGGACAGGGGAAAGGGGGCAGCACAGCCACAAGCTGAATGTATTAGGAGTGTGAGGATTACTGGTTGGAGCCAGCAACAGAAAAGCATTACAAAAAAATCAAATAGATAAATTTTTGGGAGGAATCATGAAATTCTCCCTGCACACAAGTGCCTATCTCAGTAATCATTCTCTTCCTCAATCAGAATCTCTTAATTCTCCACCCCATCCCTCCTCCATCAAATCTCCAATACTTCTGAAACAAATAAAATCAAAAATTAACCTTTCAACCATGAAATATTCCTTTACTATGGTATGTCCCCTCTTAATCTTTCTGCTACAAGACATGAGGCAAAGACTGCTCCATTAGTGGTACTGGACTTCTAAATTTTCTACAGTTGCTCATGTGTGTCTTTTAAAGATACTTAAGTCCATTTCAACAGGAATCTCATGATGCCTTTTCCCAGACTCTGGAAAAAGGAGATACCAGTCTGTGACAGACTCAATCTGGAAGAGGTTCTATTAAGCTCTGGGTTGTCTTCCTACCATGGGACAGACAGATGCTACCTGTTGATAGGCAATTGTGCATCCTTGGCGATATTTAGGGAAGCTTTTCTTTATCACATTTGAATAAACAGGAATGCAACTAGTCCTGTCTCAAAAGCAAAGAGTCAAGATGAACAATGTGAGAAATTCTGGGCAAAGTTAGGGGATTTGAATTTGAAATTACTCAAAGGGCGAGAAAGGGAGGAGTTTTCCATACCTTATGGACTGTGTCTCACAGAACCTGATCCCAGAACTGTTCTTGCAGAACTGGAATGTATAAACAATATGCCTTGGGTATTCTGCTTACATCTGCAAAGTCTTGCTTTTTTCCTGCTTGGTTTTCTTCACATTTTATGTTCCTAACCAAACGTGTTCCCACACCTGTGTCTGCTCCTGACAGTGCCATTTAGTTTTATTGATACCGAGCAGGGTCATAGGCATTCAGTATGTATTCACGGATTAGAGCCGATGATTGAACTGTGGCTGCTCTAAGTTACATCTTTAATGTGATATTGGACCAGAAAAAAGATCTGTTGTATTCAGTAGCCTGACACCAGCAAGAGCCAAAAATATTTTTCTAATACCAAAAGAGAGAAAAGAAGCCTAAGTGACCAAGATGTATTTGAAGCAGGGTCTAGCACCCATTTTCAATGTATGCTGCAATCAGTAATGGGGAAAGATGGCCCCATTGCACTTCATAGTACCCTCTCTGTGGACTCATATCTCTCTAGTTACTTTTCTCCCATATCAATTTCCATGTTGTGTCACATTTTCTTTCTCCTAATTGAAGCTGGCATTAACTGATACCATTCTGCTTTCTCCCTTCTGAAAGTCGTCTTCACCCTGGAGTAAGGACTTATAAATGGACCTATAAACACTAAAGTGTGATATGTCTGCTTTCATTTTCAAATAATAACTGGGGTGCTACTGCCATGAAACTCAGTACCAGCTCTTCTACACTGGCTGCAGGCTCACAATGGGTTAACAGAATGCTGGTTGCAAAGCACAGAGAAAATATAGTGGTTCAATAGTAATGAAGTAACAATGTACTAGCATAGCAAAAAATGGAGTGAAAATTATAGCATAGCTGATTCATCACTGTGTTATTCTACTTAAACCGGTACTGATTCAGAGCCAGCAACTTGGAGAGGTTATTAGAGTCTTTATGAAGTTTAGAGCCATTTACCAGTACACACTCAAATTAATTTTGTTTCATTATGGCCATGATAACCTTATGTGCTTGAAGATAGTGACTTGGGTTTTTTTTGTTTTGTTTTGGATTTGTATATCTTTTTGCCTCTTGAAGGAAAAATCTGTGGCTGGATTTCTATGTGCCTCTGCCATACAAAAACTGATTTGGATAAATATTATCAAGATCACAGCTGTAAACCTGTAGCAAGTTGTAGCATCATGGGATATGTGTAGCAACTTCTAAAAGTATTTTATCAGTTCTGTGCACTTGTAAATGCAGCAAGCCTTTCTACTCTGTGTCATTCTTGCCATATAATTAGACATACTTAGAGTTTTCTTGATCTAATATTTCTGAGAGTTAGGTAAATAATTTATAGGATATTCTCCACAAATGGATACAATGTGAATTCAGAGCTAATCTGCTCCTCTGGAGGTACATAAAATTATCAAGCTTGTACAAGAGCAAGCTAATTAGGAAGCAATCATCATCAACAACAGCTGTTCTTAGCTCATTGAAGGACGGAGGCTTTTCTTGCACATTCCACTCATCTATTTCCTCTTCCCAGCTTTCCATGAGACAAGCATCTCCAGAGCTACTCCTGTGCAGAAATTCCTGTCACTCTCAGTTCAGTGTTTCTGCTGTCTAAAGAGGGAGTTCACTTCTGCAGCAGTTTGTCCGCATTTTGGTAAAGATGGATGCATATGTGGAGAGTGGTGGAAGGGGAAGGACGGGTGAAGTGTCCAAAGCATGTTTTTTTTCCCCACTGTCCCAAAAATGATGAGTGTATATTTACGTAGACTGCAGTGTTCTTTATATTTATATCAACTCTAATATTTCAGCCAGGATGAAAACTAAAAAGCACATCAGAAAAACGAATTATTTCTACAGAAGTACTGTTAAAATGCAGAGTCTGGGAATGTTGCAGTCAGCCCTTCACTGGCCTCACCTTTGTTCTTTTTAACCCCATTTGAGCAGGGCTTGGCCCATTGGGCCAGAGATATATCACCTTGTACCTCAAAAGTGGATAATAGCTCTCCAACCTGAAGCATGCATGAACTCAGCAGATACCCTTTTTTCTTGTACTCCCATCACATCACATGATGGAAAGCCAAGACAGGTATTCTTTGTTGAAACCAATATTACCTACTGATCCAGTGTTCCTGCCTCAGTGCCCATGGAAGTGCTTGCTACTACCAGAGTCTTTGAGTTATGCAGGTGAGAGATAGAGAAGTAGGACTCAACAGTGGAAGGTCTGCAGAGAGGGAGAGATGGAGAATGGGACAATGGACAAAGAGGTTTTCATGATCACTGAAGTCCCAACTCCCTCATATTCTCCAGTAAATCAAAGAGCAGTGAAATTCTGTGTGGGGAGGGAATGACATGTTGGCCACAAGGCTGGAGGCACATGCTGCTGGAGACAGCTTTTATCCTCAGGAATGAATGACTGGAAAGTTTTTAGAACAGGGTATCCACAAATGTTATGATGCTTTTCCACTTGATTTCTACTTTTGGTCTCATCAGACCACCCATCAGCCACCAAAGCTCTGACCCCAAAGAAGGACAGAGTCTCACAGAAAACTGCCTGGAGAGCTGCCTGTGGCCATCTCCATTTCCTATTGCTCTCCTTTCACTGACACAAAACAAAGAGAGTTGAGGCGAAGAAAGAGCTGACTATCAGTGGAAAGACTTGGAGAGACCTTGTGAAAGGTAGGCTTCTCCTTGGCAAATGGTGTTGCCCGTCACCATGTTTGATCTTTCCTATGGTTTTTACATGGCTGCCTAGCAGAGGACTACTGCTGGAATTGGACAGAGATGCCTGGGGAGTTAGTAGGCTTCTGCCACCTTGTTATCAGCAGTGGAAACAAAACACAGATCAATGTTACTGGTTTTGCCTTGCCTTCCACCTCAGGAAGGAGGAGGCAGAAGCTCCAGAACAATGGGGTAGCCGCAGCTTTCCTTTCCCTTTGTAGCACCTGATGGAAGTCATCTCTTTAGAGGCATTGTCCTGTATTCAAGCCTAGTTTTCATACACAGTGGCCTGCTGGTACAGAGCCAGCTATTTGCCACCACATTATTGCAGAGGGGATATTCAGTCACCCGCAGACTCAGGAGATGCAAAAGAGGAGACTGAGTTTGGGGAGAGGAAATATGGGTGTCAGAAGGGGAATTCAGGGTTGGCAAAGCCTCTGACAGCTTTATAGATGAAACCGCTGCCAGATGTTAATTGTTTTCTATGTAGTTTTCAATTGATCTGTAATTTGACTGTAGATTCCAGGCTTTTATAATAAATTGTGTACAAAGCTAGCCACTTAAGGAGATAATAAAGACTCAAAGGCAGACAGAGGCATAAATTTGCACTTATCCAAGAGTAAGAGATGAGTTAGGGCCTCTATGGCAGTCTTTTTTTCCCCCTTCTTCCTCCCTCCTTTTGTTCTGTAGGAGGGGCATGAGGGAACCAGAGTTTCTGTGCTCTGCAGACAGACGAGAGAAGTTGAAGGTCAAATCCCAGCTGTGCTGCAGACACATTCCTTTTGGTGGAGATGCCTCAGCATTCATTTAACTGGCAGATTAAAGCCCCTGTTTGCTCTGATGGTGCAGGAGCCTTTTCTCTGATCAGACTTTCTCCTCTGTCTTGGTTCATTTATGCATATCCATACTCACTGGTGTGTCCATCCATCTACTTTTTTGCGTTATCTCTGCAGCAGCTGTTGTTTTCACTTACTGTGGTAGAAGCTTGCTATGGTAATAAGCTACATGGCTTAAGTAGAATGAAATAGTTTTCCCTGAAAATATTTTTTTTCCCCTATGAAAATGTTCTGAGTAACTCAGTGGCTTTTCTTTATATTCTTGCAGGAAAACTGCATGATGTGTGGATGACATGATGCTCTGAGCAGTGTCAGGGCTATGCGTAGTGATACGTTGCATAAAACTACTGACATGAGAAATTGCATTAAACGAAGAGAATATTGAGCAGGAGTCACTATGGAGCTCCACAGCTGAACTCACCACTGGTATCAGAGACTGAGCATCAAGTCCTGGGAACGGGTATTTTTCTGATGGCTTCAGCAAAGCCAAACTGCTTATATGGCCCTTTCCCACTGGTTCCATGAAGGCTGACAGTGCGATAATATAATTTGCAAGACACTGAGAACAGCCACTGTGCTGCTGGATGGTTCAAAGGCCTCTGCAGGAGGCACTCCCATTCTGAAATGGTGGAAAGAGCGAGCATCCTCTTTTCTTCCTCCCTGCCATGCAGGGTCAAACCTGTGCAGCAAGTGACTGAGAATGGCCAGGTTCTGTCCCTGCTGCCCTGTGATGCTGTGAGTGCATCCTTCTTCCCAGTGCTATGTTACTTCTTTCATACTTAGACATGTCTATATGTTCCTTACAGCTGCTTCCAGGTTTGTCTGCTGCCACAATACCCACTGCATTTAGGTTATACTTAGAGTTGTTGCTTCAAAGGAGTGTTAAGGCCTGGCAAACACTTTAAACCCTTCCTTCTATGGTTCTAGTTAGAGGTTGCTTTTGTGTAAACCCCCCTGCATGGCAGTGTACATTTCAGAGACTGCATGAGGCTCCATATTGGTGCACGAAAGCATTTGCCTGCCACTGACAGTGTGCATTTCTCCTCATTCCTGTCTGAAAAAGCACATGGGTAAATTTGCACAGTTTTTACACCTTATGACAGATTTTTTCAGCACTTCTGTGATTTTCAGCTGGCTTAGTTGAGGTCTCTGGGTATTTGTCTGTCTAGGTGTTGGCACTGTTTGGTTCCTTGTCTGTAAATGGCCCCACAGCAATTTTCAGTTTTGTTTGCCAAAAGATGTAAGAGGTGCCTGTGTAATCTGCTGGAATGTGTGCCCATGTGTGTTTGCAGTAGGCTCTGAGGATTTTACCCTTTCACGCTCTGCCATCTCAGAGCTCTCCGAGTGTGTACATGAACATGGCTTCCCTGCCCCATGACTGTAGCACCCTAAAAGAACAGGATGCCAGCCAACTGCTGGCTCACAATGTGGTGTAGACTACATGTCACATGGGATTAGCTTTTCTGCTGTAGTTTACTATGACAAGCTCTCCTTCTGGGTGCACAGATCTGGAGCTGAATACATGCAAAAGAGCAAGGTGATGGGTACTCTATTTTGTGTATAGTTAGAGTCATGCATGTTACCCTGTGATGCTGAGTAGGAAATCCTCAGTGAGATCACTTAAAAAATGTATGTTTTTAGTTTCTCTTCAGTTGCATAAAACATTATTACACTGAGGTTGTTACAGCAAAATCAGTTTCCCTGCTGAAGGGGCAATGAAGAAAAGTGAAATCAAGAACAGTTTTTAATGCCTGGGTGCACTAGTGGGATTCTCAGGGCTGCAAGAGCCATGGGACTGCAAAGCCAAGCAGGGCACTGACAGAGCTGGTGGGGAACCTAGTTCTGGAAGAGCTGGGACAGGGGACTGCATGAAAGCACAGACAAAGCTGTTGTGGAGAAATGCCTTTTTAATGTGTTGTGGTCTTCTTGTTTATTGAACTGTTACATTCTCCCATACCAGTTAGAGCATCCTGCTGACAGATAAAGCAGTGAATAGGTAAGCCCCGCAAGCTCAGATATGTCTGGGTATAAACCCTCTCTCTTTCTCCCTCATGATCAGCCTGCCTCAAGTGACCTATTATGATGCAGGAAATTGGCCATTTCATGGTCTAAGATAACCATTTCTGTAATGGCTGAAAGGCTCACAACCATCTAGCACTCACAGTTCTATTGGCTTTTCCCCTTTTGAACCACAGCATTGGTCTTCACCATTTGGCAATAATTCACTACATCTGTGTTTATCTTCTCATTGTGTGATCCTCAGAAGCAGGAAGTGAGTGAGAAAGGATTGCTCAGGTTTTTTGCTGCAGACACAGACAAGGTAGGTATCGAGTTGCAGAATGTCTTACGTCTAGTGTTTTTCCTCTCTCTCCCTGTTGCCCTCTCCTCCTTCAGGGTGCCTTGAACTTGTCAACATGTAACACTTGGAGCCCCGTGTTTTTCAATACACTTGTGGAGGGAGTGGCTCCCTGCCTGGGGAATGACTGACATATAGGGGGTGTGGGTTATCAGCCCAAGTGAAAAGGGGTGGTATGTAGGTGTGTTTTTACTTCTTTCTGCCTCTGGTGGAAATGTCTGAAAGAGAAATCATATCTCAAGGACATTCTCCTGACACTTTGGAATCACTTAGCCAGCTGGAGAGGAGCTTGAAATATGTCCAGTTCAGCCACGCCCTGTGATGAGACTTTACTCCTGCTAAAAAGACAAGTCACCGTGAAGTACTTGTTTGAAGAGTTTCAGAGATCAGTCCCCTTCCCTGCAGAATCAATGCCTCTTACTCTCGAATCAGCAGCTCTCCCAGAGAGGTTGTGCAGTCCACTGTCTTTGGACAGTTTCACTCCCCTGAATCTTCTCTATACCCTGTTTTAATTAAACAGCCTAATCTTCAAGTGACCCTGTGCTGTGACGGCTGCTAGAGGACCTGCAGTGTCCAGACATGCATAATTACTCACTTCAGAGATGCTGTGCTCAGCCATCCAAATGAGGATGGCCTTCACCCCCCTTATTTGCAGATTCCAGTACCTTTTCTCCTGTGGTGCCAGGTTCAACCCCCTGCAAGTGGGATTTGCCCCAGGCTGGCTGTCATTAAAGCTGTCTTCTACCTGCAGTCCTTCATGTCATGCTGAGGACTCCTTCCCTTTCTGCCTGCAGCAGCCTCAAGTTCTCTGGTGAGGGTCCACAGTTGCAGGGCTGAGTTCAAGTTACTGCTCTAGTTCAGTGGGAGGTTTTGAAGCCCTGGAGGATTTCTTCTTGGCTGAACGATCCATCAGTGCAAAGTTAGCAGCCCCATAGCTTGAGGGTATTCTATCTTTCAATGGGGCAGAAGAAGAGGCTATATTGAACATCTTTATCAGGAGAGAATTGCAGGTTCCACACAAATGTGATGATCTGCTGAGCATTTGTCTGTAAAAATGTTAGTTTATTAGACCTCGTATCTCAAGGGCATTTCAAGATCTCATTTAAAACTGAAAGAGACTTTACAGGTGGAAGAAGGAAGAGTTGCCATCGCACTGCTGTTGAGATGGTCTGGTCCTTGCTGGATTCCTACTGCTTCCCATCCACACAGACTGGAATGCTCAGGGGAGAAGAAAACACTCTCTCTTTATTCGGGAAAGTTGAAAATCCATAAATAAATAAATAACTCTATTCCCTTAATATTCTACACTGGATTTCTATGAAGGGAAAATGAAAAGGGGAGAATGAGCAAATCATAGAGATTGTCCTGTGCAGCATATATCTGCCATCCGTCCAGGCTTCTAGGTGGTGGGCCTGCACATGAAATGGCCTTATTTTCTCTCTCACGATTTTTAAAGTGTTTTTGTTGCACAGAGCTGAAGCATTTTTTAAAGACTGCTTCTCAGGAGTGCTCTGTAGATGGCATCCATGTGTCCTTTTCCAATAACGGGATCGGCGATGAACAAGTGGAGTGCCATTGCCATCTGCTGGCAACGGGCGATGTTGCTGTTCAGTGTGTAGGGCTTTTTTTTGGTTTGTTTTGGGGGTTTTTGTTTTGGTTTGGTTTTTTTTCTTCTTTTTGTTTCCCCAGCTTTAAGGCAGGTGAAACGCTGTAAACAGGTGTCGTCCCCGGGTGTTTTGGTTGCTGGATGTGTGGCAGGATGTGTGTGGGATGGCATCTGGGACTGGTGAGTCACAGGTACATGTACATGGACCCCATAGGTAAAAATTCTATGAGGGAGATAGGGGCTGCTTTGTGAGAAATTACCTGTGCTGTAGATAAAGACTGAACCACCATTTTTATTAGTTTCTAGCACTGGGGGACTGCATTTGCTTCCATTTTTTCTGTCCTGAGCTCTGACCGTCATTAGTTCAGCACATTCCCAATCAGTTTCCTCATTCCGAGTGCTCCCCATTTGCTTCAGGCAGAGCATTGCTAAGCAGAAACACTTTGCTGAAGGCTCTGACAAGGAAAGCCAAAGAGCACGAATGTGGAAATTGCCTGGAGAAATGGAAAAGGAAAGATAAAGGAATGAGGAAAAACGGCTGATTATGGTAGGGGATTGGAAATCATGTGGTCTGGATTTCTTTTTCCTGGTTTGCATTTGATTGTGAATTGTTTCATAATCACCCATAGCTGAATTTTCATTGCCCAGCACAGAGGATAGAATTCATGCACTTTCAGTCTTGACCTCTTCACATTACAATGTAGGAAGGCACAAAAAATTTCCCTAATACTCTTTTGTTCTGTAAAGCCCTTTAAAGGATCCACTTGAATTCAGTAAGAGCAGCATTTGAAGCCGTATCTGTTCCCTATGCTGCAGCCAACAGAGAGCAGCATAGTTACACACATCATGCACTCTCCTCAATCCAATGCAGTGCACAGTGCTTCCCTGTGACTGCTCATCCACCTGGTACTGGCTTCCCCAGCCATGCTTTTGGTTGTGGGTGCCAGAGTAAGTCCCAAGTGCTGCACCCACTGTCCCCTCTCTGCCAGAGAAACATGCTGGGCCCAGGCATTGGTATCTCCCAGAGAAGACTCCTTCATGAGCATCCAAGTGCCTATTGGCTGTGGGAAGCTCTGCTTCCAAGAGGGAATTTGACTGCTCCAGGATCAGTAAGGTAGGATGAAGTAGGGGAGACATTTTTCTGTTGTTGCAGGGTATATTGCTCACCTGGCAGGTTAATCTTGCTGGTGACACTGTAAGTAGCCACTAAGGATACTGCTGTCTGCATTCCATGAGTAGTCAGAGCCAAGAGACTGCCCTTCTGCTGGCAGGAAGCTGCACAAGCAACACAACGATGGGTAACACGAGCCTGAACTTGCCTGCAATGGGAAGCAGGACTCCCAAGGCCCATAGAACCTGAATGTAAACACAGTGAGAGGATCAATCCCAGAAGATGGTTTGATGGGCTGAAAACAGAGGCCCTGCATGGGGCAGTGTCTGCACATTTCCTCCTGGGCTGGCAAAGTGGTGTGGCTGTGGTATGGAAATGCTATGCTAGAGCAGGTGATTGATGCAGGAATATATCCTGGTCTGGTGAACTGACAGGAGAGACTTTGAGAGGCTGGGTATCAACCACTGCAGCATCCTGCGTCAAGTGGGAAGACAGCTCAGGAACTTTCTGTCACAGAGGTAATGTTGGCCCAGTGAGAATAGCAGCATTGGCAGAGCACTGTTACCAATGCCAGGTTGAGCTTTAACTAAGACTTGGGCTGGAAACAGTGAAAATAACCTTCAAAGCTTGCTTATTGATTCGCTTGAAACAAATTTGGCAGCAGACTATGAAAATGTTTGCCATCTCTTTTATTAGGGAGTTAAGCTAGGTAGCATGAGGCTTTGTTCTGTCATATATTTGCCATCTGATAGAGAGAAGTCTGTCTGGGCTTCAAGCCCATTGCTAAAACGGGGGTGCCAGCAATGCCTGAGCTCTTCAAGACTGTTGTGTGGATGAAAAGGTGGGAGTATGGGTGCTTGAATACCTGGGTAACTGAAAGGTGGGGGAACATGGCATAAAGGCTTAAGGAGGGAAGGGAAAGAATGCTCGTCAGAGGGTGGTACACTCTTTCTCAACCTTTGTGATAAATCAGGTCAGATCTCCTGACTTGTGATCTATCAGGTGGATGTGTGAGAATTGCCTTAGCAGGCTTTGGTTTTGAAGGAAAGTAAGTAAAGGCCACAACTTTGCTGATACATTATTGTGCCACACCTCATTTGCTGGTATTAGTGACTACAGTCATCCTGATACCTTTTCCCGATCTGTAAAGGCTGGGATGGGCAGGATCCACTTCCAAAGTGACAAAATTCTTCCCCTGTGACTGCAGGCATAGCCTCAACAGGGAAACGGGCTGTGTCCCCCTCTGCTAACACACATACATACACAAGCCACAGAGAATTAGTCAGATGGTTTCACTTGAAAAAATAAAAATCATAAAGCCATCTGCTCTCCTGTTCTGGGGATCATGAACTTGACTTCTTGTCTACTAGCATAAATTGAATTTCACAGAGTGCAGGCAACGCATGTATGCCCCCAGTTTAGAAATCACTAGGCCTCACTGGGGGCAAGAGGGTTGGAAACATTTCCATCACTTGAGTTTTCTGTGGCCAGACAGTGCCAGAATTTGTTGCCATAACCCTTCCATGTGAGACAAATAGCCAGCCAAATAGCTATTAGTTGTGGTAGAGCAGGAGCTGCACAAGGCTGCAGAATGCCCAGCTGCCTGGAGCCTGTGTGTGACAGCAGAGGGAGTGCTCACATCGCTCTTGGAGAGGGATTTGGCTGCTGCTCTTTCCAAACAGGTACGAGGAAGGGAGAGGGTACTGCTTAGGAGATGAGTTAGACACTCTTGGAAAAAGGCATCCAATCCTTGAGCAGTGCCTTAGATGGTCGTGTGTTAGACTGAGGTGACAGAGGAATGACATTGTCACAGCAAGCAAAGAGACCACCCTACAAGTGGAGATGAGGTGTTTGCCTAGTTGGCACAGAGATGAACACAATACCTATGGATCATATACTGGAAAGGCACCCTGGGCAAAAAGTTAGTGTTTAGGGCAACCCTGAATAGGGAGTAAATAGAGCTTAGAAGCCAAAACCCTTCCTTCAGCACTGGCTTGAATATGCAACTTGGACCTGATTTTGTTCTACTCCTTTTTTTTTAGTTTGAGCTATGTGATTATCTCAGGAAAGAAGTCCCTGGCTGGAATTGTAGTAGAAAACATAGCAATCAATTCAGCATTGCAACCTAATGTTTACTTTGTATTTTTAGTGCATAATTGTTTAGTTAGCTGTTGCCAGCACTCATGTTTTGTTATGAGGCTTGTTGTATTCACCATGTTTGTGAAAGCCTTGCTGTTGAAGTCCAGATTTTTTTTTCTTTCATTGAAGCAGCATGTTTCTGGCCCTTGTGTTTTTGATGAAGAAAATGGAGCTGAAAGATTAAAAAACAAGGGGGCTAATGAAAAGAACCTAACATTTATTATTTGAAAAAAACCCAAAACTTCATGATTTTTAGCTTTGAGGGCCTGACTCCTGACTTTTTTTGTACTGCAGTTTTGGTAATGTGGCACTGAGAAAACACATTGTGAATTGTGTTGGTTTCCTAGGAAGTTGCTTTCATCCATTCAAGATTATGCAAACGTACCACATGACTCTGGTATTCAAAAAAGACAGTTGTAAAATTTCAACTGCTAACAAGTAAGTTGAAAATTATAGATAGTTTCTAAAGAAAATAAACAAACAAGATCCATCAAGACAAGCCCTGTTCAACAAAAGCTTTAAAGCACGGACTTACTTTTATGCAAAGAAATTGTCCTTTTATGCAAAGAAATAATCCTGCTGACTTCAGTGAATTGTGTTGTGTTCATACACAAATGATTCTGAAGAGAAAATAGGCTGGAGGAAACAAAACTGGGAAGCGCCAGTGGACAGTTCATGAATTGGAAAAGGTAGAATTAAGCTAATAAATGATTCATTCAGAATTGTTTACACAGCTTTAGCTAGCATCAGGAGGGAAAGAATGCAAATGGGGCTGATTATCCAGATTCACTTTGTGTCAGTGAGTTGTTCTTGGCTCAGGAACTCTCCCTATAAAGGGAACAGTTGAACACTCCATCATTTGAGAACATTTATCGCAGAATTGGACAAAAGTCTGAGAATGCACTGCAGGAAATCTTCATGGCTGAGCAAAAGGCTGAATTCCCCAGGTGCTCTCCCTTATCTCCTACAATGCCTTAGTGTTGGTAACCATGCAGATTACTAGAAGAATTGCCTGAATGGAATTGCACTGAGGGAATTCTCCCATAAGAGTTGAACACAATAAGGGTTGCTAATAAAGGTACAGCAAAGTCCTTGTCAAATAGCTAACTCTTCTTGCAGGAAAAAAAAATAGCTAAGCAAAACTAAAAATATCTGGTTGATTCCCTAAAAATCCTTACCCAGCTCTGCCTCAAATAAGGATTTTGGGGGCTGGATACTACCCCAGTTCTACTGACAAGCTGCAGGAAAATCAAGACAAACTCCACACCAGCTGAATTTCCTGTTCCTCAGTACCATTTAACAAGCAGCCCACGCCAGGCAGTACGGAGACACAGCAGAGCAGCAGCAGGTAGGCCTGTCTGTTTTATAAGCTGTGGCAAACAAGGACTGTTAGTCAACTAGAGGACAGAGATTACTCTTTGTGTGTGAGATACGTTTAATTAGGTAGCCTCTTTTGAAAACTGACAGTGACAGTAGCACAAAGTCTGATGGGAGTCAAAATGATGAGTTGAGAGTATAAGGCAATGCTTGTAAAGTTTCCTGGGTGTGCATGGGGGTAGAGGAGGAAAAGTGGTAACAAAGTTGTTTTCAGATACTGCTGTGACATAATGGAGTGGAAGGCCTTGGGGAGACATGGACCCTGACTGCTGTGAGTTTGGAATAGGTCGAAAAAACAGCTTTCAGGAATGATTTTAATGTGCCTGATGCTTTTGGGCACCAGGGGTTGGCTAGGTGATTCAGCAGGGATCTTTCAATTTTATTCTATGAGATTCTAGGAATATTCTTTGTGGGGCAGTGCTGTGTAATACCTGTTGATTCTCTTGTAATTGCAAATGGTCAACGACTCTGCTTTACAGATGGCCCCTCTCAGCATCACTGGGACATGGGGGCTAATGATGTTGTAGGAGGAATGACAGCCTCTCATTCATGAACCCTGCTGCTTTCAGCACCTTAAGTTGTCTTTGGAGGTCTCCCGTCCAAGAATCCAAGTTAATGCTCCCCTGGAAGAAAGGAGGAGATTTATGGTAGTTTGGAAGCCTGAGAGAGACATCATGACTAACAAGCTAATTAGCCCCTCAAAAGCTGATAGACAAATGGAGAGGAAGAGTCTCTCTGCAACCTGCAGCCTTACATTTTACACATCGTGAGGCAGCAGCTTGTCTGCATGGGCAAACAGAGTTTGACAAGAGAGCAGCTTCCAGTCCCTCTGCTTCCCTCTGTCAGCCCATGGGTCTCGCAGTGACAACAGAGCACCCCGTGCCATGCAGGGGACACTGCAGTGGCAGCGGTCACTCACACGGTGTCCTTTTAAAGGAGATGTCTGCAGTGCACGAAAGCTGGTGGAGGAGGGAGGGCTGAGGAGTGCTTTGTGCCCTACATTCCTCGAGGCTCCTGCAGTACAGGCTTTAAAGAGAGAGGGAGCAGCTCACCCCACCTCCATCTCTGTGAAATAGACGGAACGTAAGAAATGTTTTAAATAATTGAATAATGAAATGAATATATTAATGCAGAGAGAGCAAGAGAGGGCTGCTGGGCTGGACTTACTCAGCCAAACAGTCCCTGACAAGCCAGGAAAGAAGTAGGGTCAGCATTTATTCCTCAGGAGGGGATTGAAGGTGGGTATTGTGTTCAGTGGCTCTCTACAGAGCTTTTCTTTCCTTCTCCTATTTCTTTGTTCAGTGATTCCACCTGCCCTGCCTTTCTTTCTTTACGTAGCCTTCTCTGTCTCACTGTCATTCTTTGCTGTCACTAGGTCTTCTTTCTCCTCTGTTTTTTTTCTCTTGCATCATCCTTTCCTTTTGCATTCTTAGCTTCCCATGGTTCTATGATGTTTGATCCTCCAAAACACAGGCAGAGCGCTCAGAGAGCATATATCCATCTACAAGACATACACTCACCCTAATTCTGTCACCACTTTATCTCTTAGAAGCATTCAATTACAGGTGATATTCATCTACTATCCAGATACTCCACATCTCATTCATGAGACAGGTAAACTTGTAACATCAAGTGCAATACATTTCTAGAAACACTTGGATGGTTGACAGCTGAAGTTGGCAGTCAGAACCATCACTTTGCTGATGTAGGAATGCAATTGCAGAAGTGAGTTAGGTTTGGTAAGTCAGGCAATAAATGGCACAGGAGTTGGTATTAAGAATGGTTAACTCTAGTTCTAGTGAAAAATATGCCATGAGGGAGCTGGTCACAAACAGCTGCTGCACATCACTTACTACACCCAGCTCTGCCAGTGCCCCTCCCCCCGCTTTCCATCCTCACCATCCCCCCAGTCCTCCCAAATTTGGGCTTCCCACACCAGCTTTGCAGTGCCCCACCCTCTTCCATGGGAGCAGCCCCTCTGCTCTCCCTGCTACTTAAGGACTTAATTCCTGTTTGTGGAGGCTGCCGACATTGCTGATGCTTGCAGAAGTTTGTCAAAACAATCATTCAATTCCAGAATATTACAGGAGAACCTGCTGATTCTACTAGGTGTAACTTGAGTCATATTTCAGATCCTGAATCCAAAGTACCTAAGGAATCATCCAGCCATTTTTTTGTTTGTAAATTTAAATAGTGGCTATGCCTGCTAGAACACTTTCCCCCCTCCTTCCTACATATTTCCGTTTTAATTATTTTGGGAGCAGAAGCGTAAGAGATCTTATAGTCCTGACTCTTGTAGTCATTAGGGTCCTGTCACTTAGGCTAAACAACGATGTTATGCTTTTGTTGTATTTTACTGAGTGTGCACATTTGGGAGCTTTTTGTTGAAATGTTAAAATGTACAGGGTATGAATTAGGAATGGTTTCAGGGGCATGTGAGAAGGGAGTGATGAGCTGAGAGGAGCCAAGAGCTGGAGGGGCTGTTGGATATGCTGGAAACTGATTTTCCTCTTGTGGTTATGAGAAGACTCCATAGGTCTAGGTATGTGAGGTAGCCTGTATTAAAAACAACAACAACAACAACAACAACAAAAAACAAACAAACAAAAAAAAAAACAACAAAAAAAAACCCCAAACAAACAAAAAACCCAAACCAAACAAAAACAAACAAAAAAACCCCACAAAACCAACAAACACATAAAATATACAAAATACTTACATGAAAGGCAACTATGGAAAGGAGCCTGTGGTATGGATCACAGAAGCAGCTGCTGAGGAGAGGAGAAGCGAGTGGAGAGAGAGAATTTCTTGGGTGCAGCATGCAGGGACAGGTGGGGAGGAGGAAAGCATGGAGACTTTAAAAGTGGCAGCTCTCTCCTTCATGTGGGAATTTATTTCTTATGCAGAGTGAATGTAACCCTCCAATGTGTCTTCCAGTTAGTGATACCTAGGAAATGTTTTATGGATGAGGCTCCATCACCTGTTGGCACAAAAAGGAGAAGGCAGAGCCACTGGTGATGGATGATCACTTGGAAACTGCGCTGTGTCCTCTACACCCTCTGCCTCTCTCTCCATGCCTCTTTATCATGCATCATTGCCTAGCATCCACCTGAGGCTGCCAGGAAACTCCCAGTTCCCAGCTTCTCTCCCTCTTAACTTCCCAGATGTTCTGATATACTTCCCCTCTTCTGAAACTGCTTTTCTAAGTCAGAGATGTCACCTAAATGGATGAACCGTTAGCATTTCTGTAGGTGACAGCAAGAGAGAGAATTCTTCTCTGAAGACATTGCATACAACATCTTGTTTGTTAACCCTTCTTTACTCAGAGTGCATCCTGGTGTGAGTCAGGTGGTTTTATGACATAGGGTAAAGAGGCAGGATTCTGCAGCTTTACAGTTGTTTTATTTTGGATTGTAGTGGGTATATGCTGCTGGTTGGAAACCTTTGTGTGCAGTACTTTTGTTAGTGTTGGTTTGTTTTTGTTGAGTGTTTTCTCCAAATTGCCATTTTTCTTTGCATCTGTCTTCTCACTGCAAACTGCATTTGCTCATGCCATGGCAAATAGCATATAATTCCCACAAAGAGGACTGGAAAGCCTGGCTCACAAACCAGATCATGATCACAGACTAAGTAAGGTGAGCCACAGAGTTTTAGAGGTGGTAGGCCAATCCACGTGATGGTACTTAATTGCTGAGCAGATTGTAAATTCAAGTGCTTGTCAGAATCCCATTTAATAAAAGTCATATTACAGATACATTTGAAAAACATACATAGAATCTAAGTACGGGCTAATGTTTTAGCATGTCTGGTTTTGGATAGTGCAGTCTCAGTTAAGCCTTCCCATTCAATCACTGGCCATCAGGTGCTCCCTTCTGTGAATGCCAAGCCCAGTTTGCAGAAGCAGGTCTCTGACTGCGAGCTGTGTTATTGCCATGCCAACCCTTCCTCTCTTCCTGAGTCCCTGAGTCCCATCTTTGTTTCTGCTTCCTGCAGGAAGTCTTGTGTTAGTTCCACATTAATCAGTAGGCACTTCACTTCAGTGCATCACTTAATCTAATCTAGCTGGTACCCAGGCTTTCCCATCTTTTCTATTTCTCTGTAATCAGGAGGGTTCTTTCAGTGTGTGTGAGCCCCAGAAAAGCACAGTGCACTGGTGGTACGCTACAGACAGACAGCAAAACCCCAGGACTGTTTCAAACATCTGTTTCCTGCTATGGTGGCAGTGGTAACATAGCCGGGTGCCTCCAAACTGTGTTTTTTATCAGCCTCCTGAGGGTTTCCTTCCCTAGTTTAAGTCAGAGGAATTCAGACGATGCTGAGGGAATTGAGCTGTGGCTAAAGGCAGGCAGTATAATAACACCGGGTTGACACTGTCCTAAACACCTGCCCGACTTCCATCCATTCCGCACACAAATGTGCGGGTACGGAGCACATCCAGAGGTCTGGGAGCAGCGGGAGATGGATGGCGGTGAGCATTGCTGTGCCACTGCCCCACCCCGGACCCTAGGACTTGTCCTGATTGCCGCCGAGCTGCGGATACGGGCATTAGCCGGTATATTAATGTGTCCTTAGGAGCGACTTGCCTCCCTTTTGTGGATTTTCCCTCCTCCCCCTTCCTTCGCCTGAGTGTTTAGTTCTGAAAAGAATGATTTATCAAATCATTTTTATTCAGCTTTGGAGGAGGAAGAAGAAGGATGGTAGGGGGAAAAAGGGCCCTTTGCTGTTTTAATTGCTTTGCGGCGTACTTGTGAGAGTGGAGCCGGGCTTATCAAAGCCGGCGCAGCTGAGTCCCTGCCTGTCGCTAATGAGAGCTGCCACGTGAGCAGCCAGGCTCCTCCGATGGACCAGATAGTGCCTCCAACCAGGCATTGCTCGAACATTTAGCAAGTTAATTTAAACGAGGAGCTGTAAACTTTAAACAAGAGGCTGGGGGAGATGGTTTTACATGGACTTTGGAATCAAATTGCGGGGTTCATTTATCTAGTCTAGGATTCTGTTTGGTTTGATTTTTTTTTTTTTTTTTTTTTTCTGATGATTCATTTCTGAGTCAGGTGTCAGGGTCTAAGAAAAAAGACGTTATATTTTTCCCTTGACTAAATGACTCTCAAGGAACTAGCTGAATTGCTGGCGCTCATTCATTTTTCTTCGTGCCTGAGGGTGTCTTTTTAAGAACAAAGCTGCAGTGACTTCAGAGTGCTGCCATGCAGTGCGGTGAGATCTGACCGCAGGGTTGTGAGCACTATGGTTCTTGGCCAGAGAGATGCTAAAATTGGTGGTCACCAGGTGTCAGCTCCATCTTTGGGAAGAACTGCCAGGGTTTCCAGGGTGCTGTACAAACTGCCCGGCTTTGCACCACTCAGTCAGGGTTCCCCTGCAGCCCCCATGGCTCTCCTGCCACACAGTGCCCAAGCAGCTCTGCAGCACCACCAGAGCAATTTCAGTTGTCCATGTCTGTCTGCTGAGTCCTAATCTCTGGCCAAATTTCCTTTCATTTCCTTTCAGTTTAGACCTCCTGTAAGACACGTTGTCAAAGGTGATCACTTATAGCAGCATCAATGTTCTCAGGTTTTATCACAACATCTCCAGTTATTTAGGGTTAGAATTCCCATACAGCTTTGCTATTCATTTGACTTGTGCCTTTTAGGACATCAAGTAGCTGATCTTCATGTGTCTGTACCAAAAAGACACTTTCAATACACATGCCACCTCTTGAGCAGCATGCACTAACACCAGTTATCCTTTTATTGAATCAGATGTTGGATCAGGATCCTGTGGTCCCTTTGCACTTGATTTTATGTCTTGCATTGTTTTGTTTTGTTTTGTTTTGTTTTTAATGATCCTGCTAATTGGGGTAGGAGTCTAGTATAGCCCTGAATAAACTGTATCCTAGTCTGGTACCTATCAATGAGGTGACTTATCCCCAGCACTGGGTTCAGCTCAGTGATAGAAATAAAGGAAACCTAGGCTGTGAAAGAGGATATTAATATCTCATATCTTTTTCAATAAATTTGATCATGTCTCTTCTGGCTGTCATCACACTTAGGTTTGAAATTTTTAATTAAAAACTCCATAGCTGAAATTACTGTAATACAGTAAAAACGAGGACTGAATTCTACCTATTTGTCAGTTTCCTCATATGGAGAATCAATGTCGCCTCTTTTAAATATCAAACGTGAATAAAATATGCTGGGTTTTTCTTTTTTTAATCTTAACTTTAAAAAATAGTTTCATAAAAAGCTCTCTTGAAAGCAATGATGGGACAATCTATTATTAAAAGAAACAAATCAATATTAATGGAATTTGATGGCTGAGATTTGCTTGAGTAGTATTTTATATTCATGTGTATGCTGTTCACTCTGCCTTATTAGATATGTGTAACATGGGTGAGTTAAGGTTGCTGTGGGAACCATCATTTTTAAAATTCCCTGGCTTTAATGCAGGTAAAGTCAACCCAAGCTACCCTGCATTAATAGAATATAATTTCTTTAATTGAGGAAAGAGTGTTGGAGCATTTTATTGTGTGTCCCTGCATTCAATTGCATGTTCAACCAAAATGAGTTTGATTCCTAGCCCCACACCAAAGAATTAGAACAGTAGAATTGGAGCTTGCTTTCAGAAAAGAGCAACAGATCCAAATGGCACCACAGTCCACAGACTTTAAGGCTTTTCCTGTCATGTACTGCTTTCCAGGTGCCTGTGTGTGCCTTGTGACAGTGGCATGCAGTGACAGTCAGCAGGAACCAGGGGGTAGAAATAGATTTAGGGTCTGGGATTTAGTACCTTTTTCTCTGATGTGACCCTTCCAGATGCACAGAGGTGCATAAGAAAAGACTGAAATTACCAAATCATATGTAGGGTAATGCCACAAATTCTCCTAGTTCTGCCCCCTTGCCCTTTTTCTTCCTTCTTGACATGTTCTGATACTCTGGGCACATCACAAAGTGAATGAGATGCTGGTTTGAGATTTTGCCATACTCTTTGCAGTTCAAATATGTTTTCCTTCTACTATGTCTACTCCTGAGCACCAGGCAGCTTGATAATGTCCACCTCTACTTCAGAATGAGGGAAATTGCCTATTACTAAATATCTGCAATTTACAGCACAAATACCTGTAGCCACATTGGCTGTGGGCTCTTTACAGTCAATGGAGAGATAGCAAGGATTAGGAAGCAGTTTATCTGATGTTTCCACAATAGAAGGAGATCATAATCAGGATGATAATTAGATGAAGTGTTTGGAGTGTGGACTAACTGAAGTGGAGCCTCCTGCATTAAACATGACAAAATTTAGCCCTAGTATATCTACAAGTAAGTAGCAGTGATATGCAAAGACATCCAGCCAAGACTGAAACAACCTAACTGTCTGCTAGGCTAGTGTATTTCTTGGCTACTTAACCCTGGAGAGGAAAAAGCCTCCATGAGCATACCCGGGGTGTTTTGCTATTAAGACACTGCTTCTATTATGAAACCTGGCTTGCAGATCTTGGCAAAGCTCTGCTTTATGCCACAGAGACATAGCCTCAGACTTGTCTCTTTTGCAACCATCTGTGCTTCAGAAAGATACCTTCAGACCAATCACTCTCATCCTTTCAGTCCAGAGAAGAAATTTCCTTGGGAGGGAAGTAGTTAATAAAAGTTAAGTCTTCTAGTAAGGGGACAGAAAAAAATACCATGTGACTGAGATAGCCAATTAGACATTATGAATATTCAGAATTCTCTAATCGAATGAAAGCTCATTACAAACACCCAGACTGAAATTTGCCCATGTAAAATATTCATTGAACAATTTTGCATAAATAAATAATAAACAATAATAAATGCATAAAAGTTTGTTCAGAGACCACCTATCAGCAGGGGAACAAAAAGACAGAATCTGCAATAAATTGTTTGTAATGAGTAATCTGCCCACTGCTTATTTTGAGCTCTCCCATGGTAGATCTGCTGTGGAGATCTGTTGTGAGCATTCTCTTCTTGGAAGGATGTGAAATAGGGCTGCTTGGAGTAGATAAAAACACCAAGGTACCCCAATGTTAAAGGGAGCAGGGTGTCTTAAGATTGGGACTTGGCTTATCACAGATGTAACAGGGTCTGAGAGTTCTGAACATGTGACCTGAAGAAATTGGCTGGATTTGAAGAAGATTCAAACCAATTTCCATTTAAGTGTAAGAGCATTTCCATTTAAGAGTTTCTCTGCATGTCTAGCCAACCAAGGTTTACAAAACCCCTTCCGATACAAAGGATGTGTTCCGTTTCACAAGTCATTGTAGGGTGATGCAGAAGGAGAGCAAAGTTAAAACTATGGTGTATGTGTGTGTATGAGGTGCAAGGGAATGCATTTTTCTGGACACATGCAAACAGGCTGTACACAAACAGAAAAAGGTCAGAGCTGTCCCAGAGCTGCATATGGAATAACTGCAAATGACTGCATGTGCTTTGCCTACTTGGTTAACAGTGCCAGAGAAAGGGACTGGGACAGAAATCAAAGGGCTGCTTCAATAAAATGTGAAAACCAAATTCCACAGCTGTTAGGAGATAAATACCAGGCAAGAGTACTAAACTGTGATTGGAGATGGTTACGAGTGAAAAGGTCTTATGTCTCATCCAGTCTCAAACCTCACTGTGTTGGGGCCCATCTGTGGAGAATCTGGCTCTTAGGAATCTATCTGTGAGACAGCCTGACCTATCAAGTGTGAGCTGTTCCTCAGGGTAGGAACCACCATTTTTGTGGTTTGTTTGCACAGACAGTAGCAAAAAAGCAACCCATTCTCCAGCTATGCCCCATCATAAGTCATGAATGGGATGTTTGTGGGGACATGGTATTTGCCTCCTGGCAGGTGGAGAAGGGGCACGAGAAGTCAGCTTGCCCCCTACTTCCATTCTGTAAAAGTCGTAACTCATTCATGGTAAACCTTTGTACACTCCCCTTCACCCACGTAGTAATTATGTGACAAGTATCCCACGTATCCACCTACATAGTAAATTACATGGCAACTTTCTTGTAACTACATGATTGTTACCTGGTCCTTCAGGTTGCCAGATAATTAGAATATTAAAGAGTTTTGTTAAGGTTAATTTATGTGAGACTGATTACACCCTCTTTACTTACCCTGAGCTCAGGACTTCCACTTTCAAATACGAGACTTGTGGTCTTCTCTGAGTGTCACCACTTCACCCTTAGGAGGGATCTCTATAGACCAGGGTAGAAAAGGCAGCACGGGCTGGGTAGGCTTTTTTCTGTTGTCAATCCCCATGTGCCCAGTCCCCAGAAGACAAATGTGTGATGCTGTCGCAGCCATAGGAGTCTAGTAGAAGGCTCCCTAACAGCTGTTGTCCCCAGGAATTCAGCTTAGAACTGCACAGGCCCCTTCAATTCTCCCTGGAAAGCTAACCACAGTAAGCTGCCCTCCCCATTCTTCCTGACAGAGGTAATCACTGCTGTCTGCTGACCAGCCAGTATGAGGGAATTAATATTGAAAAAGAAAAGAGAAAAACAAAAACAGCCGTAATCCTTACGCCTCCCTGCTCACCCACCAGTGAAATCTCACATGGGGATTTTCCATTAAAGAGGGTAATCGTGTGTTTCAGTCTGAGCATTCCTGGCTAGATTGTGTTCTGCTGGAAAGAAGCTCTCCTTTTCTAGCTGGTTGCAAATCCCTACCTTGTTATCACAAGACAGTTAACTATCTAATCACACTGTTTTATTGCATGTTTAGCCCTGAAACACACCACACTGCCAGATGCTATAGCAGACTGTATTATGGAAATAATAACAAGGCAATTCAGAAGGCTTGTCTCATAGCTCCTGGGTAATTTAGTGACCAGGCTGTTCTGTAATTTTGTTGTCACTGTGGCTCCGTGGGTTTGGCTGAGAAGAGCTGTGTCAGCATGGGCCGTTTGCTGTGACAGACTGCATGTTGTAGAGCAGCATCACATGGGAGGAACTGGTGACAATTAGAAGAGTCTGCCTCTTTCTGTTTATGGTTAGTCAGGGTGGACGTGTGCAAGGGGACTTGTACTTTCTGACTGGTTCATTGGAAAAACCAAACAGAAAAATGGCAGCAGAAGATTATTCTTCTCCTTACTCTCTGAAATTGGTCTTTTCAGGGGAGGGAATCAAGATGAACAGTTTGAGGATAGTGGAAAATACGGGATGGGAACTGTCTATATGGGCAGGGCAAAAATTTACCCACTAGGGTTCTGGGTGATTAGCACTTCTGCAAGTATCAGGATTTGTTGAAAAGAGGAAGACAGAGAATATATTAAACGATCTGTTTCCCTATTGCAGTACACTGTAGGGCTGGAATAGAGATTCCTGTGTCTCCTTATTCATCACTCCTATCTAACCATGAGAGATGGAAGATTGAGTATTGTCAAGAGGCATTTAAAGACAAGTGACATTCAGCAGGAGTCTCGGTAAATTAATATTTATTAGCAAAGGAGATATAGCGGTGTGCAAGAGATGTGCAAGCAAGACATTTGCACTTCATCAGTCCTTGTCTTTGTGCTCTGTGCCTCAGCATGGGCTCAGACATGGCCATCAGCTATCTCTGTCTATCTGGGCAGGGTTTACGTTTGAACCATCTCTCTTCTCTCAGCCAAGACTGATTCCTTCTTTCTCAGTAGCAGCACAACACAGACCAAGCCTGAGCAATACTGTAAGGCACCTGAAGGTGAGGATGGTAAATGAAGTGTTCAGGCTCAAGGGTGAGCTTCAGTCTTCAGCTGGCATGATGGTATTAGTGTGCCTCCTGAGGACCTGTGCAAATGAAGTGGAGGAGAGACATTCACTTAGGAAGAGCCAGAAAGCAAAATGTGTTTATGGCAACATTACAGCAAACCTGAATTTGTGAGAGGATATGTGCATATGGTGATATATGAGGGTTGTGGGACTGGGCAGCTGTTAGGAAGTAGGTGTGAGTGATGCAGGCATGGAACGTAAATTTGATACTGTGCAGGACCACAGAGGCTGTACAAACCCTGTGTTTCTCCCCAGAGCCCAGGAGTTAATCTAAAAATGCCTATACTTATGGGAACTAGGTCAAATGTAGGTAAGTGTTGCAGTGAGGGTGGCTGCAACAAAACTTTTGGGTTCAGAGTATCTAAGTTTTGAGTGGCGAAAATAAAGGAGTGGGAACAATGGAGTTGGCCAAAAACATAAGAACTTTAATGGAAAATAAAACAGGGATGATGCCCAGAAACCACCACTGTATGGGACAAACCCTGAGGACGTGAAACAAGGGTGGGGCATGACAATAAATACCCTCGGGGGCAGAATTTTCTAGAACTATGACCATATATGGAGAATGAGTATCCAATAGGGGAACAGAACTTAAACCAATTAACATAACACTAAGGACTGGGGGAAGAACAGTTAGGTTTGCCCCAGGCCAACAAATGTCTCCCAGGGCTTGAACTCAATGCTTGTCTCTCTCCTGGTGAAATCTGGCTGACTCTGTGTCCCAGCCAGGCCGACTCCCACAGACAAGTGGGTATCTACCCACTGCAGCTTGGTCCTGCATGAGATGAAGGTAACATTGAGGAAAGATGTGGGTGCAGCTAACAGCTCATCAATCCCAGTGACTCTTGGGCGTTTTTTTCCATCTCTGAGTTTTAGCAACAGGGAGGGAGGGGGGCATTGTTCTGGAGAGTGCTGTTAATCAAGAACTGTTCTGTGCACAGTGCAAAGGAACACAAAGCAGCCTAAGTGTGAGGTGTGTATTGAAAACAAAACCAATGGCATCAGCTGGGACCTTTGACCAAAGAGACTTTTATTCAGGCAGGTAGATAGAAATGGCTTTATTAAAGATGTGAAGAGGGCTTGAGCTGCCTGGGTACATCCATTTCACTGCGAAGTGAGGTTGATGGCATAACTCCCCCTCACTCTTCTGTGATTCATGAGGGAAAGCTGAGCTCTAATGCCTTTTATGAAAGATGGTGGTTGTTTGCTTTAAAAGAGTTATGTGGGCCTATTCTGGCCTTTCTAGTGCCTCACCTTCTTGTGGGATGTGAACTGGACATTCTCCTCTTGTGCACCAAGGCCTTTTTTCTCCTCATATGAGGTAAGTGGTAAAACCTAGGAACAAAAAATGCCAACCCACCTTTACAGCGTCCACCAGCCCAGGAAGCAGCACGTGGCATTCAGCAGAGGCTCAGCCCTTGTGGTGAGCAGAAGGCAGAAGAAAAGCACAGGGGGATATGTTCAAAGTGACTACAAATACAAGAAGCAGTTCCCTCAGCTTTATTGAGCGGCCCTGAAAGAAGCATCTGCTTTGCAGAACCTAGTCTTCTCCTAAGATTACTTAGGTGCATTTTTATATCTCTGTTTTCACACTTTCTTCATCTGGACAACAAGAGAAAGTAAAGGCATCACAGCAGTCCTCCAGCATTGTCCAGGTGTCATAGGAGTATGTGTGTTCAATGGATCTTGAAGGTAAGTACTATATGCACTGAGAAGAATGGAAATAGCAGGAGGAAAGCTTCCACTTTTCACAAAGAATATTAACTGCCTGATTGTTATGTATAAGCTAGAGGAGAGGTACAAGAACAAAGGGTTGGCAAATTAGGAGGCTGTTTGGCATTTGAGAGATGAAGATTCAATTTTCTGCTGTCAGATACAGCCTGTGGGCTATGGGACAGGTCATTTAGTCACCTACTACCCAAGTTCACCACTGAAATACAGCAATGGCATCTGCCTTACAGGAGCATTAAGAATGCAAATACTCTTCCACAAGGCACTGAGATATCACAGAAACAAGACAAGAAAACACAAGTACCTAAAATATATGATGTCTGTAACTCACTGCTTCAGGTGATGCAGTGTGTCAGGTCTAGCTACTAAAGTGTGGGCAATTAAACAGGAGCTGTTTCCTGCTCAGTTCTTTGACAGTGCCTAGCAAATTACAGACAGTTCTCTGTTGGTTCCTCGATGTTACCACATTCTTAAATAATCATTCACTGAAATTCCTCTGGTAAAAGTGAATGAGCTTGGATTTCTCTGCTTCTACTGCCAGTTCAGCCTACTCTGTGAAGTGCCCCTTAGGGGGCAATGGAGCACAAATTCTGTGCACGCACATGCAGAGAGTTAAGGATTTCACACTTTTTTATTTGTGAGACTGCTGCCTATTGGCAAGACTGAAGCTGAA
This sequence comes from Sturnus vulgaris, assembly GCF_052056855.1. NCBI lineage: Eukaryota > Metazoa > Chordata > Aves > Passeriformes > Sturnidae > Sturnus > Sturnus vulgaris. The sequence continues at coordinate 24,801,926 of NC_142244.1, read as the reverse complement.
AGGAGGTGGTATGTCACCATACAGTTTTTTATTGCAGAGGTAACTATGCTCTTACTTTTTGGAGAAAACAGCTCCATTCAGAGAGTTCTGATGATCTCAGCAAGTGCTGCCACTTCTGCTGAGTTTCTGCAATCACCTACTGATTTAGGTGATGTTTCTTTGCTGGAAAATGCAGATCAACCTATCAGCTGGTTGGCCCCATCCTTGCTTCTAGTGACACCTTCTGCATCATGACTCCCAGTGAGCTCAGCAAGAGAGGTGATGCCTGATGGGCAAGTCAGTAGAAAGTTGTCTCCTGGCCAGCAGCAACTACTTTATCACAGGAACATGGGCACAGCTGGGGATGTACTGCAGCTCCCTGCAAAGTTTCAAGGCCATGTGGTGTGCTCTCAGGATTTAGTAGGCTGCTGCATTCAGGGAGAGATAAAAACATGTAGTGTATTCTCAGCCTGTCCCCTGCTCCTACCACCTGTGTCCCCTGTGCTTTCTCACAGTGGTTCTGCCAATTGTATGCATGCATTTTGAACTTCCTGCCCCTTTCCCTTTGAAGTCCAGCATAATGGGACAAATCTGTCACATAAATGTGAATCCAATATGAGGTGATAGAGAGATCTGTTTTCATACCCAAAATGAGAATAGGTATACTCATAAAATCATTGTGCCATCATCATTGTACCTTCTGGTATGAGTTTGGGACAAGCAAGCTGTGACAGTACCGCAGGGTAGGAGCTAGTTGTGCTACTGGTTGGTCAGGATAGAGAATTTTAAATCCCTGTTATCATGCAGAGATCTGATAGGGCAAGTTTGGGAAGAATAAGACTAATTTCCCTCATTCTTTTATCACACCAACAAGTCACTTCTATAGGTTTGGGTTTTCTTATTCATGTCTTGAAAATTGTAATATGAGAATAGCACAGAAAGCAGAGTTTCAATCTTTACTTCTCCCAGGCAACAGTGAGTTCCCCATGCTAGTAAGTATGCACGCTATGATGTACATGTGCAATTAATGCAACTACATTGAGTGCTTTAGTGCTTTCTCATTTCTCCTATTGTGGGTCATCAAACAGCTGCATATGATTCATGCTTCAAGTGCTAGAGGTACTCGTTTTTAAGTGGAAATGGCAAAGCTCAAATAGAATGGCCCTAGTGGCTTAACAATTAGAGAGGGACAGTATTCCCTTCTCAGATGTCAGAGTATTTCAGACTGCTTCCCTGTTATGCACCTGCAGTCAAAAATAGACTTCTGTGTCTGTCTTCTTCTCCTGAGTTCACCCTCCTTCCCTCTTTATAGCTATAATAGTTTCAGTGGGTTTTGAATTCAAGCTTTCATTATCCCATGACCAAACCTCTGCAGATAGCACGGAGAATTGGTTTCCATGCCTGAGGTGCCAGCTTTCGGTGAGCACACTGATGCATTGTGTTCAGGGAGGAAATAGCCCAGACTAAAACTAACTTGGGGGTATCAGCTGACTCCAAGGTTTCTGTGGAGGAGGCAAGAGAGGGCTGGTGGCAGCCCTGATTAGTTATCCTGCTGGGTTTGAAACTGGTTTGTGGACTAAGAATTTACTGGGAACTATGTCCTGGGCTTTGTGCAAATCAAACTACAAGCTAGGCCAGCTTCCGGATTACTGGTGAGTTGAATAAATTGTGTTGCAGTGGCTGCAATTGGGCACATAATTCTAAATGTTTGGCACACAGTTGTTAGGAGCAGCAGCAATGAAACACACCAGCAAGAAGAGGAAAGATTGTGGAGGGAAATTGGATGGCACTTTGTGAATTCAGGCCACTGCATCCAGCTGTGTCACAGACACATGACTCAGAGCTGATGGACTTGTAGTCTTGCTTGGCAAGCAAGGCAGCACACACATGCTCCTTGTGTCCCTCCAGGTAGCTTTCCCTGCATTATTGCTCCTGCAAGGCAAGCGAGGTCCTCACTGACCTCTGCTGTACTTTGTGGTGGGTTGGTGCTGGGGAGAACATCCTAGAGATCACACAGGGCACTACCTGAATGGATTAGCAAAGCTTTTTCCCACAGATTGCCTTGCCATAGCATCAGTCTGTATCCATGACAGGTTTACTTTGCTGTCAAGCCCACAGGAGACATGTGTGACCACATAGACTATAAATTTGCTCTTTTAATACATTTATTCCTCAGCTAGTAATTTCTCTCCTGTGATGTTTCTCATCTCTTTTTTACGCTGTTCTGCTTCGAAGCTGACATTATTTCTGACTTTTCCCCTCCTCTCCCTCCCCATTTCTTTCTTTCCCCTTGTTTTTCTGCTATGTCGACAGAGTTGCCTGAGTGGTAACCATGCTGGAGTTTTGGTCCTTTCACAGAATGTACACATTGCTTTTCCTTTCCTCCTTACCTCCTACCTAATTCTGAGAAACTTGTGTAGGCATAAAAGGGAGCACTAGCACTAGACAGAAGCATTTAAAATCTATTTATTATCCTGCTTTGCTGCAGGCCTCTTTTTGTTTCCCTTTCAGTAATGAAATATGTGTCTATTTATCTTTTCTACCAGCTTGTCATATTTTACATCTTAATGAGCTCCTACGAGCAAGGTGAAATGCCCTCATGCTGGCCAGCAGGGAACAAGGGTAAGAGTCTGTATTTATGGCTGGGGACCAGGGAGGTGTTAGGAAGAATCCTCCACAGTTCAAGTATAGGAGATGATGGTACCTTTATGTTGTTAACAATTTGTAATAGATTTTTTCCCTAGAATCAAAAAGGAGGCCATAGTGATGTTTTGGAGCCCTAGAGAAAAATATTTAAGCCTAGTGGCCTGTAATCTCTTCTGTCTCTTCAAAATGCTCGGGTGATATGATTTCACATCCCACCTATCCTCTAGTTGTCAGAGTCTCTGTGCGGAAAGAGAACAGAGATAGCTTGCTGCTTAGGGTTTGCACGTTTAATCTAGCTGAATAAGAGAGTTAACTTGCTATAAATATTTTGTGTGCGTGTGTATACAGGTGGCCCACAGTAGGTTCATACACAGGTGCACACACCACTCATGGACTCAGAAACAATACACACATGTGCAAAGTGGAGAGGAATTACCTAAGGAGAATTACCTGGTCCTAATGGGAGACACTGAGATAATATGAAGAACAAAACATTTTTCCCGTGCCTGCTAGTGGAGCTAATATCATCTAGGGAGAGAGGAGAGGTGGCAGCCATATGCTATAAATGATGGTGAAACAGATTTCCTTGAAACCAGAGCTCTTCTGGGGCTAAGTCGGCCAGAGCCCACTGAAGAATCTCTGCTGCATCATGAACCTCTCTCCTCAGTGCATGACACTGCATAAACACACCATCTGTCCTGTTGCAATATGTGTTTTTAACAACATCAGCTTCCACTGTGAATTAGTAGCCTTGGCATGCCTTGCTAGTTGTTTTCCTTTCAGATAACATAGTAAAGGATACTTCCTCCATGTTCTCTGTTGCTGGCCATGGTTTGGATCCGGCATTCACACAATTTGGAAAGGAATGAGGGGAATAGTAATTTTTGAGTTTCAGTGCTGCTCTTTTTTTGTTCTGCATGTGCTGGGGGATTGCCATACCTGGATCACTGTGTTCAGGAGTGAGTTACTGGTCTAATAACACACTCTTTGGCATTGGCTGGAGGAAGCTATTTCAGTAAAGCAGAGAATGGCAGTCATTGTGTGCAGGGAAAACTGTAAATTTCAGCATTGCTTGGAGAAAGAGCAGTGAGATCTCCAGGCTGAGCTGGCAGAGCAGCATTTTGCAGGAGCTGATAGCTTTTAGCAGCAGGTCTCAGCTTTTGACTTAATGGGGCATAGGACAGATTGTATACAGAAGAACATGATTCTGGGATCATGGAGCCAGACTTAGTAAGCATGTCCTTCTGGGCTACAAAAACCTGCTTTGCAAGTTTTAGTTTCTCTCACATGAGATATCCTGTATCTCTTTTCCTGTAATCTTTGGGAAGCAAAAATAAATGTCATATACATTGCATAAGGAATGGGAAAAAAAAAATCTTTTTTTATATGACCCAGATGTCTTCCCCCACATGATAAGGTCTTGTATGCAAAGTCTACTATTTTTTGTCATTCAAGCTGGGCAAAACTGCACTTACACCTTTCAGAATAAGATATGGCTGTCACGTCTAGCCAGCCTAGCTGGATACATTGAGCAGATATAGAGAGCTTAAATTCTGTCTGAAATCTTGTGTTTCTCCATAGCTGGCTCAAAACTTTAAAAAGTTAATGTCCAGAAATTATTAGCAAAGGCTCCTAGGTAGAACTGAGAGTGTTCAAATTTGGCATCTAGTCACTGAATTTTAGATCTCGAGACCAATTCAGATGCAGGTCTAAATCTTGGCTATCCCCACATACTTGGCCAAAGTAACTGGGAAAGGGAAGGTTAGCCTAAGAGAAAGAAGTGGTTTCTGCTCCTGTGTTTGTTTGGAGAATATTCTAAAAGCAAGGAGTTACTAAAGCATTGTTAACAGGGACAGCTCTTTCTTTTTAAATGTCTGGAAACCACATACTGCCTAGGGATCACAACCATAAATTCATTATATTCAGTCTCTCAGATAGTCTTTCTCATTAGCAGATGTCAGAGCTCAGCTGCAAATGTAAGACCCACATCTGTAAAAAGTAAGCAGCCCATCTGTATTTACAAGCTGGTATCTGCACTTTCATCTCTGTTGTATAGCCTTGATATATTTTCTAAGCGGTTCCCTGCCAGACTGCTGCAGCTGTGTCCAGGCATCTTTTGGCCTGCATAGGCTATTTACCTCATTTATTTGCCCTGCCCTTGCCCTGTATGGTGTACTTTCTGTTCTTTCCACAGAAACTGGGCCTTATGCTTTGACTGCTGCAAGTCCTGCAGCCAATCCTCGCTGCTCCAAAGCCAAAGCCCACCTTTTACCAGGGCTCTGGCTTTGAAGGTAGGGGAAGTTTACAGACCCCCTCCCTCAGGCCCCTCAGGGGCCTATGTCACTTAAAGCAAAGTTATACACAAATCTAAACATTCAAAAATCCCAGAAACTCTTTACCAGCACTGCTGTATAATTCATTATATACTGCAAAATAACACATGTTTTACTACCTTTCCCTGCTGGCATCCAAGAGTACTGTGATCCTGTGCCCATCACAGAAGTTGTGCAGCCTTTCTGTTTTCACAAAAAGCCTTCCTCTCCAAATGTCCAGGGAAATACTCTTGCTTTTGTAATAACTAGTCATCTCTGCAGTATGTCCCCATTGCTGCCTCACCCATTCTGGTGCTCTTTTTCTTTCTTGCTTTGCTTTAGTGCTCCATTTGAGAGGACACCATGAAAATTGAACAGGCCTTTTTTTGTTATCATTGTCACCCTCTGTGAACTTTAGTTCAACTTAGATACAGAAAAATCCAAAACCAAACTAACAGAGAAGGTTTCATAGCTTCTCATTAAAACAAAGCTTGAAGTTTCTACTAATATTCAAGCTCCCAGTATAAGAGTTCATAAGCTTCACATAGACTAATTACCCATATGTTTGATGCAACTGGCATGTATGCACCTCATCATCCACTGGCACATGTATTACTTGATCTATAGTGCAAATATTGCTTAGAACTCCCGGAAACAGATAAGTGTGTGCACACTGGGTGCAAATGCAAATAGCATCCCTTCCAGAGTTGACCACCATGCTTCCTGTGGTCATGGAAACCACTTCTGTCTTCCCTCACCTTGCAGCACAGTGGGATTGGAACAGTTTGTTCTCTCAGTAGCTGTCTTGTGCCCAATCTGAGAGCTCTTGTGAAGCTGGATGTGCTTTGCCTTTGTGCTCCACCATGCTTCCAGCAGAAGGCCACATGCAGTTAAGCGTCTTCCCCACACCCCACCAATGCCCCTTCAAAGAGAAAATTAGATCAAAGTTTTATCAGTTCACTGTGTTTGAGAGTAATACATGCCAGGATTAATAGTTCTCAATTTTTCAGAAATATTAAAATTTTCTCTCTGTTGTCAGGACAATAAATCTTTTACCCTGCAAGTTCCTCTTGTTCTGAGGATGACTGAGCGATTACTGACCCAAATTACACAATTAAATCCTTGAAATAATACTGTTTGATATTAAACAATTACATTTCTCATAAGAAAATATCACCATTCTCTTGCCAGCTAAGAGGGTATTAATAATGCATCTACACAGACTCCATTGTGTGTTAATAAAGAATGTCTACCAAATCTTATAGGATGTTCATACTGCATGTACCCACAAAGCTCTAGAGGATGCTAAGACCCTAAAAAATGCAAATAGTGAATTCAGAGCATGGCAGTGGTATTCACTGTCCAATCTAGTCTCCAAGGCAGAAGAATTTCATAGGAAAACTTGGAAAAAAATTCAGATTTGAGCAGCAGGAGCAGCCAGATGGTTGGGAGATTGATTTGAGGGACAAAGGAAACAGAAGTGCTTGGCTTCTTGTGGTCTAAGATGTGTGAGTTACGACTATCAAAAACTGTGTTTGAGACCCACCAAGAACCAGAGGTTTTTGGCACTGACCTCGGTGGGACTTGGATTGGAGGGTGTGAGGATTTAAAGGGGACACGTGGGTCAAACGGAACACAGTGTTGGTATGCTGATCTAGAAAGTGGCATGAAACTCTCAATCAACCTGAAAAATACAGGTATGTCAGGTTATATCTGGATGTAATAAATAAAAACTATACAATTGCACTGAAAAATGTGCAATTTTAAGGAAAGGAAAAGGAAAGATGAAAACTGCCTGGGAGAACTTAGATACTGAGAGCTGAAATATGTGAAGTCCTGAAAAAATTAAGTAGGAATCTCACAGCTGGCAATAGTTAAAACCAGTCTGGACTAGGCTGTAGGAAAAAATGCTGAAGGGAATGATATGGTCCTGGCTTCACTGGTGCTGGACTAGGTGACACAAATGGTCACTTCTATCTGTGCTATCCCTGATTATGTTATGACTGCACATGCTTACAAACCCTTATAAGAGTGTATGCTCTTATATCTAAGAGCATACACAGAATTTTCACAGCAATATTTAATTTCCAGCTGCTCTGGAACTCTAAAATATGTGAGTCTTCATTGCTGAATTTGATTTAAAAATAAGCAACTCCTGCTGCATGTTGTCAGATGACAGTGATGTTTCTCCATAGTTTCCTCATAAGCCAGTAATTCAAAACCTAGTGGAGGTTACTTAGTAATCATGCAGAGATGCCTTTTACTATTTACACTGGGTTTTGAGCACTGCAAACTTCTCTCTTCATTGACAAACAATATATTTTGTTTCGTGGAAGGAAAAATCCCACGTGGAGCAGGCAAGCTTCTCCTGTTACCACGGAGTGGGGGTCATCTGTGTAAGTGAGCCTGGCTGTACAGCACTTTCTGTGCCTCAAGTTTTTTCATGGGAGCACAGGCTGGAGCAAGCAGTGACTGGTTTGGCATGCCCAGCAATGATGGTTACTCTTTCTGGTTGGATGGTGATTATCCCAATGCCCTGTGTTCGGTTTCACTTCTGAAACAGGCTGGCAAAGGCAGCACACAAAGACAATGTATTTAGTATGCAGCACGGTTTGCATGAGAGAGTGACTTAAGGAGAACATAACCCCTGACCAGGAGAGCTGGAAAAGCAAAACAAACCAGAAAAGAATACCCCAAAACTAAACAAATGTTCAGTCAGGTCTCCCAGGAACAGACTGGGGCACTGTGTAACAAAAGAACTATTTGCCTCAAGTATAAAACACTCCTTTTGTGGCCTCTTCTGTGTGTATTATAGTGAATCTATTGACTGCCAGGAATGTTCATGGGAACAGTGAATTTTATGTAAATATTAGAGACTATTTGCAGGAAGCAAAATTTGAACTCATAAAAAGTAGTATTCTCTATGGAAGTCTGATCCTAAAGGTTAGTCAGAAAACAGAAACATCCAGTGGGAATTACTGCATATATTTAACAGAAGTGTATCTAACCCAGCTTTGATTTTGAATATTGATTATCCAGGGACAGTTTGTGGACAAACAATATGCTGAAAATTATTTACTGAGACAAGTCAGCAAATAATTGCAAATGACAAATAAATTTGAGAAAATTACAAACTGCTTATGGACAATTCATGAACAGAAGCAAGGCAAAATTAATCACATAAATTATTCACAATGAATGAATCTCTCAGCTCTAATTAAAACTCTGTAGCATATTAATAATACATGCCCAGAGAACCACAAACAGAATCATATAACCGAAAGGATCCATCTGTGTCTGCATCACAAACCTTCCCATCCTATGAAAGGGTGACGCTGTATCTTTCTTGCTGTAACATTCTCAGAGCCTTTTTGTGTTTGCATGGTTTGTTTCTGGTTGCAGCTGATAAAAACCCTCTCTGCACACACTGTATGTGCTTAGTGTGGCATGTTTCTTCACTAATGCTTGTGGTGTCTGGGATCATTCCTTCCCAGTTTTTTTTGCTACTGCATTTCTAGCCCTAGAGGAATTCCCAAAGAATGTGCAAAGTATTACCTGAGCTTATCTGAAGTTCTTAAGGCTTTTCTTTCATGAATGTTGCAAATGATTCTTTTATAAGATAGAGGTACAAGCAAAGACCTAAGGGTTTAATCCTGAAAATGCTCAGGAGTGGAAACCATGCTGGCTCTCTTAGCCCGAGGATGCCCCCACCAGTTCTGCAAGTTCTCCCCCTCCTGCCCTTTGTACTGCAGCTGGAGAGTTCCTGTAGAGAACTTTGCCATAACCTGCTTGGAGGAAGCCTTATCCTAAATATGAGTATTTCAAGGAGCTTGGTCACTGTGTGTAGCAGGAGGCCCTACCATGGGCATTAAACAGAAGCTGATGGCAGTAGGCTGGGCTAGGAGCTGAGTGCCTGAACATTAGTAATACTTCATGTTTAAAAATTCCAGCAAATTAAGGAAATTGTCTCTTTCCCCATCCCCCACCTGTATAATTTAGCTCTGCTTTTAATATAACCGTGTCTTTGTACTCTCAGGAACTCCCCAAACCCATTCTCCCCACTCTGATTCCTTGCCTGACAGACAAGGCCTAGTCAATCAGAAAATTGTTTAATACTTTTTGCTTTTATTCCCAAGAGATACCCTGTCCATTCATCAGCCCTGTTTCTACCAGCCACCCCCACCCTTTGTGTCTTTTATCTGCTTAAAACCAATCACTCTTCCCCTCTTCTTTTTTTCACTTCACAAAAGGAATCAGAATTTAATAAAAGCAAGCTGCAAAATATCAGCATTAATCCCCCTATCCTCATGGGGCTGATGCCATGAGTCCCTGGGTCCCCTTATCGGCACCAAACTGTATTTCACCAGTTAGAGCCTTCTGATAGCATAAATACCTGCCATGCAGGTGTCTCCAGCTGACAAGATAACATGTTATCAATCACACATCCCAAATTTATGCAAAAAGCACATCTTCCCTCTGTTTATTTCATCTCATGGAGGATGGAGAGCTAGGGAAGAGAGGTCTGAAAAATTAAATCTTTTCTTTTCTTGTACACTTGAAGAGCCAAATGACACATCTCCTGCATATACAAAGCAAAGGCCTTTCTCTCCTGTAATTCGCTTATGAGCAGTTGTGCAATGGTGTTGTTGCAGAAAATGGGTAAGGAGTAATTGACTGTGGAATCCCATTAAGCTTTGTCATAATGCACAGTCCCAGAATGGGTACTGTAGAAACACCTCCATCAAAATTACCTGCTGGAGGGAATGCTGGGGGGATGATTACACTGATGAGGAGGGCAAAAGAGTACATCCTGCTCTTCACTGACCACCTTAGGTGCTTGTTTCACTCATACACAAGGGCAGGGACATGGCCTTATCTCTGGAAACTGCAGGGCTGGCTCAGCCCTAAATCCTCCTGTGCAAGTAATAACAGATACTTTCCAAGAGAAACTGTGCAGAGGACTGGGCAGAGACACTTGGCTTTGGTAGTGGCAAATTTCCACTTGAGGCTGATGGGAATTGGCTATGCCACCATCTGAGGGGAGTGCCAGAGTCCTTCTTGGAGGCAGCTTAGGGGAGCCCTCTGTGTCAGCAATTGGCATTTCTCCTGGGAAAACCCTCCAATGATGATTGATTGCTGAGGGTCACCGGGACTGCAGGCTGAGGAGGATTTGCTTTTCAGATGTATGTGTCTTCTGATGCGATACCCCCACCACTGAAAAGGGAGGAAGATATGGGTTGTTTATGAAATAGCTGTCTTTACTCCATGCTGTGGGGCAGAGAAGGGCTGGGACTGATCTCAGGGAAAGGGATGCAGCAGGGTGCACAGAAGATCACAAGTTTTCAAAAGCTTTAGTTATATGATCTGAACTCCACAAAGTTAAATTGATGCAGCCCCCAGGTCTGTAATAGCTATTGCTTATAAAGATATGTTTACCCAGTGCAGTTTGTTCTGCTCAGTTTAGAAAATTAAGCTTTAATGGTAAAAGGACCTAATACACGTCTCACAGTTGTTTTTATTGGAATGTCCAGTTAAGATTTCACTAACTCAAATCATCAGACCTGTTCAAAGATTGAGTTGACCAGCTTGACCTACACACTGAAGTCTGATCTCTGTGGTCACTGTTACATATAGAGGACAAACCCTTCTGAAAAAAAAAAAAAAAGAAATGAAAGAGGGGTACTTCATAAGCAGAGGGATGGTGATGCAGTGCCATTTCCATTCCTGGGAGGTGGCATTTTCTCTGCTCCACAGCACCTTCGGTTCACATACTAGCTGATGATGTGTAGGGAGGGAAATAAGTAGCAAGAGCAAATGACCTCAGAAACAGCAAAGAACTTGGTTTCCATTGCAAGTACCCTTATTAGGATGGAAGAAGTAGGGGGGGAAAAAGGCAGAAAGTACAAGGCAGAAAAATGCCTAGAAAATATGTCCAGCTATTTCCCCACCAGCTTCAGCTGCTCCTAAAAGGCATCGAGTTTCCTTAAATATATATTTAACCCTATTGTCACAAGTGTTTTCTGTTCCTTTATAAAGGCAGGTTTAAAAAAAAATTCAGGTGTATCACACTGTAGTATTTATCTTGGTCCTTAATCTGTGCTTGATTTTTAATGTGCTTGGAACAGGGGTTGTATCTTTGGTCTTTGTGTGTGTAATACTTATCGTAGAATTTCGGTTCTGCAAATACAGCTCCCATGTGCTGCCTCTGTACAAAAAATTCGAGATAATAATAAATCACAGTGAGGTCTGATTCTGGAAAGACCAGTTGTGTGGGAGAGGAAAAGAATAGCGGTTGTAAAACTCAAGTCCTAGATGTTCTTGTACCCTCTTTAAGTTGTAATCTTCTGTCCATGCTACTTGTCTGCCCTTGCTACTTGTTAAAAAATAAAATTACTCCTCTAGGTTGAAGGCTTGTTCTGCTGGTGCTGAAGATCCCAGCTTTTAAGCTCTGGGGACAGGTGTGGTACCTGCCATCACTCACAGAGCCTGGAAATCAAAATGCTTGTGCTTGTTTTATCAGTGAGAGTGGCTGCCTCACCCTGACAAAGGACTCCCTTGACTGGTGGACTAGCTATAATGAATTACCATCTGAGCCAGTGTCCTTTTCCTCCCTCATCAAGGGTAACTAGCATTCTGCACCATGTGGGTCCCTCAAGCCTCAATAGTCCTCACCTCTACACTGAGGTGCTACAGGGAGATCAGCCCTATCCCCAGACCCTCCAATTTTCCAAGTTGCAACTGATGTCACTTGCCAGACCTCTACCTCTTTTTTTGCCCTTGAGACCTCTTCATGAAGACACCTGTCTTATTAGATTAGGATAGTTCCCTGTGGGGACATGGAGATGTATGGATCATGTCTACTGCAGTTTCCATCTCCAAACTACGACACATCATCAATCAGCAACTTTCTGCTCTTGTGTCTCCTCTCTCAGTCATTAATGACCTTGATGGACACTTTCTGCTGCAAAAGTATATTGAACTGCCATGTTTTTACAGCACTGAAAAACATGCCTGTGAGGCCATCTGAAACTCCCTGTTTCTTCTCTAGCACTGAAATTTTTGCTATATCCACAGTGAGAGACAGCATTAGCATGAATGAACATGATAGAGAGCTATAAAGTTTTTATTATCACAATTTTAGGCTGTTCATCTTGAGTGGCAAACTAACTCCTGGGAGGGAAGTACTTTGGGAAGCACTCTCTGAGCAGTTTGGGGAGGAATCCCAGTGGGGACAGAAGAGAGGAAGGACAAGACAATTTGTGTTGTACAAAAAAGCAGAATAAAGGCAGTTTGCCATAATCCAATGTCAGCTACACTCAGGTAGTGTGAAATTGTCGTTTGGAAAGGGTCTGCCCCGGCATAATAGAGAACGATATTTAGCATCTTCTACGTGCTAGTTTGTGATTGAGTAATGTGATTAATGAAAAGCTGCTTGCACAATACCCACTCTGCACAGCTGCCATGTACACGTTCTATACATGTGCCAAATGTATAAGCACTTTTCTTGTATTTACACCCCTTGGCCCTCCTCCCCCTTTATAAAACACAGTTTCTGTACATCTTTCTCTGATCTCTGGACTGTGACTTTTAGATGGGTCTGGATCGGTCTGTGTGGGGAGGGGTTGTTCTGTCACTTATTGCTAGGGCACTGCAGAGCTCTCTGAATTTAAATTTGTGTGTTCTGGCTTTTATTGCTGGGCCACTTGGCTCCTTTGAATTATCTCAGTCTCCAAATGAATTTTATAGTCCATTGGGGGCTGTCCATGCTTGTTAAGGTGATATTTCCATCTCCAGTGTGCTGTGGAATCCTATCCGCCATGCAGTGATGACTTCTGCCCACCAGCTGCCTATTGCTTCTTCAGGAATCATCTCTGCTCCTTGGAGACTCATGCAATTACGGGATTGGTTGTGTGTGGGACTTCTGGAAGTAGGGCCAACTCACAGTGCACAATGGACATTACTTTTGCTCAGGAAAGAGGCTCAGAAATAGATGCTGTTGCAATGTTCTGGCAGCTGTCAGGCTGGCTTTTTGGTGTGTAGAATCAACAAGACAGGGCTTTTGGGGACTGTGCATCCCTGGGCCCCACTTCAAGGGTTTCAAGGGCATCCCCCAGTAAAAGGGGATTATCAAGTAGAGGAGGTCATCCCATAGGAGGTGACTATAAAAATGGCAGGGACATGGGCATATGCAGGGCTACAGCTGAAGGAACTACAGATTCTACTTCAATCTGGTGTTCTGCTGAGAGTGCCACGCCCAGTCATGTGGGCCTGACAAGGCAAAAGGATGTTTGACTTTCTGTAGTGATTCTCACAACACAGGCCCTAAAGGCTTGGCTCTGGTGTAGACTCTATCTTTGTACAGAGCTGCTTTCTGTGCTTTTGTGATAAGGACACCAGCATGGTGCTCCATTATGGTGAAGAAAAAAACTGAGACCACATATAGACTTTTCCTTGCTTTGTTGCTCTTTCTTCTGATACTATCTTTTGCTCTTCATTAAACTGACCCCTCTCCTCTTCCAGAGAGGCTTCTTGTTTTGCAGCTGGCAGTGTCTTTACTGAAGTTGTCAAAGTATGGGGGCATTTTTGAAAGAATTTCCCATGCTCTGCATCAGATCTCATATTGCAGCAGATCTGCATGGTGGCAGAAGTGGGAGAGGATATGAGGATTTTATCACTCTGCAGTGATGAGTATTCAGGACTTAATATGGTGCTGCAGTGTGAGGAGTAGTCCAAGGACACATCTAACAGCTTGCACTCCTTTCAGGGATCACAAGTCTCCCTTTCCAGCTCTGTGTCTTGAAGTCCAGTGTTATCTTCCATTGGACAATGTTCTCAGGCACATGTGGAGGCAGATAAGCCCGCCACAGCTCTGCCCACAGCCCTGGCCTGAAGGGATGTCCCTGGAATGGGCTACGTTTAGCTTATCTCAGCCCTGCTGGAGAGATGCCCCTAAGGTGGTCACATTCTCCGTTATCATGGTGAGCTATCCCCCAAAGGCTTCAGTGATCCCACCATGCCCTAGTACTCACGTTAATATTTTGTAACCCATTGGTCTTTCCACCTTTGGTACCACACTTCCTTTCCCCCATATAAACCCCAGCTTCTCCCCAGTTCTTCAGGGGAGCTGTTGTTCCTGGCTCCCTTCACAGAGCTGCTGGATAATAAAGGAATCTCTGTGGAATTTGCCATATGATGCTTCTGTCTCTCTGTCCCTGAGTCGGCCTGGGATAACCTCGCAAGCAGAGCTGGAATCGCTGAGCTGAAATCGCTGATCAGAGCTGATCACTAGCAGCCTCTGGCTGCCTGCTTGCTGAGGTTTATCCAGTGGGTAGGAGATCTGCCAGAAGACTCCCTTAGAAGGCTGCGCTTTGTGGGACCCTCACTCTGGGAAGGTTGCAGCTTTCCAGGTCAGAGCAACAGACCTCCTTGGACCCCCTAGTCACTCCAGTGTGCTTCTTGGCATGTCCTGCACAGGGCCAGAAGTTGGACTCAATGATCCTGATGTGTCCCTTCCAACTCAGGCTATTCTATAATTCTATTCTATGTCTCTTCTAGGAGACTTTATCTCTTCCCAGTGTTCCTCATTAGGAGTTCTACAAACACATTTCACATCACTGCTTAGGTGTCTCAAACCAGATTTCTCTGTCTTGGAACCTCTTACCTGTTTTGTGTGGGACCACTATAAAAAAACCCTTTGTGCCCTTTGCTGGTTTGGCTGGTCAACAGCCTCAGCACTTCTGCAGTCCTGGGAGCCCAGACCTAGAGATATCAGCTCTGTTTCTGTGTGATACTGTTTGCTCTTCAGATCATCTGGGATTTTTACATTTTTTTCCTGATCCCCTTAGCAGAGCTCTTGTAGGAGTAGACCACTGGAAGATGACTTACCAGTTTATTTTTCCTATGCAAAGGGCTCCTGATGGAATTTCTCCATTAGTCTCTGAAAGATTTAATGTGATGTTGTTTCCTCTCTCCATCCCTCTTTTGTAAACTACTGATCTATGATGTATTTCAGCTTTTTCCACAATTCATTTCTCTAATCCAGTTGTCAGGCTAATTGGTTTTCTGTTTAAGTCCTGGATCTTGCAGATTACTATGTGTGGCCACTTGGCAGGATCCAAGCCCCAAATTTTCATTCTCCGCTGTCATTAGCTGTGTTAGGGCCTTTGTTAATCCCTCTCCAGCTAACTATCTTCATACAGCAATTTAACTGCTTTATATTAACCTGACATACCTCTTCCAGCAGGCTTGTGCTATGTTCCTATGTCACCCTTGTGACAGCCATTGTGTCTCTCCTACTGAGTGTAAATAATAACAAATTATAAATAAAATAAAGCTTAGAGCTATACATTTCCTTATTTTTCTCCCCTAGTGTCCCTCCAAAGAAAATTAGATTCCTGTAAGGAGTTATCATGTCCATCATTTAACTAAACTGTACATATCTAGCATTTTTAATCTCCCTTCATAATTCAGTCCCTCCAGGCCCTTATCTCATTCAGCGGGTCTGGAAATTAAAAAATAGAAAAAAGCTCACAATCAGAAGCCTGGAATATCTTTTGAGGTGAGGGTGAGGAGCAGGGTAGGGACTGAGTGGTAGCAAATAATTATTGCTGGTTTAAAATCCCGCCACCTAATGACCTCAATGTACTTTGCAAACAGGAGTGAATTAAGGGTCACCACATCCCTCATGAAGCTGGGAAGTCTCATCACAAATCTTTGTCAGTCAGGACTGGTCTTTATGAAGCATGTGCAGGTGTTGAAGTTTCTGAGCCACTGCCAGGATAAAAGTTACTTCTTCCTGCTGCAATAAATGAGCATCTACCTATTTGAATTAGAACTGGAGACGAGAGTTCACATTAGGAGTAGATGGCCTCTGAAGGAGATGAAAAATTCTGACCTCTTTCAGTAAAAGTAACTGGATTAAATATGAATGCATTATAAATACTCGCTTTTTTTGGACATGGAAAGACAAAGTGATATGTCCAGCTCATGCAGCAAACTAAAGGCAGGCAGAGGGAATCTTCATCACTTGTTTTGACTGCAGAACAGTCCTTTCTGCAAGTAGCAGCAAGTTTTCCCCACTAGTGGTCAGCAGCATGAAATTTGGGCAATACAGCTAGGGATTAAATTGAATGGCTTTATCAGAAACTCCAGATTTGCTTAGAGGCACCAAGAGAACAGTCTTTCTCAGGAGATTTCCACTGCTTCCTGCTTTAAGGAAGATTGTTTTCAAGGAAGATGAGAGCAATTGTCTTTCTGGTGGTATCTTGACATTCCACACTGGGTGCCTCCAGTTCCAGGAAAGAACACTGGCCTGGCCTGAGATAGCAGAAGGCACCAGGGTTTTTTTGTCAGATTTTACTTAATTTCTTAATGTAGGTGTGCATTTGTTCTTCTCTTACTCTTACTGCTTCAACCCATTCCCAATACTTATCTCTTAGATTCATCCCTTCCCTCTGTCCTAATTCTCCTTAACTGCTTGTTCAGATTAGGAAACATCCTTTCAGCTGCTTTCTCATCTTCATTAAAACTTTTTTTTTTTTCTCCTTTATCTTCATCTTCTCCTTCCTAGACTGTCACTAAATTGAAAAAAAAAAAAAAAAGAGAGAAAGAAAGGAAAAAAGTGAAGAAAAGCTCTTTAATGTGTTTTTAAAAATCTCCTTAAAAATTATACCGAGTCTCCTCTCTGTCTCTTTAGTTGCATTTATTTATTTGTTTGTTTGTTTGTTTGTTTTTGCAGACCCAACTGAAAATTGGCTTATTGATAAAAGTCACAGTGGCTGCTGATGATTAGGTGCAAAGAGGCTTTTCTGCATTAGGACAGATAAAGCAAGTTTGCCAAAGACACAAAGCTGTGTGTTGCAGTTGAGATGCTGGAGGGCAAGGATGCCATCCAGAGAGACATTGGCAGGCTTGGGAAGTGGGACCATGTGAACCTCATGAAGTTCAGCAAAGCCCAGTGCAAGGTCCTGCATGTCAGTTGAGACAATCCCAAGCACAAACAGAGGAGTGGGTTGTGAGCAGCCCTGAGCACTTTGGGATGTTGGTGGGCAAGAAGGCTGACACAAGCTGGTAAGGTGCACTTGCAGACGAGAAAGCCAAATGTATCCTGGACTGCACCCAGAGCAGAATGGCCAGCAGGGTATGGGAGGAGCCCCTCTGCTCTGCTCTTGTTAGGCCCCACCTGGAATGCTGTATTCAGCTGCGGAGCCCCCAGAATAAGAATGACCTGAACCTCTTGGAGTGAGTCCGGGGGAGAGTGACAGAGATGCTCAGAGAACTGAGGCATCTCACCTCTGAAGACAGGATGAGAGAGTTGGGTTTGTTCAGCCTGGAGAAGAAAAGGATCCAGGGAGACCTTGGAGCACTTTCCAGTACCTAATGAGGACTACAAGAGAGCTACAGAGAGACCTTTTTACAAGGGCCCATAATGATAGGATTAGGAGGAATGGTTTTAAACTGAAAGAAGACAAACTTAGATATGGAAGAATTTCTTTGTTGTGAGGGTGGTAAGGTCCTGAAACAGGTTGCACAGAGAAACCTGGGACACCCCATCCCTGGAAATGTTCATTACCAGGTTAGATGGGGTTTTGAGCACTCTAGTCTAAGGGAAGGCACACCAGCCCATGGCAGGGAGGTTGGAACTTGATGATCTTTCCTTCCAACCCAAGCCATTTTAAGATTCTATGAAATACAAAAAAGATGTATTTTACATTTGAAAGGACAGGCTGAGTATTTGCATTCCTCCTCCTCCTCCCTCCAACACCCCATGACACAGGCACAGATGTCCAGGAAAAGAACTGGACTAGAAGCCAAAAACAAAAGCACTTTTCTCACACATATGCACTTAACCCCAGGCACTGATTCCAGAAACAGCTGATATCTCCAGGCCCTTGAGAAAAGTTTGTGTTTTAGCAGACTAAAAATTGCAGCACCCAGCTCCATGGTTTCCATTAGTCTGCCCTAGCTGGGAAATGGTACAGAAGAGCACCTTCTTACCCAGGGGGAGCACAAATGGGATGTTCTCCTTCACCAAGTATAACGAAACAGTAGCACTTTTCTTGTTTCAAATACATGAGGACCCAGACCAAAAAGACTGCTCAAAATACCCTTAATTTTGGAGAATTTGTTATCTGAATTCATGTATTCATAGATGTCCAAGTTAGAAAAGCTCACTAATGCATTTTGGCTCTAATCTCAAGGTGTTTCTATTATATGGCCACGTGTGTCCATGCTATCATTGCTGTAACCACCTCAACCACTAGGAGGAATGAAACTACAGCAGCCCAGACTTCTGTGTTGCCCACATGCATCTATCCACAGTTTTGTACCTTTGGCAACTAAAATTTATGCCCTTGCAGCTTTAGAGCTGTTGGAAAATAGGACAACCAAGTTGAAGGTAGCTGACTGCAGCCACCCTTCTGGTATTGGTAATGGAGCTGGTAACTCCTGGTAGCAGAGATCCAGACCATCTGTGTAATCCAGTTTAGGCACTGGATGGGCACTGCTGTGAAAGAGCAGGTTTGATGGCTGCCTGCAGAATCACAGAAGTGTGGGCTTTTGGGAAAGGACTGCTTGTTGGACCTTTGGTCTCCAGTCCAAGCTCTTGCTTGAAGCCAGACACCTCCCAGGAGCCAGTGTGTTAAGATCAAAAGTGCTGCATCTTGGTGGGTTAATTTCTTTTTCTCCCAACTTTCCATGCCTCATGGCTGCTGCTACATCCTTGTCAGTCTGCCAACACCAAGGGCAGCTTTGTCTATCCAAGTCTCAATTCCAGAGGTACATGATGGAGCACGCTGAAGAGCCAGTGTCAATCCAAATCATCTTATTCATTAACTGTGTGTGACTAATGAATGGGACCTGCTTCAGCCATTGGAGATCACTGCCGCAGAAGGCAAGAAACTCTTTCCAGGTAAAGACACTGCTGTGAAGAGTGTGCAGACTACTGGGAGAAAGGACAGATTCTCTGCACAATCAGGAAGCTTGGTAAACTCTTCCAGTCAATCCATCACTCCCCACCAACCAACTGACTGGAGAGTCCATGTCACAAATGAAAGGGTGCATCATGACAGACTTTCATGACAGATATCCTGCCAGAATACCTGGCATAGTGATGAAGTAGAGAAAAGGAAAACAAAAACTAAAAATTAATAAAAACAAGAACTCAAATAGAAGAAGTGAAGTAAGAAAAAGATGGGGAACAGCACAAAATGAGGAAACTTTGCATCAAAGAGAAGGTCAAGTACTCAAGATGTAGATCCAGTCATGGTTTGCCTTTTTCCCCCAGCAGTAAGAAAGAAGTTGAGAGAAGCTCCAACACCATGAATAATTTTAGCTTTGTTTAATCACTGATGTGGCTTGCACTGGAAGGCACCACATATTAATACAAACTGGGTTTGCTGCACAGATCCAAAGTACTCTGTTGTCCTTCTTAGATTACTTTGCATAGAGACTAAAGCTGGGCTCTCCAACAGCACCAACAAAATGTTACTGAGAATCCAGAGGAAGGTACACATGGAGCAGGGGAGGACCTTTGACCTGATTTGTACTAGATTTATTTTTCTCAGAGATAGAAACTAGTCTGACTTCTGTAGTGTTGCCAAACAAAGCCCATAGTATATCCATTTGCAGCTGTAGCATTTGAAGTTGCCTTTGGCTCACCCATTTCTGTGTGATTTTGCCTTTTATCTGCCTGTTGCTTTCTTGGTACAAAAGCAAGTGTGATACCTGTGCCTTGATGTCTTTACCACTCCTCAAAAACATCGTGAGGCTCAGCAATAACATGCCATCCAAACAGGAGGGAGCACTTTAATGTCTTCTGTCTCAGGGACATAGCTGCCATTTGCCATACAAATCTCTGTAGACCTCTTCAGTGTTTATTCACTAATTGTTATCCACTGCTCCCACAGAGCACTTTGTTTTTGATGACTTAGATAAGTGGCACATTTATTCCCCTGCAAGCTTTGAGAGTGAGAACAAATCTAGTTTATTCTGTTAAAGTGAAAATTAAACCAGTGGGCTGCACTATTGGAATCAGGAGTTACACAAAATGAGACTGTAAAATGCACTGTCAGTTATCTATGTGACACTCCCTTCCTAGTTCTGCCTTCAGGAGCTCTCTTCCTGCTCATGGCTCTTACAGTCCTCTGAATGCAGGGTGAGCACTAGGAGTTATTCTTCCTGAGTGAATAATGTATATGGCATATGATCTTCTGGGATACACCCTTTCATTACTAAGGAACCGTGGAGTGAAAGTGCCTTTTCAAAACAGCTCCTGATCCCATTGTTTTTGCTAGGTTTTTTTACCTAGAAAAGGGAGGCGTTTTTTGAACACAAAAAGAACACTGGTATAGTTCTTTTCCTTCCTCACACACCATTCAGAGGATCTCTATCTGGAGTGTCCTGTTCAGGGTGTGATGACAAGAAAGGCAAATGAATCCTTCTTGGGTTTGCATCTCCAGAGCAAACTTTAGGTCCTCCCCTTTTTTTAATGCTGGCAGTTGAAAAGGTGTGGTCCTCAAAGGCTCACACAGATCCATTTGTTTCTCTCTTTGCTGTCTTGCATGTTTGGATGGGAGTCTCTGAGTAACTATGGGAGTCTGTTCCCCCGGGTGCCTGCACAGGACCCAGCACTCTGGAGCCTCACCACTACTGGGGCACGTGAGCCCAAAGCCAACCAAGCACAGAGCCTGGGATTTTGCTGGGGAGAAGTTCCGATCACAGTGTTAGAAGCAAGGGAGGTTTCTGAGCTTCCTCAGACCTAGAATATGATCAATTAAACAAGAAAAAAATGTTTAATTAAACTTACTTGAAAAAGCCTTGAAGGGTCATGAAAACTGAAGGTGATGATGCCAGTTCCCCACAGCATATGGCAGAGCAGCCGCTCTCCCCTTGCTACAAACGCAGGACTGCCACTTCAGAGGGATGTGCAGCCCTTTCATTTTGCCGGCTGTCACCATGGCAGCAGAGGGATCAACCTGGGAGCCACCATCTCCACTGCCACCTTAGGAGCAGGAGTATGTCCCTAAGGGGACCCAGTTTCACCAGAGGAAGGCAAACAGGGAAAAACTAGCCGTTTTTCTGCTGTTGCAGCCTGGCTGCTTGGCAGAGGACAGCATGCTGTGGGAATGTCACTTGCTGTGAAGGCCTTGGGGGTTCCCTATGCTATGTGCCACTGGGATTGAAGCACTTTTTTCTTGTATCAAAGAGAATTTATATTGGACATCTAAACTCCTGTAAAAGCAGGGAAGTCTTGATGTTCCCTGTGTTCATGGCTGTTTGATGTGGGGGCATTTCAAGGGGCAGGTAGCCCTGTTTTCTTAGTTCCACCCTGCACCACACACATCCTCAGGAACCCAAGGCTTGTCATGGGGGACAGATCTGTATTGCAGCCATCAGCTGGAGAGATGGGAGCACTTTGTCAGAAAGGATGATTTATTGAATAAAGGCTTCTTTAGATCTCTTAAATGATCGTGATGAGCCCTTTCCCATGGGAAAGCATTATGAAAGCCAGCTTGACCATTGAGGTAGGGAACCGACTCACATCCTTGGCTTTGAAAGTCCCGCTGTCCATTTGCCTATTGTGGCTTCCCTCAGCTCAAGCAGTGGCCCATCATTTGGTATTCTGTTTTATGAACGGATAATGTGCTCAGTTATATATAACTGTAGAAGGTACAGTCACAAATTTGAAAGGCTGTGGGATTGCAGGACAGTGGGAAGACCAGGAGAATTATCCAGTGTTGGTGGCTCTATTTTTGTAGTGCAGGGGCCACATTTTTATAGGGTTACAAAGTGTCACTGGGAGTTTGAAGTATCACAAAGTTCCAGGCATTGGGTTTTTTTAAAATGAGATGGTCTTTCCATATATTTTAGCTGTATAAGAAGAAAAAGGGAGTGGCTCTGGCAGCCCAGACTTAGGAAATGAGCCCACACACTAGAGGAGGCCAGGAGACAGGCAGGAGGTGAAGTCAAGAAAATGAAAGACAGGCTTAAAGTGCTGTAGGTTTTTGAAAGTGAGAAGAAATTGAAACTCAATCCAGCAAACACTTCAGAACCAAAGGAGGGATGAAGCAGAATAGATGTGCTATGATGGGATTTCAGAGTGAGGAAAAAGAATGGTAATGGGTATATTGTGTATGCTTTGTGTGTCAGAGAAGCTGGGGAGAAGTTGCACAGCATGGAAGTGAAGTATTAATGAGCGGCCACGCATGTCTTCCAGCTGTCAGGACAAAAGAGAAGGGCTTGGGTGCTGGCTCTGTTGCAGAGCTGTTTTCATCCCGAGGGACTTCAATCAGAAAGTACTTCTCCTTGGGAGGTTCATTATCTCCCTGTCGTCCCTGCAGTTTCTCATTCTCTGCAGTTTCTCATTCTCTGCACGGTCAGAAGAGGCCCCCAAATTCCAGAGACCAGGCTGCATCATAGTGGCCTCGTTCTTCCTTGCAGACCTACCAGCTCCCTAAAGGCTTCTGCCTTTCTGCACTCTGTCAGGAAATTATTTTGCTGAAGAGACAAGGCATAGTCATTGTAAAAAGTATTCCAATTAAGATATTTAATTGCAAGGGAAGAAAAATCATCTGTAAATTAAATGAATCACCATGTTTACAGCACAGAAGAGTAAGGAATGATCTGAGAAGAAGCTGACATTTTGTCAGTCTGAGGCAGCTGAGTGCATAAAAGTAGCAGAGGACATACTGGTTTTTATAGCAATAGCAAGGCAATTATCCTTGCCTTCCCTATAGTTCCTTGGACATCTGATTGATTTTAAATACCAAAATGTGCCCTATGTTGCAGCTACCCTTCCAGCCTGTGCTCTCTGCTGGGCTGTAGGATCTAGGGGGGCTGTGCTGAGGTGGCAGGCAGCAGGGAAGGGGCAATTGCTGCAACCACAGCAGTGGCCACCTGTCAGCTGAGGCTCATTAGCTCATCTAGCACCTGCTCCCACCCTAATGAGATGGGGGGAGCACCTCCAGTGGGAGTTTCTCTGCCTGGGCACAATTCAATTACATTTGGGGTTGTTTGTATGAAAACATAAGACACCAGCGGTACAGCAGAGGCTGGAGCATCCTGAGTAGTCAGGGGTTGTGGCCGCCTGTGCTGTGTGTATATTTACAGTACAGCCTCCAGGCTTTCCTGTGAATTGCTGTTAGAGGAATGAGAGTGGCAAGAGACATTCAACAAGTGGTCAGAAGTAGGTGGGATCTGTGACACAGTCACACTTGGTAAGATATTGGCAGCAGTAGCTATCTGCCTGGTTGCTTAACTATTAAATAGCATCTCTGTACTCCCGCAGGATGTTCTGCAGTAATAATTAATAGTGATTACATAGTGATAATACAATGGTTATGCTAATAGTTCTGTCAACCTGCATGCAAAGAAAGATGAGCCAATACTATAAATACAGTTCTATGTGAAGAGCAAGTGTATTGCATATAGTAAATATGCTGATATCATTTATAGTAAACACTATAGTTGCTCACCTACTACAATCAGTCTTTGCAGTTTCCCTTCAATTAACTTCCAGTGTTTGAGTCCTGCTCTTCTGTTTTCCCCTCTACCCTCAGCTGCATTAAGATGCATCAAGATTAATTGCTTCCAAGTCTAGTAAGGAACCATGTTGGGCTGAATAGGTGCCCATTAACATGCATACTAAACTTCCCAGCTGAGACTAAGTACCCATGACAGACAGGTGCTCAGTACAGCTACGCTCTCAGGGCTCAGAAGACTTTTTCCAGATCCCCAGTTTCATTTGTATTTAATTTTGTTGCACAGTGTCACATAGAAATAATGAGGAAGGTGGATGAGGGATGGAATGAAACCTCTTAAGCTGGCTTAGTTAGGTTATGGTGTCCATCTTATCAAGGCACACTTGCAGATTCACTCCAGCTGTGCAAGAAAACCCAGCCTCCTCTGAGCAACTGAGGTGAGCACAGAGATACAGTGGTGTATGCTGCACGCTTGTGCCTCCTGCCAGTGGCTTCGGGAAGGAACTTGGAGCCATTTGTGGGGGGCTTAGTCCCTAGCTACTGATGATTTCTCAGGGTGCCAGCAACCAAAGAAAAAAGCTCTGAGGTTAGTGATGTCTTAAACTCTAAAAACCTTAACTGTAGAGAAGCAGTGGTTAATCAAAGGAAGATCCTCCATAGGGCATTACTCAGGAACCATCTACAGCTGAGATAAGGGCTGCCCTAGGCAGAGTAAAGCAGTAGTTGGGGAGGCTAGTTACTATTTCACGACTCTTCTCCTCAGCAGAAACCTAGGAAGGAGACAAGTTCTATGAGGATGTGCTCCTGCTAACTGGGGAACATCTTGTCACTCATAAATTTTGAGGTATAGAAGACACTGCGGTTTCCTCAGGCCCAGTTATGCTCTGCAGAACAGGACATAGCATCTGGTAAGCTGACCAACAGGCTGAGTGTTCTGGGATGATAAAAAGGTGCAAAGTATCCTCAGAGAGAGGAAGAAACCTCCTTAGGAATGTAACCACAGGTGAGGGATTACACAGCTGGGACCATGCTAGAGGCTGCCCTAAGGCAGATAGCTCTGCCTAGAAACCTGGCCTAACAATGAGTTATACCTGTGGGGGACCAGCAAGTGCAGGCACCAGCTGTGAACTTGTCCCTGCTTGTTAAATCCATGGTGTAAGGTATGACCATGGTGCTTGCTAGAGATCCAAGGAACACTCTGCCAGCACAGTTCTGTACAAACTTGGTGTCTTTTGCTGGTGAAAACTGCTGTACTGAGGTGCTCAAGAACATGTGCTGTAGTGTCTCTTATGCTGACACATGTATGAGATGCATTTTAAGAATAGGCCCTGCTGTTATGGTTGATTTAGAAGCATTCCAAATTCATTGAAAGGCATTAATAGGGGTGGGCTGGATTAGCAAGCAAGCTAATCTCAGTCAAGTACTGGATTGGTAGGATGATAGAATTAAAGGTCTTGGCTGAAAAGGTTGGAAGAAGTATTATTTTGCAGATGTCTTTGTTTTCAGCTTGGGAACTTGAATCAAGTATGTAAACCCTGCACTGTAACAACCCAGCCAGCTCTCTTACAAAACTCGTTTGTGCAAACTATTTTCCAAACTCAATTACCTATTGCGGTCACATTATTATTGCTCTGTATAATTCTGTGTATAGCCTTCTTGGTGAAATTTTTAGAAATGCTTCAGTCCTTTCTAAGGGTAGAAGTGGCCTCAGGGTGTGTTGGACTGAAGAGGGCTTTGAAGGAATGCAGAAGTATCCTTAGCTGTCTTTATTCTCTGAAGATCAGCATGAGGTACAGAGGGTCCAAAGTGCTGGAAGTATAATGTGCAGTGGTAACCTCTCAACCAAATCTGTTTGCTTAGGAGCTGAAATGTGTTACTTCCTAGTTTCATTCCAAAGATTTTAGTCCAGTGCCCATGCCCACTTCAGAGAAGAGGCCTTTATTTTCTGTAGAGTTTATAATTCTATTGTAGTTTGGCTTAAAACATTGTCCAGCATTCCTGCTGGTGCAGCACCTGGCCCAGATGATGCCTGGGGTTCCCCTACAGGATTAAAGCCAAAGCAGCAGGACCAGGGACTGACAACACACCTATGCAGCCAGAACAGCTAGGGATGAACTTGATGTATGTAGGTTGCAGTCTACACTTCCCATGCTGGGCATGAGTAAAAGTTGATTCAGTTGATAGGACAAACCTCTCTATGCATCACTTGTTCAATTGAGGAACCCAAGGAAAACGACAGAACAAGTCAGAACTAAAATGAAAACTTCTATCTTAAAAAAAAAATGGTGAGGGGAAGGAAAGGAGAGGTTGGGAAGTGGGGGACAGGAGGACTAAAAGGGAAAAAGAAAGAGAATCTGCACTCTCATTTTCTGCTCTCCTTACTTTTCCCTTTTTCCCTGCTTGAAACTGTGCCAAATACTTTTGTGCCTGTTCCCCTTGCTTCTCCCAAGTTCCATCTCTCTTCAGAGCTCTGACTTTAAACATGCACACATATATGCAATTAAGTGCAGGCCTTGACTTTTCACCTGGGAAAGTGGAGGGATAAGGTGAGCTAAGCTTTTAATTACAGCTACTCATTCTGGGAGGCAGGGAATTCAAACTGACAATAGATGCTGTGGCACTGCTTAATCATGTCTTACAGGGCAGAGGAAAAAATCCCCATGAATATGCTAGAGAAGATTTCCTGAATATATAAAGAAAATATTATTTCTTTCTGCTTTTCCCTTTTCACCTTCCCCTTTAATTTTTTTCTTTTTACTTTTGTGCCAAGTGGAAACTATGTGTTAAATACTGAGGATTTGATTGTGACTTTTATTAAGGTGGAAATTTTAATGTGCAACTGTGACGTCTAGGATACAGCTCTTTGTGCCAGGGTATTTTTGTTTGGGTTAGGGTTTTTTACTTTTTTTTTTTTTTTCCTTCTCCTTGTCTTTTCTCCTCTGTATCTCTTTTAAAGCATTTAATGGGCCAGATTCATTTGGGCTTTTTCATCCATTGACATGACTGGAGTTTTACCACTGACACCTTTGGCTCTAAGTGATTTTCTTGATGGGAGGGTCAACAGTGTAAGAGTTTAGTGGCACTACTTACAAGACAAGTGCAGTTGAAGTTGTTAGAGAAAGAAAAGGAAAGAAAAGCTACTTTTTGTCCCACAAATAAATCACTGACAGGTTTTCCAGCATTCAGGGAAAAAAAATAGTTCTCTTTTGCTGACTGCAGGCCAGCTATGATTCATAGTCCAATCTGATTTACTAGTCACTTGGTTTTTTCCACTTTATTCCAGTATTTTTCCCTGTGCTTTAGAGCCGGTAAGTACTTGCTTTGCTAAGCAAATGGGAAGGTAGGATCAGGCACAGAAACTCTGTTAGGGTAATGGTATGAGTCCCAGGAAAAGGCCTTCTTACAGAAGAAAAGTAGAATAGAAAGTGGAGTATGCACGTATTTTAGAAACCTGGCATCTCTGCCAAGTCACTGGAAGGCATCCCATCTCCACCTCTTTTTCTCCATGGTACCCAAGCTTGTGCTAGGACTGAGTCAGGCAAAGGCTGCTCCCTCTTGGAGCTGTTCTTGTGCCACTCTGCAGTATAGCTTCTTCTGAAGCCTCTGACTTGCCAATCTCAGTTCAGGCTGGGATGTGGAAATGTTCTCGTCCCCACCAAAAGCTGCTGTGACAACTTCCAACCCTTTCTTTGGATTAAATAGTTTGGTGACATTGTGAAACTATTGCATCTGAATGTGACAGTAAAAGACAAAGAGATGTCTTGCCTTCCATAAATTACTTCAGATTACTTATATAGGGATACTTTGCAAAGTGGTGCCATGCACAGGGGTTTAACTTTCTTAATATCCTTTAAATGTTTAAATTAAACCTAACAGATTTTTTTTGCATTCTTTAAAGACGATATAGTCAGGGCCAAATTTGTTAG
Source organism: Sturnus vulgaris (assembly GCF_052056855.1). NCBI lineage: Eukaryota > Metazoa > Chordata > Aves > Passeriformes > Sturnidae > Sturnus > Sturnus vulgaris. The sequence goes on along the minus strand of NC_142244.1, from coordinate 24,774,584 downwards.
AAGTCTCTCTGAGAAATGAAGTAGAGATGAGAGCTGAGAGTTCAGAGGCCAAGTTAGTCAATAGCATTATTGAGTTCTTGCTCCTTGTTTGTTTCCATGCTTCAAGGAGAGCTGGGTTAACATCAGCATTTGAAATGGGATGCTTTTTGGGTTTGAATACTTCCATCTGAGCCTATTTTTACAGTTCTTGTTCTGGATGGTGTCTTGGTTTTGGCTGGGATATTTTATTTTCTTCACAGTGAATGGTGCAGTGCTGGGTTTTTAATTCAGTATGAGAATAATGTTTATAACACACAGACGGTTTAGTTGCTGCTGAGTACTGCTTACCCTAAATCAGGGCTTTCCACTTTTCTGTGCTCTATTAGCATGAGGGTGTACAAGCAGATGTGAAGGAGCGTTGCCAGGACAGCTACTCCAAACTGACTAAAGGGATATTCCATACCATAGAATGCTATGCTCAGTAAACAAACTGGGTGGAGGTGTCTGGGATTGGTCAGTGAGTGGTGAGCAACTGTGTTTGGCATCACTAGTTTCTCCTGGTATTTATTTCTCTCTATTGCTTCAGTAGTAGATTTTTCTTGTTTCCAGTTACTAAGCTGTTCTTATCTCAACCCACAAGGTTTAGTTTTTTTCCTCCTTGGTTCTCCTCACCACTCTGAAGAGGCTAGTGAGAGAATGGCTATGTGGTACTAGTTGTTGGCTGGGGTTAAACACTGTGTTTCTATTTGGCGTCTCCTGGCAGCTTTCTGCTATGGACTGTGTCTCTGTGCTGTGTAATAGCTGAGGCCTTTGCATAGCCTGCTGTTAACTAGGAGGCTTGTCTGTTTTACTGGTATGAAACACCTATCTATTTTGCTATTGCCTCTGAATATCCTCTGCAATGCCATCATGACCCCTCTGATTAATTTCTACAATGTAGCTTTGCCAGATAGACCTCAGCAACCTTCTAGATGACCTCCCTAACCTGTTGTTACCCACAGGTTTCCCACTATTAAGAGCTGAATAATCTGGCCAAATTTATCACCTTCAAAGAGATTTATGGAATGATTTGATCCATACAGACATACTGCATGGACTCCCTTCTCCAAAAATGTCTTCTGCACAAAATTTTTATTTCTTGGCCTCAGCTCTTTTTAGAAGCTGCTCTTCTTTCATTTGAAATCTTCAGCTTGGAAAACTGGTATTGTGTCTGTGTACCGTGTCAGTCAGCTGTGATAAAGAAGTGCCCCCACCTATATGGCATTCAGTTTAGGATTTAAAAGTTTGCATAAGGCCCTTTGCTTTAGACAGATTTCTCCTGTGACTTTAGTCAAGTGGGAGGTGTAACAAGGAATTTGTTGGTTGCTTAATAAATAAAGATCCATAGGAGGTTGGGCTGCTAACTTGTGCATATGCATAGAAGGCATTTAAAAAAACTAATATATTCTTTAGATTAAATAAAAATAAATATGAATGGGCTTCTCAAGAGCACTTGAAATCCCAAAGGAGCTGGCTGTACCCTTTGCGAGTCTTTTACTGCCACTTAGTCACTAGAAAAATACTTGGTGAATTTTGCATTTGATCTTCAGGATTACCTTATTTTGCCTGGCTTGTACATTGAGCTGTGAGCTGCTTCCGTAATACACAGCAAGGGTACATGTGTGGAGTTGATGTTGGACTGATGTGGTGCCTGGGAAGGAGGCAAAGGGTGCTCCACAGATGAGTGTTACAGGGATTCCCTATCTCTGCAAAAGTACATGTGAGAGTTGGGTTGGCTGTTGTTGTGGGAAGAGTTGTCTTGTTTCTGTTTTCGTCTGAGGGCTTCATACTTCCTCCTTCAGCTGGTGAGAGCAATCTTAGCCCAGGGCATAGGTACTTTCTTTTTTAAGTTGGTTCTACTGAACCTGAGGGAAGGGCGTTCTGAATAAACAGCAGGATAAATGCAGCTTGTATTGGTGCCCAGTTTTTATGCATACTCTGTGAGCCATCACTGGGCAGAGCTGAGGTGCACGGGAACTGTGGAGGTCTGAGGTAAAGGACCTCAATCTGCTGGTTTGAGGCTTCTCATGTTCTCCACCTCCCACCTTGACATCTCCTTTTGTGAGACTCTTGTAAAGAAGTTCACTGTAGCCAGGCCAGATTAAGCACTCTGACCACTCAATAACCTACATTTCAAACCACCTTCATAGCAGGCAATAGCTCTAGATAAGGCACTCTAGTTTACCTATCAAGCCTTTTTGGGGAGGGAGCGATGGAAAGAGCAGAAAGAAATGACAGCGATGTAGGCAACATTGCTTACATTACATTGCAACATTGATGAAGGGAGAAGCAAAAGGAGAGGAAGCATTCAGTTTGATTTGTTGTCAACTCAAAATGCCTTAGCCACTGACTTGCCTTTAAGGTGGTGTGAGAGAGGTGAGACTAACAGTGCATTCAATATGTCAAGAGGGTATGTCTGGGGAAAGCATTTATTTAAGACAATTGTGATCAAATATTCATCAACTCACTCTCCCACCATCCCACTACAGCGTCTTTCTTGCTTTTCTCAGCTGGAAAAGACTTCATAGTGAAAGAAGGAGCAGCACTTAAATGCTTATTTATGTTGTCATTCATAAGCATTTTATCAGGTCTCTAATGAAATGGATTTTCTCTCAAGAGGTACATATTTTCTGAGCCAGAGGGGGAAAGCACTACAGATTGCTGAAAATTCTGCCCACATTCAATACATTTGTTGCATTATTAATGATGATAAAAGCAAGAGGTTATAAACATTTTCTTTTCTAAATACTAATTGCAGCTGACCTTAGCTTTAAAAAAAAACAAAAAACACCCCCCGAGACCAGACAAGGGAGTGTGGTGGGGCAGGAGAAGCACAAACAAACCCAATGAGTCCAAAATGTAACTGTCAAGGCAAAACTTCTTTCTTGACAATCCCCAATGCTTTCACATACATCATTTCTAGAAGCACTGCCAGAGCCAAACCGTTTGAGACTAGAATTATAGCAGAGATTAGCAGGATTCTGTTCCAAGAATATCTTTATGGTGATCACTTGTCGCTTGTCATTACAAATAACTCCTACTGGTCTTCTTCCCTCAGTCTCATCCTTGGCTTACTTACACTTGAGAAATTATTTTTCTTGTCCCCTCTTTTCCAGCAAACAAAATTCATGTTGCTTCTTCGAATGGCTTCTGGTTTATTCTGACTCAATACATTTGTAGTGGAGGGGGATAGATACACGAATTTTTCATGCTTGTTTTTCATCCAGGTGCTGTTAAAATGTGTTTTCATTGTTTTTGTCAGAACACTGAACAATTCTGTAGTATCACTTGGAACAGCAATGTGTACACAAACGTTTAGGCAGGTTACCTTATATCTAGTCGCCTCAAACAGACTAAGGGATATTCGGGGGTTTTTTGTTTGGGATTTTTTTTTTTGTTTGGGGGTTTTTGTTGTTGTTTTTGTTTGGGTTTTTGTTTGTTTGTTTGTTGGGGTTTTTTTGTTAGTTTGTATTTGTTGTTGTTAATGGGGTTTTTTGGGGGGCGGTGTGTTTTTTGGGTTGGAGGGTTTTGGTTTCCTTTTATTTTTTTGGAGAGGAGGGAGGGGGGTGTTGGGATTTTTTTTTTTTTTTTTTTTTTTTTTTTTGTTGGTTTGGTTTTTGTTTCTTTCGTGGTTTTTTTCTGTGATTATGTACCGTAACAGCATCCAGACCTCTCAACCAAGGCAAAATTCCTGCTCCATGTACATGCAGCAGGGAGTTGTCTGAGTAAACAGGTAGAGAATGATGGCATGAAGATACAAAGCAGGTTGTTCTTATTTCTGCACCTCTTCAGTGGGTCCATGGTAGGAGAACTCAAGCATCATGAGCCTTGCAGTGCTCCCATTTCCTCCTCTCAGATACTAATACCACCCAGGCTCTAGACAGGGTTGTCAATAACTAGATTATCTGCTGGTGATGCTGTTGTTCAGAGCAGCATGAGGCAAATTCTGCTGCTTGAATTCATCACAGCTGTAATGAAAACCGCTGAGTTTTTATGTGTGATGCTGAGAGCAGGCTTTGGCATCCTAGGTCTAAGCAACAGAAATAGAATTTAAAACAGTTAAGGATGATATTGTAGCATTACGTGAACAATTGTAGTTGTTCATCCATATGAACCCTTGGAAGGGCTCAGGGTTGAATAGACCTGCCCACAGACTTTTGTTGCTTTTTCTGGAGCTTAAAAAGAGACACTGTGTTTTAGTACTGGAGCTTAGATATGTTAGATTGGTGTTTAGATATACTTTAAAGAAACTGAACACGTTCACTAATGTGTTGGCTTTGTTTGCAACAGAATGCCTGATTTCTATTTATTATTTCACTCATTTATTATTTATATTACACTAACAGCTAGAAGCCTTTTTCTGCTAGGTGTCAGACAGATTCTTTGTAGGAGGAAAGTCTGTATTCTAATACTCTGCCTGAGAGGCAGGAGTGTGTTCAAAGGAAGTAGCAAATGAGTTGCAGAACTTGGGAAAGGACCCGGCTCTCCCAAATCTTGGCTCCTTAACTTAACTAGTGACCCTCATTAACAGCTACATGAAACAAAGCTATTGCTCTCACTTTGTGTGGAGTCTTTAATTTAGACTAATTCTTAATGGGAACCTTTAAACACACCAACCAGTCAGTGCTCTTGTTGGATAGAAGGATGGTCTTCCTGTAATATATTGTGCATCTGAAGACAGTTGCCCTGCCTGAAGCCAGAGGCCTCTCAATGTTTCCAGAGCTTCAGCTGATTTTTCATGGGATTTCTATATGGCAGGAAATTGGAGCCATTGCTTAGCTTTTCTTCTTGCTACATCATATTGTCCACATTGCATGACACACCAGGGGAGTCTTCCCCAGATGTGCAAATTAAAAACTAGGGGTTTTGATGGCCATGTGCCTCCCTTGTCTCAGGGCTTAAAAGCAATCTGTCAGAAAGGGACCAAACCCTTGGGGATTCACATTTGCTTTTGTTAGGATAATTAAAAAACAGAATAAGCAGAACAGACAGACTTATCCCTTTTAAGATGCAAATGAGGGATTCTCTGACTGAGGTTTTTGGAGTCACTTTCCCTTCGTTCTTATGCAAGGTAAAGTACCAGTTTGAAACATAATGGAATAGCCTTAGCATCTTGATTTTATGAGTTTTCTACCAGCACTGCAACAGAGGTGATTTCCTCTTATCTTGCATACTTTTTCCACATGGCCATTTTCATTGATCATGACCTCCTATGTAGCATTCTGATGTGGACTGTGAAAAATAAGATACTCTTTGGAGGCTTGGGCTCTTCTCTAGAGACCAACTGTAATCCAGGCAGCTCATTTGAGACCTGTGTTTTCCTCTGGAATAAGCTAATAACTGCTGGCCATTTACTACACAGCTTGGTATTTTCTGACATGGACTGAGAGTTGTCATCTCGTGAGGGCAGCTCCTGTCACTGAGATTGCCCATTTTTTGCTGGGGTGAGATGTAGCTACAGTCATTCAGGGAATATCCTGCAGCACAAATGCAGGGGGACATCACACTGCTTCCTGGGTTCTAGGAGCACCTTGGCCTGTAGAAATGTTCCTTGCTTCTCCCTCTGTGCCCCAGCAAGATTGGGACTGATTCCTGAGGTTCTCACCTCCAGGGAGCAGGCAGCTGCCAGTGCACTCAGACAAGTCTTTGCTGGGAAAAGCTCAGTAGCAGTGGCTACAGTGGATCATTAAAGCATGAAACCTGATTGTGAGCCTTAGAAACTGTGGTACATTTGCTGAAGTAGGTATGGTAATGAAGAGAAGTGTGGTTGTGTTTTCAGAGGAGTGTTTTTGACATCTTGTCTAATCTACATGGTATTCTTGTCCTTTGTCAATGCAGCAACTTCTTCATTCACTAATGTTCTGGTGTGTCTGCACACATATTCATGCCATTTTTTCTGTCATCAGCCTACTTTTTTTCGCCCTTCAGAGATGCCTTTTCCTCAGGGATGTTACTGAACTAATTTGTGACGGATAGGGTGATTTTTCCTATTATTTATTTATTAATTTTCTCTGAGAAGATATAGGCCCTTCCAAAAGCACTGCTTGGTTTGCTCCCACTGCGCTGGGGCTGTGTGCACATGCCAGTGCTATTCCACACGTATGTGGGGTGTCTGCATCTGACACAGTCAGCTCTTGTTCAAGTGGTAGACTTGCTTCTCTCTGCTGTGGTGTCAAGGCTTTTGCCTCTGCCCCAGGACAGGTGCCAGAAACCATGTGCAGGGAGGCAGCAATTCCATAGAGACTACACAGAGCACAATGCTAAGCAAATAACAAAGTCATTGCAGCATACTTGCCTTCACCTCTCATCGTAAACACTCAGGTACTAGATATAAATTAATGTTTCAAAGATGCATGTTTCCTCAGGGATTCCTATTTACTTCATCGTTGTTAGAGGGAAGTTTGTTCCCTTGGGGGCTGGAAATCAAGAAAGATCTCTTTTTTGCTCCCTCTTCCACACTTTGGTTCATAGAATGGAAGAGAATAGAATAGAATCATTAAGGTTGTAAAAGACCTCCAAGATCATTGAGTCTAACCTTTGACTAAACACCACTGTCCACTAAACCATACCACTATGCTATGTCCAGTTCTTCCTGGAACACTTTCAGGGATGGTGATTCCACTGCTTCCCTGGGCAGCCCATTCCAGTGCTTACTACCCTTTCAGAGAAGAAATTCTTCCTGATGTCCAACCTGAACCTCTCCTGACACAATTTGAGGCCATCTCCTCTTGTCCTGTTAACTTTTCTCTTCCTTCTTTCTTTCTTCCTTCACCAGGCAGTAACAGTGCAATGAGCCTTTCCAAGCAGGAGTGCCCTCATATACACAGCACAAGTGAAATCTTAAGCATGCTATAAATCTCAGCAGCTGTCCTGTTCACACAGGAGCTTTCCCTGACTCTGGACCATGTTTCTTTAAGTCGTGTCACCCACCTGGGTAGCTACCCTGCTCCTAGTGCTTGATGACAGCCAGTTCACCAGGGGACAAAGGTTGAGATGAGAGCTTAAAGGTCACTGTCCATCTTCTGATGCAGTTGTGCGGTAGCCCAGGTGTTTGTTTTCACTAGCTTCATTTAATTGCTTCAGACTAAAAATTTATTCTGCTGTTCTTTAGTAATTTTCCAAATTAAATAATATAGCTGGAGACATCACCTTCTCATTGGGTGCTTTATTTTTATATGGTAAGTTGCCTTGCAGAAGAAGCAAGCCATCATTGGCTGAACTGCAAGTGCAAGGTTATTACTGAATGTATTATCTTAATTATATCACACGGGTGTCATGTCCACTGCAAACTACTGATGAGATAATCCTCTACCACACCAGCTGTCAGCAAGAGGAAAAGAGGTAGAGAGGTAGGTTAGGCATATATTTAATTTTTGTACACTTGCCTATTTTGCATAAACAAGCCATTGCATCAGTATCAGTTTGAAAAACATGCAGACTAATTATGAGCGACTGCTTTTTTCTTTTTTTTTTAAGTCTCTTATGGAATCCAGGATGTAATGCGCCACTTGTATTTTTTCAGTATGGAGCTCGCAGCTTCTTCACTCATAGTGTCTTACAGCAGGGAGCAGGCAGAACCAGCAGCTGTAGCATGCTCTGGTCCCAGATGGATGAAGCACATATGCCATAGTACAAAAGCTGTGTCACTAGGGAAGTGATCAAAGCTTACTATTTATAACTATTGCATTCGTAGCCTCCCTCTGCCTTAAATCCAGGAGCACAGCTCTTCCATGTCTCAGCCACTTCCAGGAGAAGGTGCTCTTAGGAGCTGTAGAAAATCACTAGCACCCGCAGACATTTCATCCAATCACCTTCTAAAGTCTTCCATTTTTCAGCTTGTGCAGTGTCACCAAATGCACAGCAGTTCTTACAAAGGGGATTTGGCAAAATAAATGAGCTGAAATTATGCAAGGGGATTATTCATCATAGCAGAAGCCTGAGCTGCCACAGAGTTTGTCATCTGTAGTGCCTTTGTTATCAGTTCCATCACCAAAGCCAGTGCACATGTCATGTGTGTGGTAAAAATCAGACCACTCACCTGGGGACTTTCCCTTCTGCTTTTGCAGCTAAGAGAAATTGAGGCAAATGAAAACAGTTCATACTTGCACTCTTTAGACACAAATACTGCAGTTCATGGGTGAAATATTTGTTTATCTCGCATTTGTTTTATCTTAACTTTTTTCTCACTTCTCTGGATAACTGGATAAACGAGTGTGGTTATTCCATTCTCCCCATACCTCTCCTTTATTTGCCTCCTCTTCTTACTGTTACATTGGTTTTTCCGGAAACAAGAGAAATAAAATAGTTTAGTGAAAAAGAGGAAAGAGAAAGATGAGAGAGCTGAAAACTAATGAAGGGCAGGCTGAATGACAGATAACCTGTCTGCCTTTCTTACATATTTCCTCTGCAACCCTTTCCAGTCATGCTCATGTACTTTCTCTCGCTTACATATACAAAAGCATATACAAACTGTCATCTAAACTTTCGTTTTCCCACCCCTACCCTTTTTCCTCTTCCTTCTCTTCCTCATACTCATTAATTTCTTCTGTTGAATGTATTCAAGGGGAGATACAAAAACATGTGATATTCATTATGGTGTGAGAAGGTAGAAGCCAACAGTAACATGAAGTAGTTTTGAGGAGGAAGGGAAATTCAGACATTAGAAAACTTGGAAACTCCATTATATATGGGCTCCACTGAGGCACAGTACAACTCTTCATATGAGAAGTAACGGCCCTATAGCTGCTGTTCCTCATAGCAACTTTACCATGTGCTGCTCTAAAGTCTCGGTAACTTCACTGGGATATTCTAGGCACTGTCCCACACCGAGAAAAGCCCTGGGAGTGGTCACCTTTGCTTCAGGAGGTCACCATGGCCATGAGGGAAAAAAACAGTTTTGCAGAAGAGAGGAGCAGTTGGAGCAGTTGAAGTGGCCTATAATTTTGGATACCTTGGTCTGCTCAGCATTTGAGAGTGGCAGGACTTGGATTTTCAGAATTCACTGTCCAGATCACCTCACCTCCAGACCCCCCCAAAAATTACCTCATCTCTTACAACATTGCTTCTTTTCCAATGCAGATACCCAATGGAGACTAGGGGCAGTAGAGAGAACTGTATTTTCGTGACTTTTGTAACCCCATCTTGCCTTCCACCAGCTCTTTCTTCCTTTCAAACTGCTGTTTTGAACAAGGAAAAATGAACCAAAAAAACTGCAAAAGGGATGTGCACACAGATATTTTTCATCTTCACTTCCAAGGGAGGCCTGCTCCTTGTCCCCTTTTCCCAAATAACCAAAATCCATCAGATAACCTCTTAAGATCAAGCCTAAGGCAAAATCAATCTCCAAAGGAAATAGCAATTGCTTTTGCTCAGACAGTAAGCAGAACATGAAATCCATATTGGCTTATTAAAGGCACAGTCCTTGCTTTGCTCATCTCTGATGATGACTAGAAGCAATTATTTTTATTACATGCACACATGGACACACGTGGGTAAAATACACACTGTTTTAAAGGCAGAGGTTTCCTGGGGGTGCTTGTAGTGATTTTCACCACTCCATCACTGAGGGTGGGTGAATCCTCCTCCTTGAGCAATATCCTGTGTCAGCAATTGAATGAAGTGCTCTGATTTATCTGTTTCCCTCTGGATTTTATTATCTGTTCTGTTTCCTTGCAAGGGCTGGATTTGAAGGGGAAATGTATGGAGGTTAGACAAGTAAGTAGTGTGGATGCAGCAGCTGGGGCTGTGATGTACAGCCACAGGTTTTTAAAAGTCAGTGGGATAATAGCAGCCAATTGGTCCTGAAAAGAAGGATGCTTTGAGCAGAGGGTTTTCTTCTGGGTAGGCTAGAAGGCTCCTAATTACTAAAAATCAAGAGGAGAGTCAGTCAGGCATGAGATAGAAACCTCACAGTGGGGAGACAGCTCAGTTGAAAATGGATGTTGAGTAGGCAAACTTTCTCAGTTCCTCATAAATGTAGAAAATTATTACTGTCAAACTTTCTCTTTCTTATCTCGCTTCTCTGTGGAAAGAAAAACAAGCTTTGCCTCTCACCTCTGGTCACTGTAGTCATGTAGGGCACCCTCCTCCTGCTTCAGTGCCTTATGCTGGCACCCAGCACATTCAGAAAGTAACCTGGGACAGTTTAATGAGCTGGCAGTGGCTTTCTTTAATTACATTTCTTGCTTGAACTTTATCCTTCCTCTTTCCCCCTCCACCCCCAAGCCCCTTCCCCAGGTACATCTATGATTAATCCAGCTGCATGAGCTGGTTACGAGTGACCTGCTTTGGGCTTTTTCATAATCTGGAGGGCTTTGGTTAACTGAGAGAATCTGGTGTAAGGTGAAACCAGGACACTTTGTACTCGCCCTGTGATAGGTGATTCCTTAGGAACATGAATTGAAAGGGAAGGCAAAGTAAATTAACTGTCTGATAAGACTGAGGACCAGTCAGCAACTTTCTTGACAAATCTGCCTCATCTGTGAGTTTTTCTATTTGTCACTGTGAAGATTTCCTCTCTTCTGTAGTTTTTCTCCTGTAGTTCAAGCACAGGCTTGAGAACTGAAAACTCTGGCTTTTCCCTAGATCCCTCAGAATTTCATGGAGTCACCAATTTATTCAGGTCAAAACAGATTTGTGTAATCATCTTGTGTCACTTTCACAGGAACTGCTTTGTTACTTTTATATGCCTGGCTTTGAGGGCTTCGTTTCTGCTCCATTCTGCCTCTTCATAGCTCCACATGCTGCTGCTGATCTGCTCAAGTATTGAGAATGTGTCACTCTGTCTTTTGGCTGGGAAAAGAACCCCTTGCAATTGTGGCTACAGCTACTGCTGTTGTACTTAGGCCTGTAGATCTACAGGGCAGGGCTGGACCTGATACCTTTTACCTGCAGTAGTTTGAGGACAGCCCCATCTTGCCAGATTCCTACAGAATTTTGGTTTTGGTTGAATTCTCCCTGTTTGGTGTCTTGACATGGGGAATAGCCACTTCATGAGAAGGGACAGGCCAGTTTGAGCTAGTGGAAGAAGAAAGCAAAATATGCTTCTTGCTTCTTTGGGAAGCTCTGAGAAAGGGAGGAGAGAGACAAGTACAAAAAGACATACCAAATCCTTGCTCAATCTTCCCATGAAGAGCAGCTCAGCCTTAGCTCTCTGTGAACTCTGATCACATCTCCAGAATGTGAATGCAAAGCAATGCTTAGGCTGGAACATGTAGGTATGGCATCACAGGAGAAACATATGGATGTTTTAGTTACAAACCCCACAAGATGCAGGAAAAATCCCTGCAGCTGGAGCTCAAATCATATCTGTACAGTATGAACAGTTCTATCAGTAGCACTTAGCCTGTAGGCTGTTGTTTATCACCTCTGCTCCGGAGGAATGGAATGCCCCTAATCCCTGTTTTATGGAGGAAATAAGGAATGAACATGTGAATCAGTCAGCGACTTAGCCAGAAATACAAAATTTATTTTAGGATTTACAATACATTCATATAATGTCTGTGCACTTAATATTCTAGATGACAAAATTGAAGTTTTATTTCACTGTCAGGATGGTAAGCTGTAGAGGTCTGGCCTGACACTTTTCTTGTGGAAATCAACGTGCCTGATCATTTTCCTGCAGTTCTTGCTATACATACCTTACTGCTGCTGCCATGACTTACTTTCCACTAAGTTTGTGCACAGGTGATTTTATGCAGCTTGTTTGGGCTTCTTACATGCTTTCTTGCTGCTGTTCCAAAGAGGATATCCTTACAAGATTCTTTATTTGTAGGATATTATAGTTTTAAGGCACAGGTATGTTAACGTAGACTAAATTTGGCTTTTACTGCTTACAGTCTTTGTTGCCCCTGGAGGTCATCGAGTCAATTACTATAAAAGGATTTTTTAAAGGGCCTGGATAATTTTATGACCATTTGTAATTATGTATTAAGATAGGGGTAATCAAATCTTATGCTTTGTGGCAGATCATAACCACAGGAATTATGAAATGGCTCATTTTCTCTCTTATGTACCAGTTGACTATTAGGGTGGAGTTTTCATCTTCTTCTAGACTTTAAATTAATTGCTGCTGAGCATAGGAGACTGAAAGCCCTTAACTTTCTGATCCCTCTGGCAGGATGAACGCTGTTGGATTGTGTCCTGCTGCTTTGGGTCTGGTTTCTGGGGAATAATTAGGGGAGATGGGTACAGTAGAAACCCAGAGTTGGCACGGGGTGGCAGGAACAATTCCAGGTGCCCTGTGCTTCTCACGACTGAAAAAGCTCATGTCTGAATTCCTGGTCACAGCGATTGCAAAGTGTGGGCAGTAGAATATCATCACGTCCATGTGGCTTGTGTCTTCTGTCTACAGCAGCACAATCAGGGCAGCTTCTGTACTGCCTGGCCTCTAGGCAATGTCTGCATAAGCAGTGGCTCTATGTAAATAGGATTTCAGGTAAGAAGTCTTCTCCTTTTCTTCCAGGCTTCAGCTGTAGTGCTTGTGTTGGCTCATTTTTAAGATGTACATTGGACAGGGGAATCCAGGCCAAGGGAGGTTGGAAGTTTTTGGAATTTTTTGTTCTATGGCTCTGCTGTGCTGGTTCCATTGTGATCCATGCCTCTCTGCTCTATTTGTTTCATAGCATGGTGAAAATAGATGAAACATTTCACTGGATAATGAATTATAGTCTTGGAGGTCCTGCAAACCATTTGTGAGCATGAAGAAAGTAATGTTCTTGCCAGCAGCTGCTCTGGCTTACACAGTTCCTTGTGTAGTTTCCTCATCAGCTTTCTGTATAAAACTGTAATTTCAGCTGTGTCCATTTTGAGTCACTGACAGACTGGTTTCCTTTGATTTTTTTTAACCTTTTTGTTTGCAGGTAGCCAGAGATCAAAATACATGTTCTTGGACAGAACATGGATGATTAAAATAAAGCCAGAGTTTTTATCTAAACACTATTTTTAATCTTCAGCATCTGAAAGACATTGTGCAAATGCAGATATTTTTGGGAATTGGCCACTTCTTGGGATAGATGTAGTGGCTTGTACACAGCAATGTTAACCAATATTGTGGGGCACCAAAGTTTAAAAACTCTCTATCAAGTAAAGGAATATGGAAATGGCATTTCCCCATTTTATCCAAGCTAGAAGACTTCAAATATCTCTGCAATTCTATGTAAGAGCTTTTTCAGGGACTCTTGCTTTAGTCAGTAGTGCTCTGAATTGGCAAATCTGAACTGGCTCTGAAATGTTGTTTTGTAGTGTGATGCTGCCCATCTCTTACCAATGGGAATCTTAAATACTCGATGGAGAGAAATGAGATCAAAAGGAGAAAAACTGCAGGGTGGTTGGCAAAGAAGAGTAAAAGATGCTGTCAGGAGAGGAACTGAACTGAGAAGGGGAGTAAATGAGGCAGATAGATGCAAGAAGCTTGTTCAAAAGGCAGGACACACGGAGGAGAGGCTTTCAGAGCAGAGTGATGAAAGGGCTACCATGCAGGACGCTGCACAGTGAGGAGAGCAGTGGTTAGATAATGTAAGAGCTGTCCATTTACATTTATGTCTTGACATGCATTAGAGCCCTCCCTTCACAATTGACATTCCCATCTGGCTCCCACGCACTCCCCCTCCTCACCTTGCATTGTGTCCTGCTGCTACCTCCCAACTACTCAGGCTTCAGGGCTTGGAAGAGAAACTATTGATAATTCTCCGCAGCTGTCATGGGCTAGTCATGGTAAGGATTAGATGGTCCCATGATGCTTCAAGATGGGATTCTTTCCACCTTTAGTAAAGAGGCAGTTTAGTTTTCCTCAAAAACACGGTATCCTCCCTCTCCTCAGCTCAATCAGCTTGGTGGCTCTGCACCATACACAATATGTGCTTAATATACATATTGTGATCTTTGCTGTTCTTCCACAAATTTGGCATAGGAGTCCTCGGGTCACAGGACTGTATGTTTTAGTGAGCTTGGTCTTCTCATTATCTGCTGTAATTGGAGAAAACTGTAACTTCATGGGACAGAAACTGTCAAAACTGGTTCTCTAATATGCCCATGACTGCAAGAATTTGTAAATAGAGAGCACCAGAGCAGCAAAGCACTGATTGGAGCTCACTGCAGAATTTACCAACAACCACTAATTGCCAGCTCTGTTTGGATGAATTGTAAATGGTCAAGATAATGCAAATTAGGAAGACTCTCTCTTGGCAGAATTTTAGCAGCTTCTGGGAACTGGGGAAGTCATGCAGCTCTCTTTGTAACTGAGAGCAGAGCCCAATTTGCCGTGGCTTCTGTAATGCTTGCTTAGGCTGGGAGTGAGTCAGTGGAGCCTATCTGGATCACATGCTGCCCTCCAGGGGTTTGTTACTAGTTAATTCCATACAGAATTGGGATGTCTAGTTTTGGGGTTTTTTCAGTCTACTCTACTTATTTGTTGTTAAGCATTAAGAAAAAACCCAAACAAATAAAAAAGCTTGTAATAAATATCACCTCTGACATTGATAAAGTTTGAAAATACTTTGTTGAAAGCTAGGTTTTTTACTTTTAGGTACTGGAGGTTTTTTAACCATACATATTTTACATTGAAAAACTTTCTGCCAGGGGGAATAGTGGTAGGGATATGGGATCAGCAGAGGAAAGTACTTTAGCTATACCATTGTCTTTATTCCTCATTCACCCTGCAGTTTTTTGAGCTACCTGATAAATTTATGAATGCAAGTGGAGTGGGGTATGCTTCTTGGAGAAGGGAGGAGGGAAAGCACATCTCCCACTGCCTTGCCCCTTCCAAGTTTAAGTGTACCATGGTGGAGAGAGCCCTGGCCCCATACATATGTATTTAGGGCAGCAGGAGATCTGCAGATGTGAGTGGGCTGTGGTGCTGGTGGTTTGGCAGGCTGTGTTTGAGGGTAAGACAGATGCATACCCTTCACCTTTTGCAAAGGAAGTTATTTCCCCTATCTTTTCTGCCCCTTGCAGCCATGTAATTTGGTGGGAGGTTAAGGGAAGGAAGGCTGGTCTACACTGGGTGAAGAATGAACAGAAGTCTAAGTTAGGGTCTGCTGGGTCGCTTCTTGGGCAGGGTGGAGTTTGACCGTGCTTTGTTCAGCTACATGGCCTCAGCAGGAGAACACACAGAGCAACTTTCATTTAGGAAGTCATCCAGGTCCATGAGAAGCATTTGGCACCTCTTATGGTGGTGATTGTCTGGTGCATGTTAGAGGAGTGGATATTGTTGAACTTGACAAATACCCAGATGGAAATAGTCAGAAACGTCTTGAAATCTGCTGGGATGATTCTCCTGATTTGAAACTCCCTAGGCAATGTATCCTAAAAAATATCGGACTTCTTGGTCTGATAACAAAAATTTACTACATGAATGTGAAAGGAAATCTCAGGGTACCTTTCATGCCATCCCTCTCACAGAGTAAAACTGGGGGAGCAAATGGACAGAGCAGCTACCCATATGGGTTCTGGAATTAGCTTTCTGTTGCACATCCTCCTGTGTAATGTATGAAATTCATGTTTCCAGGAATTAACTTGTTGAGAGTTTGCCCACCAGAATATTCGTGGAAAGCAATCACACCAGGGGCATGAGCACAGCCAAAGCACAAGTGGTTTTAAAACTTAAAAAATAATTTATGGAAAGTGTTTTGTTTGTTTGTTTTTTGCTATGACATCAGCTTTTGGGGGAAAAAAAAAAAACAAACCTGCTTGGGAGGATGTGTGCATAGGACCCCTGTGTTTATAATGGATAGCTTGAGCACACTTGCAAAGAATGAAATTCCTGAGACTGGTGGTATAATTATTTTGAATTTAGCTTGTTCAGAGTCGAGACTTGACACAAAATGAAAAACCCTGGATCTGTGAAGGACTTTGATTTCAGCAGTGAAGAAGAGTGGGTGCCCATTGTGAAAGAATCTAGAGGCTCAAATCTTCCATGTCTCCTCTTCTGCTCAATCTCTAAGTGCTGCACTTATGTTAAGCAATCCCCATCCACAATGAAAGCCAGTGTACTTTATTTAATAACTGTGTTGCAGGGCTTCTCTGAGAGTGGGAGTGCCAGAACTGGTTGGCTTTTTAATGGAGTCTGTCAAGGGAATTGGTTACAGATGGGGAAATGAGGCAAGTTCACTCTTCTCTGGTTTTAACATCCCAGCTCTGGAGTACAGGGTGGGTTTTGTTAAGTGCACTTTGTGGCTCTTTCTCTTCTGTAGTAGCCAACTACTTAATGCAAAATGCTGCTTCTCAGCCTTAACACAGCAAGGGAAAGTGCTGTGTTACAAAAGCGCTGTGGGAGCAGAGAGAACGGGGAGGACAGCACTCGTGTTTATTTGCTCCCATTACGCCAGTGCTGCTGTGAACACAGATCGAAGCTTTTCTTCCAAATGGCCCCTTGGCACAGGTTATTTGCACATAAATGGCCGCAGGTGATTTATTTATTCGGTGCAGCAGGGTTCTGCAAAAGAAACTGTGGGCTATACCTGCCAATAGGTTAATACTCCTCCCTGCAGCTCTGGGAGGGCATGCAGAATTTGCTGAGCTGCAGGAGACAAAGACTGTGGCTGAATTTTTCGAGGCTGTGGGATAATGTTATAGCTGTACTGTCCTCTTGGCTTGCTTGTTTGCTTTGCTCTTTGACTGTGGTGCAAAACAGAGTATGAGGCCTTGAAGGAGGGAAAATTAAAAGGCTTGTGTTATATAACCACCTAGTGTTTTGCCCTGTTAAAGACAAAGAATAGCCTGCATGTGAGAGAGCAACAGACAGGGACTGCTGTGGGATTGCTCAGTGCATAGAACTGGCAATTCAGTAACTCAGTGTTGAATGCCACATGGCCATGGAAAAGATACTCCTTATCATGAGGTATTTTAAATCCGCATCAGATTTATCTATATAGGTGACCAACTCTAGGTCTTCATGAATGAATGAATACCACTCACACTGATTTTGTGTCCTTTAGGGCTCTTAAGTGTTCACCGTTCTGTAGCCAGACATCGTGGTCCATGTGTTTTCATAACTCATTAGAAAGAGTAAATCCCAAAGACCAAATTCAAAACTTCTGAAGTGCAGGGTAATGCATGTTTGCCTACAGTTATTTTTAGGATGAAAAGTACTTTATGCATAGAGTACCTGAATTCTAGAAGTTGTATACCTGGGGTTTTTTTGGGAAAGGATTATTGCAGGAAGGATTGTAGAGATTGGGTGGTTATATACCTCAATGAGGTGAACTGAGGATGCTATGGAGACAAATTTATTTTAGAAAACATCTTGTAAAATTTGGGGTCCTCAGAGCATTGGTAGGGAAAGCGATCTGAAAATCTCTCACATCTAACTTCAAAGGTGCTTGAAGACTTTCAAGTACAAATGCATAGAAGCTGAAGCATCAGCTGAGAGCAGAGAAGCTGGCTTGTTTTCCTTCTCCTCCCTCTTTTTTTCCCACTCTTTTTCTCAGAGTGGAATTATCCACTCTGAGAGTTCCATAAAGGTTTTCCATAATGAAAACCTGTCTCCATTGGGCAGTATATTTGCAGGAAAAGTGCAAAATCCTGAACCCTCAGCACTGGAACCCTATACTCCAAGGCACTTCTGTCTTTAGACTTCTCTCTTTAATGAAAACCTTTTGTTCGTCTCTAGCCTGATTCCTTACCTCTGCACTGTGACTTATATAGACTTCTAAGAGAAGAAGGTTCTCCCCTTCATTCTTCTTTTCCCACTCCCTCATATTTGGATGAACATCCTCTTATCAAAAAAGAAATACTAAATATTTGGGTAGCTACTGTCACCAACCATGTGGAGTAAGGGTGTGCCTATACAAGACTTTGCATGGTGTGGGGTGGGGTAATATGGTGGTTAGGGCATGAACTGAGATTTGGAAGACATGGGTTCGTGTGGTCTTTGTTAGTTATTGGATGACTTCTTTACTTTTTTTGAACTTTATCTTGCTGTTTGTGAAATGGGGATTTGTAACATTCTCTTAAATCAGAAGAAAGGTTGCAAACATACAAATGTTATTGAGTCGGGGATGCTGGGGACTGCATAAAAAAATGCATAAGAGTTTCAACCAGTAAAATGAGACAGTGAGGCTCTGCTTGAAGGGGCTAATTGGAGATGAAGTTCTCTTCTGGATTCACACTCTTCCAAACCTTGCATATAAGAAGTTGGAATGAGTCTGGAACCTGACATCCAATTTCTAGAAAAACAGAAATATCATCTACAATAACAATATACTTATGGCGCTTTGGAAGTTAGCATATGTCAATTTTTAACAGATCTGAGGTTATTTAGTCTTTGCTACTGTCTTATAGTCTACTGGCTATAGGAATTTGGATTTTTTTTAAAGTGCCCTTAGAAAAAATAGGACAGTTTTCCAAGCCTTTTTTAGTCCTCTTATTTTTATGACAAACCCCCATGTACTTAGGATTAGCTCTATTATAAAATTTTCCTTTTAACAAATTTAACATCACAAAAATATAATGTGAAATGCTTCTTTTTCATTATCAAATGATAAATCTAAATGTAGAAATTGGAGTTCTCAGTGGAAAAAAGGTCTAAATATTTTCTTTCTCTTTTGTTATATCTGTTTCTACCCTTGGAAATAGCAATGTCCTTGTGTAAAATAAAACAGATTCAACTTTCTTGAGTTGATCAGATTTTATTCATATTAAGCATTAAGATGTAGGCTAAAATGTGAATGCATATAGAATCCTTAATGCATATGGCGTTCCTTGAGTATGCTTTTGAACGCTCAGATTGCCTGGTCAGGAGAGGGTAGAAGTAATCATAGAATGGTTTGGGTTGGAAGAGAACCTCAAATATCATCTTGTTTCAGTCCCCCAACACGGGCAGGGACACCTTCCATTAGACCAGGCTGCTCAAAACTCCATGCAGCCTGGTCTTGAAAACTTTCTGGGATGGGGCATCCAAACTTGTTCCAGTGCCTCACCACCCTCAGAGGAAAGAATTTCTTTCCAACATCTAATATGGCCCTCTTCAGGTACTGGCAAGCTGCTATAAGGTCTCCCTGGAGTCTTTTCTTTCCAGGCTCAACAGCCCCATCTCTACCAGCCGGTCTTCATACAAGAGGTGCTCCAGCCTTCTGACCATCTTTTGTTCCCCTCCTCCGGACTTGCTTCAAGATGTTCATATCCTCATTGTGTTGAGGGGCTCAGAGTGGGAGAGTTTTCCAGGCCAGAGCTCATGAGAGAATTAGAGTGACAGAGCAGGGGGATCCCCTCCCTCGTTCTGCTGGCCATGCTTCTTTTGATGCAGCCCAGGATATTGTTGGATTTCTGGGCCGCACAAGCACGTTACCAGTCATGGTGAGCTTCTTGTCCACCAGGACTGAGTCTTTCTGCTCAGGGCTGCTCTCAGTCTATTCTCTGCCTAGCCTGCATTTGTCATTGGGGTTTTCCCAGCCTAAGTGCAGCACCTAGCACTTGGCCTTGTTGAACTTCATGAACTTCATGACACCTCTCAAGTATGTCAAGGTGCCACTGGATGGGGATCCTTAGAAAATGGTCTTAAATGAGCAGTGTGGAAAGATTTAGAGCACTGCCTCTAACATCCAGAAGCTGAGGCAGAGGGGGAGTATCTTGCATGCAGATTTAGCCAAAGCATATCTGTGGAGGAAGTTCTGAACATCTGCCAGTTTTAAATAGTTATACATGTGCTTAGTTGCAGTAATATAGGTGTTTCAATAATGTGTTAGCATAAAAATCACCAATAGAATCACCTTAGGTGCCAAATGGTTTTGGAGCAGAAGCCAGGTGGAGGTTTTATGACTGCTACTAGCACCTACATGTTCACGGTCTGTTTAGGGATTTAGCAACTGGCTTTCCAGGAATGATCACTTTACTCTGCCTGCCAGAGATGTCATGAGGATCATTACAGAACAGCTGAGACACCAGAGGTTGAAGATGCTTGTCATCACCAACAAAAATGAGACAAGGTTGGCTTGTCAGGGATGTCTGGAAAGATGAAGCTAGAGCTTCATTTTTTGAAGGAAAGCAGAGCAGGAAAACCTGTTAGATCTTTGCAGTAGGCTGTTGCTGGTGTTAATGTGGAGTTAATGTGATGAAGAGAATGTTGTTCATGGCATGGCTGGAGGTAACAACGTAGGATTTGAACCTGAAGCATTTTCTGTAGTACCAGATGAAGAAATATTGTGCTTCTACAAGGACGTGTGTGAGACAGTGTGAGATGAGAAACACTGCTGAGAAAAGCACACAGGAGAAGCTGTAATGGGGCAGCAGTGAAGCTTTGCAAGGTTCTCTCAGCTTTTGCATTTCACTCAAGCCTGAAAAACTCTAAAGGTCAAGACAAATTGTGTATTTACCTGAATTACGGGGTAGGCTGTGTTCCTTTTTTTGTTTGTTTCTCTTCCTCTCCTTGTTCATACATGTGGGTTTTACAGGTTGTTGGGAATCAGGGGAGTAAAAAATAGTTTTACTGTTAGGGAAAAAATATCCAATGTCCCTCACATATGCATGGCTCATGCACATACTTGCTGCATTTGACAGCAAAATCAATTAATCATTAGGAATCTCCTCCTGGTATCAGCACAGAAAGGTTTCTACTCTGCAGAAGGTAAAAAACACAGAAAAAGGCAAAAAGCAAAGCCATTTTTCCTCTTATTTTATTTTTCTCTCTCCTATTTCCCTTTCCCTGCACATAGGCACATACTCACACCTGCAGATGTTGACACAGCAGTCTAGCTAGCCAGAGCTGCCAGTTAGTGCAAACATTGTGGGAAGGCAGTAAATATCACTCTGTGGAGTAAATGGCCCCCATAAGTCCCACTTGGGAGGATTGTATTTTATAGGTTTCCTCTCTTCTGCTCTTGTTCTTTGTTCTCTCTTGAGATTGTGTCCATGGGGCTCCCTCTCATTTCCCAAGGGACTTGAGTTCCTTTTGCTATCCCCTGCTTCTTTCAGGGAAGGAGAGCACACAAGAAGACAGCTCTCTGAAAATTTGACCAAGATGTTTTCTTCATTGATGGGGAGTGTTAGTCCCTTCTTTAACTTCTGGGATACTTGTTCCCAGTGCCCACGTTTGCTTCTGATTTAATGCAATGTTGAGAATGAGCTCTGTTTCCAAGCTGCTGTGTGGAAGAAAGGGCAAATGTGTCATCTCTGCTAGCTGAAATCTTCAAGATGACAGAAGGGATCAAGCAGAAAGCAGAAGAGACTCTATATTAAGGTGACCTGGTAGTCACAGGATTTTCATTTGTTTGTAGAGAGGAAACCTATGGATATGCTGTACAGAGAACAAAAATTTGTTTGTGGTACTCTGATCCTGTACATGGCTATTACAGGTCCAACACAGGCTGACCTTAGTCAAACATGATTACCCATACCTGGCCGCCCAGAATTTCCTGCTGGAAGTGTGCATGGCCTGGCACTTCTTCCTGCTGCACCAAGGACGCATTTCATGCAATCTTACTTCTTGTAAGCACTGGTAAATGGATCCCTCCCTGACAATCCTCAGCAGGCACAAAGAAAATAAGTTCTAGGTTTTCTGTCTCTTCTGAGCGGAACACAAGATCATGCTCAGGGGCAGTGAAGAATTTTAATATGGAAAGGTTAAGTCAAAAAGGTGACTTGAGCCTCCACATGCACACAGAGAGAGAGACCTATCTTTGCTCTGGTAAAAATCACATTCACAGAAGTTCCACAGTGTTTCTTCCCACTTTACCCACATCCCACACTGCCATCATTAACTCTTCAGCCCAAGTATTGGGGGCCAGAACCCTTCTCCTATTTGTCCAGCCAGTTATGAGCATGTATTTCTGCATCCCAGTCCAGGGGACAATATTGCCCTTTGGGATAAAAGATAAAAGGGAACAGCTTTCCCACTCCCTCCCACACCCTTGCCCCCTCGTTTAACTCACTTTCTGTATCCTTGGTTCTATACCACCCATTAGTTCACTAAAATGAATGAAAATTCCAGTTACTCCCCATCTTGGGTAGGTTTTTACCTAAGTAAAATTAAGAAGACGTGTTGATATTAGCATTAAAATTCTGTGGCAATAACTGCAGCAGTTTTGAGCTGGAAATTATTTGCTTCCTCTAATCCTCAAAATAAGCCAAATAAACCTAAACCACCTCACTGCAAAGGCAACTCTCACTTTTTTGTCTGTTTGGAGTTGACTCTGATGATCCTGAATATTTTTCCATGACTGAAAGGAAATAAAATATTGCCTTCTGTGACTGCAACTCTGAAAAGGCTTGGTTTATTCCAACTGGTTTGCAGTGACTTTAGAAGCTGTTGCAGTGAGTTTAGAAGCTGTGTAAGGAAAACGCACTATGGCTGGAAATATAAAAGAGAATTAAGAAAGGTGAGGCACAAGTCTGCTTCTGACTTGGTGAGGGACACCAGTCAAGTTATGAGAACTTGAATTTTTCCCTTTTGTACAAGCCTGACTGACAGGCATGCTGCACAAATACACTCTCTGCTATGGATTTTCCACTCTGGCCAGATCTGCAGATGAGGATGGTGTTAACAAAGAACTAGGGGTTGGCCCCTTGGCTTAGGAGTCAACCCTATGCAACCCCCCACAGAGAATTTTAAAACAGCTTGAGGTAATACTAGGTTTTGAGTTCCTTTAAACTCTACCATCCGGTCCCTAATGACAAACTGAGCCCAAGAGTGTTCCTTCTAGCTGCACCCTGTCTCACTTCCCGTGCTCCCGTCACCCTGGGATTGCCGAGGGAATTCACCGATGTTGGATTCAACTCTGCACCAGCTGAAAATACCCCTACAATGAAGCCTCCTCCAGCTGAGGGCATTTGGCGACTCACTACCCTGCCAGCATGGCAATTAGTATTTTTCAATAAGAGTTTTAGAGAGAGATACTTATTTTTCAAGTCAGTGCTACAATGAAAAATACTTTGTTTTGTTCTCAGTCTAGTTGGTTTTGTCTTTTTAAATATTATTGTCTCCAGAGAAATCATCTCTATTTGAATTTCAGGGAAGATTTATTTTTATTTTCTGCAAGTCTAAAATGTACATTTTTATAAATCAGTGAAGGAAGTGCTTGATCTCTGTTCTGCTTGGTCCTCTGAAAAAATGTGTACTCTGATTTAATACGAGAGTTGTCTGTCACTGACAATGGATGACTCCACCTAACAGAACTGTTGATGCACAGAAGTTATTTCCATCACATCTACAAGCTTAAAGAATGTGTTTTGCAGATGCAATTAGTTTGAAACAAACCCTGTGTATCCTGTAGAAAAAAATTAGGACACAGCAAATCTAGGTGAAATAGAATGGCAATTCAGCCTCTTTGTCGATCAGAATTGCACACAGCAGAGTTGTTCAGAAATAACACACTGGGACTGTTCCATCCCCAGAATTGCAAAGCCGACTACACAGTGCAGGGATGCTGTGGAATCACATTGGATTGGAGAAGTAGTTTCACTTCAAATCTCCAATTACAGAATCACAGAATACACTGAGTTGGAAGGGACCCACAAGTATTATTGAGTCTAGCTTCCTGCCCTGCATAGAACCATGCCCAAGAGTCACACCATGTGCCCAATCTAGTGAGTAGCTATTGTGAGTGACACTGACAGCACCTTTGGTTATAATAACCTCTTAAAAGGCATCTAAAATCTGTGTGGAGAGAAGTGTTTTAGTGTCAGTCACCCTGTTAATTACCTGGACTGGAGCAGGAAGGAGGAAGGAAGGGAGGTAAGCTCTGATGTATCAGGACTGAGGTAGGTACCATTCCCTTCACTGTAATTTTGGCTTATCTGACGTACATTGCTTGATACCTGGGCCTTGGTGAAGGACAGAAAGTAGACGTCTGATGTGCTTTCTGTATTCAGTGCCCTGTAGGAGAGCACAGCTGATGGGATTGCTTGGCCCTTAGCAGCACCTTGTATTAGTATGTTAGCATTACCACTTCAGGAAGAAGGACTGGTAGGTGCCAGGACCACAGTATGCTAGGCAGTGTGTAGGCACAGTGCAAGGGAGATGGCTCACCGTCTTGCAGAGCTTCAGGGCTGTTTCTCTTAAAGTCTATGGCAGCAATTTCCTTCCTTCCTTCCTGGAATCCTTCCTTCCTTCCTTCCTGGAATCCTTCCTTCCTTCCTGGAATCCTTCCTTCCTGGAATCCTTCCCTCCCTTCCTCTCTGGGGTGGGACAAAGGCCTGATCTAATCTGTGGCTTGGCCTTCATAAAGGTCAGCGAGTGTTCAGGCCTGACCCCTTTGAATGTTAGAAGTGATGCCTGGCTGTTTTCATTACTCATGTCTTGCATTACTGAGATACTTGGATATAGGAGAGTGTTGGAACTTAACATTTGAGGGTAGTTGGCAAAAAGATCAGGCAGTGGCAAAGCAAGTAATAGGATTTATTAAATACCTGCTTGCTGTCTAGTCAACAAACTTGCCAGCCAGCATGCAGTATCCAAACAAATGCATGGGATCTTTGGACTGCTAAGGCTGACCTCCAGTACCTGGGCAAGCAGGAAGGCATTATAAGATATTATTAAGGACAGGCACCACATGCTCCTTTGAGACCCAGCCATCAGTGTGCTGCACAGGTACACTGGCAGAACAATTGCGCAGTGTCTGTAATGCCTCATGACAACTGAATATCAAAGGTTTCCATACCAATGTGCTTACCATTCGGTTTTCTTATTCATGCTCCCACCTACCTTGGCTTCTCCCCAGAGTTGGAGGAGCGGGAGGACACTGTCAATTATTCTATTTGTGTTCTGTCCTCATTCAGAAACTCTGCCCATTATTATGAGGAAGACAACTGTTTTTGTTGGAGTGAATGGCTGCAAACAAGTTAACAATACTGACACTTAAATTGACATAATTAGGCTTCAGAGTCAGTGCCCACAGAGACCTGTGTGAGGGGCTGATATTTATCATAGCTCTTTCAGTTCTTTTGCAAAGGAATAAGGTAGAGCTGCACTGGATATAACACACAAAAAAACCAATAAAACCAACCAACCAACCAAACAAAAGGGTGGTTTGTAACCAAGGATTATCACTTTGATAAGTGGAAAGCTGAAGTCATGTAGTCTCTGCTGGATGCTGCTGGAAGATGTGCTCCAATGCATTGTTAGCTGCTAATGCAGTGTGACCTTCCTTCTGCTTTCCGAAGTGTTTTCCTCATAATTTCATTGTTTAAATGATGAGTGTGTTTTACATATAACCCACCTGCTTTTGCTTTTTGCCTTTTTGTTTTAATTTTTTAAATACATTTTTCCCTTTGTTACACATTTTATCCTGTTGCAATGCAAAATTTTAGGCCCTGGCATGCAACTTTTTGTGTTTTTGCATGAAATCTGCAGTAGTTTCTATTTGTGCCCTCCTCTGTTCCTGCAGTATGTTGCTGTCATTCCCTGCCTGTGTAGTGTTATTGAGTGGAAGCTATGTTTACAGTACACTACCTGAAAAAAATAAAATGAGTTGTCATAGTCATAAAAGGAAAAGGAAATACCTTTCCAATAAACTCTATAGCCTCTTTGCTGGGAACAGCTCTGATCAGCGTGACACTGGCAAAGGTGCTTGAAGGGTCTTTTTTGTTCCTGTGAGGCAATTGTAGCACAGTGCAGAAGACCAAGCTCTACCTCTGTTTGTGTAATGAGACTACTGGAGGTCGAAGTTGAGCCACAAACGGAGTTGCGCATGAGAGATGCTGAAATGCTCTTAAAACAGACCTACATAATTAAAGTACTTCACATTTTCTTGGAACACTGGCTTTGTGCTACTGGTTTCCTGACAAGGAAGTATGTTTATTTTATTTTATTTTATTTTATTTTATTTTATTTTATTTTATTTTATTTTATTTTATTTTATTTTATTTTATTTTATTTTATTTTATTTTATTTTATTTTATTTTATTTTATTTTATTTTATTTTTTAGCACTGCTGGAGCCAGCGTGTAGTATATCCAGAAGCAATAGAGCTTTTATAGGAATCTGTGTCTTTTAAGCTGGTATTTGCCCTTTTGCAAGTTAAAAAAAAAATTATTTCTGAAGTCTTTCTAATGCCTAGTGTATTCCCCAAGAAAGCAGAGAAGTCTGTAGACCTATAGTGCAAGGCACACCACAGATCCAGGCTGTCCTCCAGGACACTTGTTGGAAAATAATGAAAAGTGCTGGAAATGCAACAGTCTGAGAAAAAATTGGTATCCTCCAAAGACAAAAGATACCGAAAGATACTTATGTTGGGAGCTGACCTGGAGAGCCAGGGTGTAAGGTTTCTTTACTCTTCCTGTACTTCCAGGTTGCTTAAATCCAAGCCCATGTGGCTGGCTTATGTTATTCCAGGAAAAAGGAAAAAAACAAAAGCCTATGAAATTTAGTTTCTCCCCTTTCTCTACAAAAGAAGAAACTAGAACAAGAAGTGAGGAGGAAGAGAAGAAAAGCCATAGGGAAATGATAGACCTATGGTAGTTGGCTTCCCAAAGGCCACTCTGGACTGCAGTGATCCCTATTTCATCAGGCAGCTTGCCCAGAACTGAGTGAAGCTTGAAACTTCCCGTTACAGAGGTGCACTTTCCCAAAATGCCTCAATGCCCAATTCCTGGGGCTTGACTGCCAGGTCCAGGCTCATTGCCATGTCTCTAACTAGTAGGTGTGGATTCTGCAAGTTCATTTCTCCACACTGGTATCCAGTGTTTCTGCACTCAAAACAAGGACTTTGAGTCCAAAATGGCATTTATTGTAGATTAAAGAAACCATCAAGAAAGAGAAAAAGGGGGAGAGAGCTCAGCATGTTTATCTTAAGTTTCTTAATGTGAGAAATTATTCCAGCCTCTGGCAAATTAGCAAACCCAATCCATGGACTAAATAGTCTGGCTGGCTTTCAAAGAAAATAGTGGAGAAAGAGCCTAGCAAAGAGAAAATATTCATTACTGCATGCTTATGAAGACAAAGAGTGTTTTAAATCTCTGTCCTGCCAGTTATTCTAGGTGGGCAGATATGTTTTGCTAGTCAAAAATCAAAAAGGGAAAAAAATTAAAAAGGTGAAGACTCACGGTGGTTGGGCTGGTTTTTTATTTTATTCAGACCAAATAGTGAGCAAAGCCCTGACCTGTGAGGTAAAACATAGCTTTCTCCCCACCATAGGCTGTATCTGAGCTTCAGGAATGTATCAGAAGCTAACTTACAGCTTGGTATAAGCTACGTTATACAAAACTCACACATAAAATTGAAGTATCCAATTTAAGAGGATGATCTTTGGAACTGTGTTTAATGGTAACAGTTGTAGATTAATCCTTCAGTCAGTCAGTCAGTCAGTTACCTGAGATGCTCAGACTCTCTACTTGTGCCACTACACTGAGATAAACCTGGATGTAAATGGCAGACGTTCCCTATGCCATTATCTTGTAGGGAAAGAGTTCGTTCTCAAATTAGCATAAAAGGGTGTATCTGGAGCTCTGGTTTACTCGAGGTTATCTGAATATCATAGTTGATTGCACTAGATCTTTTAGGGCTGCCTGGTCCACGTGGCTCCCAGTACTAATGGTTGCTCAGGGATGTAACTGGAGGACTCACTGAGATCCTTGAACAGGAGTAAATATCTCTGGCATCTCTGTTCAGTCCTTAAATGAACGCAAGTGACAAGTCTCTCACTCCATTATCCTGCAATTGACATACAAGTTTTTAACCCTTTGTTGAGCTCACAGCCAAGTCAAAAGCAGCTGGTTGGAAGTCAAACATGAACAAGGGGCTGGACCAAAGCTACATCTGTTTCCTTAGGACTGAAAAGGCCGAGGCAACCAAATCAGCTTTGTTTTTCCTGCATAATATCAAGTCACAATCGAGGATTTGATGTTTGTCCTGAAAGATGAATCAGTACACCTGCCATGTTGTCAAGGCACAAGCCATGTCCCACCCTGCTCATTCTTGGGCAGAGTAGAGGCTTCTCTTGGAAGTTCAGAGTTGGTTGGGGTATGAGAGAGTTGGTTTCTATTAATTTTTTAGCAGCCATGGGATGAATCTCCCTCACAAGTCTCTCAGTTCTAAATGTCATACTCTTCCTCTACCTTTTCTCTCTGAGTATCATTTGCATGTATACAATCAGCAAAATATATAAAAGAACTGCTAGAAAAAAAAAGAAACAAAAACTAAACAAGTAATCCTCCTTCTCCTGTCTCAAATGTACTGCAGTTTACCTAGGGGAACAAGTGAGGAAAAGAAAATGATCCATGACAGATTTTAGTCACATCATTGCCTTACTACTGGAAGTTGCTTTGATTTTTCCCAGTGAAAGAGTAAAGAGCCTGCACAAAGCAAACACTGAATACTTTTCAACTAAAGCATATTTATATTTTAGGTATTGAGTGCTTATAAGCCACAATCTATTTGCCACAGACCTAGAGGGTAAACAGTTTTTTTGATGCAAGGGTAAATCTTCCATTTAAAAAAAAATACCTATAGAAAACTATTTTCATCAGGATTTCCTTGAACTTCATGCCATCTTTAAGAATGTTAAGTGGTTTTCAGTTTCAAACTTCTTCATGTGCACCTTTCAGTTAATTTTTAATGGCCGTGAATGAAGAGTTCTCATTGTTCTCATTTAATATTTGACGAAGATTAGGATTGACATGGCTTGCTGAAAGTGGTGAAAGGAGTAGGTAAGCCTTCTGTTTGGCATAGTTGGACAGGTCTTTCTTGAAATCTTAAACAGAGCACAGGTGAGTTGGATGTAAAGGCTATCTTTTCTTGGTTGCCAAGGTCATGATTTTTTTACTTAAATTGACAGCATGTAACCAAGCTTACAGACTGTACAAATGGGATCCATGAGATAGGCATTTCTAAAGAGGGGCCTGGAAAGACTGAACAGCCAACAGCACCATTTTGCTCAGTAATTGGTTCCTTTGCACCATTTATGAATGGGGGGAAGAAATGTAGTCAGTCATTAAAAAAAAAAAGTTAATGTATAAATGTATAATGTATAATTCTCAATCAGACAGCAGAGGAGACCTTAATTCTAAGAAAACCTGCAGTGGGACAGTGCCATATGTTCAAAACATATGGACTGATGATATAAAATGCTTCTGGAGGGTGCTCCAAGGCACTACACCTTGCATGGCAACATTCAAAACCAGAATGTAAAAAACCCGTGGTGGGAGTAGGACAGAGATACCTGCTGCACAAACATGTTAATGAGGCAAGTGGAGAGTTAATGGGCTACTGATTAAGTACATTTTAGACATTCACATAACTAAGGGAAATATTATTGTGCTGCTGCTCCTTATCTAGGAGGTCAGAGATTTAAAGCCGTAAGAAGCATCCCTAAAGGTTATTAAGCCATAACCTTTTAGATCTTCCAGGAATGAGCATTCAGCAATATGCCATTAGCCTGTGAAATCACATGTCTTTTTACCCTCCCTTCCTCCAATTTCTGTTACATTCGCCTTCTTGTCTTGTCATAAATTAGACTGTTAGACTCCTCCTGGCTGTCTTTATATTTGCATAGAGACTAGCACAATGGGGCCCTGATACTGAATGAGGTTTTTGGATCCTACTATAATACCAACATATGAGTAATGAATAGCTAATAGTAATAATAGCATAATAGTGTCTGCTTTGTGTGTAAGCTGGTTTGGCTTTTTTTCCACCTGCTCTCATTTGTGTGAGTTACCTCACCCTCAGTGGCTTGAGCACACAATTTCTTTTCTTATTTTGCTTTTGTGAATTGAAGTGTCTCTAGTGTAGCAGGCAGACTTACACTGATGGGCCAGGGAAGAGCACAGAGCCCTTGCAGGAAGAAGAGGGCATATGACAGTACCACTGATGTTCAGTCAGGTCAAATAACACTATTGTACCTTGAGCCTCAAGCTTCAGCTGAGCTGCCTTTATAGATGTTTTGGTAGCCCCTCTCCTGTGGTTAATTCTGATTCTTGTGACCTTTCCATCTCTGTTTCTTGCTTCACAGTTGCAAAAGGAGAGGATGCCAAGGGCAGTTTTATACAGAACCCCATACAATAAACAGGAATGGCTTCTCTAAGGGAATACTGCCTCAGCTGAAAGAAATTTCTCGAGAGACAGATCATTATATCCTCAGAGGGAATAGACTGGCAAAGCAGAGAAGGCAGCTACTGTAAAAGGAAAAACAACTTTTCACTCAAATTGTATATGTTAGAATTAAAATAGTAAAGAAAGAATAGGGTACAGCTACTTACCTCTGAACTGCCATCCATGGTCTAGCTCTGATTACAGTTCTGTGTAAGTGTTCAGGAGCTTAAAATGGCTGCCTATTCTCTTGATTATCTAACCTTTTAAAATTAAGACAAATTTCTTTAGTGGCTGGGGTTTGGTTGTTTGGGGAGTTTTTACTAATGTTAAAGTGGATGCTTAGCCCATGTAGTTGCACACACCTTCCCTTTGCATTACCAATCATTTTTGTTTCTGTATTGTCTCTTGAGTTTTCCTTCTTCCCCTTATCCCTGTGAAGGTGACGCATCATTACTTAGTGGATATGGGTAATGAAGAGCATAGCTTTTCTTGAATTTGTCATTCCCAATTCAGGTGAAAATGAGGACACTGCAGAATCATTACAATGAAGTCTTACACTGCAAAGCACAATTTTAAAAGGGACTTTCTGTAGACCCTTTTTACCCTCATGCCCTATCCTTGCATTGTTTTCTAGTAACTTCCCTGCTATCAATTTTTCCACTTCAGAGCCAAAGAATGGCCCAGAAGTCCCTTACTAAGAGTCTCAAGAGGAACTACTGCCAAAAGAATACTCTGCCCCTCACATATACATGTCAGCTGGAGATCTGACTGTGGCCTCAGGGAAGCAGTGTGAAACTTCGTGTTTGGAGTGGTGCATCCATGCCCCGTTTCAGATGGGAGATGATGCTTTGGGAAGATTGTAGTCTTGCAGAAAAACTAAAAGTTTGTAGTGCATTGCTGTCCCCTGTTCTCATAGGTGTGTACTCCATTGACTGCCTTGCGGTATATTCTGAAGATAACCATGAGTTAGTCTGCCTGTCTGTCTGGAGGGATACACTGTAAGACTGGGTCTTTCCCAGTGTAATTTTTGGCTGGAAGGAGACTCTGAGAGAGGTGTAGAAAAGGAAAGAGATAACCCCCAGGAAAGTCAAACTATCTATTTATTTAGTTACGTGTTTTGGGTTGCGTTTTGCATTAATCGCTGCCACACACAGGAGGCCTGTAATTTATTATTGGTGATAAGTCTGGACAGTAGCTATTATTTTTGTTCCCTGTTCTAAAATGTGGCAAGCAGGGACACTTAGATTTATGGAACATGCATTATTCAAATCTCAGGGCCTGATGGCTCAGCATGAACAATTCCAGCTATTTCCAGAATCTTTCAGTCTTTCCTCCTTTATTCCTCCTTGTTTTTCCCTTCCCTTATTTTTCCTTCCTTTTTTTTAATTTGTTTTTTTGTTTGTATGTTTTTGTTTTTTGTTAGGTTGGATTAGGACACAGGAGTTGATTTAGGCTGGGGTAGCTGCAGTAAAACTCGTGTTTCCACATCAGTGACAGGACAGGTCTCACAGGCACAGGGACTTCACAGAGAAATTCAGAGGGGCCTGATTAATGCCTATTATGAGGAACTGGAGGAAAAGGTGATGTGTGTTTGGATAGATGTCTAACTGTTACAAAATACTGACATGGTGAAGTTAAAGCTGGGTCAGTATTTTCCTGGGTCAGAGTCTTCTTTCTTTATTTTTTTAATGACTGACTTTCTCTGGAACTGTTGTAGTGCTGAAGCAAAGACTGTAGGTCTCTACCTAGGTTGGCGTCCAAGGCACTAAAACTACTTTATCTCTCATTTTCAAGAGGGAACTGCCTTGACACGTGCCTAAATCATTGTCTCATCTGTCTTCATTGTCTATACAGGTGGATTTCGCACTGAGGATCTGGATACCTCCACTCTCTTCTTTGGTATAAACTGCAGGATTCTGCAAGGTTATTGGTTACATCAATGAAAAATTGTGGGAGGTTAGGGACTGCCCCTGGCAGACATCTCCTCTGGATAGTGCATAGATTTTGGCTAATTTTTTCTTCTAGCTGGTTGCAACTGCTGTTTAATGAATAGCAAAGAATTTTTGCAGGAAGGCAAAAGAGTTGTTTTCTAGGAAACTCCTACTTACATGCAGTTAAGAGTAAAAGAAAAAAAAAATTCTGATGTAGAGCCATGAGAAAGCTAGTTAATTCTGAGGGGCCTTCACACCAAGTGATAAAATCCAGTGGTGGTAGCAAAACTAAAAATGAAATCTTTATCTCCAAGAATAATGTATAGGTGCCTAAACAGGACAACAGCATGGAAAGCCAAGAATAATCAAAAAGTAATGCTCAAAGCAGGAGCAGAATCTCAGCAGAATGAAATTATGAGTAACTTTTATCAGTGACTTGATACCACCTGGGAAACTCCAAATAACACCTTGACTACACACAATCTGCTGAAGTCTTACAAGCTTCCATGAGAGCATGTCCGTGTCACCTGGGGTATGTTTGTATTGGAATGCTTTCCTTTTGTGCAGGAATGGAAATTATCTATTCTAGTAAAACCTTCATACATATCAATATAGATACCTCTGCTCTGGGCTTGTAGGATAAAACCATTACATTTTCACACAAGTTGCCCTTGTCTCAAATTACATACTGCTTTTTAAAAGTGCTGTTGGAAATAAGTTGACAGAAACCTGCAGAACACCAGAGACAGCAGAGAACTGAAGAAGACAGCCAAGCTAAGGAGGCTCAGAAAACTGGGTTCTGAATGTTTATTTCCTCTGCATTCGTTCACACTGACTTTATCTGCCCTCCTGCTAAACTGTAGAGTGGGAGCCAGGAGGCCTTGGTAATACTCACAAAAATATAATATATGGATAACAATATGCTTCCTTACCCAGCCTGATTGTATTTGCTCAGCCTGTTTGTGTACCTACCAATGAGCCCTGGTATTTTCATCATTCCCATACTAAATCACAGCAGAAGAAATCGATATTCTTTCTATCAAGACTGATAGGATATGCTCCCAGGGCCAACTATTCCTTAAAGAAATAAGCCAGTCAGAACTGGGGGGGAAAGAGATAAATATGCAACAGTGTAAATGGCAATTCTGAATCAAAATAGATTGGGGAAAATCAGTGGGATGTCATAAATTCTGTCTCTATGTAGGGAAAAGTGTTGTAAGCTCACAGACATGCAGTCATCATAGATTTGTGTGGGCTCCATCAAAATACCACTTCTAATAGAGCCTTTAGTGAGACAGATTTCAGGTCTCAAATCATAAGCATGTTAACTGTTTGTGTTTGTCAGCCTCCAAAACACCACAATGAGGAGACACAGCCATGCTTTTGATACTTTAGGAAAGAACGGAAATCAGTACTAGCTCAGAATTGGACCAAAGTTAGAAGTCCTGATTCCAAGTGCTGCTGAACTTTGACATGTCATCTGGAACAGAACTTTGTGGTTTGTGCCTTTCTATAATAGGATTACTGTGAATCACCCAAACTGAAATTGAACACACATAGCGGTGGCATATGGACTGGAGAAACTGTTTATCAGGCTCAAGCAAATGTTTGTAGCAACTAATTTCTTGAATGCACAATAAGTAGTACTGGCTCCCATTTTAGCCACTCTGGATATAGTTCTGAAACAGAATATTGTGTCTGGTTGGAGTATTTTTTTTATGTTTCGTTACAGGGATTTTTTTGTTGTTGTTTTCTTTAAAGTATAAAAATAAAAATTAGTCACAAACAGGATGGAAGGTTGGAAAGGCAAGAACAAACAGATGACAGGAAATTAATTTCTAGGAAAATATCTTAGCAAATTGACTATGCTGTCATGCAAAGCTTTGATGAGATTAACGTGTACCTGCAGAGTTATTTTATTTCCACAAACTTTCATTTTTGTAGAGTTTTTCCATCAGAAGTTTTTCTAACCAGTGTCAATTATTGTGGCTCAGTCATTATGAGTGACTCAAATAGACCAAGTCTGTTGTCTTCCCAGGGGAGTAACTTGAAGAGTGACATGACACAAAACTTCAAGTAAGTAGATTATTAAAAACTCAGATGATAGTTTTAAGAGTCTAGAGGGAAATGTAAAGATATTGAAATCCTTACAATGCTTTGTATTTATTTATAGTGTTAGGATAACGCCTAGAGGTGAAATACAGTTCCTGTCCCAAATCTGGTATGTTTTGAACAGCAAAGGCTCGAAAGTATGCTAACAGGCTGCTATCAAGTATCTGCAAAGTATTTTGTCTGTCTGTGAATGAAAGTGAAAACATAAAACTGTGTGGCAATAAAACATAGAGAATAGAATAGCATACATAAAAATTTTAAATATTCCCAAAACCTCAAATCAAATCTTACAGGTTTTATTTACATGAAAAAAGGGGAGAAAGAGAAGATGATCAAGGGCAATCATACACTTAAATGCATCAGCAATGCCAACAGCATGTGCCAGAGATTTATGGCAATAGGTGTAAAGGAGAGATTTATGGATTTTTGAGAGGAGAATAATTACTGACATGTATAAAGACAATTAATGTGTTATTTATGATGTGTTTCTTTGAAAAGTGTCTGAAAAATGTTTTTGTTGGTAGGTCTCAGTTGGCATCGGTGAGAATTGAATTTGCTCCTCCCTGATTCAGGCAGTGAGGTATAGGGAAAGATGTCCTGTTTCCAGCAGTAGCTGAGTAACCTGGTGCTGCCCAAGTACTCTGAGATGCAACTTCCTTGAAACTACAGCCCATGCTGTTAGGAGTGTATTAGTTAAATCCAGCATCTCAGTCTTTGCTGTCTGAGATGCTGGATTTAACTAATTTAACTTACATTCCCTGGACCTGTGTCTTCTCCAGTTAGGTCCTGACTTTTAACAACTTCCCTTTCTCTGCATATTTCTGATCCTTACACTGTATAGCTACTCTTTTCTTTTTCAGCTATGAGGGATGTTTCTAGGCTAAGGTTGTTTTTATCAGTTCCCTATAGCTCTCTTTGTTACCATAACTGTCAAGATACTGCTAACCTAATTTAAGAGTCCCTGCTTTGGAGAGGGTCTTTTAGTCCAGTGGAGACATTTCTACCTATTTAGTTCTGTTAGAGTTCAGCAAGTAACATACAAGGGATTTGCCTCTACTCTGGATTCTTCTTCTCTCTTAGTAGCTATGGTTTGTTCCATCTATCACTGCCTCAGTTTCTCCACTTGTAAAATGAGAATAATAAAGTCTAAGCTTACCTAAAGCAGGAGTTGGCATACTGAGAATCTTAAAGATGTGATGCTGGCAGATATGGAAGGAAGGCTGTATTGGATGCTTGTTTTATGTGGTACACCCTCTACCAAACTATTGAAAACTACATGAGCTTCCCTGAGAAATATAAAAACCAACTGCAGCTTATCTTTCTGCACACTGAAAGCAACATGATAACTCTTCTTTAAATCTTTGTGTGCAATCAGCCCTTGGAGTAAAGCTTCTGGCTAGAACTAAGTTTGAGAGATGAGGCAGCTGAGATGCTGCTGACCATGTTCCCACAATATTGCTGCCTTCAGTCATTGGCAACTGCCTCCGTCTCTTCTTGGGCTCTTTTACTGCATTCAAGGAAAATGGTTTCCCTTACCTCCATTGTCATGGGCAGAACAGTTTTCAGTTGGGGAATTTTACTAAAATTTATTGCCAGTTAACATAGATTAATTACTGGTTTGTGTGTGAGGAATGAAAGGAAGGAAACAACAAAATGAATGCAAAGAGAAAACTCTCCTCCCTTTCCCCAGGCTCAGCTGCAGTCCAACATCTCCCCTTATCCCCTTAAGTTATTCTGCTATGCTGATTGGAAAGAACATATACGTGGTTGGCCTGAAAAAAGTCTCAATTCAGGGCAGCTTCTTCAACCATTTTGCTCTGCAGTTTTGCCTCACCTCCTTAACTAGTGAATGTCTCCTTCATCTGTGTAATTATCAAGACGAGTATGGAAGGATCAGGAGCTTACCTTTGTAAAATTTGGGTCGAAGACACGAGCATCCTGTGGTAGCCCAAGGTCAGGAACATGGCATGATGCAGGGTTCTTTCAGCTCTTCCCCTGAGATTTGTTGGAGGAGAGCCCCATGCCTCTGCTTTGTAAATCAGTTTAGGAGGGGCTGAAAGAAAAAGGTCTAGAAAGCTAGTATATTTGACATTGGATGGGAAGATCTCCCCTTGAAGTTGTCCCAAGACCTGTCTGAATAACGAGGCCTGTCACAGATAGACAGATAAAGACCAACTGCTTGATAATGGCAGCAATAACATTTTATCATTGGTAGAAAATATTCCATGAGAGGCCTGATAACATAGCCAGGGATCATGTATGACTTATTCACCTGATGCTGGTATCTCCCCTTCAAAATAGTTTCTGTAGGCAACAGAATGCAGCTAGCAAAGTGTTTTGCCCTGGAAAGAAGAGCGCAAGCTGGGCATAGAGTCCCCTCACCAAAAGAGAAGAAACAACCAGCAACATCTCTGGGATTCTTTGCTAGTGCCAGCTGGACTTTAAAGTGAGCTGAGAAAAGTAGATGTCAGAGTAGTGTGTAACCAAGAGTTCAGTTTAGAGCTAACTCTGCAACAAAGAATTACTTTATTCATTTAATCAGTGTTGCTTAAAAGAGAGGAACCTTTTTTGACAGTCTGCCCTTTTCACAGTCTGTTTGTGTTTGTCAGCCTAATTTGAGCTTTTAAAGAAATCTTACATCTGCTTGAGTATCACAGTGGGAACTTGAGGAAGCTGGAGATGCTTGAGTATCTGTCACGTAAAGGTTGTTTGTGCTCATCAGCAAATGGAGTGTGCATGGTTTGGGATCATTGGATACCTCTCCTTTCTTTGGGAAGGCCTGCGCTAGGAAACCAGAGGGAGTGACATGTCAGCTCTGAGTTCCATCAGGGCAGCTCGTAGGGCCTTTTGACTAGAAGAGCATCTGTTAGTGGAGGTAAAGCCAAAAACTCACCAGCAAGACAGAAAGGGAGTAAGAGGCATTGCAAGTTGTTCTGTTGATAGAAACAGTGTGAAGTGAAAGTGTGGAAGGACACCATAAAAATTCTAAATAATAT
The DNA here is from genome assembly GCF_052056855.1 of Sturnus vulgaris. NCBI lineage: Eukaryota > Metazoa > Chordata > Aves > Passeriformes > Sturnidae > Sturnus > Sturnus vulgaris. Next base: position 24,737,568 of record NC_142244.1, on the reverse strand, counting down.
CTCTTTTTGATCACATTTTGCACATGACCAGTATATGCTAAAGATTTGCTAGTATTCTTCTTTAACTTGTATTCTGCCTATTCTGCACAATGCATTTCTGTACATTTTAGGTATCTGCTTCTCTGTAATTCGAACCCTTGTGAAACAGAGTTTGTGTTTACTCCCCAGAAATCCCTTAATTGTGGATGCTGTTTTCCTGCAGTAAATGTGGCCCTGGAACACACCAGCATGTACACACTGTCATGTATCACAGCTGGCAGACCTCTCTGAGCTAAAATTGTATAGCATTTCTTTTCTTTTTTTACCACTATGTCTTCTAATACCTCTGTGAATAAAGCTTCACCTGTCTGCCTTGAGTATCTCTCCTGAGGCCATCCCATCTCAGCAGTTGGGGTGAAAGCAGCTACATTTTTGCCATAAAACACAAATTATAATTTTTCTTCCATCCAAGTAGTCTTCTGTGATTTCATCTTTATGACCACTGCAGTCCAGCAATATTATCATTGAAGATCAAGCAGTTGTTCTAGGAATGTGCATGAAAATAATTTTACCCTCTCTGTAATATGCAGTCGACCATTACTGCTGTTGAAATAACAGACGTTTTGATCTCTGCTGTGTTTGTTTCTCTCACCATTCAGTCAGGGCTCAAAGGTGACAGAAAAAGCAGATTGTCCTTTAGTTTAATAGGTTGCCCTGCTGTTTTCCAATGCAGAGATCTCTAGCTTAATTTATTGCTGGAATGGATTGCTTCCAAATAAGGATAATCCCCCTCATGCTGTTTCTTCACTTGGTTACCTTCCTGTTCTTTTCACTGGCAACATCCGCCTCTGCAATTCTGGCTTATTCTTGCCAGAAGACTCTTATTCATTTGCTGTGTTTATTGTAGTTATGGTCCTAAACCCGCTATCTTCAGTAGCTTAAAACTTTTTGAGACAATTGCTTCAGGGGCTTGAACTTTTTGATCATATTTTCAACCCAAAAGTGAGTTCCAGAAGAGAAATTTGCTTTGCTATGTTGGTAGTGAGGATTTTGAAGACATGACTTTTTTTCTTTTTTTTTTTTTTCCTGGCTAAACTCGTTGAAAATAATTACTTTGTGCTAGATCGACTCCTGCTTGCACGACAAAGTGCCAGAAGTCTGCTATCATGAAATTCCTACAGGAAAGCTGAACATAACGCAGAAGCATCTCTCATAGCTGCTCTTTAATAAAATCAGATGTTTAATCTGGCTTAATGTATCCCCTTGGCCCTTGAGGCTAGACCCCGGCTTTTAGCAGGGTGCCTTTGTCAGTAAAGAGTGAGAACCACTTCTGAAAGAAATGATTTGGTTTCACCTCTAAAATGTCACGTTCTCTCAGATCTGAGGTGGCTTTGGCCCTCTCTATTCCTGTCTGTCCCACTGCTACACTTCCTGCACTCATATTACTGTAGAAAAGATATTAGAGATGACAGAGGTAGAACTCCAAGTTCAGCATGAGTGGTTGCAGAGCCCAGTACTATCTGATTTTGTTTCTCATTCCTTGAAAAAGCAAATGGAATAATATGTGATTATAATTTTTTTTTTGTGGAGACTTCACATCCTTTTCCTCTCTTTTTTTCCTGTTTGTTTTGGGGTTTGTTTCCACTGGTGAGGGAGCAAGGGCATTGGAAAGGAAGTTAGAGTTCTTGAAACGTTCAGATTCAAGCAAACTTCTGCAATTCGATTGCTACTTTTCACACGTTTTTTGAGGTTCACAGTGGAAAGGCAATGAGTCTTACTAGCGGTCTATAACTGAGTGTTGTAGCACTGGGAAGTAGCACTGTAACATAATTTTAAGTCTATGCAAATTTAATTATCAGCAGCAATTCATTTATGCCAGTAATTTTCAACAAGGAGCTCTTCTTCTAAATAGAGGCTGAAAAGAGAGCGTGAGAATGAATTTAAGACAGACACAACTTGCTGCCTAACCTCAAGAAACATTCGAACACCTCATGTGCATACAGTGCCATGCTCTATCAGACCCTTGCCTCCCTCTGTGAGGGGCCCAAGATAAGGTTGCTCTCTGAACCTTGGCAGAATTAATTTTTCAGCTCCTGCATGATTATTGTTTTCACTGGAAAACTGCATCAAAAGAGCTATTTGTTGCTCAACTACTGACTGTATTGACAAGGGGTTTGATGCTTTTTCATGCTAGGCCTTCACTGGTGTTCTGCCGGGCAGCAGCTGTGTTAGCATGGCAGTCAGCTTTCCTGCTTTAAAACCAGTGACAGGTGTGCTGTCTCAGACCTCCACACTGGTCGTTGGAGGACTGATTGAAATTTGAAGCTGTGCTCTTCCTGTCTGGCCTTTTGACAGAATGGCTTTAAAATCTGAAAGTTGCCCTGTCACCAAGGGACAATGCAACAGGTCCTGGATAAGAAGGCACCGTGGAATGGGAAGGGATTGCTCACTTGTAGTGCAAAACAACCTTATTGATACACAGGAGACTTCAGTCCCTATGACTTTCAACATCTTCCGCACCATAAAACTGATAGTTCAAAGAGATTAAGAACTGAAGGGAACATATGATATCCATTTAAAGCCAAGACTTCAGATTTAATGAAGACTGTATAAGAATGAGATATGATTCAGATATCAATTTACATTTGTTTAGCCCAACACAGCTTAATAAATCACAGCAACATTTAATAAATATTTATCTTCTTTTAATCACCAGTTAGTGTTTTTTCTGGTCTCTCCATTCCCTTAATGGCTCATTCCTGTATTTATTAAATGTGATTTCCATTTCTCAAATAATCAATACATCTTTTTATATTTTATAATTTGGGCAGCTTTACTGAACTTTTGTGAGATTTAATTAAGATTAAGCTTTAATCTTTAATTTCAATATAAAAATTACCCTGCATTCCCTATTAAGACATTATTTGGTAACCTCATTTGGTTTGAAATCTTGACTGGAAATGTGGCAAGCTTAACAGTAGTTGCAGTACAAACATTTATGAACTTCAGGAGACTCTTTGGATCAGAGGAGGAACTTGACTGCAATTATCTTCTTACCTTATGTGAGTATGCAGTTAATAATGTGAAATGGGCAGTAAGGAAGGTAGATTCTGTGTGGCTGACAAAGCTTTTGTTTGCATGGGTAGCTGGTGCAGCAGTAGAAGTCAGGGTGAGATCAGCTGGAAAACAGCAACCTGTGGAAATGATAACACTTGTAAATGATTACTTACACGGGGAGGCTGTGAGCAGGGTTGAGTCTAGCAGAGTATTTTCTGTGCCACTTGCCCATCCCTGCTGAAGCACATGGATTCAGCCATGGTCAAGCAGTTGGAGGGGAGACAGTAAGTCTGGCCTAGGTGCAGCTGATGGGAATGGCTCTTCAGCTCTTGGCAAGACCTTGACTACCACCAAAATCTTCCAAAACTGATGCTGTGCAGCTGGTCCATACTACCTTTCTATCATTATCAGCTCCCTAATTTAAAATAATATTAATCTGAAAAGCTCTGCAGGTGGTTGTCAAAGTACAATTTACATTTCAGGGCACATGCATTTTGTGGCCCTCTGCTTGACATGTGGATCTCATCCACTTGCTAGCTGCTGTCCTTTCCATGAAAAAAAAATAAAAAAAGAACTAATAAAAAAATCACACAGAGGATTGTAATATAATATTGTGGGCATTTTGTCACAACTTGGGCATGCACCTGGATCCTGGGGAAAACAGGTTTCCTTAGTACAAGGCAGAGCTTATGTTCCCAAAGAGACTCCAGGAGTTTATTCAAGTCAGAGATGTTTGAGTCTGGCCAGGAGCTCATATTGTTTCATAACTTTGGCATTGTTGTTTTGTTTGATATTGGTCAAAACTTAAATAACTTTTTTTACTTTTCATTTGGTTTGAGTTTTTTTTTCCTATGGGAAGGTGAAGTGCCCTGCAGAGCCTCCTGATGTGCAGAAAACTTACTTTGGTTTACCTATAGAACCAAGGATATAATTTCTAAAACAGCCATAAGGATGAATGTAATATTTATAAAGTTAATGCACTGGTCTTTGAATGTTCCGTACTTCTGTAACATCTGTCATGTATCAATATAATAGTCACTGAATTTTGCATTACTCCAGAACATCGCATCTGCCGTGGCCCTGTCTAGCAGCCTACTGCCTGGAATGGTCAAAGTGCTCCCCTTTCCATACCTACATCTAATATAAGGTGGGGTGAAGGCCTTCCTGACTCTAACATGGGTGCCACTCTTCCACAAAACTTCATAAACTGATTCAGAATTCTCACTTGACAAGCATTTATCCTTGTAATATTACCTGGTCTTTAAATGCTACTCAAACAGTTTTTAAATGGGCTTTAACTCCTTCCACCTTTGTCTGTCATGTCTTCTTGATGTTCCCTTCTCTAACTGTATGAATGTTGCAAGATACAAACTCACATGCTTCTTCCTTCTTTTAATAGACTTTTGCAGCACAGACATTCTATATCTCACCTGGGAAACAGATGCTGTTTTTAATAAGTGAAGGGCTATCCACCCCTCTGGTTTTATCAATGTCACTATTGCAATATAACTCATCACTTAAGCTTACTTTGTTGCTCCCTTTTAGGGACCATTTTCCTTCCACTGATGTCTAGGTACATCGGTGTTGGAAGTGGAGGAGGTTATCTGAGGAACTTTGCTTCCGTGTCTTCATCACTGGTGCTGTAATAAGCTATCCCTCAGACTGGAAACAGGTTGAGAAGAGCAGACCAGGACACAGAATGGTATCCTTGGTGTTGCTACACAAGCTATTTCTGAGCAATAGCATCCCAAACTCCTTATTCTATTAGCTTTTCCATCAGAAGGCAACTGTGTGCCTACAGACATGAGGAAGGAGAAGAATTTGTTTCCTCCAGCTCCTCTAAGTACTACAGTTCACTTTCCATCATAGGTTTGAAAATGCCTATAATGATATTGTTTGCAGTAGCAAAGAGCTGGTCTTGATCCACACATACTTTAAAAAAGCTGGTTTAGACTAAAATACTGCTTTCTAGTGTAGTCAGCAAAACTGAAGTCAGTGGGGAAAAAAAAAGTATAGCTGTATGAGATTCAACAGATTAAGTGCATTAATCCAGCACCTAGGGTAATGTTCAAGTTGAATATCTAAAACAGAGTACTTTTCAGACTACTTACTACTGCCTTCTCTCTGCCTTGAGGCTCCTCGGTGGTGTCTTGCAGAGAATAGGGAGCGTGAAAGGTGGTTGGACTGTCTTGCAAAGGTGGAGTCCCAGTATGTGATAGTGTCTGGCTGTGATCAGCCTGTGGAACCCTTTGGGGCTGTTGCCTTATGAAGCCCTGCAGTGTGAGGAATGGTGTGTTGGAGGAAGTTTGCTGGGTAGCAGACTGGACATTTGGAATTATCAAGCCTACAGTATCCACATTAAAGTCCTTTATTAATGGGACCTACTTTACTTGTTTGAAAGACATACTCTGTAAGGTTACAGACCTGATCTAACAATAGTGGGAGTACATGACATGACTCTTAACTCATTGCTGACATCAAGGTGCCATTTGGGTTTGAGTGAGTTGGTTGTGATCTTGTAGCAAGAGCTCTGACTTAGGTTCTGTGTATTTTTGCCTTGGTTTGTCTCTCTGCATCATGGAAATTGTGAGTCTCTGCAGTCACAAGAATACTAGAAGAACAATAAATTATAGCAGGAATGAGTGCTCCCTTCATTAACATCTCCCCAAATTATTAGTAGTCATCACTTTGAAAATAGTGGACCAGGAGGCTGACAGCTGTCCTCTGTCATCAGAGTATGCTGTGTGATTTTGGGGAGTTTTGCTGTAGATTTTGTAGACCAAACAGTTCAGAGAAAATACGAAATGTTAAAGAGGAGGAGATGGCTGCCTAAGTGGGGAGAAACATTAAAAGCAACTAATGTAGAACAAAAGTAGTTCATCAACAGCAAAGCAGGTGAAGTTCCGGCTGGCCAGCCAGCTGTCTGCATCCATCACTGCTCAGCACCTGCACACAGACATTTTGTCGTGCATATCCTACAGCTATTCAGTGCTAAGGAGAGGATGCTTGGGGAGAAGCAGAGACAGAATACAGCAGACATTTTAAGGGAATTTTGGATAGATGTAGGAAGAAAAAAACCCACACTTTCAGGTAAAGTTGACAAATAAGGTAGGAACACCAGGAGCTGGGCACTGGGAAGTATCTTCCACTACATTAGGTCACTCAAAGGGGAAAGGAGACAAGCAGTTGTACTGTGGGAGATTGTCCTTCCCTTTCCCACCCCTGTGTGCAGGTTGAGCATGAATAGCCTTGCCTTCTGCATCCTGTAAGGATGATTGCTGCTGTGCTATGCCAGTTGCATGGCTGCCAACCTCTTCTAATTTGCATGTAATGTATGGCAAAGCCATAATGTCATTATGTTGCATAGATCTTGCCAGAGACCACATTCAGAAGCCTGCTATGAAGTTTCTGGCTCTGACTCCACAGCATTAGTTACCCTATAAGCCCCTTTGGCATTGAGCTTCCCAAATCAAGACCAGATGCCAATTACTTTAATGAGGCTGCAGATTCTAAAAAGGATACCCCACCCACACACCTTGCCTCTGGCTACTGTTTCCCTGGGAAGAGGCACAGGCAGTTTTGACAGACACTTATTTTTTTTTTGCAATGAAGCATGCAAGAACATCTGGGGAAAGAAGGAGACTTCACAGTTGTCTGTCGCTGAGAAGAAAAAGGCAGCTTGATGCAACTGACTTGGATGTCTTTGGCTGACAGATATAATGTGAGTTGTGCCTTGTGAATGCAGAACAGCCTGGTGCCTTCAAAGTACACGAGATGCAGAGGTATCAGTTTCCTGGAAATGTTACTGTTGTTCGTCTTCCTTCTTGTTATAAACACTATAACTTCAGCAGGAAATCTGAATGTGAGATAGGGACACAGTTAGGGAAGGTTTGGGTTGAGGATGGTGGTTATCCAAGTGAAGGGTTTGGAGCCCAATCCTGTGGATGCTTGGAGGGAACTCAGTGTGGACCAGCCAGGATTTTGTTGTGCTAAGCGTCTACCAGAGGCAAAGCCCTCCATGCTCATGCCTACAAGGGCTTAAAAATAGGCTTTTGCTTCAGCTCTCAAAATTGTGGGTCTGGCCCCTTTATGCCAAAGGGGAAATCGCACATTTTGGAGGACGCAACAGGCTGTGCGCTCTTCCCCAGATTCACTCACTGGAATGCAACACAGAACCTCCACATTAGAGAAGACTCACCCCAGCCACCAATGGGTGATCAGTCCTCGAATCCCCAAGGATTGCCACATAGTTACAGATCCATCCTTTCCAGGCAAAATTACCATTCGAAGGGATGCAATTGCATCTCCATTGCAAACACTGGGACAAGGAAATCCCATTTTGTTCAGATCTTTTGACTTGTTTTGTGTAGCACAATAGGATGCTAGTCCATAATCACAGAGCTTAAGTGCTGCTGCAATCCATCTGTTGAGATGGTGACAGCAGTGCATAAATGAAAGAAATCCACTGAAATCAGTGGAGTTGTTTCTGCTCTCATGGGACTGAGGCCCATGGGAACAGGGATCCGAGTAATACTGTTATTGTGGAGTGATTAATTTCCTTTGCCTGTACCTCAGTTTCTCTGTCTGTGAACCTGTTGAGGACATATGTTTGTTATGTTGCATTGTGTATTTAAGGTTTCTGTATTGTCTGGAAAAGGTGGTTGTAATCCTCAGATGTTGTGGGATTGGGAAGGATTATCATCATTATTTCTGACAGGCAGCTATAATTCATCTTTATTTACCAGACCCCTATGGTAGTTTTATTGTGAAATGAGTAAAGGTTATTTCAGCCTGGGAATCATGTGAGCTTATTTGTTATTGAACCTGATAATAAACTGGATCCAGATAGTGTTGCCTGAGCTGTGCAAACAGAGAAAATTTCATGATTCTTAATTTAATTTGTGTTTTCTATTTCACACTATTTGTATTCTCTCAAAGTCTGAAAACACTTATTCACCATTTGATCTTGACTTTTCCCATTTGATGAATGGTGATTTTTCTCTTCTCCTTTTCTGAATTTTTTCTCTGTTTTATATAAAATATGAAATAATGACTTAATAAAGTCAGTCTCTTGAAAATAAAGCTTTTTATTTTAAGCTCCCTCCACTGGAGGCTTCTGCAACAGCATTGGAGAATGAAGTAACTTGGGATAAATACCACTGGACTTGGTTTTTATGCTGTGCATTCCTGTAAGAATTATACAAAAGGGCGGTGGTGTTTATCTTTTCTTTAGGTCCAGCATATTCTGTGATGAGATCTTAAAGCATTTGACATGCGCTAACGGCTTAACCCTCACCACAGACCTTTGGGAAGCAAACCCTAACCCTAACCCTAACCCTAACCCTAACCCTAACCCTAACCCTAACCCTAAACCTAACCCAAATAAACAGTGCTTTCAGGGCAAAATATATGGCTCCAGTTAAGAAGCAACCTTAAGGGATGGACCAAGGAATAGGATGAGAGGAGAAATGCAGGGTCATGGTGAAAGCTGCACAGAAGTTTCTTGCACCATTTTGAATGGACAGCAAATGTAGTACCAGAAGAGAAGGTGTATTGTCCAAACTGATAAAGACAGGAAAAGGAATCAAATTAAAGGCTCACAGGATTGAATGAAATAAATTCACAAAATGCAAGTATTTGTCACACCACCTTTCCTCCTAATTGTCACTACCCACTCTTCTATCACATGCCTTCTGCTCAAAAGGACTTTTTAAAATCCTGTTGCATGTTTACCTGCAGTGAAATCACTCTTGGAAACCTGCTGCTTGGAGCACTGCCTGCAGTAATGTTCCTGCAGGCAACCCTGGTCCTCATCACCTTTGCACAGAGGTTTAGGAACCCTCCCTTTGCAGGGAGAGCTTTGCAAAGGTGTGGGTGAGCGTGCAGAGAGAAAGCTGCATCTCATGGTGGGTTTTTCTTCATTTTTGCATACGGCTTCTACTAGCTGTGTAATAAACCAGTATTGATGAAAGAGGTCATTTACCATCAACTTAGTTTTCTGCAATGAGCTAATGTTTAATTAATGTGCAACAACTTTTGCAACCAAATGTATGCTTTTAGATTTACTATAGGTGACGGCAACTTAAGTGGCCAATGACTGCAAATGTATTTATTAAGGTTTAAACATGTGTAAATTAGTTTGTGCTTATTTGCAGACCTGTTAAACCTCAGTAAATATGCTATTTGTCAATTGGTGGTTAATTAACATCCATTAATTCTCCGTTAAGAACGTAGTTTGGAGTCTGAATTTCCTTGCTTTAGTACTAACTTTGAATTAGGGCTGTATGTTTTCCTCTTCATACACAGCAGTTTTCAAAATCCAATGCCAGTCCTTGGAATTTACCTTGCAAGGCAGGAGATTGAAAAAGGGAGAAGGCGTATTTTATTGTCCAACATCACAGCTGCTGTTTAGGAACTAGGCAGCTTCCTTCTTCACACATCTCCCAGACTTTTGTAGCAAGTGCAAGTTGTGGAGTTGTCCCAGGTGTTTAATGCTTTCATGCCTCTGTGAGGATTTTAGGGCACGTTAGTGCAAGAGGCCTGCCTGGACGATGCAGATGGGGTCGATCGTGGAGGTCCTGTTTAATCCCCAAAAAAATTCACAAGGTTGACATTCCCAAGTGAAGGCTTTTGGGGCTAGGCACAGAGAGTATCCCCTCTCAGCCGGCCGCTATGCCAGCAAGCAACCACAAGGTGACACTGTCCCAGTATATTATTTATGTTTTGACAGAGGGACATATAATTAATACATTTCGCATAAAAGACGGTTCTAAGCATCAGCGTCTGCTCCCTGTTTCCTAATTGAGAATTAAACGTCCGAGGCATGCCTCGTTCACTTGTTATATCTAGACATTAGGGAGATTTTCAAACTACCTTAAATTTCAGATGATGGAGTATGTTGCTTGCAGGTAGAGCTGGGGAAAGTCCTGTTTCTTTCTTCAGTTATGCAAATACACAAGTAGAGAAATATAGGCCTGAGAGGCTTTTTACAAGGTAGGCTTTTACCCAGAAACACTTATTTAATTATTTGCTTATTTATTTATTTGGATGCTCTGCTTATTTGTTGGAATTGGTTTTGGATGGTTTCACTGAGTGAGGTTAAGCTGTGCCATAGGTGTAACTCAGGTGTAGAGTTAATAAGTATTTCTGTAGACCTGACACACATGTGAACAGCTAATACAATAAGCATCTGGAAATGGGACCCCATATAATGTCTGTTACGTTTTACAGTCAGACATGGTATCAGAACCTCTGTGGGAAAAAAAAAAGATCTGTAAAGTACACTAAAATCCAGGTAAAATATATTTTTGTTAGACCAGACTTTGGACCTGATTTTCCCCAGGTAGGTTTTAATTTACATATGGCCATCTTGATTTACCAGGTCAGGTTTGAAGAGTTATCTGGGTTGTTTGTGTGTGTAATCATGAATAATCATCTGAACCTGATACTGTCCAGCTGCCACATGCTCTGTGTCTGCAAATATCTACTTTGGTTTTAGTAACATTAGCTAAATTGGTGGAAATATTAAGTGCTTCCTGTTGATTTCTCCCTCATGAACCTGCAGTCTACCTGTGGTTTGTTGCTCTGAAAACATTAAAGGAACAGTCAGAGAAAACAATGTAAGTTTAATGAGCTCAGTCTTGCTTGATCAGCCATCAAAGTTCCCCCTTCAGCAGCCTTGTAGTTGGGCACACCAAGATAAATTGTTCCTGTGTGTGTGTAAGGGGAGCACGAGTGAAGCCATACTCAGGCCAGGTAAGGAAATGCAGTAAATATAAACAGGCTTTCCTAGAAAAATACCAGCTTGTTCAAGCTCCTTCTGGTCCCATGCACATTTCCAGCCTTCCTGGGAAGGAAGGTAATTGACAGGGTAGCCAGGTGCCTTATCAATAAGCATCTGGGTATGTAACTTCTGGCAAGTTATATGTGCAGCTTTGGTTTGAGGTGAGACACCTGTAAGTAGCAATCATGACTTGCCCTCCTCTTCCCTGACAATTCTAGAGGCAGTGAGGAATGTTTTGGTCACATTTTTCTGCAGAACATCAGGAAGCAGGCCCAGCCTTAGGGAAGGACGGGAACAAGCAGTACATAACAAATAGAGTTAATAAGTTCAGTGGGGAAACATGAACTACAGCTCCCAGGAGGCATTCCCTTCCCACAGGCAGATGTATTGTTGAAAGACTCAAACCAAAATGCACTAAATTCAGAATGGCAAAACATTTGGCTCCATCAAAACCAGCAACATTTCCTAATCAACCTTGGCAAATTATTTAAGCACTCTTGATTTTGGAATTTTTTAAAAAATATTTCAACTCTTATCTCTAATTTAGAATTAATACCTGTGATGAAGTTGTTGGAATTTTCCACAAGGAAAAAGTTCTGATTTGTTTTTCTGAGCTCAGCTTTAAAAACTGAGGTAGCTGCACTTGTTTCTGTGAAGTGCTTTGATATCCATGGATGAAAAGAACCATAGAAGTGCTAATTATTGTCATACTGGTTTTAATTATTCTGTCATACTGATGGAGCAACTGCCAGTTTTTAGCCAGCAATATTTTTTTACAAGATGTTGTCCAGTCCACAGTTTTCACAGAAACAGTCAGATACTTCTTTTTAATTGTTGTAAAAGAAAGAAAAAAAAGAAAATTCTCTCCCTCCTCAGCAGCTGCTACAGTTCTCTGATGAAATTTCACATCTGCCTGCATTTGTACAGGGTGTTAGTATCAGGATGGTAATGAAGAGAGGAGAGATGGAAAGCTCCAATTTAGATAGATATTTAGATATTGCAGAGAAAACAATGGAAAGAGTTTTCTCTGGGTGAGAAGCTCTGAAATTTGCTGTCTACAATGATTTAAAGTGGAAAATGTGCTTCCAAAAAAATTCAGAAAATGTGTGATTTTCAGATCTTTTATTACTGCTGTTCCTGTTATTTGAAGTACATTTTATTCTTTCTCTGGGAAGTACTGTATTTCCAGTCAGCTCAAACCAACTCAGCTGAACTGTTTAATTCAACTAGTTTAAAGAAAAACTTTGTTTAGGCAGCAGTATTATCACCAGCCCCCATGAGAGCTGTAGTTTAAAGGACTCAGTGCTCTTATCTTTTCAGCCATTCTTCCTGGCTGTGGTATAACCACTCTAAGGCATCCCTTGCTTCATCCAAGGCCAGTGGAACCCCACAGCTACACTGGAGGAATACATTTATCCCTGCAAAACTACCCAGCAAAAATCTGAGTGGTTTCCCTAAGGTACTTTAGCAAAGGCATAGCACCTGGTGAGACAGTACTGACTGGAGTTTAATGAATAAGGGAGGATTTAGGACCAGGCAAACAAACACACAGAAGTTTATCTGGTGTGTTCTGTTCTCTCGGCTGAACTATCAGTGTCATGAATTCACTGAGGGAAAGGAACTGTGCAGTGACTGACTGTTAGTGATTGGCCTTAGCTACAGCCCAAATATGAACCAGGACATCCGTGGAAATGGTCTAAAGCCATTCATATTACACAGCCATTCCCAGGGGATAAGAAGTTGCTGCCTAGTAAGGACATTATGAGTGGGTAAGGACATTATGAGTGGGTAACTCAGCTCCACGGGTGCTGCATTTTGGAAGAGGCTCTTTCGTTTTGTGCAATTTATGGGAATAAGATGAAGATGTGCAGAATGCTTCAAAATTGCATTATTCCAATCGAAAGAAAAAGCACTTGCAGATGTCACTTCCCTCACTGTCATGGCTTTGTATGTCCCTATATCAACAAACATATCTAGGGCAAGCAGTGACTCTTCATGACTGACAGTGGTAGCTGGTCTCCAGAAAAAAGTAACAGTGGTATCCTTTGGGGAAGAGACTTCCAACCCTGCTCTGGCAAACAAAATGTCAGACCACTGAAACACAGAGATTATTTGCTTTTTCCCCATTTGCATTCTTTGTTTGCTTTCTGTTTTTTTCCAGTGATGTAGTCTAGTTTCCCAAAACCAACATGATGCAGCAAGTGGAGACCTAAGCAAAGAAACACCCAAGTCCTTCCACACACATATTCTTTGTTTTAGTGTTAATTAAAAAAAAAAAAAAAGGTCATTTATGTAAAAGCCTTTGATGCAGCAAGCCATAATATTGTGTTGGGGTTTATTAATATGAAGCAGAAAGATTTTGCCTGTCACTACAGTTACTACCCAGTTGTTGTCTGAGGATTATGAGGATTTTAAACAGATAATATGCAGTTATTTTTTCGTATTCTGGAGAGAGCCTGGTGGTTCTCCATGTGAGTCAGCTATAAAGCAGAGGAAGCACACACAGTGAATGTGTCACCAGGGCCTTAAGAGCCTTCTTTAGATTCTGTTATGGTTTTTGGTGCCTGACTAGGCCTCATCAACTAGGTCTCTGGCCTGGTGACATCTGGGTGACTGTCCTACCTAAGCAAGAGAAACAGCAGAAGAAAAAATAGCAACTTCTTTGGCCACCTGAGTGGAGAAACAGCACAAAGGAAGTGATGAATATATGGGGACTAGCCCTTTCTCTGAAGGGACAGTTAGTATAGTTAACGTTCTGTTGTACCTCAGAGACAGGTACAATGAATTTCTTTTGGAATTCATGTTGAAAACCTAAATTGAAGTAATGTAAAAGTAGCTTGTAGACCTGGGGAAATTCTTACGAAATGCTATCATTTAGGAAAGAAAAAATCAGGATGGATGCACACAGGTACAGGGGCAGGTAGCATTTTCTTTCCCACCCTATAGTCAGATGTCGTGAACCAAAGCAAGGCAATTTCAGGATGAGCCTCAGTTTGTTTGTGGGAATTGACATGCAGCAGTTGAAATTCTGCCAACCTGCTGCCAGCCTGCACCTCCTTGTACCCAGGACCAGGTCCATGCTGTAAACCTTTGTAACTCTGGTCACAGGCATGAGGAAACGCAATGCTGAATGTGACACTACAAGAGCCAAAGTGCAGATGCAGCTCCCTGGCCTTTGTTAATCTTTTTGCCAAGAGTGTTTACTGGAGGAATGAAGAGATAGGAAGTACATTACCACCGCATCAGCAGAATGTCAACTTAGAATGGCTTTGCCAACATAGCTAAACCTTTAGGTCATTCTCATTGGAGCTTTAAGGTGAAGCTGTCTTTGGGGCGTTTTACCAGCCTAATGCAAACAAAGCAGTATGATTTTAGCATGTGTTAAGTATAACGGCAAGAAGAAGCTTGAAGTTTAACTAACTGATTTTTAATACATCATGGAAGCATGCTGCCTTACTTGTGCTAAGCTGTTAATATACATTAGCTAGTTAAATACATGTTCTTTGCACTTCTTAAATCCCAGTATGAACAGAACAAGTAAGAATATTTTTTTAAATAACATTTATACCAAGTTAAAATCCTAAATGCAGGCACTGATTGGAATTTTCCAGGGTTTTTTTTTAATGAACATAAATATTACTGTGCACTTTCTGTATTTTCTTTTAAGGATGTCTGATGAGGAAATAAGAAGAAACGTTTCTACATTGTTTTTTCTTCTTTACTTCTTATTGCTTATATTCCAAATGTTGTTAAGAAATAATGGGAAAGCATTAATCAGCTCTCTGTCTGGTCTAAGACAAAAGGAGAATCTACAAACCATACTGAATGCTTTGTGGGTTTTTTTGAAACACTTCCTTGTCTTAAACTCTTATTTCCCTATGCTTTAATTGTCCAAAGTTTTGTATTCTGACTTAGTATTAATTGGCAGTAGTTGCTTTATTTGCCAGATGAGTCATCAAAACAGCTTTGTATCTTTCAGAGGGATGTTAGAATTTGGCAATCTCTTCCACTCTAGTGAAATGATCAAGTGTTTGAGTTTAACCCAGGGTTTAACTCAGGCAGCAACCAAGCACCACCTGCTGCTTGCCCACCTCCCCCTCACCCTGGTGGATAGGGAGGAGAATCGGGAAAAAAAATAAAACTCATATGGGTTGAGACGAGAACAGTACAACAACTGAAACAAAGTAAAATATAATAAAAATAGTTATAAAAAGAAGAGAGAGATAAAAACCCAAGAAAAACAAATGATCCACATATCAATTGCTCACCACTCACTGACTGATGCCAAACCCATCCCCAAATTGCAATCAGCCCTTCTTCTGGGTGACTCCCCAAGTCATGTGTCAACTGAGCATGATCCTCTATGATACGAAATATCCCTTTGGCCAGTTGGAGTCACCTGTTCTGGCCATGCTTCTCTTTTTTTGTGTGTTTCCACTAACAGAACATGGAAAAGGGAGAAGTCTTTGACTTATGGGAAGCACTAATTAGCAACAACCAAAATATCAGTGTGTTATCAACATTACTCTGATACTGAATCCAAAACACAGAAGTGTTCCCACTACTGAGAAAAAAAACCTTTCATCCAAAACCAGGACACTGAGGAAGACTAAAGCTTTAAGATGATGGGAAAAGTTGTCTTGAACTGCTGGATTCAGGGAATCAGGCAAAGTTGAGCAGCTTGTTCATCCTTCTAAGATTTGCCATGAGATCTTCATTAGCTTGATAATCACATTCTAATCACAAATATTTCTCTGTGTCTTAACCCCATCCATCTTTCTTGCAGCTTTCCAAACACTTGTCACCTTTATGGGAAAATACTACAAGAACTAGAAATAATGGACACTACCTTCACATTGTAAAAGCTCTTGGCTGCAGAGCTAAGGGTCATCTGTCCGATACTGATGACATCTTGAATCTTTCCATAGGCAGTTTGCATCTGGCAAACTAGAAGCAATACTGCATGTTCCCCAGTCATCAAGACATTGAGTCCATCCTGGCCAATGTGTTCAAACACCATATTTTAAGATTGGCTCCTGAAAGTGAGGACATTTTTAGAATGCTGAAGAACCATAATGGAAATTACAAGGAAGACTTGATTTTCAGGTGAAATAGGGGACTTTTTCCTTTCTCTCTGAGATGATTGATTTGTTTTCTTTAAGCACTGCTTCCTGACAAAATACCACAGAGCTTAAAACTTAATATTTGTCCTATTCAGTCACCCCAGTAAGTTGGAATATGACGTATGACAGTCTCACCTTGCTCATGCTCACGCACACACAGAGCGTGATGGTGGCACAGGCCTCTTTCCACAAAGGACTGCACCCTGACCCTCCTTCACCAGTTTCTTTCCTCACAGACTTCCAGTGCCTGGAACATCCCCTACAGCTCTGTTGTGCTGTGTAGTTGAAGTGGGAAGGGTTCACCTTGTGTGAAACCTAAATCTTTTGTGCAGTTCTCTGTGGCAGTAAAAGCAAACCAGCTTCCAGTCCAAAGATTTAAGTAATGACACATTGTTGCTTTCCTGTGTA
Source organism: Sturnus vulgaris (assembly GCF_052056855.1). Taxonomy (NCBI): domain Eukaryota; kingdom Metazoa; phylum Chordata; class Aves; order Passeriformes; family Sturnidae; genus Sturnus; species Sturnus vulgaris. The sequence continues at coordinate 24,721,218 of NC_142244.1, read as the reverse complement.
TGAAGAGAACTTCTGCTTCATGGGGCTTTCTCATTGCAGAGCTTTGAGGGACTACAGGTACATTATATATGGTGTTGATGTCTTGCAGTTTCCTTTGGATATTTTTGAGCAATCATGGCCTTTTCTCTGCTTCAATCAGCTGTGCTTGATTTGCACAGTGGCATAGAAAGAGCTGTCCAGTACAGAGCCCTTACCAGAGTCACCAAATCATAGAATGGCTTGGGCTTGAAGAGAGCTTAAAGGTCATCTATTTCCAAGCCTCCTGCCATGGCCAGGGACAACTTCCACTAGCACAGGTCACTCAAAACCCCACCCAACTTAGTCTTGAATGCTTCCAGGGATGGGGCATCCACAGCTTCTCTGGGCTACCTGCCCAATGCCTTTCTACCTCACAGTAAAGCATTTCTTCCTAATATCAAATCTAACCCTAGTCTCTTTCAATTTAAAGCCATTCCCCCTTGTCCTATCAGTACATGCCCTTGTTAAAAGTCCTTCTTCAGCTTTTTGTAATCCAGCTCAGAAGAATGTAAAAACAGCAAGGGCCATTCAGAGGTTTTCTGTTACCACTGTAAATATCTCAGCATTCATTTACAGACATTATTTTTAGCAAAATACTTACATTTCAGCTTCACTTGTGGTTCTCTTGTCTTTAGTTGTGTGGTATTAGTGCAGATACATTTGTGTGATGGTTTACAGTGCGCAGTTAAGTCTCGTATCAGCAGTGGGATTCAATGGGCAAATATTTTTGCACAGGTATCTCTGCCGCTTTTTGAACCTTGAATGTCACTTACAGATATCTTTAAGCTGTGGAATAGAGGCTGAAAATTTCAGCTGGTGTGAACAATGCATCCTCGGTGCCATCAGAGGTATATTGTGAACAAGGCATTGGCTTTTTGTGAAGCACTTTTCACTTACCAGCAGTGGACAGATTTGCTTCAGAAGGTCTCAAACAACAGAATGTGATCTGTATGGGATACATGGCTTGTGGCTAGCAGTTTGATCAGTGTGGCCTCTCAGTGCCTGAGTTTTATTGTCAATTGAACAATGGCAATAAGACTGGCCATTTGTGATTACAGCATATTCAGCTAGTCCAGGTATTTCCCATTCTTGTGCATCCATATTTGTCTGAGGTCAGAGGAAGAAGCTTTTCAAAAAACTTACTACAGTATGTGTTTTGTTATGCCCTTTAGTAGATGAAAGGAAAGGTCTGGAATTAATCCATAATTCTTGAGAGCCAAATCTGTCTGAACCCCTGTACCCCTTTCTCAATAGCTAAAAATTCCCTTTCTGCACACTGAGTGCATAACAGATTTTCCTGTATGGTCTTCATGTGTCTCTTGGCTCTGGAGGATTGGTTCAGCTCATGATAGGACAGAGACAGCACATATCAGCTGTCTCTATGGCATTGTGTCCTCTTGGATGGTTGCTTGGTGTGTACAAGCATACAACTCAGTACTTTATTTAACAAATGCCAGTGACAGCAGAAACCTAACACACAACTCCTTCTGTGGCATCTCTTATCTCTGTGTCATCTCTTATCTCTTTAGACTGGGGTCTCTTACTGCTGACCATGAAAGTGCTTTTGGGTGTTGGAAAGCGTTCACAGGTGAGTAGAGGTGTCCCATTGAACATCATGTTTGTGATAGAGGGAAATGGAGCTAAGGTACCTGCTTGGCTCTTTCTGTCATGTGATGCAGATACACATGGGCAGAGAGAGGCTATAAGAATATGGGCTTCCTGGTGGCATTGGTTGTTGCATTCTCCTCTGCAGAAAATGTTTCTTGAATAAGGACCTCAGTCTGAACGCTGCTTTCACTTCATATTGTGTTCTAATAATATCACACAAGATACATGAAATGGCTTTGATCACAGAGACTAAATGCCACCAAATATTCTTCTTCCTGCAGCCTTTTCCTTGCTGTATTAAAAATTCATGGGCAATAGCAGCTTCTCCTTTTCAGGACTTAGCTACATCAGCAGATGGTGAGAGTGGGCAGGAATACTGGGGCATGTTGATGGACAGAACAGAGGTGTCCTGAATGAGCTGGGTGCAGGAGAAATTTGCACTTAATTTGCTTATGCTGTGTCTGTCTGAAGCCATCCAGATTCACTCTTTGTTCCTCCCTTTGATGAGCAATGAGCTTACTGGAAAATGGTTGCAGTTAAGTTAAATTGACATGAATTTGAAGGTGTGCCTTAATTTCTGTGTTTACTTTGCTCTTTGGGTTGCACTCATTCTCCAGGCAAGAGCAGTTTACAGGGAATGAGAGTGAGAGGCAGACTTCAAAAAAGAAATCATAGGTCCACAGAAATCAGTGGCAGTCGCCCACTTGATTATATCCCCCTGATTCATTCAGGGGCTACTACCTGTCAGCGCTGTCTTTGACATCTCAGACACTGATAGACAAATTAGGTGCCTTCTTCCATAGAATCCTCATCACATCAATAGGTAACCCTTTGTATTTGGCAATAAGGTTTTATCACCCCAAGCCTGTAGAAAGTTTTCCTGCCAGCTCCTTTGTGTTATACTCTCACCAAATCAAAAGTAACTCTGGTAAACCACTTTTACCATTCTTTCTCAAAACTGTATGTGAAAGCGGTTGTCTTACCAAAAGCTCAGAAGCAGATATTTGAGTGACTTGGAGCCCTCCATTTCACAAATTCAGGCCTCCCCTTGGTTCTCACTGATCTCTGAAAACATGGGATGATTCCTTGTAGACTGGTAGAAAAAGGTAAAAAGGTGTTATGGACAATGACTTTGGCTAAAAAATAGATTTTTCTGAAGGACACTTGAGGTAGCCTCACCCACACATGCGATAGGTGTGGTATTTGGAGTTCATCATCCAGTCCATTGTTCTATCAGAGGACAAGTAATGAAACATGTAAGTGCCCTATTCAGAGCTCCATCTCTTCATCAAAGGTTTTGTTTGGGCCTTTTCTTATTATCTTGCTCCAGTCTGATACAACTTTAGTGATTTTTTTTTTTTTTCACATGACTTGCCTTTGTTCAGCAGCTGCTGTAGTGCACTGATCAACCTGCTCTTTCTCCTGCCATGATCTCTGCCTGCTGGAAGAAGCTAGTAGGCTCATTACATTATTTTAAAAAATACTGGTGTGTTGTATAAATTTAAAAAGTAATGAAGTGTCACTGAAGGCCAGGACTATGCGCAACCCCCAAGGGTTTCACAGGAAGCAATGCTTCCATTCCTGTGTGGGTTGTGGGTTCTGTGTTTCACAAATTCCCTACCAGCTGCTGGATCTAATAGGTTGCTAGAGCTGAATAAATTATGTGTGTGTGTGTGAGCATTTGCTGGCACTTCAGGGCCTGAACCAGGTCAAGTCCCCACACAGATTTTATGCCCCTTCAAGAGAACACCTGCTTATTCTCATTCTTGCCTGGAAGGCTTTTATAAATGGAGTTCCCAGACCTCTGTTTTAGGATGTGTGCATCCCTCATCCAGCCCAGCCTTAGCAGAGTCATAAACAGTGGTTCAAGAAAGAATTTCTGTCTCTAGAAAGGTATTGTTTTTTTCTGAGAGATACTGCTTCATCTGAGCAGTTTGCAAGTTTGTCCACATTTGGGTTTGTTTTGCCTTACCCACACTGATTTAAATATGACTTGGGATGAAGTGGAATCAGGGTGGTTCTGAGATGAAGAGGAGCTGCTCCTGCAAGTGGCGAAGCCCATAGGCCATACGGCTGCATGGCCACTGCATCTGAGCACAGAACTGGAGGTTCCTCTGTCCTGTCTGACAGAATGAGCTGCTGGAATCACCTCCAGAAAAATGCCTTCTCTCTCAGAGAAATTAGTTAATTTCTGCACCTTTTGGTGGGCAGGTCCTCTGTTGTTCCACCCCTGCTCCTATCTCCCCCTTTCCCATGCTTAGACTTGGACCTAAAATGGCCACTCCTGGCCCTACTTGTTTGCTTATCTGGCCTATATCAAAGACAGTGATGTTAATCTTGCATCTGCCAGCTCTCTCTATTTTCCTCTCTGGCACCAGGTGTTTGGCATTTGTGGCAAAGTATTGAACTAGGAACAAAAGTGGTACAACGTAAGATTTAAACAGGTACAACATAGTATTTCAAGGAGATAGTATTTAACAATATTCAACCATTTAAGCAGACAAAAGCATGATTCAATTTAGTGGCTGGATGATAAAGGAAATAATGTTTGTGTTTAAAACAAGAAGAAAAATTCTTAATCTGATGTAATAATTAATCATTGAACCCAAGAAGTAGGTGAGTTTTTGTGGCTTGAGGCCTGCAGCTGGATAGGATGATCTGAAAAGTCCCTTCCAGCTTTAAAATGTATGAATATGACATGGCCTGAAAGAAATGGGCCATGGGAGCAACACAGGAAAGGGAGAGAAACTTGAAAATGTCTGGGTGAGAAATTTAGAGGAGAGTCGCAAAAAGATGAGAAGAAAAGCTGAAACATGAAAAAAGTTTATGTTGAAAGACTATGCATGCACTAACTCTAAATGCTGATACAGAGACATCCCTGACCTGTAGTTTGTAAGGATGGTATTAACTGAGCTTGTGTGTGTGGGACAGTTATGGCTTTTCATCTTGAAGATCTGGACATGTTTTCCTTATTTTCAGATCTGAACACAGTGAAATGAATGGAAGTGTTTTCAGAAGCTTGAATTCAGGCAGGTCATAGTTTCAAAGGAAACTTTCTCTAAATTTTTGCATACAAATGTCTCTTGCATGCAAGGCTTTCTGACACTGCCTTTTGTCCTGATAACACTACAAAACTTGAGAATTTTTCTTGTCTTGCTGAAGGCCTCAGTTTAAGTTTCATAAAAGCAATGCTGGAATTATTGTAATGGATAAGAAAATGCATGGTACAACAGCCTGCTGCTCTCTATTCTTTACAATAAAATCAATTCTCCGGTAATGATGGATGTGTAGAATGTATCATTTCAGCAAGACTTTGGAGCTCTCTTCAGAATCATTGCTGTCAGAGTGATTATGCTCATCCATTAGCACTGCGTGGACAACTCCATGCCAGAGCAGGTCATGGAATATGCATCAGGGCTCCACAGGATGGGTTTGACCACCTCTTAGCTGTACAGAATTCTTGTCTGCAGTGATTATGTCCCTCGCAACTGCCAGGCAGTTGTTTTGGGGCCTGTTAAGGAGTATGTTAGAAATAGGTCACTCCTGGCATGTTCTGTAGATTGAGTTTTGCAGAGGCTTTCTGTAGAGTACTGTCAGATCATGTCAGATCACCCTGCAGCCTTCAGGGTCTGTGTATACAATTAGAAGCTTGTGTGAGGATCTCTGCAATGGAGCTGTAAACTTTGACATGCCCTGAGAGACAGGACAATTTAAAATGGTTAAATTAGGCATCTGCTCTGAGTGCCCTCAAGACAAGATTATTTCTCTGATGGCAGAGAGAGTCTAGGGAAATTCACTTTTTATGCCTCTGTGACTGCTTCATTAAGTAATTTACCCAAATTCACTGAAGAATTTGGACTGTCCTTGAACTTCCCAAACTTTGGGTCATCTCTCTGCTTCTCTGTTGGGAAGGACTGTTAACCACTGTAGTAATTTGTGAAGGCAATCCTAATTACTTTAACTAAGAGCAGTAAATATTCACCAGCACTGGAGGAAAAATTTTGGGAGATACTAGGAGTAAGCAGATAGAGCTACTGCCTTCCTATGTGGAAATGACTTATTTAAGGACCTGTAGAGTTGAACTCTGGCTTTCCCTGACTCATCAAGTGTTATGTGACATTGGTGAAGCAACCATTCACTGCCAAATATAAAGAGATTTTGAAGCTGTCCTCAGGGAGAGGTATGGACTGCTTGTCTAGATTGGCATGCCTAACTCCTATAGTCACATTTAGAAAACACAGGCTGACATACTACCTTGTTCCCACAAGGAATGTCAGAACTGGGATCAGCTATTTCCCTGCTGCTGAAGCCATGAGCCAGACTTTCCTGTGGAGACAGGTCCCACAGTTTCCCATTGGGACTGCTGCCTGGGCTGGGGGATGGCAGGCAGCTTGGCTCCCTGCCACACAGCAGCACTGCCTGAGCAACCTGGCCTTCAGTGGTTTTGAAATGATTTGACACTCTGGTAAGAAGCAGCTGCAGAGTCCAGTTGTGAGGTGTTGGTAAGGAAGTCACAAATGGTATTTGGTCTTTCAGGGGAAAGGCAGTGTGATGCTCTTGATGCTACTGATGACTTTTATTCCTATATTGTTGTATTTATATAAGACTGGAAGGGCAACTTTTGTTTTAAGCAAAAAAAGAAACAGTCTCTTTGTCTTGACCCTCTCAAGCAGGCAGGATCCTTCTACAAATGATTCTGTAGTTCTACAAGCACTTGCTGTGATAACAACCAGTAATTAAGGCTACAAACCATCTGCAGTACTAATTCTTTAATTCTGCTTGGTTATACTGATGAAAAAAAAAAATATTTAGGCTACTATTTTCCTCCTGTCCAGCCTTCAGATTTGGTCTTTAAGTAAAGGCGAAACTTTCTGAAAAGTCAAAGCACAAAATCTCTTCATCTAGTCAAACAAGTTTTTTTCTTTCAAAGGTGACTACACAGTTCTCTGTCTATGCAGCACAGAAGAAGATGAACTTTGCACTTTGTTTTTAGCTGGTGTAGATCAGCATAGCTCTTCTGAACACCAGCAGTGGTGGTATGTCAGCTTGCAGCTATTGAGAACCTGGCCCTTGACCTCTAAATTGTCCACACCAGGGATATCAATTGTGAAACCAGATCAATTGCATAGCAGCAAGGTTACAAATTGGCTAAACTCTCCTCTTGTTCTTGTACAGGAGGAAGTTCTGTTACAGCTCAGTGACCGGACTTAGAGAGAGGTGTTGTGCATGCATGTTATCATCCGCAGTTATGGCCTAGCTGAGTGCTCTTGATGAAGTAAATTCTTCTACCTAATGAGGTCCATACTTCAAAGGAAGCTTGGTCTTGTTGCATTACACATCTGGATGTTAGCCTTGGCTCTAAACTTGCTCTTTTTTTCAGCATCAAAAGCCAGTTTAATTTTTAGACTTGCGAAGTATTCATAGAAACCATATATATGTATTTTTCTCAAACTGCAGAACTTTTCCCTATAATAAGTGCTTTGTAAGTTTGATTTCCCATCTCTCTTCTAGAGAAAGAAGGAAAAGCCCTGCTTTTCCTCCTTTTCTTCTACTCCTATGGCTCCCTGTATCCCAGGGACCAAAGGAGAATGGAATGTAACTGCTTAATTGCAGTAGGAGGCCACCCTTGCACATCAGAGCAGAAATGTGTGCATGTAGGAGCTGCAGACGTGGAAATGAAGAGAGGACAGAGAGATCACAGCTGTCCTTCCACAGTCCCTTAATCTTCCTCACCATGTTGTGAAACCCCTTTGGCCCTTCCTTATTCCTCTCCATAACTCCTCTGCCAATGAGACAAAATTGCATTTTCTCTTCATGGCTGAGAAGCTTTGAGCAGGCTCTCCTGCATTGTGCAGCAGTATATCTTGACTAAATGCGTTATAGCTCACAAAACATCATACGTTTTTGCTCACTGTTGCAGATATCCCAAATAAAGTCCCTGTGTGCCTAGACTCTGCTGGCAGAGCCATTGCAGTCCCCTTAAAACTTGTGTCAGTCATGATACAGTCTAGAGTCTTGTGTGAGCAGTTTGCTTTTTTGGTATTTTTCAGAAATGCCTTTTCCCTAATTCCAGCAATATTTGGGATCAGGTCACCAGTTTTGATGTAGCTAGTAGTGAATGAAAGTCAAGTGAGAACAGTTTCATTTTGTGTGGCTGTCTGTGGTGTGAGCTGACAAGCCTCACTTCATTCCTAGAGGGCAGCCATCCACATCATACAGATGGTTGTTGCAGTTGGCATTGAGTGAAGTGCATAGATTGCTCCTTGCATTTAGCCACCTCACATGCAAAAAAAAAAAAAACAACAAACAAAAAACCCCCACTCCTATTTGTGGACAGAATCCATGCTTTCACTGTCTCTTGGCTCTCCATGAAAAGCAAATGGCACTTCAGGCTTTCTCAATGTCAGTCCCTGAGTATCTGAAAAACTGAGCTGCCACACAGGCAGGCAGAGGTGACCTGAGTACCTGTCCTAGGGCAGCTCAGCATGGCATATCTCAACATATCTCCTGCCCATCCGGGACCAGTGTGGAGGCTCTTTCCTTTAGCTGGCCTAGGTGTCCATACTGTGAAGTCTTCAGTTCATTCTCCTCAAAGACAGGGAAAGTAGGGATAGCCAGGCTGCCTCAGCTCTTGCTGCTGTTTTCCTTCCAGCATGGTACACAAACGAATCCTGCATCCATAGCGTGGAAATACATATATGTTTCTGAATCTGCCATCCAAACATTTCTCTCATGTCTCTGGCTGTGCCTTACAGCCTGTGCTTCTCAAAGTGTGTTGCTCTGGGCCCTGTTCTCTTTAAACAGGGTTTTAGTGTTTTGCATTGGAGAGGAGGGACGTGTTACCTGTAGAGCTGGGCTTATGCTGCTCCATCCATTCCTGAATGCATAGTGACAAAATCTGGTTTGTCAGGCTCGTCCTGCCCATCCTGCACCTACCAGAAGTACTGACAAATGGCATTAAAAGGCTGCGGTATGGATTTGTGGTGTCCATGCTCTGACTGTTTACCTGCATTTTTCCTCAGGTTTTCAGAAGGTAGAAAAGTTAGGAGCCAGACCTGCTGTTTCCACCAGGGGGAGATGGATCCAGAGAGTTATTTCTTCTGGGAACACATACAAAAATAACATTATTTATTTTACTCATGAGGTGCTCTCCCAGGATTTGTGTGATTCCTGCTCGTTTGGCCTTTTACACCTATGCATCCTCTTGCTTTTACTTCTGTACACTTCTAAAAGCAAATAAGACCTATCAACTTTAGGTGTTATATTTGTTTTATTTTTCACAAGGCTCACAAGACACTCAAGGGAATTTCTTCCTCATCTGTTTATGTTTTTTTATTATTATTATTATTATTATTATTATTATTATTATTATTATTATTATTATTATATAGTTATGCTACAGTAGTTCTAATGAGGATTGTATAAATGTGTAAGAAGATGAAATCATTCCCTATACTGCTACATCAGCAGAGAGGGGCCTCTGAGTCCTCTGTGATGCACCTCTCTTGGTAAGGAGGCATGGCCACATGCAATCCCACCTTGAATCAGGATCTTACTGGAGCCTAGAGGCAGAATTCCTTCCTTCTCCCTCCCTGAAACCCCTGTGTCATTCTCTGTATAAAACATATTGGTGTCACTTTCTATGAACTATATTTAACTAAGCATTAAATTTAGATTTAACTGGATAGTTATTGCCTCCTAAGTAAATACTCTGAGATAAGGAAATATTTAGTGAGCTCTAGCAGTTGGGTGGCAGATGATTCTTGCATTGCATAATAGTTAATCTTCGACAAATATGTTTTCCTTACTCCACGGGCATTTAATTAACACACAATAGCTCTTATTAAATGTAGATGAAACATATTTGGGAGACCCTTGTAAAAAGAATCCATGCAACAGTGGCTTGCAAAAGGGGTGCATTTCTTTCATTGGTAACTTCATATGAGACCAGGTCTTCCAGCTGTACTCAAAGCCTGTCATAGGAAAAGCAGAAGTTTCCCTTGGTGATGCCCCTCATCTGGCACGCCAGCAGCCTGATGTATCTCTGTGCCTTGCACTCTCCATCCTAGAGTGGTGGTTACTACTCAGCAATCAGGTGTCAGCAGCATGGTCTTCTCCAGAGCAATACCCTTGTAGAGTGGCATCTCTCTCTGCAGTAGCTTGGGTACATCTAGTGTGTGGATTAACCTCTTTACCTCCTCATTCCTCTCCCCCTCTGGTGCTATCCCTGCCAAGTCTACTGCAGAGGAAATGTCTGACTTGCCTCACTTCTTAGCTTGAATACAAAGCAGTCACCTCTTCTTGCTGCTGCATGCTTGACACTGGAGGAGCAGTGTCATGACCTTAGTCCCTAATTGGTGGGCCTTTAACACTTGCAGGGATTAAGTACTCAGCGGAGCCTTTCCATACCAAGGCTGCAGGGGCCAGTTTCTAGGAGTTCAGAAGGCAACTGGATGTATTCCTGGAAGAAGAAAATCATTCAAGTACCATTAACTACAGTGCCACTGGCTGGAGACATGCCTTAGCCATAAATCACTAGAAATAAATAAGTGCCCTGGGGAGTACCACTGCATGCTTGCCTTGTGCTTGAGAGCTTCACCAAGCATTGGCTTTAGGCTTCTAGAAGACAGGAGGAAAGGTTAGAGGGTCCTTTGATCTGGTCCCACATGGCCATTTCTGTGACAGTGACATTCCTTATGTCTCTTCAGTTTGAGAGCTCTGTATCCCACAAGGCTGCAGCAGCAGGGGTGAAGCAGGCTATGTACGAGACCTGTTTTTTCCCTTCCTTCACACACATGTACTAGCGCTGTAACCACATAGGACAGCAACTCTAAGCCGAGTAACTCTCACCATGGCTTTTCTTGCACATGATTCTCTGGACCCCTCTTAAATCTCCCCTTCCCTCTTTGTTTCCCCATCCCAGCCCCATCGTGCTTCGGTCGCAGGTTTACATTAGCGAAGCATCCCTAGGAGCAGTTCTGATCCCTCCCGCAGGCAGACATCGGGCTGGTGGAATGGCAGGCAGGCATCAGCAATAAAACATACGGCGTATTCCTTTGCATTAATTTAATTTCCCTTCTCTTTGCGGTGGCGGTGGGCTGTGGGCTGTGGGCTGCGGGAGCGTTCCCGGGTGGGCAGCGCTGCTGCCGGCGGGCGCGGGGCTCAGCTGCGGGCTCTGGCAGCCGGCAGCACAGGCCGAGCATTCACACCGCGGGCAGCTCAATGCCGGCATTGTCTCTGGTCCGTCGCTCCGAGGCTGGGAAAGGAGGTGGGGGGCGGGAAGGGCTGAGTGGAGAGAGGTGGGAGGGAGGAATGTACAACTGGTTATCTGGCGAGAGGAAAGTCTGAGAGGGGAAGAACCAAGGTTTGAGGCTGCAGAGGCAGTTGCCAAGGATGCTGCTCTGTAAATCAGCTAGCGTGCGGCTTCAGGCCGCTGAGCCAAGTTGTTTGCACTTTTGGCCACAGACCTTCTTTCCTCACTATTTCATCTTGAGAATATTGGCCGTACGTTCCTCCGTCCTCTGTGCCCTACTCCGTGTGCCTCCCTCCCGCTCAGCAGCTCCCGGCTGCTCCTGCCTTCTCTCTGCTTCCCGCTCCAGTTCTCTGTTCCCCTTCTCCTCCTTTCTCCAGCCCCCTCTTCCTCTCCCATCCCCTTCCCTCTCTGCCTCTCCCTCCTCCCCTCTCCTTCGGGGCTTCTCCCTTCTGCCTTGCAGCCCTCATGCCTTTTCAATTCCCCTCTCCCCTCCCCGGCCGCCGTTCCGTGTCCCCCTGGGCAGCCCCGGTCTCCGGGCCCCTGGGCGGCTGCGTCCGCGGGAGTGGATGGGGAGCGCGGCCCGCGGCTCCGTCCACGCCCGCTGCCGCCGCTGTAGTGCCGAGCTGCCGTCTCACGAGTAAGGCTCCCTCCTCCCTCTCTCCCTCTCTCCTCCTCCCCCTCCCTCCCTCGCTCCGCCTGGGAAAGTGGGTTAGGAGGGAGCGCGGGGCTGGAGGCTGCACAGCCACAGGACTATCCCCTCCCGCATCCCGGTGGCACAGGATTCCTCTTGTTCCTTTTCCTTGGTGGTTTTTTTTTTTTTGTTTTGTTTTTTGTTTTTTTTTTTTTTTTTTTGGTTTGGTTTGGGTTTTTTTGGTTTTTTGTTTTGGGTTTTTTTTGGTTGGTTTTTTGTTGCTGTTGTTGTTGTTTTTTTCCACCTCAGTTCATCACTCTAAACGTGTCGATTTAATTGTTATTATTTTGCTGCCTGACTTTTTCGTCGTGCTTTCCCCCCCCCCCCCTTTTTTTTTATTTGAAGGCTCTGCTCAGATTTTTTTTTTTTTTTTTTTTTGGAAAGCCTTTTAAGAAAAAAAAAAGAAAAAAGGCAAGGAAGGGAAAGAAGCCAGCAAGAGACTGAAAAGAGCAAGAGAAAGTGGCAGCTGAGAAGGACTGTGAAATCACCTCCCCTTTCTTGGGCTGTCGATCAGAACGAGAGTTGTACATTATTATTGTTTTCTTTCTACGTCTATCTGTCCACATACACAGGCAGAGAAAGAAACAAGTACTGACAGTGAAACTCGACGAGACCAGCCATGGTAGTAAGGGCTCAGCCTGATCGGAAACAATTACCGCTGGTCCTACTGAGATTGCTTTGCCTTCTCCCCACAGGGCTGCCAGTCCGCAGCGTGGATTTTAGCCGAGGTACCGATAACATCACCGTGAGGCAAGGGGACACAGCCATCCTCAGGTAGGGCATTTTGCCAACTTTTCCTCTTCTATGTGTGCATCTAAATTGCCATGTATGCAACGTGTACGTGTGACGTGATACAAATTTGTGTGTATGTGTCTCTGTGAGAGTGTTATTTTGCCTCTCGAAACTGCGGTAGCAGCAGCTGCTACAAACAGGCTCTGTATCTGTGTTTGTGCTTTAATATGAAAAAATTGCAAAGCTTTTGAACACATCATGCTACACTATCCTCTGTGTTGTGCTCTGGACGAAAGAATTTCAGTGGGGAAAGATCTGCTTGTGTTACCCAGCTCTTGTGAACGTACACTTTCCACCAGCCCTGCAGTATCAATAAAGGAATCGAAAAGGGATCCAGCTGTGCTTGCCAGATGTTCCATTGATCTTCCCATGCTTTTTTTTGTACATATGCAGAAACTTTAGCCCTGGTGCTGCCAGAACTTTCAGGCAAGTTCTTTTGAGAAACTCTTGTCTTTTAATTTTATTTATTTTTCTGTCCTGTGGGCAGGGAAGATGGATACAGTAGTTGAAAAGGCTGGTGAAAAAATGGTGTAGCAGCTCTGACAAAGATTGTGTCTTAGTGTGTTGGGTTTTTTGTACGGCTAAATAAATGGGTGTATGCTGTGCCTGTGTGTCTGGTTGAGATGAGGATGTCTTTGCACATGAAACCTTGCTTAGCGGCACTCTTGAGTGTTATATTTCTGGTTTCATTGTGCAGGTTTTCCAAAGGTACTTCTGACACTACTTGGGCTTTCAGTTAGGAGCGTCCCAAATAGCTGAACTGCAGTAGTCTTTTTCCTGTAGGTCTCTTTTTTTTAAATTCTGCCTTGCTCAACTTACCTGCAGTAACTACACTACTGAAGGAAAATTCTGCATGTGTGATTGTACACATTGTGTATTATGGCTGTAAAACTACTGGATGTAATTTAAAATAAGTCTGTGATCTGTATGAGGAGCTGATAGTGCACAAACCCTGAAGCATCAAGGGAGCAATCCCCTAGTAAAGCTAACAGCAGTAGCAAAGTTTTCTTTCTCTTTCTGTGAATAAATCCTGCTAGATGTCACCAAACGCTCTGCTACATGATCCCCTGTGTCCTGCATCCCTCCCATTTAATGATAGATGGAAGAAAGATGCTGGAAGAGGGATATGTGTGTATGTGTGTGTGTGTGTGTGTGTGTGTGTGTGTACGCGTACGCATATCGCTTTGGTTGCCTCCCATGTCCTCGGTTGTTTTGATCCTGGAATATCCATTGAGCAGCTTCCATTCCTCAGCTCTCCAGACTTGCTCACTTGAATGTAAGATTTATCCACACAGAGTAATAGGATTTACAGAGTAATTCCTCTGTCTTGCATATGCAGTGGAAGCGGTTTAGATTCGACATGGTAAACACCTAACAAGGGGTGTTGCCTCTGACTCCAGCTTTTCTACTCTCTCTTCCACTCACTACCAACTCATATATCCCATTAACCCCTTTCTAGCAGGACTCCTAGCTGACTTATCCCATTTTTAAAGACAAATTGCTTCCATCAATCATTTATTTTGGAGGGGCTGTTCAGACAGATGCTTGCCAGCATATGTTTGGTACATGCAGCAGCAGACAAGTCATTAAGCTCACTTGCCCAGACAGGGGTCAGTAGATTTCTATTTCCCACTTAACCTTGGAGCTTTTCAGTTTATCTAGATGCTGTGTGCTAAAGCTGCATTTGCAGCCAAGAGGGCTAAGCGGATGGTGGAGATGGTTCCTGCAAGTGCTGCGTGTAAAGCATTCCTTCATCAGCAAGCTCCACGGGGCTGCATGGGAGAGTGGTTTCAGTGATTGTGTGTGGCTTGCCAATGTTATGTCAGGCACTAAAATAAAACACCTGAGTGAAGTGATCCAGCTGTGTCAGCCAGATGTGTGCCAAGTGACACAGTCTGCAGGAGCAGCACACCACCCGGCCATGTAAATGCTTGCCCCAGGCAATACTGTATTCCTGGCAGGCTGCATTTCTGTCAGAAGCCACTGTGGCCAGTACACTGGCTATACCTTTTTCCTTCCTAAGCTCTTTAAGCAGATCTGGCCAGGTATATGCTTTTCACATTTCCTAGGAAGTGCAGCTGTCTCCTCTCCCTTTCCATTGGGCCAGACCCAGGTTCCTGGGATATTTCAGTTCCTCCTTTAGACAAGAAGCAGAAAGCAGGCTGTACTGGGAGACAGACATGAAGCTGGAAGGTGTGAGATTTCCTGATGTCCCATGGACTTCAGGTCCTGCAGGATAGCATTTCATATCCTCAGTTTTAAAGCAAAGGTTTGTTTGCTAGCTTCCTCCTCATTGTTTTGTCGACCCTCAAAAACATAACTCACTTTAAGACAGCCTTCTTTTGAAAAACTCCCAGCGCCTCACTCTCCCTGTCTATAGATCCACTATGGCAACAGAAGGAAAAGAGCTAGATGGAAAAAAAACCCCTAACTTCATTAGATGATCTATACTAACCGTGTTCAAAGCAGAGTTTTATGTCCACAGAGAGATAGGTAAGAGTTTTCTATACATGGATCATATCGCCTATCTTTGCTAAACATCTGCTTCAGAGGGGTTGTGCAGCATCAGTTTACCAGTGCCCTGTAGCTCCTGTAGCTTGAAGGGAAATGAAAATGTGGGAGGGAGAAAAAATGATACGCAGTTGGAGAGAAAAAAAAGCAGTATACATAGTGATAACTAAAAACATTTTGTTCCTGTAAATTGCGATGCAACTCATTCAGCAAATCACTGGACAGGATATTCTAAATGAGCCTTCCTCTTTGGGGCCTTACACATTTGTATATAGGGTTACACTTCTAGATGGAAGAATGGGTGGGTGGACTGATCTACAAAGTGGAGAAAAATTGTTTATTATAAGCCCTAATTTTCCTAAAGAAAACCAGTCCTCGGAAGCTTCATCTGCAGCTTGTTACTCAGAATAGAATTAGTCTGAAAAGTTTGGATATGACTTTCTAAAGCTATAGCATTTAATATTCCCTCCGTATGGGACTATTAAAAAATGTCCCTAACTCTAAACTGGCTCATTTCCTAAATGACCTGGCAGCAGATTTGATTCATTTGTCGGCCTTGATGAAGGTTGATGACTCTTAGCGAGTATTTGGCATGGGGAAGTTAGGGAATTGCAGAGAGAATAAAAATAGCTCATGATAGACTATCCGCAGGGAAAAGTGTAATGATCTGCTCCTTAGAGCAAGGCAAAAAAGAGAGGAGGGGTCTGAGGGCTGCAACAGGTGAGAAGGGCTGGGCATAGTTGCTGGTGTTTGTCCAGCTTCAACCAAGAAAAGGGAGTAGGATGCTTTAAAGATGACACTGTATATTGGTAGCCTGTTAGATTTACTAAGGTTTCATTTTTATAACTCTGTCTTCTGCAAGTGAAGAAGGACACTGAACCTTATTTTGAGTATTGAGAGGGAACTTTGGCTACAGTTCCTGCCAATGTCTTGCTTTCAAGATCACAATAATGAGGTTTTCAGATTTTGTATGCAACTTTTCTGCTTGGTGTTAGGAAAAGAAGAAAAGAATATCCAAGCAAGAAATGCACAACATATCCCCCAAACTAATTAAAATAGGAAAAGGAAAACAGTCCCCAACCCCAAATCTTCTTGCTGTTTTCCTGCCTTCAGCATCCCTTCCCTCCTCATTTGCTCTGCACATGTTGGGTGAGCAAAGGCAGGAAAACCTGTGCTCTGTAACACACTTTCAGCCTTGGGAGGGGAGGAGGAATATGAGGATATTGGCTAATCTGGGACATGTGCAGTAATGAAGGGCAGCTGGTGCAAACTGAGAAGGAAGGGAGTTGTGTTTCTGTTTGTGTTTAGCCCTCTGGAGGGTTTTAAAGCAAAATAGCAGTGGGGAGTCCATGCAATGGGATTAGGTACCTGTACAGCATTTTAGGGAAAGATCAGCTACCTCAGGAAGCACCACAGCAGCTCACCTCAGAGTGCCTTCAAAGTGCTCATCTGAGGGTGTCAAACAGGACTTGGAGGTTGCCCAGGGATTTTAGAAGTCCTGGCACAAGTGCAGATTTAGCTTTTAAAAGCTCCTGAAATGGAGCTCATCACCAGCTGGAACCAAAATGGGTCACATCTCCATTCCAATCTGTTCCGTTATACCAGTACAAATCCACTAAAGCCCAAGGGCAGAGCCAGAAATACTCCATTTGTCTTTGGGGCAGATTCCCAGGGATTGATAATAAAGAGGTACAAGTGACTCATACAGGGATAAGCTTCTGAGCACTGCTCAAATGATGATCAGCTTTTGGAGAATTAGGATCTCACCAAGACCAGAATTTGGTCCATTGCTTCTGAGTTTTTCCAAGCATCAACTTTTCATCAAGAATTCAAACAATCTGATGCTGACATACAGATGAAAAACAACGTTTGACTGACTGTGCATTTTTCATTTCTACCAGGTATTTTAAAATAATTTAAAGTTTCAGGCTGATAGCACATTTAGGAACATCCATCTTAATGGGTACTTAGTTTCTTCAAGTTGCATGTGTCAAAGGATGTGCTAGAATCAAATTACCAGCAGTAATGACAGTGCTGTTGGCGTAATCCTGCAATATAAGCAATTTATGCAAGCTCTGTTCTTGGCCTCCCAGTATTTTGCTGATATGTTACACGTGGAGCTGTGCTAGAGGACAAAGGCACTTCAGACGAAATAGCAGTGCAACATCACAACAAAGTTTATGCCCTATACCATCATTTTAAAAGGAAAGTAAAAGCAGTTCAGATTACACTTATAATTAGCATAAGATTTATAACAGGGAGCACTGAGCTGAGCCCTTTGCTATAAATGAGACTAGGCATGCTCAAAAGTATAATACCACATAATAATACAGTCTTGGCAGTAAAATTGTAACCTTGATTATTAGTGGTATTGTTGTGGCTCTTAGAGGCCAGCACTACGTTGAGGCACCCTTTGTATTAAGTGCCATGTGGGCAGAGTGAGAGATCCCCTCCTCTGCAGGGCAGGCAGACTATTAGCTGGGATGGACCCAGGCGGAGGGTGGGAAGGAGGTGAGGGGACTCACCCAGGGATGCTTGCAGGGCTCAGACACGCCCAGCCTAGTGACCTATCCATTAGCTTGGATTGCCTTTTGGCTCAGCCACACAACAACCCAGCAAATGTGACAAATGACGATTCCCTAGTACGTGCTCATCAACACCGGTGTTGACTAAAAGTCCTACATGCTTTCCTCTCTCTCCGGTCTGTACAAAGCCTTCACTATCAATTCTAGTGTCCATGTGTCGAGACAGAGTAAGTTGGGATCTGTGCAGATTCTGCTGATTCTTTCCTTCAAATAAAAAATAAAAATGTATAAGTGTAGTAACAGATGATGTTGCAAAACTTCCAACTCTGGCAGCAGATGGTTCCATTATATGGCATACATGCATCCATAGATATGTGAGTGTGTGTGCATACATATGATAAAGGAAGGTGCAATACGTGTATGGTCAAAGGCTGGCAATCATCATCTCTCCTTATACACATGCACTATTTTATATGGTGTGCCCAGAGGTAAGGGTGCCTTTTGTGAGAATGTGCTTTCTGAAAGGTGGGACTAACCCCTCACAAGGAAAAGTGGAATGGAAATTAGAAAAGGAAAGGATTTCTTTGGTGAAATGATGTATGTTTAATAACACTGTACATATATTTTGCATTCTGAAAGATAGACAGAATTGAACTGTATGGCTTTAACCTCCTCCCCTGAGTCTGCACACACACTTCAGTTTGCAACTAAGTACCATGTTTTCCTACTTAGTTGTCATTATAATTTATATAGTACTACATGTTACCTGAAGTGTCTCAGAGCTGGTGCCTCTTCCACTCCCCTCCCCAGCAGGTCATGAGGAAAGACCTGTTCTTAAAATAGCTCATAGTTACTGGAATTTGCCATCTCATAACTATAAGTTTTCAAAATATATGTTACACATACCTGCCCTTTATGTCCAGACCCACAGGCATCTGATTCTGACAGATCTGCTGTGCCACAGCTTGCTGCTGATGCAGCGGCAGGGCTTCAACAGGCTCACTGTGAGGCTGAATATAGCCATTTTCATTGAAGTCACCTAAGTTTTGTTGTCCATCAAAATTCACTCTGGTTTGTGTGAACTCATGCTCTGCTGGGGTAAGTGCAATGGAGGGCACAAAGGTGAAGTCAGGAATTTACTGAGTTTTCTTTTACTGTTCTCTTGCTGAAGAAAAAACAAATGTGATTTTCAGCTGAATCTGACACCAAAGCATTTCCTTCAGGCTTCGAGCACATCTAACGTGCCTGGTTTTATGGTAAGTAATGGGAACTAATAATTATGAGTTTCACCTCTGCCTAGAAAAAAAATAATCTGAACCACAAGTCTCCTCTGTGCTCGTATATTTCTACAGATTTTTATTAGGAACAACTTGGTTGTGTGGGAGAGGCCAACTGTCATCCTAGAGTTCCCCCACTGTGCTCAGCCCTGTGCAAAGAGAGGAGAAATAGCACTGCCGCAGCTCTATTGATTTCACTAGGGTTGGGCTTCCTCAGTCCCAGATAACTTGGTGGAAATGAGCCCACTCACACTGGGCTGGCATTCAGCAGATATTTTGCAATAGCACATCTGTATGAAATCTGGGAGGTGTATGCCTGTATGTGATTGTGTGTTTCCCTATATTTGCTCTCATTTAAAAATGGAAAGTGTTTTCTTGTGCATAGTTGGACAATTGTTCATATCCTTTGTAAAGTTGCCACACTTGCAACTGAGAGGCAGCACTGCCGGATGGACAGGACAAGGGTCTGCTTATTTGGAGGTCTCTGTGGTTTTTTCCAACTCTTGGAAAATCAAGAATCAGAAATCGTGGAAAATCCTCAGTAATCCTCACTAATGCTGGAAGTGTCCCTGTGTTTAAGTGTGTTTCAGTTGCTACAGCTGTTAAATTAAAAAAGCAGCAAGTATATAGTAACAGAATATAATAGCATTTTCCTCTTCTGAAGCTTAGTGATTAATACCACCGTAGACCTGGCCAATACTGTCCACTTCCAGTAGCAACCTGAACCACTCTCACCAATTTGCATTTCAGTGGCAGAGGGAAATAGTGAAAACTTGGAAAGAGCAGAGAGGCTTCTCTCCTGCACACACCCTTGTGCTCTCTTGTAAGAACCCAGACATGTCTGAATGGTTTCTCATCACAGGTGCTCTCCTTATATGAGTTCCTAGAAGAGCACCAGATTATGAGGGAAAGAGAAAGGCCAAGAGGGCTCCAGCTCCTCCTGTGCCAACCTCTGTGCTGTGCACTTGCAAAACAAAAGGGGAATGGTCACACCACTGTGCAGCTGCCACTCATGGTACCGCTGCATCCTCTCCTCCCTGAGTCAGCAGGACGTCCATGTTGGAGATGGACCACTGTCACTGTCCCTAACATGGTACAACTGATACACTGTCAGTGAGAACAGTGCCCTATTAGGGGTGGTGGTGGTGTAGGAAACCACAGATACTTGAACCAGGAACACAATAGTGCCTGTATGGCAGCTACCTCAGTGGTCTGCTTCCTCCCTCCATCCTAAGCTGGTTATCTACTCTCACATGAGACCATGATTCAGAGTTGCACATCAAGTCACCTTTCATGCCTTCCTCTGCAAATAAAACCCATGTTGAAATCCACTGGCAGGCAGCATCCATGACTTTGAATAGTAAATACAAATCTCTCCTTTTGCCTCTTTCTCTCTCTCTGTTTTAAGCTGACAGGCACTTAGCCAATTATCCAGTCATCATCTCAGCTGCATTTATGAGGGAGGAAGAGACAACACACCCAGCTCTTGTCTTCAGGGCTTCAGCTGAGTCTCCCTTGTGTGCTGTAGTATTTCCCCTTGTCTGTGCTGCTTAGAATACACAGGGAAAGAAACCAGGGAAGGGGTTTAGTTGACAAGAAGGATGGGGGAGTAGAGGTGGGAAAAGAGGTCTGCTCCCCCAGACCAGAGGCATGCCAGAGCTGTCATTGTTTGGCACTGCTTTTGTGTTTAAATTTGGCAGAGTACACATGCCTTTGTTGTGTAAGGTTGTGATGGATGGGGAATGCGGTGGCTGTGGGTAGTTGTAAAGTCCTTTTGCAAAGATCAAAAGTCAGGAACTATGTGGTGGCAGATTGTGAGTCTGTGCCTTAAAGTGAGAGAGGCACATGTACTTGGGGACGTGTTGTGAATCTGTGACTTGGATCCAGGAGCCACCTCTAATCCCCAATGCGGTACTGTGCCTAGAACATACAGCCTGCGCTGGCTCAAGTGTTTACTCCAAACAGTAAAATTTAGGCAAATAGCACTGAAGTGTTCTGTGAATATTTTCATGAATGTTAAAAATGAATTCACTTTGGCTGCAGCTGTGCTTCCTTTGTGTATGTGCATGTGCATCTTCTTTTCTTTCCCCCTTGTGAATAATCTGAGTGGATGAGTTTTCCTTGCCCTGGCGTTCATGGACAGAATGTTTTTAAAAGGTCCATAGATGAACAAAACAAGGCTCTAGAAGCAACTTCTGCAGCTGGAAGCCCTGTCTGTACAGATTTGCAGGCATGTGCCCCTTCTTCACCTTAAACCAAGACACTAATTTTGTGTATATGCCTGTATGCTCTTGATGTTTATTTATGTTGGATGCTGCTTAGGGAGCACTGGACATGGTTCTTGCAACCCTTCATAGGAGCCCAGGCATAAAAGCAGCTGAACAAGTGAGATGTAGAGCTGATCATAGCTTGAGCTACAATAATTTATGTGCATGTGACAAGAGAAAATTACCTTTAAACTCTGCACCCAACCAATCAATCTTGCAGCAGCCTGTTTTTGCTCGAAAAGGTGCCTCAGGCCAAGCCTATCAAGCTCAGAAAAAGAAAGGTTAAAATGTTCCAACATCATTATCTCTTCCTTTTCCTTTGGAGGAGAGGAACCAAAGTGACAAAGCCTAGCTGACTCCTTAACACCAGCTACTTTGTAGTGAGTTTCATTCCCACCCCTAGCCCAGATTCCCAACTGGAGTCAGCATGAATATGTCCATGGTCAGGCCCAATACTCATCTGCTCAGAGAACAGAAAGAAAAGCATGTGACAGAGAGGACCAGGCACAAATAAGCATCATGTTGGAATTGGAAAATGCTTGAGAGGGGAGGAAAACGTTACCACTGCAAGGTAGCAATTATTGAGTGCTGTAGGTATGCTAGGAAACCCCCATCTGTTTCAGGGTGTCCTCTGAACTTGGAGAAAAGTGAGATTCCAGGAGTGATTACTCCCTGAGAAATGATTGTCCCCACTCTGCCAAATATGATGTAACATGATCCGTAGTCTCTATCCCTGCAGCAATAGAGCAGGGACCTTGCACCAGCTGAGGCAGTTGTTTATTGGAGTTTCACAGGGGAAGGGGCATTGGAGTCTTCCTCCTCCCATGAGCAGAGATATGTGTGGGCTGTGATTTAGTGGGCAATGTTTGTCCCTTCAGTGCAGGCAGGTTTATTAGCAGTCCTCTCAAGTCAAAGGACAGGGGAGGTTTTAAGCTAGTGGAAGAAGATAGAGAGGGGCTGCTGCAGCCTTCCCTCCCTCCCTCCTTTTCACATTTTCTGCCCCCTTAGCCTTTAGCATGGTGGTGGTCCTTCCACAACCCCCTGACATTTCTCAGGCAGGTTCTGTCCCTTGTCTCCAGCTCTTCAGACTGGCCCCACAGCATATTTACTTTCTCTTCCTACATAGAATGCCTGGAGCATATATGTTCTGTGAGCTCATAGAAAGGGTGTGTGTAGGAGGGCTAGTAAGAAGTGGGGCTGTGCCACCAGTAAAGCTCTTCCTCTTCCTAGCAGAAATATAGTTGGATGCCTTTTGCATCCCTGCGATGTGTTTTTCCTGCTTTCAGTTGTGGTCCAAGTTGGAAATGGAGTGGTAGGAGACTCCATTCATTTATGAGGTGATTGACAGGCAAGAGCTTAGGCTGCAGGCTGCTGTGAAAAAACCTTGCTGCTGTCAGCAGAGCAACACACTGCAGTACGTTCTTGGTGTGCTGTGATTCTACTCCTGGCACTTTGAAGGAGGCAACTGAGGGCTTTTGCTCCCTCTGTTGTAGCTCTTTCCTGGGTGGGAAGCTTGACACTCTTGTGTGAAGCTCACATGGGGTGACACATCAGCGCTGGGATGCAGATCTGAGATTTTCTTGTGCAAGTGGCAAAGAAGGCAGATGCATTTAAAAGACAATAGTGATGCAATGCTAGGGAAAGTTCTCAGTGTTCAAATTGCCAGACCTCTCTAACCTTGAAGCACCAGAACTTTAGCTGGTGGGTTATGATCATTTCAGGCAGATTTGTCCATTGCAGAAGTTGTAGAAACTTTGGAGACAGCCCCACATTTGCCCCCCCATTTGGCATGAAACCATAAGGTGCTACAGAAGACTAAAGCCAGCTGTTGGTGCTGTAACAGGGATGTTCCTCTGTACTGGTCACTCTTTATTAACCTCCTGTGGCACTTCTTTTTGTAGGACTGTGTCTCTGAAGGTTTGGTGAAAACCCACACATCTTGGCTGTTTTTACACTTAAAGGAAACCTGAGATTGGCATCCATAATCAGGAGCAGAAGGTGCTGCAGGCAATCTGTCTTCCTTGCACTGCATTACACCCATTTTAGTTTTTTCAGTTAAATATCAAATTATCTGTCCACCCACACATCCTCCCCACTGCATCAACTGTGGTTAGGGATGGGCCATCTGTAGGACTTTTACCTGGGTAAAGGGGTCCATGGGGGTTCTTGCGTAACATGCTTCATGCGTATTCACTGGCCTTTAGAATGGCATTTCTTTCCTTCCTATTCTCCTGGCTGGTCTCCAGTACTGGCAACGAGTCAGAGGCATGAAGGTCTATCAATTTGAAAAGTGTGTCCCAAGGTGGAGGAACACGTGCAGCTTTGTTCTTCCCTGACTCGGGAAGTAGTGCTTAAATGCAGGCCAGGTGGGTCAAGGACTTTAGATATGGTCAGATCAGTTAGCCTTTTAAATGCCCTTTTTCCCCCCACCACAGGAAGCTCGAAGTAGGAGCAGCATTCAGCTCCCAGAGCAGAGAGAAGAAAGGGCATGCATTAGATTTTACAGCATCGTTGTGTTGTGCTGTAGCCATGTCCCTGCTTCAGTGGAAGTGCTGGCTGCTTGATGGTCACTGCAGTAGGGCCCTGTGTCTCTTTGGAGTGCTTTATGTTTCTAAGGAGATGTGGTCCAGTTGGATGGGCTCCAGAAGAGGGAAGTGGGAATGATCACGAGTCTAGACAGCATACTCATGAGGAGACATGGATGGAAATGGGGCTGTTAGGACTAAACATGAGATATGCATAACAGCATGCAGATACATAAGATACAAAAGAAAGGAATTATGTCTTCTGCAGAAGAAGATGGGGAGGAGCTTAAGATTGTAGCAAGAGAGACAGGTTTAATGTCAGTAAGCTCTGCAACAGTAAAGATAGCAAAACATTGAATCAAATTTCCTTGGGAGAGTGTGACTCCATCACTGGAGGGCTTTAAGGACAGACTAGACATGTACGAGGAGTGACAGATGCCACAAATGACAAAGTAGAACTGATCCATGTTTCACAGAGTAGAACAGACTAGATGGTTCCTTTGGGTCTCTTCTACCTCTGCTGCTTGATTCTGTGCTGCCTTCAGGCTCAGAGAACAGCAGGAGTATAAGCAGAAACACAGCTGAAAGGTTCAGGGAAGTGCCTCAATGAGATGCTGAGTGAGCCTGGCTGGGAGGTCCTTACCATTTCTTTAGCTGTGGCTGACCTTCTCCCTTTCATCTCAGGAGCATGATGTGCTCCAAGGAGAGAAGCTGTCATCAGTGCCACTCGAATCCAAGCACGTGACACTTAACCTATCTGACAGACAGAAGTAAGAATCAGTGTCAAAACTATCCCTAAAACTGATTTTCTTCTGCAGGGACTCAGATTTTTTTCTCATCTGCTGCCCTTGGAGGGCCACAGGATCTACAGGATGTTTTACCGTAAGCATGGTAGGGCAAAATAAATTGAAGGCTCAGTGTTTTATCCTGAGAAAGTTAGAGGATGTTGCTGAATGCTCACTTCATGAGGCTTTGTCAGCATGTTCTGTTAATGAAATGTCACCTTTTATCGGTATGAAATCACTTTGTGCATTGGTATATGAGCCCATGAGGATTTGAGTCTACCTGAGGGGTGAATGTGGTGCAATTTGTGAGTACTCCTGGGACTTTTCACTACTAGGGAGGTGGCATGTGATGTAAGGCCCAAAGTGGTGGTAAGCCTTGCAACTACTGAGCCTCATGCCTTTAGCAGTGAACTGGGTGCACATGAAGCAATGAGGAAACTCCAGTGCACTGAAGATGTAGGGATGAGTGGAGAAAGGCTGTTTTAAGAGGTTGAGGAGCTATTTAAGAGAGGAAAAGCTATTCAAGGAAGGAGGGGAAGAGCATAAAGGAGCCCGCTGTTAAGTTTGGAGTAATGTGCTTGGTGTTAATCTTTCTCTGGCTGTAGTCATCCAGGCAGTTGCTAACCTGGCCAGGCAAGCTGCCAGAGGCTGTCTCCATTGCTCACCCATCGTCCACTCTCATCCTGTCTCCGACTGGTGTTTTCTTGTCAGCATTTCTCTTCCACAGATCGATTCCTCCTTGGCTCATCCCGGTGATTCTAAGCATAGAGAGAAACTTCCTCTTGGTGGTGAGAGATAATCAAGCTGAATATTATCCATCTCTGAAGTGCAGGCAGTCCGTGAGCAGAGCCAAATTCAATATCTTGGCAGATGTTGCCTTGCATTGATTTATCTTCTTCTGGAGCAGGGTGGATGGCCTACAAAGAAGGCAGCATGGTCACCTGGCCAATCCCCAAAACATTTGCAGGCTGCATTACCTTGCTTGATTTGGTCTCCAGAAGCTGCTCTCCTCAGTGTCTGGGGTAGAACAATGTGGTGCCAAACTCAAAAATCCCTCCTTTGCACTCATCAATGTTATTTCTTGTGCTAAGATGCATCCTGGGCTCAGAGCACCAGCTCATGGTGCTGAGCTAAGCCAGCCTCATTTACTGGTTTAATGGAGCAAGGAAACAAATGTGTGTGCTACTGCTGCTGTAAAGGGAGAGGAACAGGAGACCCATGCCCCAGAAAGGCCTTGCAACATGGGGTTTTTTTCTTGCAGTGAGTCTGGATGTGTCAGAGAGGAAGGTAAGGGAGAGGAAGCATCTGTGTGAGCAGCAGGAATGGGGGTAAACAGGCAGGGCCCCTCTTCAAGCCAAAGGAATTACAGTCAGCAGATTGCTGTGCAGGAGAGGGTGGGAGGAACTGGGGGTGCTGGCAGATAGAGGGGGCTGGTGGAGGCAGGCTGTGGGGAAACCAGTTGCCAGGCAGGAGGACCGGGTCAGAGTGCTGCTCCTGGGCAGAACAAGCAGACAAAGTATGCAAGACTACCTGTATAGAGTTCCAGTTCCCAAGTCCCAGCATAATTCACCCTCTGTTTCCAGAGCCCTTTGAGCTCTCCTCCTGTGTCTGGGAGCTCCAGGTTTCGCTTTGGAAGGAAAGGGCCTCCAGCAGAGTAGGCAGGAGGTTTTTCAAAACCACAGCTAAAGAGAAACCATCTGTATGATCTCAAGTAACAGACACTCGCATGCAAAACCCATCCCCTTTGGTACCATCCCCTTCCCCCAGCCCCTTTCCCCAGCCCTGGCTGAGCCCGTTACAGCCCCTCTCTGCCCACCCTGCCATTTCCATGCTGGAGCAGCAGGCACTGCACAGATACATATACTACATCTCTGGTTCTGCAGTTTCCCCCAGGGTGTGGACAGATGCTGATTTCTTTCATGCCCACTTGGGGACAGCAGGAATTGTTATAAATAGCATCAGTTCCTTGCGTGGCAAAAACAGAACTTTCCCCTAGAAGTCCATTGCTCTGCTCCCAGGACCCACTGGGAGGTCTCTTAAATGTCACAGAGTGTTTGCAGCAGAGTACCTCTGGAGGCTTCCTGTGGGTTCGGGGCTTGATCCAGGCAAAAAATGGAGCAGGTTTGCTGAATCTTTTCTCACAATCTAATTCTTTCTGCCTGTCCCTGTCATTTTTATGTGAACAGCCGTTTCTGTTTAGCAGAGACTTGGGACTGAAATAGGAGTAGCTGCAGAAGTGAGCACTTAAGATGCATAAACCTGATGTGCGGAGGAAAGAAATAGGTCTGGAGCAGCATAAGGGATATAGGGATGCCAGGACGGAGCTGGTGTAGGGAGCTCCAGTTCAGGAGAATTTTGCTGGGGGTACTGCCAGTACCACAATACCAGAAAGGAGTGCTAAGAGCAAGAAAACTTTCCTGCAGGAAAGTAATATACTTTTCCAGCACTAAAGATTCTCTCTGCTTCCCTCGAGGGTTGATTTGCTTCTGTAGGAGTGCAGATTGCATGAGGAGCCAAAAGTAACCTGTTTAGAAGCACGGTTGTTCATCCTCCCTCTCCTCTGCTCGCTGCCCTCAGGCAGAGGATTTGCTTAACACCTCTGGGCAGCTGAAGACCTTTCCATCTCCACAGCTGACACCAGGCTCTGTCTCCTGACAGCCGCCGGACACCCCCTGCTGCAGCACCATTTCAGCCTTAGGCACTGCTTGCTGCTGCTGAGGCTCATGTTTGCATCAGCAAAAGTTCCTTTGCTGGGGGTTTGTGGCTACAGGGGCTGTGCTGCGCTTGCCAGCTGGAGATCTCCCTGCGAGCATTATGGGGAGAGGCCCTGAGAGGCACACTGATATTTAAATTAAAATTACAAGATTCAGGGAGTAATAAGGAGCTGTACCAAGACTTGGATAGCCTTCACCTAACGTGTGCCTCACAGAGGCTCCCCAGTGCTGCATGGAGGCCCAGCTTGGACTGCTGGTGTACCATATATTATGCTGTCGGTCATTGTGATTTCTGCTCTGTCCTTGCTTGTTCTCTGGTTTCCTTTGTGTTTATTATTCTAATTTACTGAGTTACCTGGAGTGTTTTCACAGACACCAAGGCTGCTTTGCAGAAATTAATGATTGTGCATTCTGCTTGTTGGTGCCTTACATAGACCTTGCTTTTATGTGATAGAGACTAAGATAAGCTCAGAGAAAATGAAAATGTTAACCTCTATTAAAAATGTGTGTAGAAAAGTTGTTGTCAGATCTATGCCAGGGCATATGAGTACTTTGAGATTATTTAACTTAATAGCCTCTTCCATTTCTGAATCTCAAAGTATTTTGATTTCCCCTATGAGACAAACCACTATTTGTCCCCATTTTATAGTGTGGGAAATGAAGACTTGAAAAGGAGATTTGTCTCAGCAAATTAGTGGCCAGACATAGGTGACCAAAATCTTTGCTGACTGGAACCCCAGTTTCTAGGTCCTGTTCAGAGCTGTGCTACCTTACTGGCTGCTGGACTAGAATATTATGTTAATAATGTAATTAGTGTAATGCAAAAGCAGGAGATCATCTTTCCTCAATTGTGGTCAGAAAGGCCAGATCTTGGCAGTTCCAATTTAGTGGAAGTGAAGCTGTGGGAGGGAACATTCTACTTCTTTTGAGTTCCCAAGGAAATCTATGACTGGTGTTTGCCATCTGAGTGTTCTCCTCAGTGAAATGGAGATTCTGGTCCAGAGAATGAGCATCTTTGTAAAGGAGGAAGCTATTTTCATGCATTTCTTTAAAGAAAGAGAGGAAATTGAGAAGAGACACCTACACATAGCAGTGCAAAGTGTTTTGCTGGGTTTTGATGTGCTTGTTCACTTTTTTTGGAAAGGAGTAAAGCAGGATATCTTAAAAGGTGGTTACAAATGGTGTAACAGCTCACACAGCTCTTCAGGAAGATCTAGATGGGGTCATAGGAAATGACAGGGCTGTAAATCTTGGAACTATGTAGGTGGCAGGTCCTTTCAGGGGCCGATACTATAAATCTGTTGAAACAAGCTGTCTTTTCCCTAGAAGTTTACTGAGAAAGTGCACTCCCTGATTGGTCAGGGAATGCTAGATGCAGCATTTTGTGGAGATCACAGAGTCACAGGGGTGACATAATACAGGGGGGAATTTTCAGCTGCTGGGACACAAGCCGTCTGAAAAGGAAGTTTCTTTTCAAGTCCTTCATGAATTCATTAAAACGTAGGATGATCATTTTCCTCTCTTGCTTGAACACTTAAAAGTCCTTAAGAGAGAGTGCCTTTCAAACAGACTCTTGTTTAGCATATATGAATTTCCTCCCAAACAGAAGAATTTAAGAAACAGCAGATGATAGCAGAACCCTTTTACATAAGTATCTTGCATTTTTAAATTTGTATTATATAAGAAAATACAAAAATCTTCTAAGTGGGCAAATATGCAGAATCATAGAAATAACCTGCTGATAGGAGAAATTTCTGTGTCCTGGATAGATTGTTTCCTGCTTGTATTGTGAAGCAAGAGGATTGATATCAATGGTGTTGGGGGTAAGGGGTCATGAGCAGGGATTTGCCCATCATGTATAAAGTGACCATTGGTATCCTGTAATATACTGCTTTTAGGGATAGCATTGGGCCTGGATGTTACCTTGTGGCAGTGAATTACACACATTATTGAAATTAGTAGGAAAGCAGCAAATCCTATCCAGCCTTACCTTACGGGTAGTGTTTGTTGTATGGGATGCTCCCTACCTTTATCACTGTGTTTATCTTTGCTGTATTCTTCATTATTTTATATATCCTTCACTATCCAGCCTGCTTTGTTTCTTCTTTGAAGTAAAACACCCCAGTGTTTTCAATCTCTCTTACAAATATTTTGTGAGGTCTCTGACTCATTGCTGTCACCTGTCCCTGAACTCTTTTTATTTCTACTGCATCTTTTGGAGATAGGATGACCTGATATGTGACATTGTATTGCAGTTCAGTACTGCACTTAGCCCCATTTTTTTCTCTTTGTCTCAGTGCATCCTATTGTTTTATTGCACAGTCCTATGATTATATTTGGGTTCCTGTCCATTCTGAACAGAGGATTTTTATGAGTTTGCAATGCATTAATCCTAATTTCTGAATGACTGTGGTTAATTTAGAAGCCAACAAGGTAACTGAGATAATTCCTTCTAGAATGTGCATCACCTGGCATTGTGTTTCTTGCCAGTGCTTCTGCTTAAGACAAGGTATTGCCCAGCAGAATGCCTTTTTCTCTCCTGTTTGTAAACTAAGTCAAAACTAAGTGAATGCACTGCTCCTTTGAGCTTTTATTGAGATCTCCTTTCCTTTTTTTTTTTTTTTTTAACCTTCCTTAGAATTAACTGTTTCTTTAAGCAGTCTTATTGCCTTCCCTGGAATCTTTGAGGTGAGGTGTCACCTCTTGTAATGGTGTAAGAATGCTCCTGTGGAGAGGTTGCTGTGCTTTGCTCATCAGTCAAGCACAGTCACTTCTGAGGTGGAACGCTGTAAGTACTAAACAGCAAATGACAGTGGGTTCAAGACAAGAAAAAAAGAAGAAAGGATCCAGTTTGAACTGCAGGGACTGTTTTGGAAGGCAAATTGTAACTAAGCTTATTGGAATTCAGACATTCAGACAGTCGTTACACTCAGTGCCTTTGAAAAGTGTCAAGCTTTGATTATAACTCATCTTTTTGTTTATAATCTTATCATACAAAAGATTTTGCCCAAGGAATCTGCTGTCTCCAATACTTAATCCCATGAAGATAGAAGATACCAAGTAGTGTCTTTGAGTAGGGGCAACCCAAAGCTATCTGGCAAAAACCATTGCAAAACCAATCCTCCTGCTGCACCAAACACGAAACATTCCCAGAACTCTGCCACTCTGCACACCATTGGAATATAACTCTCTTCAGCATCCTACAAAGGTCATTAGATTATTTTTTACAGATGAGGAAGGAAGGGGTAAAGTATTCAGGTGGGAAGAAATAGGCATGGATGCTGAATGGGCATGAATGGAGATGTAACTTTAAAAATCAGAGCTAGAAAAGGAGGAATGTTTAATATATGCTGCCTTAGAGCAAAGTCTTTTGGACCTGCTTGTTACTTGACTACGTACTAGACCAGTATGATTATTTCATTTGTACTTTATTTGAGCTATGTTATTTTCTATGAAACAAGAAATCCTTCTGCTTTATAACAAACTTCTTAAACCATGTGACTGACCTCAGTTCCCAGGAGAGCCTGCTGGAGAGTGCAAATGTGAGAGTGAAAAGCATTTGCACAAAACACACTGCTTGGTGTGGTTTTGACCTGAAATACACTCCTAATAAGTTGCTGGTAGTAGAGACTGAGATCACATGATACCCAACAGAGATCCAGCAGTGAATAGCTTTCTTTCTATTATTTTTCCCTATTTAAATTAAGGGCCGGGTGGAGGAAGTGGATATTCTAAGTGTGTGTTTCTGAAGAACAGTCAATCCAGACCTGTCTCTTTAGTAAAAGCCCCTAGAGTTTTTCATCTCCTAAAAGTAATATCAACCTAGCGTGTGTTTAATACAGCCTATTGGTATGTACTTCCTGAAGTCTTTGGAGTGGATGGGGATATGCCTGCACTTAGGGATGTGAAATGCAGTAACTGCTAGATTGATAGTAGTGACAGAGTTCAAGGTCTGTTTGAGGCCTTCTAGGAAAAAAACAACTCTGTGCACATCCAGTACTCTACCTGCTTCCCCTCTTCTGGGAGCATGCACCTGTGGAGCCTGGCAGAGCTGGAAGTCCCTTCAGATAACCAGGACTTTGGTACATTACTAACAAAACCAGCCTTTCATATCATCTCCTTCCCACATCTTTCCTCCCAGAGAGCACTTTGCCTCCCACTCCATCTCTGTAAGTTCTCTCTCTCTGTTCAATCTTCTAAAGCATTTTACAACTCTAATTAGACACGTATCTCCAATTTACTACTATTTAAAAGGGTAAGCAGTTAATGTCGTAAGACTGAGAATGCCTGGTAATTAATTACTAACTCCAAGGACCTGGCTATCTCTCTAACCAGCCTTGTCTCAAATAGCATCTCTCTCTCTTAAAACTTCTGTTCACAGTAATTAAACAGTAGGGAGGAGAAGCACCTTGGAGCCTGACCAAACAAGTCTGTCTGACACAAAGTGCGACTCTGTCAGGTGGTCCCTTTTTATCTCACTATCTGGCATGGACATAATGGGCCAACAAATTTTGATGACTCCCAAGTACACTCCAACTTTGTCCAAAAGAGACTTCTGTAGCAGGATCCCCTCTGTGCCACTGCCATTGAAACAGAAAACCAGTTGGGATCCTCCTCATCTCTGGGAAAACAGTGCATCCCTAGGAGGATGACAGGTCCTTCTAGTAGTGCTCCCACCCTGTTCCCAGAAAGCAAAGCATTATAGGCTGAGGAAGTTGATTTGTGCTGCTGCCTCTGAACATTAAAGCCATTTGTGTTGGAGCATCCTGCAAAGCAAATCCTGAACAGTGCTTGGGTCAGGTTCTGCTCCATATAGTAGTCTTCAACCAACATGTTTGCAGGTGGAAGTGCTGGTGTGGTGGTCGCAGACATTTGTTACGCATATACTGTGCCTTGTGGCACAGAGGAAGGTGATGATTGCTGCAGGAAAGTGTGGTTTGCAGTGAGAACACACTGAAAGCTTGGTCTGTGGACTTGTAACCTGGAATAGTTATTGGCTAGCTGGATACATAGAGTCTCACCTCATCAGTAAAAGGTTTAAATGCAGATGTGTCCAGATGCAGTGAGCACAGAGATAATGTGGGAGATGGCATACTAGATAGGATAGCAAGCCTGGAAAACCCAGGGTTTGTTCTCTACTCTGTTTCTTATTGTGTGTGGACTTTGGCACACCATTTCCCTTTCCTTGTTTTCTTTTCCTTATATATTATATGACAGGGATAAAAATACCTAACACCTTCTCAAACTGCTTTGACCTCTGTTAATCGGAGGTGTTAAGTAATGCTTAGTAAAAGCAGCTTTATTGTCTTCTGGCCAAATTTCACTTTAGGTTAGCTACTTAATTGCCCCTGTATTTTTAACCAGTGAGAGGTATTCTTGCTTCCTTAAACTGTCTTACAGTGCATCTGTGCACTGCTAACAAGCTCTGTTTTTCATGTCTAAAGGGAGATGCCCTTCTGTGATGACTGAAGTGAACGTTCATTGTTCCTTCTTCATCTCCCAAAGGTGCTGCCAGGCTTTAATGGACTATTCATCAAGTGCTTTGAGCTCTTTTGGTGGAAGCAGTCCGGGCAAGTGCATGGTTCTCACTGGATAGTGAGAGGGTGACATGCACCTGTTTACTCATCAGTTTTGTCTGCCATGAATAAATAGCCCCTTTCTTTGGACAGGAGAGTCCAGCAGCAGTAGCACTGTTGTGAACTTTAAATGTGAAGAAAGACAAAATTATGTCAAGCTCCTCTTTCTAATCGTTTGAGTTGGCTAGATCTAGGCAACCCTAGGCAGGACGGGTTTGGGATTTTGATTTTGTTTGTTGTGATTTGTTTGGTTGTTTTTTTTAAGTGGAGTTTGCTTCTGTGTTATTGCACAGAAAAGACTTTTTACAAACTGGTCAGGATCAGTGAGTTGGTCAGAGCTGAGCTTCTGTGTGCAGGTTTATCTTCTGTGGAGTTCTTGTAGTTTTACCTCTGTAATAAAGCTCTGTGCATAGCAGGACTCAGGTGCATTTGTTCTGCCAGTACATCTTGTGCATAGTTTATTGCATGGTACTTCATGCATGGTGCCTCTTGGTACCACAGCATGGTACCCTTTGTCTCTGCACTTGTTTCTGCACTGGATGGGTGAGGAAACAAAAGGAAGATGAACATGTCAAAGTGAGGGAGAGGGCTGATCTACATCCGTATGTCTGTCCTGTCTGGACATAGTTACCTGGTTTATAGTACCAGGTATTACAGTTATATTTTGGAAAGGCTGATCCTCAAAGAGGACAAGGCATTGCATTCTTGCTGTCACAAATATCTTTTTCTCCTCCTGCTCCAAGCTATTTCTATATTCTGGAGAAGTTCTTCCTCACTCACTGGCCCTATGTAGCTCAGCTTTTTCTTTTCTACTTTTTGCTTCTTTTTTTTTTTTTTTTTTCCCCTTTCATCCTCAATTTTGTTTGGCTTTACTTTTTTTCTTTTTTTTTTTTGAAAACATCTCCGTTCTCATTCATTTTTAATTCTTCTCTTGTCATTTATCCAACATCCTCATTTACTTTTCCTCTCTCATTCTGATGGTCTCCCTTCATCCTCTTGTGTTGATGTCCTGAATGCAGCAAGGCTGAGGAACAGACAGCACTCAGGTTGTCCAAGTTTTTGTCCAGGTAGTGACCCTTCCCTAACCATGCATGATTCACCCCATCTTGCTGGGCTTTTGTTGTGCTCCTGGCAGCCTGGGGTTAGTGACAGCTATGTCCCTTGTGAAGTGCCTTGAGCTCTGCTTATTCCTGCTGTGGTCGTGCTAGCCAGGCTCTATCCCTTTTTTCTGGGTCATGAGCACACGGAGAACAAAAAGGAGAATCCTCCTTGAAGGGGCTTATGTTCCAAGCATTGAGGATAAGAAGTGAATACAGACAGAAAGAGAACACATGGAAAGCACAAAATGCTGCAGGTCAACATAATATCATCAGTCAGGTCCTACGGAAGTGCTAAATAATATTATTCCCACTTCTATTTCCCTTTCTGCTAGCTTTTCTATCCTTTTAATCACTTTTGGGCCTTCTTTTTTCTTTCACCTTAGAGATTATAGGGCTTTGTAATTTTGTTTCCAAGAAAAGGGAAAGAGTGCAGAGTGTTTTCATTAGGCCAAGGGCTGGAGAGAAGGATCGAGTCGTGGTATTGCTAGCTTTAATCTTTATGGTAATACTTCAGTAAATATCTGCTGTTCTTTCTCTCCTGTCAGTGTGGCAGACTGTGAATGATATGGAGCCGAGATCAGGGAAGAAGAGGGAACTGCAGAGAGGATTAGAAGGTTAAGATAGGATTACGGGGTCAAAATGGAAAAAAAAGGAGAGAAAAAAACAGCAAAAGAAAAGAAAAGAAAATGAAGTGTAGTGGTTGTGACAGGGGAAAAGAAGGAAAATGTACAAGGTACCAAGAGAAGATGAGATTTTTATGAATGGGTCGATGCATTCAAAGGTCCTAGAGTCAATAGTCTCTCTAAAATGATTTATTGAAGAAAAATTAATTTGTTTTATGTCGCCCCATGAAAACTTTCTTTTCCCTTCATCAGTCCTAGGGTTGGCATCTTTAAGGGCTGAAGCAGAGGGATGCACAAACACTCCATTACCCCAGCAGCCCTGCTTGGATAGAAAGGTGCAGTGGGTGGGAAACATCAGGAATCTGTCGCAGCCGAGTCTTTCAGGAGGGGGGCAAGAGCCACTACAGTCACACAGGTGGAGGATCTGATTTGGGGAAGTTGCTGCTGAGCACTGACAACCTCACCCACTCCCCTGGGGTCTTACTGGTCCATGCCCTACTTTTCAACTGCCTCCTGCTGAGAGTGACAGAAAAACAGAAGAAGGTGCAAGGGCTTGTTTCCTTGAACTCCTCTGCATGTAGTTGAGGGAACAGCTTGTGAAGCAGGTTCAGATTTGGGGTCTTTGAACATCGGGGCAGTTTCAATCCTGCTTTTGGTTTGTGTAATCAGAAGGAAAAAATGGATAAAACTTGTTTGGACTGAGAAGGAAATTACCCAGACCACTGCACACATTTAAGGTATTTGGATGAATTAAATGAAACAAGTCAGATGCCTGATCTGCTGCTTCTCCTCTAAAAAATAATGACACAAGAAAAGCTAACATAAATACAGCATCAGGTCCTGGTAACAAAGCTGTTGGAGTTAGGGCAAAATGAAAGTCTCCCTTGCTCAGCATGAACTGAATTTCACATCCAAAGTATTCTCACCTCTGGAAATGCTAGTGAAACATAACCATTCATCTTCTTGTTACATGTCACATAACAAAAAGGTGCAGAGGCTATGAAATGGCTTCTGATCTGATGTCAGAGAGGGATACAGAGGCAGCAAGGGGAGAGCTGAGCATGACTTGCACCCCCTCATGCTTCCCCAAGCAGTCCATAAAGCCTGGCCTATCATCTGTATCACAGGCCCTGCTGCAGAGTTAGCATGAGTTTTGCAAAAGGCAAATGAATGCCTTTCTGGAGGCAAGAAAAAGGAGCACATCACTTCCTTTGCTTTAGACTCAGTGCATTTCACTATAGGTTGCAGCCTGTAAGCCCTTACTGTCAAATTATTAGATACAACATTGTGTGACACCACTAGGACATGTGGCACTTATCTCCAGCCAAAGAGCAGAGTTTTGAAGGCCTTCTGTGGCCCTCTCTGTGGGTAAAAGTAGATTCTGGCTGGTCTATGTGTAATTGAGAAGTTAGAAGTATTTCTTCTTCATTTAGTATTTCTTTCTTTCCTGAAACTCCTGCCAGGGCATGTAGTCACTGTTTCTCTCTCTTCCCTACGGCACTGTAAGTTCATAATAATTATTTTCCTTCCTTTCTTTCTGTTACACTCACACTTTGAGAAATTGCAGGTGGCAAATCCTGCACTCTCCTCCTTCTCTGATTTAACCCAGTCATTCTGTGGAGCAGGGCATGATGCTTGCTGTCAAATGAAGTTGGGGTGCTCTTAAAAACTAGGCAGCCCTTTTCTTCAAGTTACAAATCTTTTGCCATTCCTTTCTATCTCTCAGTTCTCCCAGTCTTCTCTTCTTTTTTGCTTTCTGAAGTCACCTGTGTCACTCTTTTGAGATACTGCTGGCTGCAGCTCATCTGAAGCATGGGTTTTGGTCTCTGACCGTGTTCTTTGGACAAGTTAAGATGTACAGAGGGCCTCATTAGTTTTTTTGTAAATGCTATCTGCATCCAGACAGCTGGACTTCATTTTATTTGCATTTAATAATAAGCTGCTTTTTTTTTAGCTGGAAGTTGCAAATTATCAAAACCCATCAAATACTACCCATTGAAACTAAATATATAGTCCCCAATCAAACCCAGGCTGACTGGCTGCCAAATGGTCTCAGGGCAGGACTAGGACAACTGCTGTATATACAGGGATGGGAGTTTCTTTGATGTATTTCACTAGGGGCAATGCAAGACATTTCTGATATAATGTGATTGTTCAGAGAAATGCCTAAGCTGCCTTGGCCCTGTGTATTCATCTTTAATTATTAAAATAGGACAGATAATTCATAACCCTCCAGGTCTTTATTTTATTTTTTGACATTGATATTCAATGTATGCTTGGCCAAGGGGAAGAAAGGTAGATTCCAAGAGCAAGAGAACAAAGCAAGAGGAGAAGAAAGAGGATGAAGAGAAGAAAAAAAGAGAAGAAATATATTAAAATAAAAAAGCATGTTGGAAATGAGAGAAAATGAGGAGTAAGTGAGGCAGAAAAGCAGAATAGCCTAGTGGTTAATTGTACATCTTTTCTTCTTGGGTACTGTTCTACTCTGAACATTGCCATGCTGTTGCTTGTTAACACATACATCTGGATGCATTGATATCAGTGGTCTGCGCACTCCTTTGTTTTGGAGAGGGGTCTCATGTGATCTGATGAAGGTGGGAACTCTGCAGGGAGGATAGGTGAGGGTCTTTGCTCCAAAAATCTTACATGCATATACTTTTTCATCAACTCACCAGCAGAGCAAATTGTCAAACAACAGTCTCTTCAAGGAGGTATTTTCAGAGAGCTTGGAGGATGAGGTTCAAGAGCAGTGAGGGATAGAAAGAAAATAAGAGAGGAAAAAAATACAGATAAGGAGAAGGGACTGAAATAAAAAAAAAGGCTGAAATAAAGTCAGAGGGAATTAAGACAGACAGCCTACTGGATAACAGCAGATTCCAGGAAGTTGAGAGGCAGTAATGTCAATGTCCTCTTGCTCGGTCACTGCCAGTCAGCATAAGTGCTGCTGTACATTCACAACCAAAAAGGCTTAGCAAAGCTAATGAGCAGGGAAACAATGAGGAATGGGGAAAGAATTTCTCTGTGAAAACTCTGGCTGAGAGGGGATGTTGCCCTGCAAAAGGATTTGCAAGGCATAGCAGCACCACAAGTCAAATAAATAAGCAGAGCAAGGGTGAGAGTGGAGTGAGGAAAGGGAAAATAACAAGAAGTCAGGCTATAATAAAGAAATGTGAGAGCCTGCTGTATTTCCGCTGTCTAAATATGCTTGGTCCTAGTAATTGGAAAGAATAGACTGAGAGTGTTTGTCAGAGTTGCAAGTTTAATGACTTAAAATTACAGCAGCCTAACATCCATTAAGCTGAAACATTTGGTTTGGAAATGTCATTTTTCATGAGGGAACACTGTTGGAGCATTGTCCAGTCTTCTGCTGGCAGAGCTTTCTGGTGGCAATGCAAGATTGGCATATCCAGGAGCCACAGGACAGGTACAAGGGGTTTTGGCAGAACTGGGTTTGGGAAACTTAGGACTGGGAGAGAGGAGGTGCTGCAGGGTAGGAGAGCAGCACTGGCAGGATTATATTCAAGCACACCACAAGCATTCCTTCCCTCACATGTGTCATTTTTGTTCTTAAGCATTCATATCCCCTTGCATTTTTCCTTTAGGGAAGATGCAATTCTGCTTTGTTTCCCAGTCTGAGATGGTAGCACCCACTCTGCTATGTCTCAAGCACAGTTTCGAGACACGGCTCTCTGATCAAAGAGTCTGCCTTTGTTCCTGCCAGGGTTTGCATTCATTTCTGAGTTCAGAGGACTTATAGCACCATCATAAAATCAATGTAGTTGGAGGGGATCTTAAAGATCATCTAGTTCCAACACCCCTACCATGGGTGGGGACACCTTCCACTAGACCAGGTTGCTCAAAGCACCATCCAGTCTGGCATTGAACACTTCCAGGGATGGGGCATCCACAGCTTTGCTGGCCAGCAATTAACTCTCAGTGCTGTCCTCCAAGTTCCCAGTTAAATGGCCATGTGTTTCCTCCCTGCTTGAGTTTCCCCCACAGTAGTATGAAGGCAGCAGGGTTTCTGTGTTTCATAGAAAGGATCATTCATTGGCATGCATGTTAGTGAGAATCACTGTAACAAAAGAAAAACAGAAAAGCAAAGTATTTTTTTTTCAAACATATCTGTACTTTAAACAATGCTACTTCCAGTGGAGGTACGATTGGAGATGAGGGCAGGGAGTGAATTGTTATGACTGAAAATCAAGCCTCTTCTAAGTAATGGGAATGCATCAGAAATTCAGAAAGTTACCAAAAAAATTACCTTACTTAAGAGTTCATGGCCTGTCAGCATGAACCTGTAGAACATTTGGGCATTTCAGCAAGGATGACTCTCTGCAATGGATGTGGAAGGACACCAGGTAAACTCATTAGAAGCATGTTTAGTGTTTTAAAGAATTATGGTTTTGACACTTCACTTACTACACTGCTGCTGGGTACTGATAATGTACAAACTGTTTTTAGTAGGTAGATTTATAAATTTCCTGCTGAATACTCTTTTGGTACTTGATAATAGTCCCCAAATGTGTACCAGGGTCAGTGTTCTAATACCAGCAACTACAGTAGTTCACATGCATCTTTTATTACTTGATTATCTGCTTCCAAAATGCATTCCAGACTGTTGAAACTAAGGATTCTAGGACTGAAATCTGAGCCAAACTCATGAAACCATGAAGTAGTTTGAGTTACATCAATTTTGTCTAAATCTCATGACCAGTGGTTCCATGACCTAGGCCAGTAAGCAGGGATACCAGCTGCAGTGACTCTGGACAGCACAGATTTATACTGAGAAGATTTGTTTGCATTCACTCTGTACTGAGTTCACAGCAAAATTCAGTGCCAGGTCTGAACTATTCTGGCATATTTCTGAGCGTTTGAACTCGGGATTTCTCAGGTATGTTGCTGCTTAGAATATGCTGGTACTTTGCAAATTTTGTTGTGCACACTAAGGGCTCATGTCACTTCCTTGCTATTTGATGTCTTTATGTGTGGACCTCTTAGAGCAAAAGACTCTTGACAGTGCCCTAGGACAGGAAACAATAGTGTGAGTGAAAGTTTTCGAGATAGCAGTACAGGAACTGAGGATTGACCAGAATAGCAAACAAACCCTCCTGTTTGTCATCCCTTTGAAACAATGGCTGACTGAGAGATGGCTTCTAAATTTCAGCCAAAGAATGCCAAGCCATTGAGCTCTTTGGGACCAGATCTCTGGCATCCAACTTCACCAGTCATGCTGAACAGAGGATTTTCTTACTTTTTTGCTCTTTAATCACCTTCCTGCTGAAGGTTGGCTGGGTTTGGAGCAGATACTGTGAAGCCTACGTTTGTATCCTGTTTATTTTCCTCTCCGTACCATCTGTTCATGGACTGGATTACAGTTGTGCCAGTTAAAAAGCAGATTGCCTTGGCCCAAGGTCAGGATCACAGCCCTGGTGCCCTGCCTGCCTCTTGTGAATTTACACTCAACACAGAGCTCACTGCCTGCCTGCTGAATTCCCTGGAACTCCCACCTACTATGATGGAGGGATAATCACCATGCTCCTACACCATGCTCACCCTCTCACTCCCACCCATCCTCCTGTCTTTTTTCCTCCTGTGTGGCCTCCATTTGGCTCAGTTTAAAGGCCAGAGAAAGGTAAAAGTACTGGCTCAGCCTGCTTTGCCTTCAGCAACGCTGCTCAGACCTGTCAGCATATTAGCCTCTGCATTCATCAGCCCTGCTCCGCAGCACCCTTCTTCCCATATTGCTTTGGGTACTTCTGAGGGACCCTTGGATCTTGCTCCACCAACTATTCTGGGGTTAACTCACTGCAAGGAATGATGAGGAGATGCTAGGAGTTAGTGTGTCAATCCCTTCATCGTGCCCTTTGCCTAAGTGGCAGTAGCAGAGAAGAAGGATTGCAATAGTACTGCACTGCTGTACTCCACAAGCACAGACGTATCCTATATGAAAAAATTAAGGTAGTGGTTTTTTTCACCAGGGTCCAGCAGTATCCAGAGGGTTCTCATGAATAGCAGGTAAATTCCTGATTAATATTCATCAGAGGAGAGAAACAGAGCATCTGTCAGGTTTACCCTTGGCCTCAGGACAATTTGCAGTCTCTTGCTCAGTGACTCTGTGACTAACTCAGACCATATATCTGTCCCATTGAGAGTGTAGGACTCCCCAGTCATGGACTACTCATGTTTAGCATGCTACGGTTTTCCCCCAAACACAGTCTTCTTCTGATTCCCCAAGTTTGCCAGCATAGATTCACATGAACCATGGGGCTGTGCTTGAAACTAAATAGGCGCCCGGTGCATCGATTTGCCCCTTCCTTTTGCTTCTGAACTGATTGTGTAGTCAGTTGCTGTCTGATTCTTCTCTTCTCTTGTTCTAACTCAAACCCTCTTTAATGTGCCCTCTGTGTTTTATGGGCAGTGCAGTGCCTCAGTCAGCTTCTTTGTAGAAGATGGCAGGACTCTACTGGTGCTCCCTTTTTCTGTAGCGCAGTCCCTTACTTGGCTTTCTACTTCCAGCTTTGTAACACACACAGTGTTCTGTCTGTCAGCACCCCATCCTTATGAGTACAGGATCTCAAAGGGCTTTGTCCTTGATGTCTGATTTGTAGATGATCGCACTGCCATATCCAGGTTCAACCACCTAAAGCAGCTTCTAGACGTACTCTACTCTCACCTGTCTCACACTGTCTCTGCAATTCTCAATCAACAAGTGCTCACAATTCAGGCTCAGGCTGAATAGTGTTAAAAATCTGCTTGTCTTTTCCTTTGAATTCTCTTCAGTCTTTTTATAACTCCAAATGATAAAAAAGATCCTCCCAGTCATGTCCTTGTGAAATATGGAGGCTAGTTATTTTCTCCCTTGTATTCTTCTCAACATCTACCAGGTATAGAAAAT
Source organism: Sturnus vulgaris (assembly GCF_052056855.1). NCBI lineage: Eukaryota > Metazoa > Chordata > Aves > Passeriformes > Sturnidae > Sturnus > Sturnus vulgaris. The sequence goes on along the minus strand of NC_142244.1, from coordinate 24,680,055 downwards.
CCATCTCTTCTTCTTTTTCTCAACACTGAGACCCTTTGTTCATACCTTAGCCTTCCTTAGTCTTGATTGTTGCAACCTCTTCTGCCTCTCTTGCTTTAACACCAGCTCGCTTCCTGTAGCATACTAAAACTGCCCCTTTTCCTCTGCCATGCAGAACACACCGCCTTTCTGTTTGCATTGCTTTGTCAGATTCCCTTTGAATTTCCTTGTCCTTGCCTTCATGACTTTAAACATGAGGTTTCTAATCCAGCTTTCACATCCCCTCCGATTCTCTACCTTCCTGTAAACTTCATTGTCCCATTTGTCTCCAACACGTATTTTGCAGATATTTCTAGCAACACAACTCCTTTCTGAGGATGATCTTTCTCTGTATTGTCTCTTTCTTTTCTAACTCTCTAAAGCATTTACTTTCTCCTTTGCTTTCTCAGTGTCAAATGAGTGAACCTTCCTGTCTTCTTTGCTCTATGCCTTACCTCATCCATTTCTTTTGGCATTGAAGGGTACTAGCTTTGTCCTCAGCTTTTCAGGGCTGGACTTAATGACTTATACACGCACTCAGCTGTCCTGTAATCCCGCCATCGCTGCAGAAATTTTAGCTCTTGTCATCTCAGGAGCCCATCTTGCACACTGCAATCTGCCTTGTTTTGACGAGTAGCCTCAGAATGAAGGTGGGGGATCTGTGTGGGAGGAGTGCCCCGGGTCTAGGTGAGGTATCCATGTTGGGTATGTGTGGATTAGGGAAACTTAATTAGTTGTGTAATAGCACTAAGAGGATTGCTGTATCTTCCGAAGCATGACTCAACTGAAGCGTTATTTTGGATGCAGGTGGACAGGTGATGTGACCTAAAAGGAAAAGGAGGAGACAGATTCCTCTATCATGTTTCCTTTATTTTTTTTTTTATTTTTTTTTTTTTATTATTTTTTTTTTTTTTTTTTTGGTTTGGCCTTGTTCGTGTTGCCAGAAACACAGTACAGAACCTGCCTGATGCGGCAGAAACAATCCTTTTGATGTGACCTTCCTCTGTGGCTCCTTGAGCATTTTTGCAGCACTTTCCCTGTTATACATCCTTGCTTATTGGTAGAAGTGATCAAAATGCAGGGTGAGAGGTAGCAGTTGGGGAAGCAGGGATGGAAGAGGGTTGTCAGCAGGTATGAGAGAAGGGTCTTGGGACTGACAGACACAGAAACATTCCTCCCAGTGTGGGGCTTGAAGAGGACCTAGAGGGGAGGAAGAGACCCTTTTGGTATCAGGGAATGATGCTTCTGGTCAGAGAGTGGCCTGTTCCCTGTGCCAGCCTCCATTAGCAGTATAGATTCCAGTGGAAGATTAAAGACTCCCTATGGTGCAGAGACACCACTTTCCTCTCCCTAACTTGAACAGATTAATGAAGTGCTCTCTCTATGCAGCATATGGCCATGTGCTTGTGAGATTCAGCACAGGACCAGGTCAGCTGCCTAGCTGGAGTTAAAGAGGTTTGGATCTCTGCTGAGTGATCTGAGGAGGGAAGGAAGGGCTGCCACTAGTTGGAGTGGAGCTATTAAAAGCCAATACTCTAATGAACCAGCAATGGCACCTAATCAATGTGTGAAAAATGGGTAATTCTTGCTAATGCCCTGGTAATGTTCTCATAATGATCTGTCAGGGAACTCTGGCTAATTATTGTCATGGCAATTTGGCACAAATTTGCCCCGGATAATGTGGCCTGGGTGAATAGAAGCATGTATTGCTTCCCATGTCCCAGCACTCTGCTGCTCTCTCCACATCTTCCTGCGTTCCTTCTGTTATCTCCTTTTTTTGGTCACTCTTTTAATTGGGCAATTAGTTGATTGATTAGCTAATGCTTGTACAACAAACATTTGAACATGCAAAGTGCTAATTCTGTCCTCTTTGTTATTCCTCCTTTGCATCTGTCTTTTTTTTTTCCTCACTTTCTTGATATATCTGAGGACCAGTTGTATTCTGTGATGTCAAAGAACACTGGTGAGGTCATAGTAGAGAATCCACAATGCAACTATCCCCCATTTTCTTTATCCTTGATATGATCCCATTGCATATGCTTTCCTTTGTCCCTGACTTCGGTCTGATATCCCGTTGCAATCTAACATTGCTTGGTGCATGTAAATCCACTGCATTAATTTGAACTTCTCGGTGCATAATTCAGGCCTAACGTGCTGCAGACAGCATGGGGCCTTTGCCAGGGTTCCTGTAAATCATGTGGATGTACATCAGTCTGAAAATACCCTGCAGTTGCAATCTGAAAATACCCTGCAGTTAATGGGTAATGTTGAACCGTTGATCCTGTTTTACTTGCCCATGGGTTGTTGACTTTAGGCTGTGTCTTTCCTTAACATAATGGGATGAAGCTTAGAGAGAGGAAAGAACATGGTGTGCTCTGCTCATCCCTCTTGCCTTTGAAAGTCATGTCTTTTCCCTGCTGTGCTAAATCAGGAATATTGGTGACTTACATTAAAGCTCTTTCTACATAAGCTTGCAGCTAGCTGGAAAGGAAGCGAGTGGGAGGGCAAGTGGAGAGCGACCTATTTGCACATTAATGAATGATCCACCCCATTGTATTATGTAAAGGCTTGGTTTTGCATGTGCTTACATGGCTTTTCAAAAGAGGAAACCCAGTCACTGGCAACCCTCAGGAGAAACATATGGCTATAGAATGGCTGTACAGTTATAGAGAAGCCTTTCACTCATAGCTGTCATTTCTATAGCACTCCTTAGTGTCATCCAGGAGGATCCCAAACCACTTAGCTCACTGCTGAAACATGGCCGATTCCAACGTGGAACAAAGTCACCATTCTTGTAGTGGAATTCCTGTACAGGATGTACAGGAATGTTTAGGATGGGGTTTGAAAATCCTTTCAGTAGCAGGGCACCCTAGACCTCAGCTTAGCAGGCTAAGGCTGCAGCCAATACCAAACCTAGGAAAGCATTAACAATGCTATGGGATGTCTTAAGGATTAAGCAGGGCCTTGTCTACATCCAGCCTGAAAAACACTTCCTCCCACAACTGTATGCTCTCTTAAAAGGTTACACTCAGTCAATTTTCACCTTCTTCATCACTGGGAAAACCCAAAGCCATTGCCTACTTCTAATGAGGGCATAGGACAGTTCCTAGCACCACAGCTCCTGTTCTGAGTGATGGCATCACCAGTTATTTCCATTTGCTCCCACAATAATTTTGCTATCCCCTAGAGATTTGGAGAAGGTGCCACTAGGGCTTAACATTAGCAGCTGTGACTTGTTTTCCTCTTCTCTGACCCATTCTGGCTCTTGAGAATGACTTGCTCTGATCTTTAGCCTTCTTCATGTTTACTTGCTATATCACTTTTGTAAAGTGTAGATGCTTTTGTATTTCGGAAGCAAATGAAGAATGTAAATCTACTGAGATTTGGATAAATCCTGCCTGAATGTACCATGGCAATAGTCAGCATGTCTGTTTCTAAGAGGCATTCCTCCTGTAAGTGACCCAGAGGTGACTCACATTTATTTTGGTATCACTCAGCTCAAGTTTGTGAATCTGGCCCAGGGACACATTTTGTCCATTTTTTTTTTCCGGTAAAGAGTCATCATAAAAGATGGAGATACTGCTTTTGTTTCACTACTCTGAATCCCTCTGTGTTTTGTTCTAACCCTTTTAGAACTTGTTTGCTTACTGAGCTGTGTTCCCTTCCATGTTTCCAGAGTGAAGGAAAACAAGTACCCGTATTTCTACTGTGTGAGCGGCTCAAATAACAATATGAAAAAAGCACAACAAACAGAAAAATATTCTGGTACAAGATTAGACTGCTTAGATTTCGTACTGAAATGCATAAGCCGGGGGGCATAGCTGTATGTCTCATCTGTTTACTGATCAGTCTCCTATTTCCCAATCTTGTGCTCCCTTCTGTACCCATTCAAACATACTCGCCAGCATGAGATCTGCACAGCTTTCACCTAAGAAATGAGTTTCCAATTATAGGCCTTGCAGGCACTCATTTGGATTATAAAGTCACTTTTCCCTACTGCTCACCCCCATGCCATAATTTCCCTGCTCCTATCGATGTGTGTGTACAAGTTTGATGTGCTGCTTCCTTTACTTGTGTGTCTCCTAACAGGAAGAGTTGGAATAGGCTAAACTCCCTGCCTTTGCAAAGAGAAAAGGAGCAGTATATAATGGGCAGTAATAGAATTGTGAATGTTCTGCAGAAGGTTTCACTGAATCAGTAACAGTCTCAGCGTGAACTGGACTTACTTTTTATGGACACTGGTTACATTGTAGAACCTGCTCACAGGCCACAGCTACCGGAACCAGATTCTCAAGGTCTTCTAAATGTTTCTGGAAGACACGACCATGATAGCACATTTGCTTTTGGTGCCCTCAGAGATAAGTGTTAGGGTACTGCTGGCTGGGTCATGAGGTTGGAGAGAGCAGGGCTCATCCTGTCCTCTGTACATCCTCAGTACTAGGATGCTGCTTGGCCTTGTCCGATTCATTGCCTTGTTTACAAGTGAGTTTCCAGCCTGTAAAATGAGAATTGTAGTACCAATAATGTCTCAAATTCTTCTACGAATGACACATCTGATTCATATCCTTTAATGCAATGCTTTATTAGCCACCAGAGTATATACACAGGTGCCCCTTTTCAACATGCACGTACATAGAAAGCCAAGGTATGTTGTTTCCACTCATTAGTGTTTTTCAAGTGCTTTGTAATCTGTTCCTTCTTTAAATAGTTTCTATTTTCTAAAATCTTTCCCACCTCGAAGGTTCTTCAAGACTCTAAACATTTGTATTGTCTGTGTGTACTTTTCTTGTTCTTATTTTTAAGAAATGCTCCAGAGCTGACCAGCCACAGTATTCCAGCTGAAAGTATAACTTGATGTATGCAGTGGCATTAATACTTTTCTCAGTGGGTGAGATTCACCCACCCCCGAGAGAAATGAGTCACGCAAGATCTAGGCATCACTTAAATCCAACGTAAGCTGTATTTTGTTGGCTTAGATGTGATTTTGCTGGAGCTTTGGTCTCGCACTGAGCCTCTACACAGGAGTGATTTTTCACCAAGTATTATTTTTACACCTTAATGTTCCATTTACTTTTTGGCCTGCTATTGAGTTATCTCAGAGAAAAGTTGCTATTGATCTGCCTACAGTAAGTATAGGTTTCTTCTTGTCTGACCATACTTAATTTTATGACCCAGTAAGATACCTGAGGAGTATAGTTTCTTTTTCCCAATACATATTGACTGTGTCAAGGCTGCTCTCATTCTGTGGCCTGTTGGGCTGCTGTGTATTGCCTTAGAACTCTAAGAATCCTCTGACCCTCAGAGTCCAGATCTGATAATTTTGTATTATCAGTAGCTGCTGGTCTCTCACAATTTCATTCTCCTTCTCAGTGCATTAGCTGATGCACTGCTTATGCAGGTCACAGTAAACTCCTCAACAGTTTTCACCATATTAAGAGAAGATCTATTATTCTCTCATTTCTGCTTTTTCCCTTGTTCTCTGTGAGAAGACTTTACATCTCCAACCCAGGAGTCATTTGATTTTGTAACAGGTTTTTTATTAAATACTTGGTCAAAGACTTCTTAAAAAGCAATTTATGAAAGTATCCATGTGTGCCCATCTTTTGTTGGAGGATATACCTTAGAAATGAAAAACATTCAGAAAAGAATGAAAAGAAACCAGTTGTATGCAGAAATGTTAAAGATGGGGCTCAGTTGGAGTGTAAATACCTCCAACAACCCTTGTGGCAAAGACTGCAAAACCAAAACAGGACAACCCTGGCAGCTCTTCTGCAGTGCCCTTAGCTGAGCCTCATATACTCCAGCTGACCCACTGACTTTCCTGTTCCCAAAAAAGGACCATAACAATGAGCATCTCTGCAGCAAAGGACAAGGAGAATTATTATCAGTTCCTGTTTTACAGTAATGCCAGACCTCAAGGCTTGTTGTCACAGTGATGTTTTAGTATGTAGCAGATTTCAAGCTGCATGCTATTTGTGATCAAGCTTGGCAAAACTATGAGCATGGGGGCAAGTTTGCCTTGCTTTGTTCCTTCAAGAAACATTTTTTTTAATTTCTTCTCCTTTAGTGAAGGATGATTAAACAGGCCTCCCTTCAGGTGAAGGTGAAATCCCAGGGCAGCTGACACTGGTACGCCTGTGAAGGACATCTGCTAAAGTGCTGTCGGGATGGTTTTGTTTTCATTCTATTTATTATTGTCCTTGAGGTCTCCAGAAGAACAGAATGTATTTTCCAAAGTCATGCATGAGCCTGAGTAGCAGCTCTTAGCAGGACATAGCCAGATACCGTACATCAGTTAGAACAGATGGAGACAAGGGAGTTTTTGGGGATGTGGAATGAGGCAGCCCTCTGGCTTGCGTTTCTCTTGTGCTCTATTCCACCCCCATCATCTTTGTGCAGTCCATGCACTGCAGTCTGGGTAGAAACCTGGAAATACATCTTCCTGGAGAAGAGATTCCAGAATGAGATGAAAAAACATCTCCCTTTTCACTTTCCCCAGTTTTGCATTCCTCGTCCTCTGCCTTGTCTCACTCAAACATATGCTCACATGGATGCATGCACACAGGCATGCACACAGGCACACACTCCTCTCCTTTCAGTAGCTGTCCCTTCAAATCAAGTGTTGGTACCTACACAACAGAGGAACACAGATCCTGTCTGTAGGAATACCTTACAAAGGAATCCACAAAGACAAGCCTCTGAGTAACAGTGAGTGAAACTGAGAGAAAGCTGTCTTGTTATATATAATTGAATCCCTCAGCACCCTTAAGTGACACCTTTCTTGCTTACACATACAGGAAATATACTGCACAAATGCTATTAAGCTGGAGCTAAACTAATTTAGCTGGTGGAGTGGGTGGACAGAATCCTTCTTCCTATAAGAAATTGTGTATTACTGATTGCCTGATAAATGTGTACTAAACCCCCACTTTTTAAAGAGAATGCAAGGATTGACAAAATGTCCAGACATACAGCTGGAGCAGAAAGGGACAGCTGTTCCACAACAGACAATCACCTTACAATAGAGAGGCATTTACACAACAATTTCCCCATAACACTGCAGAAGTGAGCTCCTGGCAGCACAGCACAGTTATACTGCAGGAGGCTGCCGAGTACAAGTATCTCTGAGGCATTGTCTGTTGCAATATTCTTGCAGGACCTTTAGTGACAAGATGTGGTCAGGCCCTTGTGCTTAGCATTCATCCATAAAACTGACTGCTGTGTTTCTGCACCTGCTGGACAGCACATCGATCTTATTAGCTCTAATCCTTGCTTGAATCCATCAGGTTTCCATATGCAGTGGCAGATAGGCAAAACCTGAAATTTGTCATAAACATCAGTAAAGGCAGGCAGGTGGTTGGGGCTGGTGAGCATTGCCATTAGGGCTGCCGAGAGCTGTAAGAATGAGCTGATGGGCTTTTGCCAGAAAGGCCAGTGATTGAATCCTGTTGTAGCATGCAGTGGTTTGACGCTTGTGAAGAACAGGTGAATAAGATTCAATTCTTATCATCTCTCTGGCTAGCAGACTGTTGAGCACTGCTTATTCACGTACAGAAAATTAGTGATATTCCCATAGTTTGTCATAACCTCCCTTAGGGACCTAACTTTGAAAAGACTTGATGGGGAAATGGTCCTGGTGTTGAATGCTAGAAGTAAGGTGATGCCTCTGTCCATAAGTATGAATTCATTATTGCATTATTTACTTCTTCTGGAAGATTCTAAAGTCTTAACCTCATTTATGGTTTATGTGCATGTTCGTCAGTGGAGAGGGACTTGATACAATCCCAGTTAGTTCTTGGTTACCCTGACCATGGATGTTGGCATCTTGCTGGTGGAACATTAGCCACTCATCAGTGAGCTAGCATTTCTCCACTTTTGCCATGAAGACCTCTTGATTTTCTTCTCCAAAGCAAGAAACTTGGTTGGTATTACCCAGCTCCCTTCCAACAGCTGCACTGTGTTGAGTAGAGAAACCAGCACCTTAGCTTGCTAAAATCTCTTAGGCAGAGTTATTTTCATCTTGAATTAGTATCAGATGAGCCTGTGCTTAGAGGAGGAAGACATATTACATGGTGGGGGATCTCCAAAGGGCCTTTGCCCCACCTGTATTTTGCAAGGAAGCTGATGTGAGACTGGTGCTCTCATACACCGGTTTTAGGGATCTCTTTTCTGACAGTTGTTAGTCAGTGAGCTATCTTAAGCAGATGTGTGGCCTTCATTGCCCTAATATATGAGTACCTCTCAATCTTTTTAATGAATTGTCAGAGCACCTCAGGCATGCAAGGAAGTAAAATTACTCTATTTCACAGATGGGGAACAGGGAAATTGATGGTTAAACCCTGAGAAGGATAATAGATACCAAAGCCTTGCCCAACTGCTACTCCTGGCTCTTAAATCCAAGTCTACTTCTTCATTGATGCCCATTTCTATATAGAGAAATATATATACATTTCTAATATTTACCAGCATTTATAACCATGTACTTGCAGTTGTATTTCTGTCCAAGCCCAGAAGAATCCCAGTCCTACTAAAACTGAGCAACTGAGCCACTCAGTGTTAGAGCACAGTCTGGGTGGCAGAGGTGGGAGTGTGTTGACCAACAGGCTGTGCACAGTCCTTCCTTTCTGTGGCTCAGTTAATTTTTAATTAGTGCATGGTAGCTTCAACAGGAAGAGTCTAGTATCTTGTGAACTCGTGACGATTATGGACATTCCTCTGGGAAGTGGAAAAGGATGAACTGAACCTTCTCAGACAACAAACAGAATTAGACCTACCTCCTTGATGAGTTTCTGAGATGTTGGGCTATAATATGAAAACGAAGTTGTTAGCAATCACTTCTTTCTTCATCCTTTTTTTCCTCTTTTTATTTTTTGAAAACTATAGTTGTTCCAGAAGAGAGCAGATTTATTTTCCTGACTATTTAGTTGCAGAGACAGTCACCATTTGCCAGGTTAATACAGCAGTATTCTTCTTGATGTTAACTCATCCCATTTCCTTCATTAACACCTCTGTGGCATCCCCTCCCAGATACATAATGCAGTTACTACTGGAGAGCTCCTTCAGAAGAGATCATGTCCAAGGACTGACTATGCTCAGATGGGTAAGTCAGCAGGTAGCAAGAATAGGTTCACAATTTAGGAGGCTCTGGGAAAAGTGGTGGAGCAGTTTGTAATTTTAATGGTTGACAGTTGAGTCAGTGACAGGGACACTACAGCAAAGCTTCTGCACCAGCTGATTATCATTCTATCCACTCTTATCTCCTTGGTTCTCTCAACATCAGAGAACTCAAAAAGGTGTAGAGAAGAAGGCAGAAAATTTGATGTGAGAGTCTGAGCTAATGGAACTGGCTAAAAATAAAAGTGAAGTCTTTATAGACTATGAAGAGGATGACGAAGAAGTTGTTGAGAAGGGATTTAATTGAGTGTAAAATCCTAAATTATAGAGATAATGCCAAGGCCTGTTATTGTTCACAAGCTGGCTCACGGAGAGTACAGGCAGCTGCAAAGCAAATTAGTTCAGTTCAGCTTATCTTTCAGGGCTTATTCACACAAAACCTACAGGTGCTTGGGACAGAGACAAGCAAGAGGAAGGAGCTTCAGTACAGCAGGGATAAAAGGACATCTCAAATGGAACAGAGAACCATGAATGTCTGGACTGGATAGCTGAGGAGACGGATGGTGTAGTATCAAGCAAATTACTTGGTTACAAGCAAGGAGCATTCTGGCCTATACCTGTGGCAGTAAAGGTATTGCATGGGTAGGATTATCTGTGTTGTTTCAAGCTCAGTAAGGCTGCAGAAATAATGTTGAGTCCTTACCACAACTGTAGTTACAGTGTTGTGTGATCCACACTGTGAATTGTACCACTTAAAGAAAGAATAGAAAATCTGATCTGCCCAATACTCCTGAAGAACGGAGGAAGGAGCTGCCTTAAATCTGGTGAAACAGGCATGGGACCATGTCTGAATGGCCAGAAAGTTTGTTTGAAAACCACAGGATGCCAGAAGCTGTATGCAAGGCACTTAGAAAATTTGTTCCCCTTTCTGGTGCTGTGTTCACCCTAGCTCTGATAGATGCCCAAAAGTAGGGTGGAAATAAACAAGTATGTTAACCCTCCCTCTGACAGAAGACTACCAACCTGCTTGCAGTTTTGCCCTACTAACTTCATTAAAGTGAGGACTTGGCTACCAGGAACAAGAGATCTGTGATGCAAGGGTGGGCAGTCTCACACCTGGATCTCTCATAACTTTGGATGTATTCTCTTTGCATGCTTCTTCCTCTGTGCTTTGATCTCAAATTAGGAGTACTCCAAACTTTGGGGTTAGAAAAACTGAAACTTCAAGACAGGTTGAGCTTTGTTCCTTGGTATCATCCAGCCTGCATTTGTGGTTTGGCTGGTGTGGAAATTTGGGGCAGGTCTCAGTCTGCTGTAGCTCACTACAGTGGGCAGGGAAGGAAAAGGGGGAAAGGAATAAGGGAGAGCAGTGCAGTGTCAGTATTATACTGGAGTTTATTTGGTGTTTTAGTTGAAGCCTGAGCATGGCGTGTTCTTAGAAAGGAATCTCTATCTTCTTTAACTTTCTATTGCCTGTGTTTGCAGAAGGAAACTTGGAAATATCACCCAAAATAACTGAAATTCTTAGAAACCTTTGTTTCTTTTTCCTCCTTCTTCCCACCCTCTGCAATTATATTTTTTGTCGTTCAAGCTGACAGTATTGCTGATAACATTTTAAACATGGTCTTCACTCTGAAGGTTACACTAAATAAGGGAAATAGGATGAAAACCAGGATAGCACTTCACAGGGAAGATTTTCAGTATTAGCAGTGAGAATGAGGAGGGGAGAGGGCTATATGGGGATTCCAAGTAAGGAGGGAACATATTAAATAAGTGAGATCTGTGAAATGAGTGCAGTGCCATCTCTTTGCAGTGATTAGAACAGAATTAGTTTTGCAAGGGGAGAATAGAGCTGGTTTCCAATATCACTGGAAAATTATTTCCAAAAATGTGCTGCAATGTGTGAGGATTTACTGAATTCTTCATTTAAAAATGAATAATAAGAAGAATTTAGCTAACGAGAAATGTAGACATGCAAACAAAACTATCCTCAAATGCTGTTTAGCTTTTCCATATATCCTGAGAATTAGCTTCTGCTTTCAGTCTGATTTTACCTGTTATTGCTCTAAGCTAAACTTTTCATTTATATGAGAAGAACTGGAGTCAGGAGGATTATGATCCCTTCTGCTTTTGATTTTTAATAAAAAGTGAACATTTACTTCTGAACAGTAGCAGTGAGGGAATTAAATCTGAGGAGAGCAGGCTGACCTTTGGGAGTGCAGGTATATTCACACTGAGATTCCCTTGGTGTCTCTCTGTTGCCTGCTCCTTTTGCTGATACATGCACTGCCCCATGTGCATGCAAAGGTGCATTATACATGCTTGTGTTGCTGTAAGCTCTCATACTCATAGTTTCTCCTGGATGATCCCCTATGAAGATGCCTAAATGCTTGTTGCACTATTTTTTCTTCCCACCATGTCACATGCATAAACCTCTACCTCCTTTTCTTACAGTAAATATTCTCTTAATACCATCTATAGGGTTGTGCTCAACTATTTAGAAGAAAGCATAGGATCTGCAAAGGTGTTGTTTAAGATACTGAAAGGCAGAATATATCTGAGTTCTGTCTTTTTGCTTCTTGCTTTGTTAGTTAGGCTTTCATTTGAAACCACAACAGCTAGAAACTTAATGTTGGGGTTTGAAAGAAAAGCTTGGAAGGCTTCTGGTTGATCATCCAACTTTAGAAGCTGGGACTTTTGGGAAAAGCCCTACCCATGTAGTCACAGAGCACTGACAGAATCACTAAATAGGAAATATCAGTGGAAATCAAGATTACAGGAGAGGTGACAACACTGACATAGTGTTTTCTTAACACTGTTCAGGGCAGGGCTTCCTGACCCAGCAGTAGGAAGAGGGAAACAGCCTTTCCCTTTTCACTGAATATTTGTGCTCCTGAGACAGCTATCAATGTGCCAGGGTAGTAAGGCAGTATTGGAGGATTTCCCAAGAAAGAATAATGCTGGCGGGGCCAAAGGAGCAGATGTACATTATTTGTATTGGCAGAAGCTGAAAAACAGCCCAGCCCCAGCCCCACACTTAGAGAAGCACACTTATAATTAAAACTCAACAGATTTATTGCCTTGAATCATTCTGGTATTTATCAAATTATAGCTGGGTGGCACAGAACTATATGGCATGATTTACAGGGTGGTGTGGAAAGGCACAGCAGTGATTCCCTCCCAGGAGAACAGAGGGAGTTTTGCTTCTATTGTGAGAGGACCAGACATGGTGGGAGAACCTGGGTTATTAAGTGCTTTGTCAAAGCCAACCTCTTCCCTCCTCTGTGTGTGTTTGCACAGATCTAATCACTCTCATCACATGAGACACTCTAATCATTCTGATGTTACGTATGGGGGAGCAGACATCTAAAGAGCAGGAGCTGCTTTCTTCACCACCAATACTATCGTGATTGTCTAGCTGTTTTTTTAACCCCCTGATGAAACAAAACACACAGGAAATTGAGAGCGGGGATTATGAATGCAGAAACAGGTTATAGATGTTGGCATCAGCTAGGAAACAGGTTTTCCCAAAATTCATAACTCTTGTGTTCATTTAAGCAAATCAGTTTCAGTTTGCAGGCAGTGATCAGTGGTATATAATTTTTGCATTTGGAGAACAACGGGGGAGACCCAATGAAGGCAATATAAGACCAGTAAATTGCAGACCCAGCAAAGAGACTGTGCTAGTCTCATCATGGATGCAGCAGTTGCCTCAAATTGCAATGGCACAGAGTGAGTTCAAATCCCACCGGGTGTTCTGTTTTTATTAGAAATACTTCATATCTCTTATTCTCAGTGTCAAATGGATTGCTATGCTTTCAGCACTTAATTATCTTTATCATCCAAAAATACTCTGCCTCTAATGAAAATACTTAAACAGCTCTTCCAGGAGCAAAACATAATGCAAGACCCTGTTGCTCAGAAAGGCCTCAATTCCTGAGGGAGTGGGCATGGAAAGGGCTGTTGCCTCACAGATGACATCCCCACACAACATAACACTGGAACTTGTGGAGGCCAGCAGAACTGGACAGGAACTGGGGGATGGGCTCCCTTTCCATGTAGCTCAGATGCCACTACACCTATTTTATGTAACTTCACCAGCTGGGGTAACCAAACACGATGTTAGAGCCTTTATGCTCTGCTTTGTTACCCTCAATGTATTTGTGGTGTTCCATGTATTTCCTGTTAAGAGGGAGCAGTAAGCAAGGCGTCCTACAACTAATATAAGGCTTGCGGTTTCTTCTAGACTACAAGTGAAGTTTGTATTATCTTGTGACTAAACTGTGTTTTTGCTTCCATTATAGCGAGGGCAAATTCTGCTGATGTTGCTCCTTTTGCTGACATTTCCATTTGTTTCCACCCCTGCAAAGTTTTCTTCCATACTACTTTTGCATATCAAAAGACAACTACATTGGGTCTATTATATACAGCAGATGGAATGGAATTGTCAAAAGTATCTAAGTGGTTGAGGAGGTTTTGTCTATAGTGAAATCACATCTGTGGCTGAAGCCTGGGTAGTCCTACCTGACCTAATTTGAACTTCAGAACTACTGATGGAAGTGAAATGTCAGTACAGGAGTTGTTGGCATGGGCTGTGAATGAGACTGTGGAGTGTCCAGAATGGCTAATTTTCTTTGAAGTCTGTGTCACTGTGCTTTAGTGCTGCTGTTGTCAGTGACACTAGCTACTTTAATACCTTTGTGGCTATGTCAGATAAATTGTAGTCCCATCTCAAATCTGGGTGTGTATGCAATGTTTGTATAAATACTTGAATGCTGCAAGGGAAGCAAGAAAATCTGGAGACCAAACATAGCAAGGTGCTTTATAATTATGGTCTTGTGGTATATTTGAACAGATGAGAGGGCTTATTTATTGTGGTGAATGTGAGCTATGATATTGCTCTTGCTCAATAAGAGTTCATGCCTCACTTTCTAAATGGAATCTTCCTCTCTTTGTTAAGAGCAGCACACACAGTAAAATTAATTATTTCTTATTTCATAGAGTGCCATAACTGCTGCCTCCATTCATTTCTGGGCATGGAGAATACCATGGATTCTGCTGCCTTGCCTTCAGAGCACTATTGTTTATGGTCACAAAATACAGAGAAAAGGGCATTTCAAGAGCTCTTTTTTCCTAACTATTTCAGTCTTACTACTGTATTACTAATACACTTTTGTTGTTTCTAAATAGTGTGGCTTTCATTTTTCTTGACAGCATTTATTTTCAGGGATTTCATTCTGCTTATTACATTATTATATTCTGATTCTCAGATAATGTACAAGCATTTTCATCAAGTCACAACATAGAGGCATTATTGAAACCATTCTGCTTTTAACTGGGGATCAGATTCACTCAAAATTTGTGAAAGCTACCTAATGAATCTGAGCAGAGGTTTTGCCCAGTGACAGACAGATGACTAAATACAGTCAACTTATGCTTGGTTTTGCTATTTTTTTTTCTGCAAGCATTAAACATGGCAGTAACAAAATTCTGCCAGTCCTTGATGCTAGAAAAGACTGGTCAAAATGAGAATCAGGCTTGGCAAAGTATCCGTATCTAAATATTTTATTTCTGGAGTTTTGGAAACTTTCAGTATTCTCCAGAGTGATTTGCTAGAAATTATTTGGGAAATTTTGAAATGTTTCAACACTTATTAGAGCATTATTGAGGTTTCTTGTCTGTCTGACATGAACTGGCAGAACGGGCTATATTTACAGCTACCACTGAAAAATGCCAATTAAGTAGTGTACTGCTAGTGAAATAACTAAAATGTTAGACAGTATACTCATTAAGCGTTCTCAACAGTTGGCCCAAGTGGTTGTGTTAGGTGTTTGAACATTTTTTGTGCTTGTTCATGAGGCGTTTTTTACAAGATCTGTACTGTCACTGTGGAAAATTTGCTTCTGTCACTGGGGCAAGCATGCTCTCGGTGTGGCCTATGTGTGTGAGCAGGGCATTCACTTAAGTTGAGGCCACTTTTGTAATTTCCTCTTGATTTAGGTGTTTAGCCTAGTGATAAGATAATAAACACTAATGCCAGCAGTGATAGCAAACCCCTCTAATTAATCTTGTTGACCATCCTGTTTTTATTTGTAGTTGAGATTGAGTAACATAGCTGTACCTTTACTTCTCAGGTTTGGCTTGGGAAGGATAAATTTTGCTGGGGAGTTGAATGGATGGTGGCATTTCTACCTGTGGCTAAAAAAACGGAGCTTGGAGTTGATCATCCCCTGCTACTCTCTGTGGAGTGCCTGTAGTGCAGTGCTATCTTTGGGCAGCCTCCTGTGTTTCTGTGCTGCAGCTTCTGGCACAGGGATGATAGATGTTCCATACCAGCAATGAGATACATATGGTCCATGTACCATACAGACGGTTTTCTTGGGCTAGAAGCACTAAGCTCCTATGGCTGTCCAAACGCCCATGATTTCCCTCCTGAGGTCCTGTCCTTGCTCTGTTTCTATCTATGCAATTCCCTCACCATGCTTCTCTCTCTTCCCCCTCCACAGGCTGCTCCTCTGCTACATACAGCCCAAAGTTTCTGCTGTGTCTTCATTTCCTCCTTGTAGATCAATTCAGCCTGTCCTGCCCAGTTTGCACTGCTGACTGGCCTTGGCAGCCTCTGTCCTTGTCACTGCTTTGCTGAATTAAAAATTAAACCATGTCGGATGAGAGCAGCAGAGAGGCTTTCTGCAGGTCATCAACAGAGTCTATTGACAGTTTCTCATCCTGCTACCTCAAATGCCAACTAACAACAGCAAAGAAAACTGGGCCACTTCAGGCAAAATCTTGCTAGGTCTTGTCCGGGTGTGACATCAGGAGTGTTTTGGGGGATTTTCCCTATCTGTAGCAGACATCAGTATGCCAACATGATGTGTGTATGCACTCCTGAGTTCTTTTGAATAAAGGATTTCTCCAATCTCATGTGTTTTGACTACTGCAGTTTAAATTAGCTGAAAAACAGTCTTCAGTTTTGCTTCTTTGGAAGCAATTCCTACTGTTTTTCCTTAGCAGCTTACTGCAAAGACAGGATGGTGCATGGTGAGCACTGGTTGTGGTGCAGATACTGGATTTCAGAGTTACTGAGACTACAGAAATATTGCAAGACTTTCCACTGCTGGAACTCAGGCACCACTTCAGACATTTCAGTTAAAGTAGGAAAGCGTCTGGCTGATGGTGTGACAAAGGGTTGCAAAGCTGAATCAGACTGGGAGTTAGTTTTATAAAACAAAGTTGTGATATGTTGGCATAAACTATTTCCTTAGTCCTCCAGTGCTGCTCTGACAATCAAATCACCTCCTAGGAAAGAGGACCTGCAGGACTTGAGTCTCAGATAGGCCGGAACACTTGCATGCTCCTGAAAGTACCAAGCCTGCTGCCCTTCCCGTAGTGTGGGGACACTGAGTGTTTCCCATTAAGGTAGGAAACTTGCAATACAGGCGTTGAATGTCCGCAGATACACTGGCTTCTAAAAATGAAACAGAAAAAGAAACATGGAGAAGGACCAGTTTGAGGAGATAAAGATGTTTTACATGATTTACAGTTTGACCTTCAGGTGTCGTTACTGGTGTGTCTGAGGAAAGATCAGGTACTTCTAGATGGACCAAGGATTTTCTTTTCCCTTATCAGAGGGTTAAATTGAATGCTCTTTCCCAGCTGCCCTTTTTCCTCTGGTCAGCTGGCTGATAAAAGGTAGATCTGCGTTCCCAACCAAGGAGACAGGTAATCCTCCAAGAGGAGGCAGTGAGATAGCAGTGAGATAGATGTTAGAGCAATAGAAAAGAAGGTGCTGCTTGCCCTAGTGAGGAGGAGAGGGGCTGTGTCCCAACCCTTTCTCATGGCACGAGAGCGCAGATCAAAAGCATAACTCAGGAGTCGGGCTAAGGTATGCTGTTCAGTCACTGCATCATTGCTCCCTTTCCTAGGACTTGAGGGGAAACTGCTTTGAAAAGATGCAAATTCTTCTCAGTGCCTTGTGGGAGCAACATATTAGTGAGAAGAATGAGTCATGGGGAAGGTGCTGAGGTCTGGTTGAAAGATCACTAGCTAAAGAACAGTGACAGCAGCCTGTGTGGCAGTCTGTGTTCAAAGTAATGCACCTTAGCATGGTTTTGCTACATCTCTAGGAGACCCCTCTGAGAGAAGTGCCTGGTTTTAGGTTCTGCCTCCTTCCAGTCTTTCAGCATTTTCTCCCAACCAAAGCCACATAGGGAAATTATTATTCTGAGAGGCAGGCTGGGCTCTTAGCAGTGGTGTTGCAGCCTACCTTAGCTGTAGTTAGGTGGAGCTTTCCTGCTGGCAAAACAGTCCCACTTTTGGAGCTTTTTTGTCCTGGCTTCTTCAGGAGAAAAAAGTAGCATATGTTTATTTTAGTCAAGCAAGTAAAGAGTGCTCTCCTTGAGCAGCCCGGGGGAGAGACTGAATGTGCAGAAAACCTGGCATTCTTGCATAGTCACTTTTCTGAGCAGAGCTGCATTTTGAGGATGCAGAGCTTTGCTTGGTGTAGAAGGAACTAAGCTTTCATGCTGCTGCCTCAGCATTCGTGCCATCCGTTTGTGCGGAGCAGTTTTTTTTCCCTTCCCTTCCCTTCTTTTATTTTATTTTTTTTTTCCCTGAGTGCTCCATGAGATATTACTGACTCTTTAATTGTATCAGGAGCTCCATGAACTATTTTGATGTGTTGTCTCTCTGGCTTTGGCACATGTTCTGGGCTTGATGACACATGGTCACTCTTGTCTCTCTTTCTTACTCTGTCACCATGAGATTTCAGATGTCGCCCTTGAATTTGACACTTTGGGGACTGGCCAGACTTTAAAAAAATCCTCCTGCCTTCAGATACCAGTGCAGGTAATAAAAGGGATTTATAAGCCTGCACTTTTCTGTGCCTGTGGGAATGTGCAAGGTAAGTTCATACCCAGTTCTCATGAGACCTCCTCGCCTCTTTTTCCTTCAAAATAACATGTAGCACAACTTTATTTTCTTGAGGATTTTTTTTCCCCACAAACTGTACCTCAAGTGCTTACGGAGCAAAACAATTCGCCACAGTGGGTAAATGAGTATATTAGAGCCTCCAGTCAAAGAGACAAAAACAAAACAATGAGGAGGGGGGTCATGAACAGTCTGGGGCTAGGGAGAGGTTGAGGTCTGAGCTGAGTTGGGAAGCAGTAGATACGGATGAGCTGGCAGCAGGGCTGTTGTACACAGTGGGAGCTGAGGAGTCCTAGGCAAAGACATATCATTCCATAGAGGGAGAAAGAGAAGCTTGGTGTGAGGCAACAGCAACAGAAGATGGCAGGGAACTCATCTGGAACAAATAAAGGGAAGACTTAAATCAGGGGATGGGTGGTTTTGAGAAGTACACGTTCTTAAGGAGTAGGGGTTGGTGGAACAGCTCGAGCTGCAGAACAGCAGTGTATGATTTCTGATAGGGAGAGACATAAGTAGACCTGTGCAGAAACATGTGAGGGAAAGTTTAAGAAGAAGAAAAGATATTTCCTCCCCACAGCACCAAGACACAGAATCTTTGGAGCAACTGCCTTCTTTGGCTGAGCAGGGGTGAGTTTTGACCTGCTGTATTTTAGGTACCCATAGGTGGGGACTGATCTAACGCTGTCCCCCACTGGGCCACTCATGCCTGGGTTTGCCATAAGCAGTCCCAGGCATGCAATGGTTTGGCCAGTTCAGGGCGATTTGGGATTTCACAAACCAGGACACACGTTGGTGTGGCAGACAGCCACTAGCCAGTTGTTTTCTTTTACCTCTCTTTGCTAAATTGGTGTGATCAAAACATACCTAGGACCTGGGAGTCTAAATAATTGCCTTGTGCTCCCTGTGTGGAGTTCAGTAATATTTACTGAGCCCGACGGCTTCATTCTCCTGCGTGCTGACTGCATTAATGGTGGGTGTAGGGAGGGAGGGCAGGGATGAAGGATAGCTGAGAGGGGTCCAGGCGACACAGCTAACGGATGGCCTTATTAGAGACACTTTCCTGGGGCCTAAGTGGAGCTTTTTTGTCTGAGTCGGCAAGAAGTGGGTCATTTTGCTGGGCGGTCAGGCCCCAGCTCTCACTGGAGAGAGGAGGCTGTGACTGCAGCAGCCTGCTGGCTTCTCACTGTTGTATTTGGTGGGTGGATGAGGTGGTGCAGGGCTCAGGGGGGAGTGAGAGAGACCATATCCATAACAGCCCTTAGGGATCCCTGCCTAGAAAAGATACTGAGATCCGAATTGCTCTCTAACTCTATCCTGCCAGTGAGCAGTATTTGGAGGTCAGTAGGGAGGTAATGTAGCTGATCCTGCCCCCAAGATACTCCCTTCGGCCCACCTTTCATTGCCATCTCTCTCTTCACTGCCTGCATATCTGGAGAGGCAGTGATGCTCGGGCTGCTGTCCCTCTCATCTGTAAGTGGTTTTAGAGAGCCTAGTGGCAACTAGGTCTCATTGATCCTGCATTGTGCCTGAGCCACAGGGATCCAAGCCTGCTGCAGCCTTCCATGGGAAGTCCTGGCTCTGTATTTAAGTCTCACTGCTGATGGCTTTGCCTCTGCAGATACATGCTTTCTCTCTGTTGTATTGGACTAAAAGGGGGGAACATCACATGTGTAGTCTGCCCTGCCCATCCTCCCCATCATAACTGTGTAGATGGATCATCTGAAAAACCCATCTGCTCTGAGGATATTTCCAGCCCAGAAGGAAGCAAAGTGTCCTAAGAATTTACAGATCAATATTGCCAGAGTTGACATTAGAGATAGTCCTCAATGAGATGTTCATTATTTTCAGCAGTTTTCCAAAATGCAAACAATGATGGTCGTCCATCCTAGGTATGTAGATCAGCTGCCAGAGGGAATTACTGGGTTTAACCAGTTAGCCCTGGGGAGGAGCTGCTTAAAACTGAGAGAATACTTTGTCACAGAATGTGCTGAGTTGGAAAAGGCCCAAAAGGATCATGGAATGCAATTCCTCGCCCTGCACAGGACCATCCCCAAGAGTCACACCACATGCCTGAGAGTGTTGTCCAAAGACTCCCTGAACTCTGTCAGGCTTGATGCTGTGCCCACTTCCCTGGGGAGCCTTTCCACTGCCCAACCACTTTCTGGGAGAAGAACCTTCTTCTAATATCCAGCCTAAACCTCCCCTGCAGGAGGAGGCCCTTCAGGCCATTCCCTTGGGTCCTGTCACCACAGAGAAGAGATCAGTGTCTGCCCCTCCTCTTCCCCTCACAAGGAAGCTGTAAGTGCAGTGGTCTGTCCTGAGCCTCCTCTTCTCCATGCTGAACAGACCAAGTGACCTCAGCTCCTCCTCATGCAGCTTCCCCTTCACCATCTTCATGGCCCTCCTTTGGATGTTCTCTAATAGCTTTATATACTTCTTATATTGTAGTGACCAAATCCTGCCTTAAAGGAACTGAGCAATGGAGGGAATAGTCTGGGGTTTCCTGTTTTGCATTACATTGATTCCTACATGACCTGACATTATGTGAGGGGTAGCTGAAAAGGGTGTTGCAGCTGACGTAAAATTTCTCACACATACAATTTTTATTTCATGAAGTGGCATTTCTCTTAGATGTATCTGGCTGCTACATACACTGGACAAAGGCTGGATGAGATACTTTTGAGGGAAAATGCAGATCCAAGTGAAATACTAGCCTGAGAGAGGAAAGAGGAAAGTTTGTTACAAACAGGGGAGTTACCAGCTTGTACTTCTTTTCTAATATGGTGGAGGTGAAGAGAAGGGACCAGTATCTGACCTTCCCTGCTCTCCATAAAATAGCTTTATTTTCTGAGATCATCATCCACAGAGGCTAAACTGGCTAAACTCTGCAGTTTACAATTCTGTGAATCAGGACAGAATGCAGAAAGCCAGTTTAATGTAGATTTATTTCTCCTATCCCCATTCTGTACTTATAGAAATCATATCAGATTCTGCATACGCGCTGATTGGGAGGGAGTATGGGCAGGGCTATATACCCAAAATTCAGCAGAGGTAGGGTGGGTGCCTTTGGCACTGCTCAGTTATTGGTTCAACTTCTCTGTGATTTGCTGCACACAGGAACATCAGAGTTGCCAGTCTGGTTTAGACAGATGAAATATCTGAGCTCCAGTAATTGCCAAATAATTCAGAAAGGTGCAAGAAAGCCTGTACTACACCATAACAGAATTACCTGTTCACAGGAGACATTTTCTTTCTGACTGAATGAGGTTAATGACCATCTAATGCCTGCCAGCATGAAGGTTTATAGTCCTTTTTATCAAACATAGATGATGACTCTGTTGTTGCTATAAATGCTTTGCTCTTTCTTCACTATTTTTAAATTTTATTTTTTTTTAACATAGCAGTAACTTCCAAAAGTTCACTTAACATAAAGGTGAAAAAGTCTTTAGGCAAAAAGAATTTGTGAGCACTTTTTGTCATGAGCTCTACAGTATGTCTATAAAGTGGTTACAACTGGGAAGAATGGTTACTGTTTAAAAAAAGAATAAAATCCATTACTTGATCTTCCAAACAATCAGCATCCTTGCTGATTGCTGTATCCTTGTGGCAGTAACGAATTAATGATTACCTTTAGATTAGGTCTTTACCGCGCGTGTGATGCTCCAAGAGCACGGCTAAATTGCGTTGGATGTAGTCAGGATTGCTGAGTCTGTACTCCAGCCTCCTTGGGCTGCGATCTTGTCAGAGCTCATAAGCTAAGCCAGAGAATTTGATTAGGCGGCCAGGCCTTTGGGGACGGGGTCAGGGAAGCAGGAAGAGCTTAGGCTCTGTGCTAGCAGAGTTTCTGACTCACCCCTACCCACAGCTGGATTAGCCAGGCAGCCAGGGCCTGTGCACAAAGCTGGCAGGTGAACAAGCTACCAGGATGCTCAGGCCCCCTCACAGTGGGATGTGGAATGGATGTGGACTTCTGGGAAGTCCATCCCTGTCCCTGGCAGGGGCAGTAAGTCATTCAGTGCCAAAGAGTGGCTGCAGGGTCTGGCAGCGAGCACTTCAACGGGTGAACTGGAGCTCCTAAAAACTGAGTAAAACACCTGCCCATGAATGTAGTCTGGTGCCAACTGCAGCATCTCAGAAACCAGAACAGCTGAATGGGGCTTGTCTGAATCCCTTGAGGCAAAGCTTGGATCCCAAATTGGTGGTCTCCCTCCCAAGCCAGCAAGGCTTTCTTTGGCAGCTCCACATCCAGGCACTGATTGGATCTGGGCCTTTTCAGCTTTTGACACTGACATAGTCTCTCTTACCGGCATTAGGGTCTCAATTAGCCTCTTCTATTTCTGATGCTCTGAATTTGCATGGTGAGAGCTGGGATTAAGGACAGGCAGTCTTAAAGCAGCTACTATTAATAAATAAGGAAGATTAGGAGCTTTGTCAGTAACATAGTGCTTCCTCCTTCATTTAATTATTCAAAAATACCTCATGTTTAACCCTTCACCCTCTGAATGAAGTGAATAAAAAGAAGTGAGATTAATGAAGATAAAGTTTAAATTAACATTATAGTGCGGGTCAGGTAAGAAAATTCTTTATCTTGTAATTGACTGATGTTGGTGCTGGCTTCTGCAAGACTTTAAAAAAATCTTCTGCTCCCTTTTTTACATAAATACATTTTTATATCAGGTTGGGAATATTTCTTTATGTGTTTGGGGACTGCTGTTACCTACTTACGAAGCACAAGTAACAGCAGGGCAAATTTCTTTCCTATCAGCAGGCCACAGTTCATCTCTAGAGGGACCACATTTGGAATTAAACAAGAAGTGAAATTTTTATGGCCCACTTTTCCTCACTGATAATGCCAGAAAGGAGGATGTTTAGTGAACTTTTTGAGGTGATCTTTGGGCTGAAGTTTTCATCTCA
Organism: Sturnus vulgaris; assembly: GCF_052056855.1. Lineage (NCBI taxonomy): Eukaryota > Metazoa > Chordata > Aves > Passeriformes > Sturnidae > Sturnus > Sturnus vulgaris. The sequence goes on along the minus strand of NC_142244.1, from coordinate 24,657,084 downwards.
CTGGGAATTGTACTGATACCTTCTAACTCATTTCACAGGTGGTTGTCTAAGAGGTGTTAGTACCCAGTAACTAGGTACTGAGGTTGCATTACAGATGACCTCGAGGTTGCAGTGACCTCGAGGTACAAAAGTACTTCATGCCATTCCTATGCAGTTAAATTCCTTCGAGATGTGTATCTCAAATTGTGACTACAACAGTTTCCAGATGTTTCATATCTGCTCATGCTCTATAAAGAATGATGACTAAATTGCAGTTTAGTGACCTTAGAGATATAAAAAGGGGGAGGGAGAGAGGTGGCTGGCTGGCAGAGAGCTTTACAGTAATGGGATCTTTGCCAGTATCATTCATGCTTGAGTCAAGGACTTTCATTTCCAAAAAAGAACTGGAGATTAGCACAGCTTCTGCAGCCTGCCCTGCAAACAGACATGTCCCCTCCACAAATGTTGGTTGTATGCTGGTATTCTGGGGTCACCTCTCCTTGTAGAGTTAATGAACATAGCAGAGATGGAGCTGCTTGGTGTAAAAAATCCTGAAGGAAAAGGTGGCAGTTATTAAATCTAATGTGATCTACTTGCTTTCCACACTTCTGGGCATGATGGGCCCTGCAGTGTCCTGGTGCAGGCTGTAAAGTCCAGACTCAGTGCTGAATACTTTCATCTCAAGCTTTAGGACTGCCATCTGAAGTATTATTTTGTATATTTGTTTTAGAATTGATAGGGTATTTCTATCTTATGAGGCCTTTGGATTCAATGTCATTCCTATCAGGGGCAGGCAGCAACAGGAATCGCCATAACTTGAATTGGGGTTTTGTTGTCTTTTGCTGACTGCTCTTGCCCTGGATTCAGCATTTTGGGATACCTAAGATGCTCCTTCCCAGCTCCCAGAGCTGTTCTCAGGAGTCTGTATAATATTTGGGCTGTTTTTTTCTTGTGACCTAGGATCAATAGGTTGTGCTGTTTCCAAGCAAACTGCTGCTAAATGGCTCTCTGACTACATCTCTGGCTTTTGTTCCTAAGCAGGCCTGCAAATCTCTGGGCCTGTAAAGGCACACTCACTTTGAGGAAAGCCTGCTGTACATTGCCTGTTTCAAAACAATTTTCATCTAGGAGATTAGCAGAGCAGCACAGGGACATCTTAATGTACAGTTACAAATTCAGAGGTGGTTTTCCAGGGCATCTATTCTAGTTTCCAGGTTTAGAAGGTGCTTTCAGCAAATAGTCTCTACTGTTCCCTTAACACCAACTGTTTCTATAAATGTTCAGTGGCCAGTGAATATGTTCAGTTGAATATGCCCAGAAAGGGACATGGCCTGAGTGAGCTAAATGCATAATTTAAAAGATTATTTACTGGTTGCCTTGACCAGCATCTTGTACTGTCTTTTGTGTCACTCTTATCCTTGTAATGGATTATCTTGGTCTCTATAAAACACATGATGGGGATGTATTTTTGCTGTTGAAAAAGTCCCCAGTGACAGAAAGGATGAACTCCAGATGAGAAATGCACTTTCATCCTCATATTTTCTCAGCCTGTACAAACTCTTCTTTCTCTTTTTCTCCCTGGAGCTGTGAAATTTTGGGATGCTGAGACCTGTTCTCTATTTTGCCATGGCAGGAGACATCTCTGCTCTCACTGAGGACTGTAGAACCTTTTTTGTTGTTGTTATTGTTGACAGTGCTTTGCCTTCCTACTGACCTGCAGAACCTTAACACTAGGCTGTGAATTAAGTGTCCTTTGACAACAGATCAGGCAACTTTCAGAGACTCTGCTGGGAAGGACTGGTGTTGAAATCACCAGTGGAGTAGTCATAAGTGTTTGTAAGCTCAAGGTGAAAAACTTGAGGTGCAAGGGCCAAATGAGTTTAGGATAATTTCTGTAAGCCTCAATTTAGATTTTATGCCCCTGTTAAACCTTCTTTGACATTAACTGCCCTATTGTCCCTAAGAGATAATCAAGCATGGCTGGAAAAAGGAGGAATTCCTTTCGGGCAGAAAAATTATGACATTTCTAGACTTTTTTTCTTGTATTTGGGAAACACAGCGCACAGATGACAACTGTAAGAGTCATGTGGAAACTCACTTTTGGAGTAACGTGAGAGTATAACAAAGAAAAAGCCTGGGAATGCTTTTTCATTTTCACAGAAGTGTGATGGTGATAGGACTTCTTGCTGTGAGCTTGCTTTCTGTTCGAGATGAAACTATTAAGAGAAGACACACACACACACACGCCCCTTTGCTCTGAAAGCTCCAGTGCTCTCTGTGTACTGCTGCTGTCTGAAAGTATTATTTGTGTTTTGCTCCATTTCAAACGCATCTCCTTTTTGCTCTCTTTGTCTTTGGAAAATGTTAGAGCACTAATGTGAGCAGGCTGATGATGCCAGATATCCTTTGCACACCCACACAGAGACACAGAAATAAACATCCCTGCTGTGACCTGGAAGCTTTCTCTTCATAATAGCATGTGGGCACACATGCAGAGCAAGTGGGAAGAAGAGTCCTTAGCATGCTCTCCATACCTTTTGTTTGATGTGCAGGTTTGTGTACAGTAAATTAGGACTCATGCTTGGGGAGTGCATCTTTTTATGTAAGAGGGTCATCTTGTAAGTGGGGCAGGTCAAAGAATCTCATGTCCCATACTAAGCAGCTTTGACCCATGTAATGCACATCAGACTGTCGCTCTTAATTTGATAAACTAAATGCCAGATTGATAACCCTGCCTTTCTTTTTCCCCTTCTCCTTTTTCTAAATATATCCATGTATCTCTGTATCCTGACTGTGAACTTGTATCTACCTTCCTTCATAGATTAATCATAAATATGTATATAGATGACAGAAGGTTAAGGGCATGGCGGGAAGGCTAAGCAACTCCGCTCCATTTATCATTGGATGTTTGGGGGGTGCCTCACCTGTCCCAGCTTCTTCAACACTTTTCAAGCAGTGTCAAGAGCAATGGTATTGGAACAAACAGGTCACAAAAGCACTAATTTAAATCATCCCTTACTGGTTATCTCTATCTGAGCAAATGGCTCTCCACCCTCTGGGCCTTTTTGAGTGCTAAGGAAAAAAAAAGTCTGATAATTTTCAGTCAGTTTGAGCAGATTTACACTAGGGTGCAGAGAGCCAGACCCCTTGATTGCTGTATGTCACCAGGATGTGCAAGGTGTTTTGAAGGGGCTGATCAGTGGATGACAAATATTTGTAGACAATCATTCAAATTGAGTTTAAGAGTTTTGTAAAATTACAAAGATGTGAGGTCATATTCTGAAATGAAAGACCATTTTCTTTTTTGCATTGGGCAAATGGAATGAAATATGAATTGGAAGTGGTTAAAAACCCACCAATACATCTGAAAACATCGAGGTGAAGATGAACAGTGGAGTCCCTCATTCCGAGCGACATGGACAGGAGTGTTGTGTGCCAGGTGCAGGATCTGCAGCCTACAGTTTTGGGCAACATGCTTTAAGGAAGACATAAACAAGCACGAGAGACCCCAGAGGGGAGCAGCAGACTTTCCAAGAGGCTGAGCAAACAGGACCTGCACAGGAAGGTTAGTAGAGCTAGAGCCATAAAAATTTACTTACTCTAAATAGGGAAGGCAAAGAGAAACGTAAGAGTCTTTATTCCTATAAATTGTTCTTTTAAAAGTGGTATTGATTCATTGTACTGCAAATCCCCAAGATGAGAAGTAATAGGTTAAATACTAAGAAGACTTCCTAACTGTAGGACTAGGAGCATACTGGAAGGGGTTAGCATAGGTAGGAGGATGTGGAGCTTCTTTCATTAGAGCTTCTTCAAACCATGTAGGTAGATATTCTATGGGAATGGATTTGAAGGAATATTTGATCCTGTCTTGGTGCAGTGGGCTGGACCAAATGATGTTCTTGAGGTGCTTTCTGGTTCCACCTTGCTGCAATTTCTGTGATTCGACACAGTCAAACCAATCTGACTTCCATGTAAGCTGGGCGCCTTTTTTTCACCCTGCTAAAATTACTCTGGTCTGAAACAGATGAGATAACAGGAAAGGAGTAAATTTCATGTAAGCAAACTTTTCCAAATGCTTGTTGGATTTGTTTCTTTACTCAGTCTCTTTTAGGAGATTATTAACGAACAAACTTGTCATTGGATATGAGATAAAGCCATATCATAAATAAAGTAAGAAGAAAAGCAAAATTTACTGAATAAATAGAGCAGGAATATATAGCTGGTTCTCAGCATGAAAAGATGCCACAGCTCAGCGGATGTGTCACTGAGCAGTATTATGTCTGGTGTTTAATATGGATTAATAACCCAAATATGGAAAGAATACATAGAAGGAAAAATGTGTACATAATACAGCAATGTTGAGGTTACCCAAGCCTATAAAGATTCTGAGGAGGTCTGACAATGAGCTCACAGAGGCAATTTGCAAGCATCGTAAGAGTAAATGAAATGCAATACAGCAAAGGCAAGGTGATGCACTCAGGAAACAACACATTAGAATTAGTCATGCTCGTTTCTGGGTTCTAAAATAATTGTAACTACTCAAAAGAAAAGAATGAGGAAAAAAAAGGCATGGCTGAGCAACTCAGTGAAAACATTTGTTCAGTCTGTAGTGATGGTGAAATAAAAGCATGCAAGATGAGAGTGCATTAAGAAAAGGGTAGAGAATAATAGATAAAATAATACAGTACCATTATATAAATTGATGGTACATGCTCTCCTTGTACACTCTATTCACTTTGCTCACCCTGTCTCTCAAAAGAAAATAACAGAAATAGAAGAATGACCACAAAAAGGGACCCAAAATGTCTGCAGTCTTTTAATAGCTTCTTCATAAACAGCAATTAAAAAGAACAACACTGTTTTCTTGAGAAAAGACAAATAAGAAGCATTGTGGCAAAGGTATAGAAATAGGCACCACAAAAAAAAAAGAAGTGCACTCAGCTCTTCCTATTTACTTTTCATTTTATTAGAAGAACAACAGGGGAAGTAATTGTATAAAAAAAATTAAACTACTTGAAACTCCTTGAATACTCTTTTACAAAGTGCCTAATTAACATGTGGAACTTGTTGCCACCAGATAAAATCAGAAACTTAGTAAGAGCCCAATAAACCTAACTCCTGTTAGGTTAACTCCTCAAACCCAACTCCTGTTTAGGTACTGGTAAGATTTACAGGTGAAAGAGGGAAGACGTGAACACATAGGAGGTATTAACCTAAGATATGAGGATGCAAGGGGTCTTGCATCTTCTCATTCTGGGGTAACAAAACTCATCAAGTGTCTTGAGAGTAAAAGGCAATCTTTCTTTGCATCACATTTTGGTATATGTGGCCAGTGCTGGGCATTTTGGAAGCTTTTCTCAATAAAAGCCTTTGCAAAGATGAGGTGTGGAAGATGTCAGTGTTATGGTATCTTTTTTTGAATTCCGCAATAAGGCAGCTGCCTTCCAGTTCTGATTCTGCCACTGACCCTTTTCTGGCTGTTTTACATCCTCTCTTCTGCTTCAGTTTACCTATCTGAACATTGGCTGCACCAATGCAGCCTTGTGGTTTAGGAGACTTCTGAGGATTAATCAATGAGACTCCTGTTTGTGAGTCATTTGAATGTGCTGAGATGAAGTGTGCTGTTAATACATGTTCAGTGAAAAGCCCTGGCAGTATGGTAGGCTGCAGTGTCATGATGTTCCCTTGAAAGAGGCAATTGCATCTCTTCCACCCAGGCACGAATTCCCCTTTCTCCTGCCACCCTGTGGTCATATGGCCATATCTGTAGCATTCAGGACCCTGCTCATGAGTCAGGATATCCTTTGCAAGACATTATTAAAACATACATTAAAAATGTGATGTCTTCCCCTGCCCACTCCATTTTTACTAGCCCCTATGTGCCAATATCCTTCCTCCCCCAAAATGAGGGTGATAATGACTTCTACCATCCATACCCAAACTGTTCCTGTGCCTGCAGCACTGCCTTGCCTTTCCTGTCTGCATTGGTCTCAGTCCGGAGCAGTTCCTTGGTATGCATGTCTTCTGTCAAGTGCTGATTCAAATCCAGATCCTGTGTTGTAATTCATGACTTGGAAATAGTGGTGTTTTTCAGGAAAAACAAACACAAATTTGATGTTTTTTTTTCTCATGTGAAACTTGCACAGAATTCACTCCTTTAGCAGAGCAGGGAGATGAAAGGATCAACTGTACACCTGAAATCTTGACAATGCCACCTTACCTAGATGTCAGTTCTGCAATATGCTGTGCATGAGCCACAAATACATACATCCCTTTGTTTTCCACTGAAGCTGTGATTTCGCTACACAAAGACATGCATAGTTTTGTGAGAGTGTGTTCCCTTCCTTCCCCAGTGTCCCATCTGGCAGAGCTTGGGGCTGCTGTGGAGCACACATTTACAATTCCCGTTAGGCAAGCTTGGCCTTAAAAACAGTGAAAGTATTTGAATACATGGTTGTGGTTGAAATCTGCCCTAAGTGTTAGAGGTATGTTTAGTCATTTCCTTACTAGGACAAAATCCAAGCTAGCACTTAGTTGGTACTTTTCTAAGTGCTTTTACAAATATCAATCCTCGGGTAGGAACAGTAGGAACACATCCCTTGCTTTTTTTTTTTTTTTTTTTCACACTAGCAGCTGAACTCTCTGATCCTAAAAGCATGAGCCTTTGCTGTCAGGGATAACTCTGCTATCCTGCCTTCTAGATAATTTTCAGCCTCTTTCTCTCCCTGCTTCATGACCAGGGAGGGAAATTGCTGCATTATTGCCTTGTGATGTCCTCTTAATACCTAACAAAAAACTGTGAGCAGTAAATCCGTGCCCCCGCCTTCTTCCCCCTTTTCAGGTAGAGAAACTGAGGGAGAACCCGTATCAGAGAGAATTTGTCCTCAGTTCAGCAGAACCCTCTTGCCTTATAGTGATCACCAATATACAGGATATACAGAAAGTGAAGTATAAGAAAGAAAGGAGAGATGCCTCTCTCACTGCAGTGACCAGGAACTGATGGATTCCAGGGAGAGGCTTTTCTTCCTGCCCATCAAAAAACAGTGCCCCGCCCCTAGATAGGCTCCAACTAGCAGAGAGCAATACATGATTTAGACTTTTTCCCAGTATCAATTAGACTCCTTCAGTGATAGAAGCAATTTGCGTGACTTTTCATCTTTTGCCAGCTCAGCCTGATCAGCACTTTTTGAAGAATGTGGAGCCCGTGTCTCTGCTAATCCAGGTAAATCAGCCATATCTGGAGACAGACAGACAGAGAGGGAAGGAAGTGAAGCTATTAAAACCAAAGAAGGCCCATCTCAGGACTAAAAGGCATCAGTGAAGTACCTGATTTATAGGAGGAGAGTTGCCTTTCAGTCATTTTTAATGGAATATTATTAAAGGAAAACCAGGAGCTGTGAAACCTTTTGTGTCTCATCTCCTAATGTATTTATTTCTGCAGCAGGGAACCCTGTTAACCCCACCAGGTAATGTATTCCTTGTCTGGCATGGGTGGCAAGGTTGTCTCCTAGAAATTTTATTAAGGAACAAACTCAGTTAAATATTTGCACAAAAAAACTTGGAGGTCTTAAATTTGTTTCCAAAGGAAAACTGTGTGGTAGAGCTGCTGAATCTTGCTGCATGTGGGTATCAAATACCATGATTTTCACGTCTCTCTGGCTTTTTTTCCTTTGTCAACACAAATGAGCTTAGATAGATGGATGACTAGATGGATGCTTGCCAAAGGCAATGTCAGGCTTTGGGCAAAGTTTGGGTCACACTTCTGAATTGCTTTCCCGTAATTTTTCAAGCAGACTAATAGTTGAGAGTGTCATCATTGTAAGAAAGGCAAGTTCCGTGTAGCAAATTCACACAAGCCTCAATCTTACAGACACTTAAACACTTATTTAATTTGCTATGCTGTAAATAGTCTTGCAGCAGTTGCTGAAAATTCTCATAGAGGACTGTATTGAAATGACAACCTCACATTTCACTGATGTGAAAGACTTTTATCATGATACCAAGAAAGACTCTACAAGAGTGAAGATGGCTGTACTGGATGTGTCCTTTGCTTCTTTCATTCCTGCTGTCAGTCCATTCTTAACTCCTCTTCAGTAATACTTTGTAGTATGTGCCAAAACATACTTACAAAGAAAAAAACCCCAAAGTTTTTCATTGGATTTCCAACTGCATGGTACTGTTGCATGAGAGGAGGTTCCTAGAGGTACCCACCATTTTGGCTGATATAATGATCAAGGGAGTATGTGCAAAACTAGAAGGATTTAGGTATTGCATGAAATAATGAGCCATGTGCCTTCAAAGCCTCTGTGGATATAGATCAGCTAGTTGCATGTACATATCTTTATACTTGCCTATAAGAATCACCCCCCTAGGGTCATGGGTTTCAGCCAGAACAGAACAGTGGGAAGTGTGTTTACATTCAGGTATTACCACCTCAAAAAAGAGAGAATCAGTAAAACACAAATTTGATTTTATAAGATCAAAAAAAGAGCACATTGCAGCACTTTCTTTTTTATTGTACTGGGTCTTCTAAGCAGACAGCATGAAAGTAGCTACAACAACCAAATTAGGCCAAATCTGGTAGTAGCCTGCTGAGGAAGGTGTAAGTTGCCTTCTGGTAGGGCCTCCCACGGCCTGCCTGCTGAATGAGATTCAGTGTGGCTGAGCAATGTGTGTCATCGCTTGTGTGTGGGCACACGAACAGCAACCCTGCAACGGTGATTCCTTGGAAACTTTTGTTCAGCAAAGCCATAAATGACAACACACGGTAAAAGCTGGTGGAGAACCAAGACCTCAAGTAAGCCAAAAAGCCAGATTATGGTCTTAGTATCACTGGTGTAAAGCTGATATGAAAATAGCTACTGTCACTTCTGAGTGTAGCACTGTGCTCTTCTCCAGGAGATGCCTCCATGCTGACACATGCTGACACAGGCATGGGTTTGGAGCAGGGTGTGTGTGTGGTGTGCATTGGCAGAGAGCAGTTTCTTGTGGCACTTTGGTAATATCTCATTCTGGTTCACAATCAGTGTTTTGGTGCAATCATATTAGACACAGATCAGTTTAAATTCTTCTCAGGCATCTTCTGTACCTATGAGGCATCTCATCTTCTTTTTGCATGTGCCTGTGCATGCTGAAATTATGATGCATTAGGAGCATATGGTGAGCTCTGGATAGAGCTGCCCTGCCAAGGGTGTATTTCATCAAAAAGTGATTCAGAAGTCTCAACAGATAGTTTGGTTTGGTGCAGTCCAGGATCCCAGTTACATGGGCCAGAAGAGGTCTGAGATATTCTGATGTTCTGTTTCTGGACTTGGTATTTTTGCTGGGCAGCAAAGCTCTGGGCCAGCAAATTCAATGGAAAGTTTCCCAGTGGGCTTTGAAGAGATGTGCTCGCAGAAAGGGCTACGTTCAAACCAGCTGGAAAAGTAGATTATTTTTCCCCAAATGGCAAAGTGATGATCTTGAAAAAGTTTTCTTAGCAGACTTCAAAAAGTCAAAAGGTTCTCCATCTTTTTTATCCAGAAGAAATTCTTCCATATGAAAAGTCTTTTCTTTTGAGGGAAACAAAACAAAACAAAACATTCTTAATTCATTTAGAAACTGAAATTTCCATTTAAAAAGTGTTTCAAAAGCCAGTTTTCAAGCAGATGCAGATCCATTCTTCCTCAAATCCAAAGACTGTGGCACATACTCATCTACAGTTGCAGTTGGCTTCCCAGCCTCTCTGCCCTACATCTCCCCCCAGGAGACAGCAGCACATGAGAGCCCAGTCCTGTTCCTTAATCCCAGCAAAGCTGTGCATATGCAGCTGGTCCCCTTAGACTGCTGCACCACGTAAAATGACTATGTACAAAATATGCAGATATACTGCGCACTGTTTTAATATACAATTTTCCTTATTTTAATACCCTCTCACAGTCTCCTCCTCCTTCCATGCCTTCCTCCAAGGGAACTTAAGACTTTCTAATTTGAGGCTTTAATTTTGTTTCGGTAGATTACATTTTTGTTTATTGCCTTCTGTCCCTCTGAGGCTCCCGTGCAAGACTTAGCTGCACCTGGCTTTCATTTGAAGAATGTCCAAGCTTCCCTCTCTCCTGACGTCACTGAGTTCTCTTTTCTCATGTGTGTTGTGGGATTTTGTTTGGTTGGTTTTGTTTTGTTTGTGGTTTTTTTTGTAGCCAGGGATCCCCTGAGCTTCTAACATGCCTTTTGACATGGGGCGATGGTCTGTCATCTCTGGTGTGTTTCTAGAGGCAGGGAAGAATAAGGATGCTGTGTGGTGATATTTAATTAAAATGTGGAATGTGTACATTCAGAGGCATGTATTTGATTTGTGCACATATGTAGATGTGTGCATGTGTATATGTCTTGCTGCTAATTGCTCTGAGCCCCTTTCTTGCTTTCCTGTGCTGGCATTCACTGTTCCCTGTTTGCTACAGGGGAAAGAAAAAGCAGGGAGCGCACTGAAATGTCACAGCTGAGAGGGTTTCTGTAATCCTCCAACATATGTTCAACATTAAAGCTCCTTCAGCAAGTCTGATGTGATCACAGTCATTATGGGACCAGCAGTTAAAGTGCCCCAGTGCTGCCAGGAAAACGTTATCCTGGCCCTAATTGAGAGAGACTTAACTAATGTTTCATTTCCTAATTAGTCCTTGTCAGCAGCTGGAAGGCCAGGGGTGCTGCTGGTGGCACAGGGCCCATCGCTGCTGTAATTGAAGTTGTTCTGACAGTCTGGGGCTTTGGGGTGATCCATAAAGTAAGGCTGATGGTTCTGGACCAAATTGGGTGGAAGTAGGAGAGAGGGTCAAGCATCAGCTCAGACACATTGTGAGCATGCTCTGCCAAACATGAATGGTCATGAATCAACTCTGAAATGACAGAGATGACAGAATAACAGTGAGGGAATGAGAACATCACTCCATGCTGTGCTCAGTGGGAGCACAGGTGGTTGAGAGAGCTAGCCAAAAGGAGCTTCTGAGACCAGAGTGGGGGAGAAGAAGAACCTTTGCTGGAGAGCAGCTAATGGGCATGGACAGGCCAGTCACAAGGAATGATGTGCTCATCTTCAGAGCACAGGGCAGCAAGAAATACTTTGCCATGAACTTGAATCTCAGAGCAGTGAAGAACAGTATCTTCCTTAAGAGATGTTGACCTCTTCTTCATCCATGTCATTCTCTGGCATGAGTTTGGTGGGATATACTCAGCCTCAGCTCCTTCACATTTGAGCACCATGGCTGAGTTCTTGCCTTCCTTACTACCACTGGCTGTTTCCTCTCTCTGCTGGGACATGGCATCCATATAGCTTTAGTGTTGATGTGCCAGCAGTAGAACCAACACAAAAGGCAGGAGCACCCTCCTGCTATGCTGGAGATGTGGGCACTTCATACAGTGTTACATCAGCCTGGGACAGGGTGTTGAGCTAGTGACTGAGAAAGAAAGTTCTAGAAGCCTCTTCCAGACAGAGATATGAAAGGATGAGAATCTGAGCTTGAGATCACATTATAGCCAGAAAGAGATGATCTGTGGTTGCTCAGCAGAGGAGTTGTGGTGAACAGTGGACTGGGATGCATCTGGTGGAGGAGCCTGGCTCATCACACAAATCCCAAGAGTTGTGAGGGGGGAGCGTCTGGGCACCCCTGGACTTGGCAAACACAGCTGTCAGGCACTCAAAGGACAAGTGGGCAACAGGAAGCCTGCAGGAGGAAAACAGAGACAGTATCAGATCACAGGCAGTGCCTGATCACTTGCTGGCCTCCTCCAGCCAGCCAGCCCCATCTGTTCCCCTCTGACTCTGGGAAGTGGGGCAGATGGGATAAAAGCCTTTCCACAGTAGGACTATGCTGTCTGATGGGCTTCAGGTCCCATGACAATGCTGGTTGCATGCTGGACTGTGGCAATTCTGCCTGTGCCTTAAGAAGTCATGACCCTCACAATGAGGTCTGCAGCTCATGAGACATGTCACAGGAGGCACATGCATAGTGTAGCAGGCAGTGGTAACAGGGAGACAAAAATCCCCTTAACCCAAGATAAATTCCTGCCTCTCTTTGCTGACACTGACAATATTTTTTTGGTTTTTTTCCCTCTGCAAGTCTAGTTTTCTCTTTGTCTCTACCCAATGTCTTTCAAAGAAGAGCAAGCCATAGAAAATCCTTCATGCTCCTAGGATACCTGCCTTCTGTGGGTGACAGTGTGAGGCGACTGGCACTAGCTCTGTCTGGCACTGAGCACCAGGGAAACACCCCTAGCAGGCCCAGCAAGGATCTCAGCTCAGTCCCAGTGTTCTCCAAGGCTGAATGAGCCTCACAGTCCATTGGGTGAACTGATAAAGTGTGCTGCTGCAGCTACCCTGTAGGGTCCCTCACTGTCCCCAAACCACGATGAGATGGCTGTCTGGCCCTTCCAGATCACACAGGCTCTTCCTAGAGTGCACAGGAGCCAGCCAGGACAAATCTCTGAGTGTATGTGCAGCTCTCATGGTGATTAAGAAAAACTCGATAAATCTGAATAGTCTCTCTCCTTAATTAATATGTTCAGTGGTCAGTTCTGGCTGTGAGTGGACAAGTAAACATGGACTTCTGGCACAGCAGCTGAAAAGAGAGGGCTGGCACTTGGCACCAGATGGTGTAATGGCATAGTAGGAGAAGGGGAGTTGGAGCGTGCTTGTCTATACTCAATATATGCATCTTAGAATCATAGAATAGTTTGGGTTGGAAGGAATCTTTTAACATCATCTAGTTCACCCCCCCTGTCCAATGAAGAGGGAATGCAAAAAACGTTTTCTTTCAGAGACTCTTGTTTCCTACCAACACCATAAAGAAAAAAAATAGGCTTTAGGATACATGTGAAGATTAACTGTGTATATAATTTCCATAACAAGCCACCCACACCATGTAGCTTGCTCCTGGCACCTGCACAGGGGATTTCTCCCTCAGTACTGATCAAGTTGCTTGACCTCAGTGCCCTCTGTAAAGCTGTGGACTTGAAGGCAGCATAATAAGTTCCCACCTCATCCCAGGTGCCTGTCAGCCTGAAGCTCCTGCAGTAAGGTGAAGGGGGAAAGAGAGGGCTCATGTCTCTTTACCAAAGCCGACTGGCTCTCTAATGCCTCATTAACATACCACACGCAAGCATTCAGGTTTTAATTAGTTACGTGGTGTGATAATTAAGTAGTATTTCTCCACAATTTTCCTCTTGTGTGGAGCAGAGGGGAGGGGGGTGGTGTCTGTTGGGGATGGGAGTTGAGGTTGTTTTAACGTTGCAAGTAATTGCAACCCGAAGGAGAAGAAGCAGCAAAATGCAAACTCTCCCTGGGAGAGCTGTGGAAGCCCCATGCTGGGCTCTCTCCTGTCCCTCCTGCCATTCCTTCTGGCCCGGGCCTACCGTCCTTTTTTCAGCAAAGCGCGCAGTGGATAATAACACATCCTCTGGAGCATCCTCCTCTCCATGTATGCGCCTTCAGATCCTGCTGGGCTCACAAAGATTTATCCTCTGGCCTAGATTGACAGCTGTTAGGAAGAAGGGAATGAGCTGAAAAAGAAAGCTCTGGATAGGAAGGATCACAGGCTTTTCCAGAGCTGGGGATCTGTACACAGAGCAAAAGTGGAATGACTGAAAAGTATTTCATGGTAAAATGGCAGAGCAGGGTGTTGGGAGCCCAGGGCTAGGAGAGGGGAAGTTCTACATCATGGAGTTTGTGTCAGATTTGGTGCTGCAACATGTGTGGTAAGGAAAAACAGCTTTCCTACTCTCAGGAGCAGTGAGGCCCCCATGCCCAGCTGCAGCAGGGCAAATGCGGCCTCCTCAGCTGGGAATCTCTTACCGGAGAGCAGAACAGGTATAATTGATCCATACAGAGCAGGGGAAGAAAGAAAATAAAGCCTATTACTAAAGTGGTCTGTAGTTTCAGCAGCATGCATGCTGTCGGGCTGCATATGACAGGGAAACAGATGGTGATTCTGCGAGCCCTGCACATCCTGGCACGTGTAAAGTCAAAGAGTTACTGCATCATGGAAGAGGCAGATGCAAGTTTGTTGGGATATGAAATAAAATACAATTTCATAATGAACTTGGCATCTATGCCATCCCTTAATCCGTTTGGAATTATCTCCATTAAACATCACCCCACTTCCCAACAGGAAACTCAAATGAAAACAAACCCTAAAATCTGGTGGGATCATCTGGTCTTAAGCTAGGCGGAAGCAGAGATTGGGATACATCTTTTGAATAAGCTCCAGGAAAACCTTTGCACAATTATCCAGTGGTTCTCACACTAACAAGGCAACATAATCTTTTGTAGGCTTATGAGGAGATCACTGCCAAAACATGACCTAGGGTTTTCATCTGCTAAGGTGATGTCCAGCACATGAGTTTGCTTCCTTGCCCTGGCACATCAGGCACTCCTGCCTTATCTGGGAGAAAGGGATTTATGAACAGGAAGCTCAGGAAGTGCTGAGGCACAGGTACATTTTCTCCTTGTAGGAAACCTTTCAGCGGACAGCAGTGTGTACTCCAACACTGAGCATTGATAAACTTCTCATTTTGACTTCAATCTCTTCCTGGAGTGGGGACATCTTCTCCAGGGCTGCTCAAAATGAGAGTTTGGGGTAAGTGATACCGTTTTGACTGCTGTGTCTTTGCTGCCATGGGGCAAATCTGTCTGTGCATGGCAGTGGCCAACAGCTGCTCCAGAGGGCTTGTCTCCATGCCAAGGAGAGAGGCTTTCAAGGAGACAGTTTAACAAAGATTAATTGCAAAAATGAAGTGTCAGGCTTCTCGACACTGACTTTTAGTCACCATGTCCAAGAGGGTAGAGGGCAATGAGTGTCCATGAAACTCTCCACAGATGGGCAAGGGAATTAGACAAAGAGTTCCAGAGCTGTTACACGTTGTTGAGCATAGGGTGTTGTAATGGCACTGGAGAAAAGAGTTGGGAAGTTCTGTTGGTGAAAAATGGGAAGGCTTTGCCTTGAGAGCAGCTCACTGTCCTCTTGAAGGGAACTCAGGGTGAGACCAGTGCTCGCCGAGACCTGCCTCCCAGTTGGGCCAGTACCCCTCACTCCTGCCCCACTTTCACTATCCCAGACTCATTTTACCCTCAGAACTATCACTCCTGCCTAAATCTGTTATATGATAAGCGTCCAATGGGAAAATCATCTGCAATTACCAGAATACTTTCTTCGTTGACGAAGCTCAGCTTGAAATTTGGAGTACAAGACATAAAAGACTGATAGAATAGAGCTTGATTGATAGCTGGCATGATTGCAAAACTACAGTACCTGCATCCAGCTAGTTATAAATTGTGCTGCAACGCCTATCAGCCAGCTTCTCTTGAAACATTTGATTAGAGCTTCTTTCAGCTACCCTTGGCCCTCCCCAGCTGCTAGGGAAAGGGCTTTTGTGTGAACAAACCTTATGTGATTTGAGCTGAAATCGTGTCCTAAATATTTGAAGTGACATGAATTGAACACCCACATATTTTTTTGTGGTCCTGAAACTGGCTACTAGAACTGCTTTGCAAAATGATTAAGTGTTCAATAGCCAAGGCATAAAAGTTGCTTGCCCAAAATAAAAGGATAGTAGTGCCACAAGATTATTTGCTGAAGAAGAGGATTTTTTTCTTTATTTTAGTTTTCATCTGGCTACTACCACAGGCATTCGAGCAAATCAAGGATTTTTATTGTATCCCACATCCTGGCATTCTTGGGAAAGAAGGCAGCTGGTTTCTACACTGAGTTGGAACCTGGCTGTTCTTGTGTTTCATTGGGAAGCCCCATGGTGATGTCACACAGGCACTTAAGAGCTGAGACACAGCGCTCAAGCTCAAGCATCATTCCATAGTCACGAGGCAATGCTGGTGCCTTCACGTGATGTAGCAACTTGTTCCTTCCATGGAGACACTTCCTTGGGGAGTGTCCCCACTGGGCTTTCAGGCATGCTATAGCAGGGCAATGAGAATTGCCCTGTCCCCCAGAGGGGATCATTAGCAGAACAGGGAACTGAACCCCACACGGGTTGCTATATCCTGTCTTACCCCTTCCCCTCTAGAGAGAGAGCTCCTTGCTGAAGAGCATCCAACCAATGTGAATGTGAGTCTGCTAAGCTGTGCACCTATGTGAGAGTACTACCAAGTTTAGATGACAATGGACAGAGACCTCCCACAAAGAGCTGTCAGAGTAGCATTTATTTATTTATTCTCTTTTTTGATAAGTTAGTTTAAATCAGTGTGACACACACAGGTATGTTTTCCAGTATAAATCAACACCAAAATATAGTTCTGTTCTTGTTATGTGTACAGGCTGGTATATCCCTCTGCTTGGCAGAGAGGGCTCCAGGGGCTTGACAATGAAACTTGCCTTGGGGGAACACACTTTTGCATTCACTTCCCAAATTGTCTATTGCCTCTGCAAGCACTTTTTCTTTTACTAATGAGAATAATAAGCTTTTATGTAGAGCCACTTGCAACATGTGTTTACTGCTGTGAAAGAATTTAGATAGAGGCTTAAAGGAAAGTAAAATGGGGTATTGTCTGGAATATCTTCTTGAGAACAATGTCAGTTTAAGTAAGGGAACTCAGGATTGTTGAGTGTACTTGAACTTGGTTGTGAGATTCTTTTGATGGAAGCAGAAATGAAATAAAACCACTTAGAGGCTTTGAATCAAAATGCTGGCTACATTAGGTGGAAATCTGTGAAACAAATTATTCTGGTATTTGTAGCTATTAAGAAAAACCTGAATACATTTCTCAGTGCTTGATTTCTTTGAGTATTTGAAAGGGAAAGGAAGTAAGTGCCACTCTACTTCCATGGAACAGAACTGCAGAGGAAAGAAAGGATTTTCACAAGCTGACTCAAAAGATCTGTGTCCAGCTTGAGGCTCCCAATTATTTTTTTGACTCCTCCTTTTCACAATACTCATGAGTTTCCATATCAAGACCCCAAACTGATGACATTACAGCATGACACTCATGCCATATGAGAGGAGTGCACAAGAATTTAGAAGGGAGAATGATGGGTCTGCCTTTTTCCTTGCAGAACCCTTTTTCAGCCCTTGATGGATTTCTTCCAAATGAAAAGATGCAGGGCCAGAAAGGGCTTGCTGGCTGGTTTTCTTATGGTAAATAGGGCAAATCAACTGCAACCCACTGAGAGCAGTGTGGAGCAGATGAAGGGAAAACTTTAACAGCATGTCATAACTGCAGCTATGTCAATGAGAGCTTTCCTCAAGGATCTTTGGAATGATGCAATGGCCCCAGCAGTGAGGGAAAAAGAAGCAAGCCCTACAGAATTTCGGCTGTGGCCTCGTGCCCTCATGCCCACAGGAAGTGGCTTCTTCAGCACAGCTCACAAGCCTGCTGTGCTTTCTAGACACTCCAACTCCAGGAAGGTGCAGACAAATCAGAGAGAATCTGCAGAAGCACAGCTAGCATGATTAAAGGGTTGAAGGATTGACTTGTTAGGGAGGAAGATTAAAGGAACTAAATATGTTGAGGTTGGCTAAGTAGCAACTTAAGCTGGGACATGAATGATAACAATCTACCAGCTTCTGAAGAATTCAAACAGCTAGAAGAGAGAAAGAAAAGGGAGGAATTGACAAGTCTGGTTCAAGGGGTGACCAGTAACTGACTGAGCATGCAATAATTTTGGTCAAATAGCAAAAGAAGAAAGGTAATCAAAATCAAAATCGTAGATAGATGATGGGTACCTAAACGGAAATAATAGACACTGAACTGAGTTACATTTTACATAGATGTGTGTGATGCAAGCTGAGCCTTGTGCTTCAGTATTCTCCTATGTCTTGGCTGTAATCCATCAGCACTCCAGTCCTTGGCTATGTGTGCCAATAATTGCTCTTCCTCAGAGCATGGCTGCTAACACTTGCAAGGGTTACAGTGAGAAGTCTGTGCTGGGCACTCCATCCTCACTGAAGCCAGACCTATGAGGAGTAGAAAACAGGAACTGAGCTGCTGATGTGGGGTGGGAAGCCTGCTTAAGAGCGCTTCATGTTCCCATCTTGTCTCATTGTGGGGATCTGAAGTACTTAAATGTGCCGTTAGTTTGTACCTTTAACTTGTCAGTAGGATCAGGAATCAGATTGAAGATTTCACCTTCTCCTATTTTCCATTCCTGCAAGTTGCATGGCCATTGCACAGAGCATGTGCTGAGCTGCCAGAAATTCTGTGTGTTGTGAAACTTACTCTAAAGACAGCATGAAATGGAGGTGTCAGAAAGCTTCGTGCTGCTAATTAAGCTGGTGTGCAGGGAAACATAACTGTTGTCAGGGTTTAATTCTGTATAGTGCCTTAAAGCTCTTTTGATGCAGCTCTCTCCTCCTGCCCTGCAGCCTCCCAGATCTCCTCACCCAGCACTTCTCTTGACAGCTCTGCCTATGCCCTTGCTCCTCACCACTGCTGCATTTCATCCCCTACTCTGTGTAGGTAAGCTTTCCCAAAAAAAGCCCCTAGCACATCCTCTGGATTCTCTGCTCCCCTCTTGCATAACATATGTCCTACAATGGTATTTCCCAGCCTGCTTCTACAAGGATGACAAGATGTCTCTTGGAAGGGTCCCTTGCTTTGTCACTGGTAAACCCAAGACGGGTCCATGGCGAAACTGAATATATATGCTTTGGAAAAGTGCCAGAGAGCTGGGCCTTGGCAAGGAAACACCTGGGCTAGACTGTGCTCCAAAACAAGGTCGGTCAGGCACAGGTTTCCCTCATGTCTGTGGAAGTCAGGTGTAAACAGACAGTATAATTTGCAGGGAGATTTCTGTATTTCTGTCCTCAGTAATAGGTGTCACGAGGCCCAGAGGAGTTGGCATTCCTTGCAGTACACTTTAGTTCCCAGCCCTCAGCCCCTGTCTGTGCAGGCATGCTCCCTGGAAAGGATGAGGCTGCATCTCCTTTCTGTGCTGTTCTGTTCTGTTCAGCCCTGGCTTTGCTCAGCTCTGCTTGCCTCTCCTTGCTGCAGTCAAGGCATGGGGATTTAGTGATGATCCAGTGCTAGCTACATTGCAGAGGGCAGTGGTGGCTTCACCTTGCAGCATACTCCATAGGTCTTCATAGTCTGCCCTCCACAAGCTGTGGATTGACCAGAATGAGAAGGGCTGTAAGGGGGACTTCATGCCACATAACACGAGCTGTATGTGCTGCCTCATTTCATGGGACTGTACAATCCTTCCACTGAGTCCAGGACCTGGACCACTGCTTGACACAGAGGTAGAAATAACCAATATTGCCTGTAATTTCCTGTCACTGTTGGTTATCTGTACAAACAACAGAGATACTTGGGAGGTCAAGGCAGGCAAGATGTAGTCCCAGCAGAATACAATATGGGGGTGTGTTCCCGTACAATAAATTCTGCACAATATGAAGCCAGCCCTTCTCCATGTGATCAGCTATACTGCCTGCACCCTCCTCCCTCTGCCTTCCCCCCTCTTGCACAAAGGCTGTTTTGCAGAAAACACCATGGGGAAAGCAGCTTTTGCTAAATGTTTTATAATGTGCCAGGGAACCTTTATGAAACATTTAATCCCAAACCTGGCTTTGAAGCAGGGAGGCATACAATTCCGTAATTAATTTTTTTTTTACCTTCTTTTGCTAATCGCTGATAAAAAGCTTAATTCTATTAACAACTCGACTTGACAAATTGCACTGTTCAACGGAAGCGTTTAGAAATTAATTACGCATTTTATTGCATTAGATCGGATAAACAGGGGAGCGCAGGCTGAGCAGGAGAGGAGCATCAGCGCAGGGCCCATGGTTGGGATGGTGGCCATTTTTTTCACCAGCTCTGAGTGAGCAGTTTACATGGCTGGAAAATCGCTGACGGGACTGTTTTCCTATTTGTTTGTCCTGGTCTCTGTGCTGATTGCAAAAGTTCCACGTAAGAGAGTTTATTTTTGTAAAGGTGAATTGCAAAACTATGGTGAAAATTCAGCTAAGCACAAATTTCTGTGCTGAACAGCCTCTGGGGGGACAGCCAGGCTCGGTGAGTCTGAGGATAATGAGAATATGGGATAGCTGAGCACGCTGCGAGGGGCAGAAGTAGTCAAGTCTGCGTGGCACAAATGAACAGACTGGGACAAGGGGAAGCCCAGAACTGTAGTGTGTACATCTGGCAAGGGAACCCCTGGGTTTTTAATATATATGTGTGTGCATAGATGTAGATGCACATGTATGTCAGCATGCCTACATACATGCACACATATGCATATGCATATGCATATGCATGTAGATGCAAATATATTCTCAAATTCCTTGGTGCAGAATTCAGAAACCATTCCTAGTTTGTTGAAGGTAGTCTAAAAATTACGGGAGATCAGAAACTAAAATGACATGTCAGTTTTACCTACCGTTCTGCCTGCCCACAGTGAGATTTAAGGATATTATGATTCAGAATTGCATTAGTGAGTGTCTGGGTTTCAGATACAGTTTTCACTCTGAGTTGTTTTGAACCTTGCTGACACTTGGAAGAAAATTTCGGTTCATTCCTGTTAACCTGGAATGCATGAATGGCATATCTTCTTAATTCCAGCTTTGCTGCCTGTGTGCTGGGTTGTTTTTTTCTCAACTTTGTTTTTATTTCTTAGAGGCACATCGATAACCTTTCTCCTTGGCTGTAATCCATATAGCTGTGACCCTGATGAGTTTTAGTCTGATTCTGGAAAAGGCAAGGAGAAGAAAATGAATTTCATTTCTCACTTCAGCTTCATTTTCCATTCGTGGGCTGGATAAATGTGGGTGCCTGTAACCGGCTCTGTCAGCCGGTCAGCTTTTTCTCCAAGATGTGTGTGGACCGGGTTGTTTGTATGCCCTGGGCAGCTCTTGCTTCCTCCTCACAGGCTTCATCTGCATGGCAAGGACACACAGAGTGGGCAGCAAAGCCCAGAGATGCTTCAGGCTAGGTTGAGCCCTCCCTTTATTTCCCCAGTGAGTCTAGGCACAGCCTCAGGAGGGAGGGAGCAGGAACGGTGATGTACAGACTGTCCAGGAAAAGACCTGCTCCCACATGGGGTCAGAGGGTGACCTGCTCACACAGCTGCAGATGCTTGTTTTTAAAAAGCAGCCTGCTCCAGCCTGGTTCTTGGCCATTTTCACTCTCTGTAGCCCCCACCACCGTGGCTTCTCCAGCCACATCCCTTGTAGCTGTGTCACTCTGTCCTTTACACGCAGTCTGCAGCTGGTGGCCAGAGCTCTGGAGCAGCAGTCACAGGATGTTCTCCTGACATCTATTTTTACAGTGCTTTGCAAAGACAGTAAATGGGGACTCTGTTAAAGCTGTTTCTGGTTGCAGGAGGTGAAGATGTGTAGGGAGACAGCCGAGGTGCTGGGGAACAGGGAGGTCATTTATGCTTCCTTGGTGCACATAGCTCACCAAATGGTGCATCTCCTTTACTTTGAAGGCATCGATCATAATTCTTCAGTTACGGCTAAGATTAGATTTCTACTCTCAGGCTTAATTTTTTGCTTTCTAACCTTTATTAGGAAAAAGTAATTTGTTTGCGTAGTGAGATGTTCAAAACTAGATAAGACACACCAAGAGCTGGAGGGATTTTATTTTACTTTTTTTTTTTCCTCTCAGAAAATGCAGAATTAGAAATATGCATGCTTTGGAAAAATCATACATTGAGCTCATAATCTCTTACTGCATCTTGAGTCTTCTTGACTCAGGTGAGCTCTGGCTTGCCAGAGCTCATGATATCAACACTCCTACACAGGTATTTTTCACAGGCAACAGCTGGGAACCAGAGAGGGGAACCTAAGAAGGGTCATGGCTGATTTTAGATAGCTTTATTAGGGAGGGGAGTGTGTGGGGAGGGGAGACAAGGGGCTGTGGTAATCAAAGGCAGGCAGAGTAATTTAGTTGTGGGAGCATGAGAGGGGCAGAAACAGATATACAGATGGTACACAGCAGCTAAGAAAAGAAACATGATGAAGGAGTGAAAGAAAAATAAATAAAAGTTAATAGAGCTAAGCAAAAATACTGAGAAGAAAAATATAGTGCTGCTGAAAGAGGGAACAGAATGAACTCAGAGACAGGCAACAGGGACGCTGCTGAGAAAAAAAATACTAACAATGAAAGATAGATCACAGCATGCTAGATAGCAAGAAATAAACAGCAAGTTTATACAATTTCAAGGAAAGCTATTGAGACAAAATGTGTAGAGGGAAAAGGAGGGAGAGGAAAGAAGGCAAGGTTGGGAAAAAGAATTTCAAAGGCTCCTTTGAAAAGAATAATTAAGTGACTAAGGCATCAGTGCCAAATTACTGTGCTACTCTAGGGGCTGAGGCGTTCAGCAATGAAACCTGTGGGGATTGCTGGAGAGGGAGGCTGAACTGAGAGGACCAGGTGACTGGTGGCGGGTTCCCAGCCCACCCTCCCCAGACACTGCGCTGCTGGTCTGGGTCCTTGCAAAGCCCCAGGGACCCTCTTGGCAGGCAGGTGAGGTTTAGGGAAGACATGTCTGAAAAAAATGGGGAGAGGAAGAAATACATTTACCTCAATAAGCCTTCTGGCTGAGGAGTCTCTGTTGTTTTTGAGGCTGTGTCTGCCCTTTCTGAGGTGTTTACTCTTGGCTTGCAAAGCCAAGCCCTCTCTTTTGGGCACAAGGCTAGCGTTACACAAGGTAGGAGCTAAGGGGGGGATATGCCATCGATGTCCATTGAGGCAGGAGGAATTTATTCGTATTTAAAACCAAATCAATACACTGCCTCAAAAAAAAGATCCTTTGCCCTGAATATTAATGTCAATTTGACATATGATAATTTAAATTTAATTTAGTTGTATAGGATTCCTCCTCAGCCCTATGCATGAATGGACAAGTAATTTTGCAACATGACTTCATCCAGCCTCTGTGCTTGTAAAGCCATCAAAATGCGCTCAGCCACAGGCCAGGATTTCCCTGTCTCCTTTCTCTCCTGGTCCCCTTCTTTCCTTTACTGCCTTTACTGCTAAGCTTGATGGAGCATGGCAATGACAAATGTGAAAACAGTAAGCAAAAGATTTTAGCCCTTGCAGAATGAGCCCTGACAAAACCACCACTGCATTCCTTGCTCAGGTTCCAGGAGCTATTAATAGAGGTCTGTGAAGATTTATTAATTATGCTGTTATATTGGGTCTTCTTCAATTTGAACAGTGTGCACATTTTGTTCCCATTTCCCCATGTCTTTTTGTTACTTGAATAGGCCTCTGCCAGGGCAAAAATTTTTTAAAAGAGAAGGAAGCAGCATATCCAGGCAGGCTCCTTCAAACTTGCCTATCCCACCCTGGTGCACCCAAAAGACCTTTATCCTGAGAACTCAGCCTGTGATGACACTGCAGTTGTAGCTGGGCAAAACAAGGAGCACTTAGTGTCCTCAGGATGCTGGACAAATCAGACTTTCTTTTGAATTCTGCTCGGTGCCAATTGACAGCTCCCTGGAAAACCCACCAGGTGAAGCATGTCTGTAAGAGTTCATCATTTACAGGCCTGACACCTAGAAGTGCAGCTGAGCATCTCAGCTTCTATTAATAGAAGTCAACATGACCTGACAGGACTTTGATCTCCAGCAAATAACACCAGATTTCAGCAGGCCAGTGGTGGCTGTAGGGCTTTGTGGACAATTTACAAGGGAATCCTCGGGTCTCTTCACAGAAGAGCTTAGCCTTTAAGAGCATGATCCCATAAATCAGTGCTTAGGCAACTAGCCCATCGAGTTTAATGGGATTATTTGCGTGAGCAAGGCTTTGTGGGACAGTCGTGAGGAGTGGTGGAAATGGATGGAGCTGCAACATTGCTGCAGAGCATGAGGGGGATGCATTCAGCCCTGGGGATGCATTTATTGCACTCACAGGGATGTGGTTGGGATTCGCACACTCCTGGAGTATATTGATGGCTAGATAAAGGCAAAAGTGACATTGGATTGGGACTGTTTGGGCAGGGAGTATGCCAGAAAGGTCATCAGATGTATTGGATTTGAGGAAACGTGTGATGGGTGGAGAAGGGGACATGGGGGAAGGTGCAGACAGGCACAGCTGCGAGCAGTGCCAAGACCATGACTGGTTTCTAAAGTGGCTGAGACATCACCAAAGTGAGGCAGAGTCATGACTATTTCTGTCAAAGGTGAATTTGAAATGGCTTGTTGGATGGGGAAATTTGCATTTTGTGCTGCCAACTATTGTCTGAGTCATAGGTTCTGGTTTTTGCTGGCCCTTAATTAGCTGAGTCAAGCTGGATAAATCACACACTAATTTACCTACCAAAATCCTTGAGTGGCCCACCCACAAATAGGTGCCATCTCAGTCTGACTGGGTCACTTCCTGAGCCTCTCACTACATCATGCAGGCCATGAGCATTGCTGAGAATCAATGGTGGTGCTGGTCTGCTTTCCACAGCCTCTCACATAAGCTCATCCTCAGTCCGTACTCAAGCTTGCACATTTTCCAGTGTTTCCATTGTACACGTGATTTGTGTTGTGCTGATTTTGTTAGTGATGCAGATGTTACAGTCCGGTGGTATGTAGGAGGGAATGGTGGATTTTACAGCTGACTGCAATATTCACAATATGTTTAATGTGTGAGGAAAAGATTATTTGCTGCCAGAAAACACATCAATAATCCCAAATAACAAATGAGAGACGGATATTTCCTTTGCTATCACAAAAATGCTAGCTTTCATCAGACACTTTTATTTTCTCACTCACTTTGTAACTCATAAGTGGGTTTGGTCAGCAGTACAGCTTCCTCCTGATTTCAGTGAGGGGAAAAAACCCTAGCTATAGTCCTGCAAGCTATTAGCTCTTAAAGCACCATTTGACATGAGTTTCAAGTGCTGTTTAGCTCCAGGTTTTGCAGAGTCCTGTGATGTCTGTCCAGGAAACCCAGTAATGTTCTCCAGATAGCATTTTCTAGAGGATGGCATCCACTCACCGTGGATGCAATTTCTCTGTCCATGGGGATGGGCAGGGAGAAAGGACAACTTGGCATCCCCCTTTCCCTGGCAGCAAGCTGCATTAAAGGCAAATCCTCTCTCCTGTGCTGCACATCAACAAGCTGCCTCTTCACTCTTCCTGGTCAATTTGTCATGCCCAAGGACATCCTACTGTCTCCCCTGCTCCCCCTCCTCTTCATGCTGCCCAGTTTTCTGCCAGGTTGGCACCCTGACATCACCCTAACAGCTGGTTGGCATTCTGAAGTCTACAGCATCATTTCTGTTGGAAACGCTCGTGGTCCTCGCTGCTGCTGGGGATGGAGAGGAAACCACGAGAGTCTGACCAAAAGCTGGACCTTGGTACAGCCACACTGGAGCTGGCAAGCCTTCCTACCCCTTTCCTCCCTTCAGCCAGAGTGGTTGGCAGCCTTGTGGGATGCTGGCCAAGGCAGCTGTGGTGTTCTTGAAGCAGGTGACTTTGGGTTCATGCTTCCAGGCTGAGCGTAGGCCCAGAAGGGGTTTCACAGGAAGCCAAATGCCATGCTCATCTGTGCACTTGCCTCTCTGCCTATGTGCATGCAAGCTCATAGGGTTGGCACGTCTGCTCAGGCATGGAGGAAAGGAGGAGTGGGAGTTGCTGGATGTATTTCCAGAAGTTTCTGGAGAAGAGGCATGGGCTACCTCTTGAAGGCCTCCTTTGGCAATGTGGTGCCCAGCACCTCGTAGGCTTCCTCAAAGAAGTCAAGTTCAAGACATCTAACATTGGACATTCAGCATGAGGGCTGTGAAAAGCAGACCAGGCAGCACATCCTCCTCTCTAGGAAAGCTGCTAGTTTTTCCTTCCTGCATGCAGAGGCTGGAGGGAAGTGATCCATGTAGCTGAGCAATATGCAGCTCTTGGGATGGATGTGCTTGTCACCTGAGGTGTGCGGGCACCCCAGGCTCTCCATGCTGGAATACCTGGATTGGTACATCTGCCTTCCTCAGGGAGCAAATGCATGTGGCAGGGCTGGCATACGGGGTGTGCCTGCTTGGGCACACGCATGGGGCTGTGCGGGGGGTGCGGCATCCTGTCCTCTGCACGCGTTTGCCAGCATGTGAAGTGTGCACACATTCCCTGCCTCCAACTACGGGAACTGTTAATCCTGTTTATAGCCAGCAGCAAGATGGGCAGGGAGCCGCTTAACAAGAGCTGACACATGAAAAAAATAAGGCTTTTGTCTCCATTGTACATTAAACAATTCATGAGGTTTGGGGTTGAATAAGACATTTAATGAACATTGGCCTGTTCGGGCTGCCTGCAGCTGGTCATTTCTCACCCAGGGCTGGGTGCTTTTAAAGGCAGAAGAAGGAGACATGAGCTTTGAGTTATAAAATTTTAACAAATAAATGGCATTTCCTACTTACCTTCAAATGGAGAAATAGGGAGGAAAGCTAATAGCTGTGTTTTCAAGTATCTGGAACAATGGCAGGTTTGTAGATATGGTGAAAGAGCCCAGCTAAACTGAAGTAAGGATTCTCCATGAATAGCTTTATTTATTTATCACCGAAACTGTTTGTTCAGTGGTGCAGGAACGGAGCCAAAATCCCTGTTTGTTTTGCAGCAGGAACCTTGTTAGTTCTCGTCTTAGATCTCACAGAAGCACGCAGGGTAGAGTAATGAGAAGGGAACGATTAGACCCTGTAAGGTTGGCTAATTGGGAGTCAGAAGAAGAGGAGGCAGCTGAGAAGACAGGGAGACCTTTGCCTGTGGTTACAGGGATGCGTGGTTACCTGCAGCCGTGTCATCTTTATTATATTTTATGTAAGATCACTTCCCTTCACTCTAAAAGAAAGTAAAAAGAGGTAAATATGTTTACACAGAAATATCACTTTATGGGGTCACTGTTATGCTGCTGTGCTTCCACTTGATTCACTGCACCAGTTTCTATGGTGCCAACAAGAAAAATCAGATTTAGCTTTCACAGCTACTTCTCTCTGTAGGGTCATGGAATATGAAGTAGTGGGAAGCTGGATTCACTTCTCTCTTGGACTTAGATATTAAGCACCAGCACTGGTGCAGCCTTCCTCACTTTTTCGCTCTTGATAGGTGGCTTTTGATTGAGCTCTTGATGGGAGTTGTCCTCTCCTGGTGCACTTCCCTACCTGGAGCCCAGGTGGGACACTGGCCAGTGCCTCAGTAGAGAGGCCAAAGGCCAGATGGACCTGCAGGCACTGGGTGCTCTGTGACCCCTGTGTATGGTCTGTCCAGATTGGAACCCAGAGCTGAAGCAGCTGCAGGGGTGGGGGTGTGCTGCCACTGCCAACCAAGTACCGCAGCTGAATTTGCTTTTGGGGAGTCTGTCTTTGCTGCTGGCTCAGAGCACAGCTGCTGATTTCCCATACTGAAGGAAGCAGTGAGGTTGCCTTTCCCTGTCTGGTGCACGCAGAGCCCCTGTTCCAGGGCTGGGGCACAGGCTGGCAGCCCAAAACAGATGGTTCTGTTTTACACTCAGCCTGCACCACTGCCCGAGGCAGACCCATCAGATGACATAGGAGAGAGTATCTCAGCATGATGCTTTTGCCCATCCATTCAAAGTGGAGAGCAGCTCAGCCTTGGGACACCAGTCCAACTGGTTCTCAGCAGCACAATTCTGTTGGAAAGGAACAACTTTGCTTTGAAAATCCTGTTTATAATCCCAGTCCAGCTTTCACTACAGCAGCAGGGGGTTTTTGTTTTGGCCTGCCTATAATACTGAGACATTTTGCTCCAGAACAAAGAATCCTGTTATAGCAACAATATCTATTAGTGCATATTAACATGCTCAGTTTGTGTAATCTATTTTACCATGTAATTTATTTTAACATTTATTTTAACACTTTCTACCTCTACACTGAATTAATAACAATCTCATCACCTGTCAGTGGAAGTTATTTAGGATATTTAACCTTATATGCTCTGGCATTTAGTTCACTGTTTAGACTGTAGTCTTTAAGCACTACAGCATTTTTATTTTTTCTTGTACAGCAGCCTGATCCAAACTACAGCTCTATAAATAGCCATTACTACTAATGCATCTAATATGGTATGGAAAATTGATGTTAGTTTAAAAATGTTGTGAAGGAGAAAAATGCAGCATGTTATAGGATCTTTAATGGTCTTGGGGATCATAGTATTGGTTTTGCATTGCAGTTATCTTCCTCACTCCTGCAGGTCTTCATGTCCTTAAATCACATGTTCCTCGAATCAGGAGGGAGATCAGCAGTGTCATGGTCTCGGTAAAGGAGCATAGTCAAATGGTACAGAATGCCATTTTCTTTGGCTGTCTCCTGACTCAAGTTGTTACTGCAGATCTTCATGGACTTGCCTTTGAGGTCTTATCAGGTCATGTCTCAAGGTGTTGCTTTTTCTTGTCTAGCCCTGGACACCACAATTTACAACGCAGTTGTAAAATAATCAACTTTGCAGTTTCTTCCTTTCACCAAAAAAATGCCTGCCCTCAAACACAGGTGAGAAAGTAGAGCAGGGGATTACATGGGAAGCTGATATGCCACGCACAAATATACATCGACAGCCTCAGACTTTGACACCAAGTTACTGTGCTGATGCCATGCACATTGGTACAGTGGAGAGGCAGTGTCTTTTTGAGTGGGTCAAAACTGTGGTTGATTGTTTTCTTATCCTGTAACACCAGTTATAAGCCCAGTCTGATTCTTCACTACCATGAGATTTGTAAGTCTGATTCCCAGAGAGGCAAGAACTCTGAAGCACCGTTGTGTCAGTCAGTTGGATGCCCTTAGGTCCCATCACTTGGAAGCTTGTACCTGAGAAGCTGGAGAGGGTGATCAGAGCAGACACCCTGGTACTGTAGCTAAGCAGGGCTGAAGCTGCCCTGCTACCAAGTGGCATTTTCTCAGTCAGATCAGGACTTGCCACATGCCTGGGCCTTGGCCATACATAATCCGAACCCGAGGGCACAAGGGAGACTTTGCTCAGTCATAAGTGATGGGTCAAAGTCAGCTCTTCCTGTATGGGACAGTGAGAGCTGTCCAGGCTACAGTCTGTATACAGTCTGTATTTTGGTGTCAAGACTGGCGAGAAGACGTGGCTTAACTGGTTTTCTACTTTGCTGCGGGAATCTTGGAAAAACATGTAGTATTAAGCCAGCTTCAGATAGGAGAATCACAGCACCTTCCACTGCATCTGAAAGCATCAGGCAGCCTATCCCTCTATTCATCCTTTGGTGTGTATTTTCTCTGTCTCTCTCCTTTCACCCCACCATATGTGGCACATTGTATGTGCTGCCTACCCCTCCTGTTTTCTGCCCCAAGGTTGTTGTGAGTTTGAGAGTGATGTCTGGTAACGCTCTTTATTGCACATAGTACAGAGAAATATGAGGATGGCAACCCTACAAGAGCAGATGGCTTCACATGCCTGGATCTGTTTCCTCAGACAAAGTAGGATACTGCAAACTGGTGTTCATTTCACTCGGTAACATCTACTTGAAATATTGCTAGGTGTTGAACCATTTGGAGAAGCAGGCAGGCTGTTACAAAGACTCATGTGGGCAGAGTAGAGTGAGGGCGTGTAGGTGATGAGAATCCTGCACATTTCTGGTAGAGTGTCCCTTCCCAGAGGAGAGAACAGGCTGCTGAAAGAAAGAAGTTGTAATGAGAGAGGAATTTCTCTGTACTCCACTGCATGCAAATATGTGCCCATCTCCAGCAAGGCTGGTTAAGAGTAAAGGGACTCACTGTTTGGGAGGGGTCAGCTGTGGAGTCAGTTTGGACACCTCAGGCATGGATTGAAAAGGCTCAGTTTATCTTTTTGGGGGGTGTACACACAGTACCTGGTAAATATATTCTCCAGACAATCAGCATCCACATTCAGCAGAGACTACAACATGGCAGTGTTCGTTGCACAAGCAGGAAGAGGCCTCTGCACAACGCAATTGCAGGGTAGTACTTGGAGGAGCAGGCGGGGGAGAGGTGAGGAGATAAAGAAAGGTCATCTCTGTGTGCAGAGAGAGAACTCACCAATGGGAGGAAAGAGGGGGACATTGGTGAACATGTGGGGGACAGAAAGGATTAATTAGAACAAGGAGGAAAGAATATTCACAGGCCAGGGATGTCAGAGGCAGTAGCCACAGACCCGGAAGCCCTCCCACCTCATCCCTGCATCGCCCCACATAACAGTGCTGACCCCTTCTGTCAGACAGCAGTCTCCATCATTTCAGCTTGCTGGCCTACCTGCTCCATGTTAATGCG
The DNA here is from genome assembly GCF_052056855.1 of Sturnus vulgaris. Lineage (NCBI taxonomy): Eukaryota > Metazoa > Chordata > Aves > Passeriformes > Sturnidae > Sturnus > Sturnus vulgaris. The sequence goes on along the minus strand of NC_142244.1, from coordinate 24,626,947 downwards.
TTTCTGATAATTACCATTTTTCAGAACTATTTTGACTGTTAAAAAATGCTGTTTTTAAAATATAAGCTGATTAAAAGAGACTACTCATTAGCATAAGCTCCTTGCTGTTCAGCCCTCTTCCTAATTAAAAGCACTCATCTGTGGAGACCTCGATTCTCCCCTGTCCTCTGGGCTAGCTTTTTGGACATTTTTCCCTGGCAGTTTGCTTTATTTTTGCCTCATCTTCCTTTTTTTAGTTTCCTCTCCAGCAGATTTCTGGCAAGGGTGGAAGAGGATTCAGGCAGGTGGAGGCTTAGGTATTTAGTACCAGATGAAAACTAGAATGAACATACTGTTCCTTAAAGCATCGTCTTTTGTTTATTGCTGCTGGCTTGGGAGCAGAGCAGCAGCATGTTGGCTCCCAGGTTCTTGGAGATGCACCTCCCAGAGCAGTGGTCTCTTCCAGTCTAAACAGCATTAGGCTGGTGGCATGTTTGGATGGTAGATCTGTAATGCAAATCCAGGGGTGCTGGTGGCTGTGCAGCAGGTGTTGATTTCTCTCTCATTCAGCACTAAGCCAAGGTCCCAGCAAGGCATCTGTTGCCTCTGTGTTGTGGGGAAGGCAGCATTATGATGAGCTGCAGAGGTCCCCACCACAGTGCCACATGATGTTTCAAAATGTCTGAAGCCCCAGTACATCAGAAAATTTTAGCACAAATAAGTTCTTTCTGTCTTCCTTAGTGTTCCCAATAGTCTTGAATTAAATAAAGCAGCCTCCCTCATCCTTCCTTCAGTGTTGCCTGTTTCCAAGCAGCTGCTGTGTTTAGCCCTGAAATGGCAGTATTTTTGAGGCCGCTGAGGTCTGTCACCCAGAGGGGCTCGGAAACCTGCAGCAGAACTGGAAGGCCCTGCAAATGATATTCCACTATTCTTCTAAATGCTGGCCATTAAATAACTGAAGCAAGAGTGGTGTTTAAGCTGTCCCAAAGTAGTCTGGTACTCTAGCCAGCTTAATCAGTAGGAATTCACATCTGTGAGATGGATGCATTGCTTGTTGGTCCTCTGCAAATGTTCAGAAAGAGGAGAACTTGCTGGCATGTATGGACTCAGCTCACCAGCATATGTGGAAAGAGGAGATTTCTCCAGACAGTGTTGTTTAGAAGTCTATTCACTGCTTTTATCTTTCCATGCTATGGAATGATGGCAGACCTTGAAATACTCACATTTGTTTCCCTAAGAAAAATTTCTGTGGTTCACGTGTGAAATACAACAGATGACTACCATCAGCAAAAATCTGGTTTCTTCATTTCAGGAGGTCTTTCCTCAGCTACTGTCATGTGTCCCTTGGTGCCACTAAAGAGGAGAGACTTAAAGACTCTGCTTGTGAGAATGGCTTGGACATAAATTTTTGTTGAAGCAAACTCAGGACTTGCTGGCCAGGGACTTGTAACCCATCATGGGAATACTCGAAGACAGCAGACATTTTCGTCATCCTTGTTTTCATTCTATCCTTGCTCAGACTGGATTGGATTGGAGCTGTGACCAGGTTTGGCTCAATATCCCTTCTCCCCATGCTTTTTCAGTGTCTTATGCTTAGCCCTGCAGGAGCTGACACTGCTGTGGAGAAGTGAGACTGGCGTCTAATTTGCGTCATGCCTCAGCAGCTATAGTCTGACTGCAGGCTCTTTCTTCCTAGGTTTCCTCTAAGAGCCAAAAAAGAACAGCTGATTTTCAGACCTGGAACGGATTGGGGATGGCTGGGAGGTTAGATACTCTGGGGTTAATGGTCATCTCTTTCACATCAGCTTTCCGCTGGTGGAAGTCCATTGATTGTAATGAAGTGATGCCTGATTTACTATGACAGTCAGAAAAGCATCACTCTCAGTTTATTTCCTTTAGGACTGAAAAATGAAACCCATCTGAACTGAAGGGGAGAATGCCACTGTCACGTGAGAGACTTATTCCAGTAAAAAGAGCTTCCCTTTTACATAGACTATTTATACTCCACACCCCACCCTTCACTCCAACATCCTCCTTCCCTGCTTTCTCATACCAGTCTGTAAATCCCCTGTTCAGTTGTACATACTGGGACTGGATAATATTGTCTCTTGCTTACACCATGGCACTTCAGAAATAACTTGACAGAAGTTTGTGGCATTGCAGCAGTCAGGCCCCAGGTTCAGCCAAACCATGGCTGTAAAATCCCATTTAAAAGGTCAGGAGCAATGTTCTTAGCACTCACTTTTCACCCTTCGATGTATCTCTTCTGCTTGCTTAACTGTCCTTTCAAAGCTGTCAGCCAGGCTAAGGTCTCACCTGAAATTCTGAACCCAAAGCAGACAGCCTGAATAGCTGCAAAGGTCAAGACAAAGCCTTGGCTCTGGTGAAGGGCCAGAGTCACTCCTGGTTTCACTCAGTTGCTTCAACAACATTACACCAGGATGACTTTGGTTTAAGGTATTGGCCCTACCTTGTCAATCAATAATCCAGCCTTACCTTTGCAAAGCCAGATGCATGCTACTGTTCTGCTTTCGTAGGGAGGAAAATTGAGGTGGAAAGTCCAGAGCAGAATGAGAGTTTGCATTGAGCTTTCCAGGATATCAGACTTGCCCTGGCAAGCAGAACTCCTGGTGTCCTGCAAAAGTAAAATGAGGGTCATGATCTTAATTTTTTAGCTGTAAAAATCTAGCCTTGTTGAACAGGATTGGGAAGGAATTGCCAGGGCCAGCACAAGGTGTCCTCCAGAGCTGCCTTGATGCCTCCAGGAGCTAGACCCAGCAGGCATTAGACTAGGCCTGGAGTACTCCCTAGCTCTGAAATCCTATAGGAGGTTCATGTCACCTTTCCATCATTTTTCATCATGCAGTGGCCACACCACACTTACCATTATGAGAATATAAAATAGCAGGGAAAACTTTCATGGAAAAGAGCTGGTCTTGCTCTTCCCCAGTCCCAGCAGTTCTCCCTGAATGGCAACTCTAACTTCCTTCTCAAAAGTGGGAACAACACATCTCCCATCTCTCCTGCATGTGTGGCGCAGCTGGGGTTGCTGGTTTTTAAGAGAGTGCACTGCTGTCACAAACAGGCATGCAAAGCACTCTGTTCCCATCAGCCATGGCAGAATCAGTAGCATCTTCATGGTAGATCTTGTGGGTGCAAGCCTGACACAAAGTCAGCTCCCCTGCTTCAGGGTGTAGGTGGGTCTGGCTGCTCGAAATCAAGCTGAATTTCAACCTGAAAACAGCAGAGGCTTTAGGGCAAACAGTCAGGACTTTGCTTTTCAGTGTTGCCACAGGATCTGACTTTGTTTTGCTGTCAAACCATGTTTCTTCGACCTTACAGAAGCTGAGCGGGAGGGCTGGTCCTAAGGACTTGGTTTCTAGTGGATTTGCACACATCTGAAACTGGCCATCATGGTGACAAGGTGCTCTGCAGGGAAAATGGGAGAATGGACAGGCAGTGCTGGTTTGTAAAGCTGCAGAGGTATTTTTACAGATCAGGGTTTTAAACTCAGGCCATAGGGTCTCGGTAGTTTTAAGTCTTATGAGAACTCTGCAGGAACTGCTGCTCTTTTTCATAGTAACAGCATTTCCTCTTGACCCAGGGTACCAAAATATTATAATATTAATTCTAGAATACACAAGTATTTCTAGATAGATAGCTCATCCAGAGAAGGATATTTATTATTTTATATCTAGTGTCTTCAGTCCCCATGAGCATCCATGTATTAATCTTAGGGAGCTGTGATGGATGGAAAAGTAGGTTGCTCTCTGCAGTGAGGTAGTTTGTGCAGGGGAAACTTTGGAAGTTCACAGACTGAAGGGGTTGAAAAGTAATGGGTGCTACAGGATAGTTGGGTGGGTAGGTGGTAGATGCTCTTTATCACTTAGTTTGGGACAGACTGTTCATTTCTTCTTCCCTCATTTGCTAAATTCCTACATATTAGCAATAAGGAAATGAGATGGGCACACCAGTGATAAAATTCAAAGTAATTTCCAAAGATTAATTTCAATTAGACCTGAACCATTTGGGTTTGTCCAAGAAAGCTCTACTCTCTCATCCAAGACTTAATGAAATGCTGCTGTTTCTCCTGTCTCATGCAGTTTCTCTTCCTTTGCATTCAGCAAGGCTGTCTGCTTTCTCTGCTGCCAGGGGCTTCCTTCAGCTCTTATTCAGGTTACTTCTTATTCTCTCTGGTAAAAGCTCCCTCTGATTAGAGATGGGACTCCTATGAGGGACACAAGGAGTTAAGAAGTGAACAGAGAAGTCATCTAAAAGCAGGGAGAGGGACTCTGGTCCTCTACAAAAGAGTGGGCTGCAGTTGCTAGGACTGTCCCCCAGCATCAACTTTGTAAGAAGTCTGCCCCCTCTTTCAGGCATCTAGGTATTTTCCTTACTTCAAGAAGGGAATAAAACCCTATACACAAACCAAAACAAAAAGCCTGACATACAATCTAATTAATAATAATAGAAAAGCCAATTTCACAGCCCATTACTCCTCTTAGCCAGGTGGGGGGTAGGAAGGTGAAGAGGAGGAGGGACTTGAAGCAACATGGGCGGATGTGTTGTGGACCTTATGAAAGAGATGGGGCAATGGTGGCTCACAGAGTTTCCCTGCCAGACGTATAGCTTTAGGCTCCATTAACCCAGAACCCAACAGAAGGTACCATAGCCAAGGGGAAAATCTTTAAAAATGCCGACAGCATCATTTTGCTTCATTAGCAGGGCTCCGGTGTGCCTCCTTCTCTCTTTGCTACTACTATGACCCCCTCCCTTCCATGCCCCCTCCTCTCCCTCTCTTTCCATTTCGTTTAACTGAACGCAATTCATCTCGTTTTAATTAATTTTTACTTGCAGCATTATCACCCCAAGTATAAAGGCAAAAAGTTGGTTTTTTTTTAATTACAAAACTAACGGCATTAATTACCAGTACAGTAAATGCATCAACGCATGGGAGCCAAGTGGCGTTTGGAGGCACTGAGGCAGTGAGCGTCTGTGACAGCTGCAAAGGGTTTGGTAGGATTTTTTTATTTTTTTCTTCTGACAGCCTCACCACAGTAGAACCTCACTTTGGGAATAAAAACAGCCTGAGATTTTTAAATCAACTCCAGCCACCCACTGGAATATGGCATCTGGAAGGGATGAAACAGAGTATCCTTTAACTACAGGGCTGGAAGGGACAGGAAAAGATCTTTGTCCCAAAACAGATGCCAGTAGACCTATTTCAGTCTTGATGGATGCTTGCTACATATCAGCATGCACAGGGAGTCTAAGTCCAATTGGTCTAGTAGTTCATCCAAGTGTCACCCTTGTTTCCTAAATAGATCCTTGTACATTAAATATTTGCAGAGCTTTGATGATCTGGGCAAGTGGAGATGACTGTAGGGAGCTGACTGTGGGCTCTGTCCAGCCATGGCATGTGAACCCACCTCCAGAAGATGAAAGTGACTCTGCTTCAGGTCTGAATGGACCCTGAGGAGTGACCAAAAAGCATAAACCCAAGTACTTTGTGTTAAAAAGAAGGGATTTGGTAGAATGATTGCACTTTCTTCTGATATTCTTGGTGGAAGAGAAGAGGCACATCAGGTGTCATGGAAACCTGATTTCTCAGGGAACTGGGCTTAGAGAAAGAGGTGTCAACAGCATTGGCAGTTGTAGGAGAAAAGCTCTTGGCTCTCCATCTTGAGCTATTAAGAGGCATGTTTTATGTTTCCTTTTATTTTCTTCTAAGAGGAAGGTGTAGAATCAGTTGAGGGGAGAAAGCTGGGATGTGTCCATGTTGCACTTCTGCTTGGAACATGGAGGTGGCTTTGCCTTTGCCAGACAATGAGTACCCTTTGGAGGAAGGGAAGGATGGTACAGGAAAGGCACTTCTGCAGTCAACCAGGGCAAGCAGAAATGGTGCAGTGTGAGAGCCGCTTTTGCGACTCTGTTATTCCCATTAAGTTAGGGATAAACCAGCAAGTACTGAGGAGTAGGAGGGGCCCAAACTTAAATTCTTATATGTGCTTCCAGAGCTATGTTTTGCTTTGGTCTGTTTCTGGCTCAAACCTTGTCTACTCCTGCCATGGCAAAACCTCTCTGCTGAATTGTAAACGAAGTCTCATTCTAACCCTCTCTGAAAGGGTTGGAAGAAATGTCTTTGTATGGCCTTGCCTTTTAGTCAGAGCCTGACTGTGAAAGGACAGATATAAGGAGTGAAAATTACCCTAATAAAATGATGTCTATAATTTTCTTATTCCAACCAGAAATTCTGTAGCACAGAACATAAAAAAAAATTTAAAAAAAGAAAAGAAAAAAAAGGAAAAAAAAAGAAAGAAAAGAAACTACTTATTACTTATTACTTATTCAGAAACTACTTGAAGGCAAAAAGTTATGAAATTCAAACCCAAAGAACCAGCAGAGAAAGTGCTTTTAAAAAGTCCCTTATTAGAGCCACAGAAGGAAAGTAATGCCATACCCCTACATGAAAAACAAAATAAAAACCTGGAAACAAAAAGGTTTGAGTAACTCCTGCACTTAAATACCAAGTTATGATGGTTTATTCAAGTCAGATAAAGAATACTTTAAAAATTGGATATTCCATCCAAGTGATGCTAATAGAATAGAAAATAAAATGTAGCGCTGAGATGTAAAATACAGATTAAGAAAAAGTTTGAGGAACAAATAGCCAAAGATAACCCAAGCAATGATACATTTTTTACATACCAAGAGTAGGCAGCCCAGTCAGTGCTGCCTACTGACAGAGTCAGTTAAAGAGGTAATCAGGATGAATAGGGATTGCAGAAAAAACTTGGTCATTACTAGAGGGGAGAAAAGAACCCTGAACACCTCAGCATGCATTTTGCAGAGAAAAAATGATGGCACTAGGTGATGTGTAATGATGAGTAATAATGAAACTGTGTGCAAAATGGGGCTGTAACAGATCTCCAGGTTATTGCAAAGGGACTCCATGTTGGCGGGTCCCAATTTTGACTTGTAGTCCTCCACAGAAAAATTTATGTTCCCTTGTCATCACCCCAATATCACCACGGATTCTGGGGGAAGAAGCAACCTGAAAAGAGCAGGTATGAAATGTGAACCTATGCAACCAGCAGGTAGACTGCTACAAGATGAAATCCCTTAATAGGTTCATAGGAGGTCATACCATGTTCCCAAATTAAAATCAAAACCCAGAAACAAAAAGGGAATAGGAACAAGTGCAGTCAAATGCCAAATTTCATGGGCTTATTCACATTTAATTTTAAAAAAAGGACAAAAAGGAAAAAAAAAAAAAAAAGATTACACCAGGGGCATAAAATGCCTGGGGAGTTTTTTGTTTGTTTTGGGGGATTGCGTTGTTTTGGTTTTTTGGGGGGGTTGTTTGTTTTGGGATTTCTGCTTGTTTTTTTGTTTTTGTTTGTTTTTTGTTAATGACCAAACATTAGTAGTACAGATAGTTCATCTTTATCTTAATCAGTTCTGATATTCCCCTTTAATTGTTGCTGTTAGCTCTCCCTGCTCTGAAACACTCTTTTTTTTGTTACTCACATTAGACTTTGGGCTGATTTGTTTTTCCTGTTGTCATGTCCTAAATGAGGGGTATTGCTCTGTCATGTAGCCCAAGAGCTTAGCATGGCCTCTCCTCACCATTCCAAAGTGCACATCACTGGGTGTACAAGTTGCAAATCCAATGGATGAGCAGAAACTGCTCTGTTGGAATCCATTGAAGATTATAGTTTGGGGAGTTAATTCACGTTCATCAACGTACTATGACACTTTGAAACAGTCTGTCTTCTCTACCTCTTCCTTTCTTCTTTTCCTAAAAGCATTTTCACGAGTATCATTGGGTTTCTGCCATACCTGACCTTACCATGAGCTTAGTTGCAGGATGTTGTCCCTCCCCTCTCTCCCCTTCAGCTGTCCTCCCCTCCACCTCCAGCCCATGCCTGTGATCTGCATCCCAGTCACCTTCCATGTATTGTTCCATATTCTTCTCCCTTTTGCATTTATTTATTTATTTCTCTTCCCTGGGGTTGGAAATGGGGAAAAAATAAAAATAAATATGTAAATGAAAGGGAAAAAAACTGAGAGAAATTTAATTAAAATGTGTGTGTTTCTTTCCCTTTGAGTGCTTTAGGGTGGAATAGCAAATTCTTTAAAAAGAGAGCACTCAGAATAAGGTTAAAGAGCTGGAAACTGATTACATGCAATTGAAAATGAAAGCAGGGAGGGGGTAGTGGAGATGTAGCATATTGAGATAGGTAAAAGGCTCAGGGAGACTCTTGCTGGTGAGGGGGTATTTTTCACTGTGAGTTGCAGCCAAGCAGGCCTTGCATATGAGGTCTGTAACAGGGTTTCAGACATTTTGCATCAGGAGAGAGGCAGGGAGAAAATAATTTTACTTTGAAGAGCAGTATGAAGAGGGCACCTTGCAGATGAGAGCTGGGAAGAAAAGCAACAGTCAGGAAAGATGGAGGAGTGGGGGAGAGCCACCACCTTCTGGTTTGTATCTGTAGATCTGCTATACCCCGAGAGAAGACAAGACTTCTAGAATGCTGGAGGGTAATGAGGGCACAGAGAAATAAATGAGTCTTGTACTTTACGCAGGATCTGCAATCACCAATTCTGAGCTTGATCAAAGCCATGGCTGTAATGCATCTGTGTGAAGGAGAAGGCGAGGTTGTTGGGCTGTTGAGTTGTGCTTTAGCTTATTAAAGATTTGAGGGTGAAAGCAAATTCTGAGGGGGTGAGAGTCCCCAGCCTTACAGGCATATTTGGACAGCAGTGGTCTGGCTAGGTTGCATTTCTGATTGACCCTTGGGCCATGTAGCAGCTTCCTAAAATAACAGGGCTCCCTTAGACAGACCATAGGACCTTCAAGTGTAAACCCCATCCTCCCTATAGACCCACTACAACAGCATCAGGACCAGCAATAGATTTGTGTGAAGGGTGAGAATGTGTTTATTATGTGGCCTCACAAGTAGTGCTTTTCCAGTGCATCTTCTCCATTCTGCTCTCATTCCAATATGGGAATCATTTCTTGGCAGCCTGTTCTTTTAATTAAGCACAGCCTTTGAAAGACCACATCCCCACTTGTGCCCTACCTTGGTTCCAGGCTGCCAAGGCCTCTTCATTATTCAGAGCCCATGAGACACCTCGTGAATATAATTTTTAAGCCTGTGATGTTCTGTGAGGTGTGGGCCTGTCCCTCTGCAGCCTGAAAGGCATATTCTTAGCAGCTCTTCCTTAGGGCTTTTGCTGCCTGCTGCAAGGAGTCCTCTCTCCAAGCTGAAGCAAACCCCAAGCATTCCTTTACTTTCTTTTCTGGCATCCACATTGCACTGGCTGTCAGAGGCACCATTTTGGTGCTGTTCCTGCCCTTCTGAGTCTTGGCTGGAATAGGGGAGGAGGGCACTGGGGACAGCTACCTTACAAGCAGTTTGAATAGTGTCTGGAAAAGCTTCCATATTAAATAGCCATATTAAATAGCCATATTAAATAGTTCCTGATTCTGACTCATCCATGCACTGCCTGAGTCCTCAAGAACCTCTCTTGGAAGGGGCTTAATGACAAAGACAACAGTTGCTTCCTACTCTGGTGTAGCAGGGCGTGATGCTGCAGCTGTTATAACTCACCAACTGTAGCTTTCCCCTTCTGCCCACAGATATTAAGGGTCCAATTTTCCCTTCTATTTCCCATGCCTTTTAGAGTGAAAGAGAGAAAAGAAGTCCTCTTGCTGTGATGCAGAGTGATTGCTGCCATCTGACATTCACATTTATCTGCTTGGTCTTTTCATTATCTCCCTCCCATTCTGCTTGTTCTCAGCTGTTTGCTGATTCTTTTCCTTCCTCTGAGACTGGCTGTTATTAAATAGCCTCTGTCGTCTGCTTACCTGCTCTGTATATCTTGACTTATCTGCTTGGTTCACATCTCATTCATTGATTTTTTCATACCCAGCTGCTAAATGAGCACTGTTTGCACCTCTTCCACAAGCATCTTCGGCTTTGCTACTGTAAATTCCTTTGTAATGCAACTAAAACAGTGTAGCTTCTCATTGCAAACAGAAAAGCCAGCAGGCTTCCAATTTTTCTTACTTCTTCCTGTGTGCTGCTTGTTTTATTTCAGTCGAGAGGTCACACCTCTGGTGACTCTTACTGGAGGTGTTTCCCTAACTTCGAGCCCAATTTATCAGTCAGGATGCAAGGCTCATTATTCCCAGGTGCCCCAGACCAGGAATAGCCTCTGGCTGTTACACAGCTTTTCAACAAACTGTGTCAAGAAGCAGCAAAATCCTTCTTCCAGGAACATGTTCCATTTCTTAGTTTTATTCTGTATTGTTACAATCTCATTTAGTGTCTCAGTTACATATAGACAGGGACAAGCCACAAATTCAGATCAGAAATTCAGGGATGTTTGTGTCCTATGAGCTTGTCTGCCTCGATTAGTTTGTACCACTACAACTATATAAATAGAGGAGGGATAAGTGAAAAATCCTTTTGTAGGAGTATCCGTGTGCCCACATTTGAGGGTTATTTCATACCATTCAAAGCTGCTTTAGTAGTGCCAAAGTTAGTATGTAAACATAAATGCAATGCAATTCTCTGGTATAAACATGCTCACATGCAGCCAAAGTCCAACTTAGGATTTTTATCCCATTTGTATGTGCAGAGGCATCAATCCCACATTTCCTTTCCATTAAATCAGTGGGGTCTGTGTTAACTTTGACATAAATCTTCAGCTTTGTCTTCAGCATAAATCTTCAGGCCTAATGTATGGGGAAAGAGGGAGTAATAGAACCAAGAGAGATAAAACACAGTTCATGATATGCATAGAACTTCTGTAAGATTGTGCTCTGTTTTGGAACAAGGTGTGAAACTGATGCAGATAAAATAGAAAATGGCCAGAATTTATGCTGAAAGCTCATATCTCCCTGTTGGTCTGCTGTGTGTTCACCACAGCTGCGTTTGGAAGTTTAGGGCTGTTGGCTTTTTAAAGTAAAAAAACTTGGTTCCATTGTCTTCTGCAAGTGAAGCACTTGTGTTATTTCAGAAGCAGGAATGAGTTTGGCTCATGAGAGATGTCCTGTGCTTGTAATTATGGAAATCTCGTGGTTCTGGAGGTCTTCTAATATACATCCACATCTGCCAGTCAAGCAAGAAGCATTGGGAAAACAGGCTTTCTTGAGACTATCTAGGAAGTCCAACATCTAATATTCATGAACTTGGAAAGGCACTGATATGTGAAGTAAAAAATTAGTCAAATCTTTCAAATATCAGGACTGGTCAGTAGAATAGGAGATCCAAGAGGAATTGGCTTGTCTAGGCTTAGATTTTCCCTGCTCTGCCCTCATTTGTTTGAAATGCAAGGCAAAGGACAAGTCTCCATGCCCAAAGCATGCAGCATTTTGCTGTCTCGGATTTTGAGGGGCAGCTCATGCCACCAGGACCCTCTGAAAGGTTCTAAACCACGCTGTCCATGGATGAAAAATCTAGGCAGAGCAGTACAGTTGGGAATCCCATCAGAGTGCAGTGAAAACCCTCTGAGTGCAGGGGTCTGGGGGCTGCAGGGGTGAGAAAGGCTCCTGGGAAGTGAGTCAGAAGCTGGGAGCAGGGCTGCTCGTCCTATCTCTGGTTCTCAACTTCACTTTCCCAATTGCTAAAGGCTGACAGCATGCATACATCACTCTTAATCTTCCTTTTGCATCCTGTTTTTGCAGTTTTTAGAGCAATGTATTATGCGAATTGGAATTAAGCAATTAAGGCAATAATGTTTCCCTTGAAGAGTTTAACAAGGCAGAAGGAACACAGACTACTTTTCAGACAAGCTTTTGGTTGTTTATTTACCTAAAAACAACTGGAAGAAAGAAATGGACAATGGTACACACACACACAAGCTTTGTAACCAAGCCACCCTTCCCTCCCTGTGCATCCCTCCTTCTTACTTGTCCTATAATACCACTGAGTTCTTGGGTCCTCAGAGGGGCTGCTCACTTGCCACCCTCAGCACAGAGGACTCAAAGGAAGGGTCTGGCCCACCTGTAATGAAATTGGATGTTAAACAGATGTTTAAAGGTCTAGCTCAGCACCATACTTCATTCTTGGGAGCAAGGGCTTTTGTCACTGACTCATGGATTGCATTTTCACAGATTTGCAAGGCTGGTGTGTGGGGATGAGGAGGGGGAAGGTTGCTATCAGCTGCTGAGAGACAAAAGTTCACAGCTGCTCTTTGTGAGAAGTTTTTTGAATTTGCAACTTAGCCAGCATCTTGTGTGAATTCTTCCCAACAGAGATCCTCTTGTTCTAAAGGAAACTTTCCCATCTTCCTTTGTTTATATTTGCAGTGACTTTGAGAGAAAGGAGAGGGTTATCCTATTGAACTGTTTTGACAGTGATTTTTATGTCACAAAGATGGACTAAACTGAGGCTGCAAGTCTCAATTGTCTTGGAAGCCAAGGTGCTGGGAAGCTAGTCCGACCTATGGAGAGACATGCTGCTGGTGCCTCTGCACCTTCCCTCTGTTCAGCAGATGAGGTCATGCCTTTTAATGCTGCTGATAAGGTGTAAAATTTGCTTTGAACCAGTAACTATGCTAAGGAACAGACCCAGGGGTACAAATGTAAGATTCTGTAAAACAGCATCGTTTGAAATAAGCTTCACTCTGTGATTTTTCTCAAGCTGTGCTTTCTTTCCTTGGGATGTGGTTGGTCACCCGTGCTTTGAACTTGCTTAGCTGTTGGTAGAAGCTTAGCATTTTCTGCATTTCCTACAGGTCTCATGAGGGAAAGGGGCAGAGAATGGGGAGTTACTGATTTGTAACATAGTAGAGATACATAGGGCCTGATTCACCACTGCTCCATTACATCCAGAGTCACACGAGCAGAAAAAGATGAATCAGAGGCAGTGACTCAGGTTCCAGCTCTCTAAATAGTCAGCAGAAGTGGCAAGCCTAATCCCAAGTGGCACTAATGACTGAAAGAGAGTTTAAAAAGTGTGTGGCTTAATGGGGCATATTCCCCAGCTCACACAGGCACACAGGGAATCATTACCAGATAGAGATAATTGGGTGATTGTGTAACAGAGTGGTCACATACTCTTATCTATAGTAGTGCATGGAAGGATTTGGTTCACTTTGAAACCTCTTCCCAAGTTATATGAGCTAAAGTGAAGGCAGGCCCACTCAGGGCAGATTGCAAGAAGCTGAGAGGATGTTGTGGGGATGTATAACCCCTTTACTTTAAGCATACTTCCCTGCCCACTTTCAGGAAAAAGGATTATAGAGGCCCTTGTTCCAAGCCAGCAAGGTTCATCTTAAGCTAAGTTTCTAGAGAGGGGTATAATGAGATAATTCAGACAGTCTGAGACCACTCTTTGCTTATGTAAAGCAGTATTCATGTGGAAGCGAAGTTGTCCCAGTCGGCACCCATGTCAAAAGCTGCTTTTTATGTCTCCATCTTGCCTGGTCAGTTCCTAGGGAGGTCAGCTGAGCTTATTATCAGTGGCAGTTGTTTGGCCTGAATTAGTGCTCAAGGAAGCATTGGCTCAATTGATCCAGATAACTCTATCTAGCCTTTGTTTAAATAAGGCACAAGTTCCCACCATCTCTACATCATTTATCTGCTGTGTAGTTCAGCAGCCAAGCTGTATTTGTGGAGGCAGGCAAAAAAAAAAAAAAAAAAAAAAAGAGAGAGAAAAAAAATCCCACAGCAGCTAAAGGTAAATGCCCATTTCCTCTTTCATTCAGGACAGTTACAGCTGTCCTAGCTGAGGGTTGCACCACATTCCCCTCCTTTCTCTGGATGTTTTAATGAGTTTGCATTTTCATGAAAGGCCAGATTTAATCGTGCCTTGAATGGCAGCTGCCAAACAGAGCACTTAGTTTCAAACTCAGCAAGAAAATGGCTTTGCCTCCCCTCAGAGCAGCTTATGTACTTGAGAGGCTCAGTCATTATGAGCAATTTCTATTAAGAGCTGAGCACCTTTTGTGTTCCTTGGGGTCTGCTCAGCACCACTGAGGATTGTGCCTTCTCTGTGTTTTGAACTAACATCAGCAGAGCTTAGACAAGCATGCTGGGAAAAACATGACTATAGCTGTCATCCTGGAAGTCTTGCTTTTTTCTGCTGGTTCTCTAGAGTATTCCCCCTCCATTATTAATATATATATTTTAAAAAATAAATATATATATATAAAGTTGAGTTTTTTACTTCTCCTGAAAAGTATCTTCCATTTTCTTTACGCCTGGCAGACCTTCTCTGCATGCTGGGCTTTTCACTGGACTGGCAGCATTTAAAGGGTAAACACCATGAAGGACATTAAGGGTTTTTGTTTTGTTTTTGGGTTTTGTTTTTTTTTTTGGGGGGGGGGGGTGGGTCTGGTTCCAGGTTTCGTAATTTGAAGATGTGAGGTGTCACTACCTCACATCACTAAAGAAGATACACTAAGGTGTCCTGATGATAAGATTGGCTCAAGTCCTGGCAGCAGAGCAGGTCTCCAAGAAGAGGGAGAGAGGTCTCTTTTCACAACAGTTGAAGTGAGTAGATATGATGGGATGTGACAGGAGAACCCACAGTGAATGGGTGAGACTTTTTCCGTCTCAGAGGATAAGGAAACTCAGTCCAGTTCTTCTGCAACTTCCTCAGCCACAGCACCTGGGCAATCGCAGTGGTGAATTTGGGCACACTGTGCACTCGAGCAAACAGCCTTAGGAGAAGGCACTATCAGGAAATGCTCCCAAGTACCACTATTGTCCTGGCAAGGTCCAGTGACCCCTCTGACTTCTGAAGAACAGAGAATGAATAGGATGTGCTGCAACCCAGAAGGAGAGACTGTGTTTTCCCCTTCACCCCCTGCCTCAAGCCCCACAGCTGAACCTGTGGCTCATGGCTGCCATAGCTTTCCAAGTGATAGGAAATGAAGCAGCTGAGGGGAGGAGGGAAACAAAGCCTACCAAGTTTATCCTCTGCCTTTTTTGGTTGGCAGTCCTTTTAGAGAATTCACAGGCAGGCACATGAGTTCTAGGTAAAGGTAAGGTGCATGTACAAAGGCATTTCTTGTCTAAGGTGTTTTGCAGTCCTGTGTATTGGAAAAGTGAAGTCAGATAAGCTACAAGAGACATCTTCAGTAAAGAAGATGATACTAAAAACATGAGAGAAACACTGTGGGTGAATACTCAAGGAAAGTATCATCTATGCTTCTTTTCTTCTAGGCATCCCTTGGCATGAGCTTTTGGTCACTGTAGGAGGCAAGACACAAAGCTATACAGAGTATTTGTTTAACTTGTACAACAGCTTTTCTCTTCTGTGGTATGTCAGGGTTTGTCTTCAAGGCCCCCTGGGAAGCAAATGAATCTTTGATCTCTATTCACATCAATGGGGAAGTCATCAATGCCTTTTTTTTTTTTTTCCCAAGTTTAAAGTAATATCCAATCACATTTGAAACCACTGATACTTCAAATTCACAACCTGAGTTTTGGCTCTCTTACAACCTGCTCTATGCCTGACATGTTTCTTCACTTCAGTGTCCCATTCTATACACAATCATTTATTCACATTAAGGCAGTAAAATATAAATGAAGAAATCTTAAAAATTATAAATTCTTACATCCTCTTTTGGTGGCTTTTTCATTTGGCCACAGTAAATGATGCTAACTGAAAGACTTCAGATTTTGGTTTCTGACCTTCGATTTTTGCACCTAATCTCTGCAGCTTCACTTAATCAGGCAGTGTAGGAAATCTCCCCTCTAGGCCATGTCTCACCTTGTATGAAGTATTTATACCACTCTCTGATCCATTTTATCAGCATGCCAGAAACGTTTAGGCCCTTGTTCTTACCATGTCCCGAGAACAGCACAGGCCATTGTCTATTACTCCTGAACTTTTGCAAGGAAGCAGCCAGAGCACAGGACCCTAGGAACCTGCCTAAGCTGGTCAAGTCAGTAGGACAGCTGAGCTCTGATCATGCATCAAAGCCTGTATTTGTGTTTCTCTCCTGTGCAAAATCCATGAGCCCTACAGCCTTTCCCAGCATTCCCTAAAGTATGCCTGCTCCCAGCAGTTCCTCCAGCATTTGAACCCCGTGCATCAGGAGAGTGTCTCCATTTATTCACATTAACATGCAGGCACATGCTGTTTGTCTCCGTCTGGGAACATGATGGGAAGAATTTTAGTGTCAGGAAAAATAGTAATGATAATCATAATAACAACAGCAGAAATAATAATAAGAAAACCTCCTAGGTGTTAACTCCGTATTTTCCGGGGCCTGGTTAAGTTCTCTGGAGCATAGAACTCCATCACTTTTCTCAGCAGGGTATGGTTGCTCATAACTTGAAGGTTTTATCTCTGGGTTTCCTGTACTAAAAAGGAGAAGGGAGACAAATCTTGCATTCCATGGAAGTATAGATGTTTAATTAGGTATCACATTTAGTTGTTCCAGACTCCTGCTTGACAGTCACTGCATTTCCAAAATTGTCTCCTTATTTTTTGGTATTGAAAAGATAAAAAGCATCTGACTTAAATGGTGTCCATCCTGTGTGTCCCTCTGTACCTTTGAGTGACGTGTGCTCCAGGACCGATGCACAGGTCCTGCTGGCACGCATTTGCATAACTCTGGTGCATGCTGCATTTCACACCAGTCTTAGAGGAACAAGTGACTCCTCTGTTCTGCTTCCAGTGGCCCTTATTGTTATCTTAAGTCCAATCTGCCTTCTGCCTGCTCTCTGGCATTTGTCTTTGGGTGTCTCCTCTTTCTTTTTTCTTGTTCCTTTGGGACTGGGAAAAAAAAGAAAACTGCACCTTGGAAAAATTAGTTTTCTGGGATTTTCTTACACTGCCTTTCTTGCAAAGATCTCAGATCATCTGCATCTTGTAAGAATTAATAATATAAAGTAAAGCTTGCTTCCCCTCTGTGAGACTGAGCAGTTTTATAATCATTGTATGAAATTAGCAGTCTTTTTGAAGTCTACTTAATCTACTTTGAGACAGGGACACCTTGCATACAGATCCTAATCAAGACACTCCAGGAACTAGAAAACCAGAGAGACTGGTCAGAGTACAGTAGCCTCAGCACAGAATGACAGCCAATCCACCTGTCATTCACTCCTATGGTCCTGGAGTCACATATCCCATGCCAACAGAGAGACAGATGTGTGGTTAAAAGTGGCTCACCCAGAGGCCTGCTGTTGACAGAACTTAAAGTCCCTGCCTTCTGAGTGCTAACCACTCTTGCCTTTGCCAGTGCCCACCACAGGAGCTCCTCTGGATGGGGAAGATCTGGAGTTGCCCATGTGTCTTGTTGCAGCATGTCCATTGCAGCCACCACAAGCCACATATCACATCCCCACTCAGTCACTCGACAGTCGCCACTCTGCAGATCATAGGTCTGTGGCCTTGGGGCCTCACAGGGAAATTTTGCTGGTTTTGATTGCTTACAATACAATACAATACAATACAATACAATACAATACACTTACATTGTATTCCCAGTTCCTGGTAAGAAGCTGTGTTTTGGATTTGTGCTGAACACAGGGTTGACCATATAGACATATTTTTCTTTCTCTAGATTTCTTTCTTTCTTTAGATTTCTTTCATATAGAGATTTTTTTTCTGAGAAGGGCTTACACAGAGATAAGGCTTTTTCTGCTTCTTGTACTTCCATGCTGGCAAGGAAGTTGGGTGTGCCTGGGAAACTGGGAGAAGACACAGCCAGGACAGGTGATGCAGACTGACCAGAAGGCTAGTCCATTCCCTATGACATCATGTTCAGTATATAAAGCTGAAGGAAGAAGGGAAGAATAGTTGGAATGTTGGTGTTTGTCTTCCCAAGTAACTGTTACATATGATGGGGCCCTGCTCTCCTGGGAATGGCTGAAACCTGCCTGTCCATGGAAATGGTGATTTAATTCTTTGCTTTGCTTGGTTTGTGTGCTCAGCATTTGCTTTCCCTGTTAAACTGTCTTTATCTCAACTCATGAGTTTTACAGCTTTTACCCTTCCACTTCTCTCCCTGATCCCACTGGTGGGGCAGTGAACAAATGACTGCCTGGGGCTTGGGTCATGGCTAGGGTTAAACCATGATAGAGGTTTCTGGGGATAGGGATCAAGTATGTCTGATGCTGGAAGAGACTAACATTTAGACTCTGTCTTGTGATTTTGATGGGCAAGTGTGAGAGAAGATAATTCCCCTCCAAGTCTGCTTGCCAGTAGTGAGATGTCATGGCTTGGTCTCTGGTGGGGCGTGACACCTGGTTTGTATACCACCAGAGCCAGAGGTTTTGTGCTGATGTGTGAGGCTGTGCAACTTCTGCTGGGAGGGAGCCATGAGGAGGCATTAAGGTTGCTAGGGGAAACAGGGTCTGTATGAAACTCTCCTGCTTGACCAAGCCCGGGAGGCTTCAAAGGAGGCAGGCCCAGAATTTACATCCACTATGTAGAAAGATCACAGGTAATAAGCTCTGTGTGTTTGTGTGTGTGTGTGTGTGCGTGTGTGTGTGTGTGTGTGTGTGTGTGTATGAGAGAGAGACAATGAGAACTGAGTCACTCCTGCTGAATCTCCTCATAAACAGTACCCAACAGAAGCTTTTCCATTGGAGTTGTTTTCTGGGGATGTCAAAACTATGACTGAAAGAGAAGAATGTGTGATTCTGTTTCCTTGTCTTTCTGCTCTTCTGTCAAGGATAAAAGGCATTGCTGGGTTGCTTTCCCCCTGCCTACCTACTTAGCTACCTACCTCCCTACTGCAACTTCTACATACAGCAGTTTTTCTGATGCATATATCCCACCTCTGTGCCAAAATCCACTGGAGACCAGGCTCCCACTGCCTGTGATTGATTGCCATGCTTTGTTTATAGCTCCAAAAGACCGAGAGGAACCAGGATCCCAGCCTGACCAGAATAAGGTGCATTTCAGTCTCTTTGAAGGGTCTCAATGGCAGGTACCAACATGGCCTGTTGAAGTCCAGACTCTGCTATCCTCAGCAAAGGGAGACTTTATAATTCTGTGGCCACAGCAGCCCTACAGTTCAAATATAAAGTGGGACCTATGGCAGGAGACCACAAGAGGAGAGGCAGGGTAGGAATGCAAGCGATGGGGAAAAAAAGAGACAACGGTTAAAACAAAAGGAAAGATAAAGAGTGACATGGAGACTTTACTTTTCATTTATAAAAGGCTTCAACTATCAGCTGGATTGCCTTAATGTGTCTCCTAACCAGGCTCCCCCAACACACATACCCCGTATCCTTTGGTTTCGCTCTTTGATACTGTCACATGCTCTTCATTTTACAGCACGTTGCACTCATTCTTTGCCTTTAAACTCCAAGGATTAAAGCAACTGGATAAAATAAATAAATAAATGAAATTAAAAGAGCTGACATATCATGCTGTTGTTGGCAGCCTTTGATTTTCTTCCAGAACAAGATCATTACTTTTTTTCTCCAGCTTTGAAAAAAAGCAATGGACACACAACAGACTCCTCATCTTATAAATTCTTTTATCACTTGTGGGCTGTGCTAGGTGTGGAGAGAGGTTGAAGAAGAAGAGGCTTGTGTCTATAGTATAGGGAACTGTGAATGACTGTGAGCTTAGAGTCAGGTAGCACCAAGTCTAGTTCTGGACACGAAATGTCTTTTTGCTGGAATTTCATATGAGCCCCAGGACAGCAACTTCATGGTCCTCACTGAAGCTTAGAGGGTTCTCTCATATAGAAGCAAAGAAGATTAGGGCCATCCTGATGAAGAGCAACCTCAGGTGTAAAGCATTGAGTCCCAGATAAGTATTTCACAAGCTTTCAGAAGGAGACACATGGCCACTGTGGTTTCTTTGGTGCAACCCACTGCTATAAGCATGAAACTTGTAACATGAAGCATGAAGAGCTGATTTACAGAATTTGGCACTGGATCTGAGTCTATGCCAGTTTGTAGGTCTTCAGACCCAGGAGTTCTTCTGACAAAAGGTTAGGTCCATCCAGGAGCTTTTCCTAGGCTTGAAGCTGAGCTCAAGTTTGTTGAGTCTCTGCTACTTTGGAGCAGACTGAGTTGCCCCTCCCCATGTACAGCTGCAGTGAGGATCAGTAAATCTGACACGAGCTACTTGGGAGCCCGCTAGAGGCACATTTCCCACCATGAAATTTGGAGGATATGTGGCTGTTCAGATCCAGCCTTATTTGGGCTTTGAATGTATCATAAATCTCTGGCACTGGGTGATGCTTTGCTGTGCAAATGAAGTCCAAGGAGAGCCAGGAGCAAAGAAAACCTGTTTGCACTCACAGTTCCAGCCTGACTGAATCATAGAGTGACTATAAATAAGGAGAAGGAAACTGCTGCAAGGAAGCTGATTACTTGAAATTGCTTGTTCCTTTCCTTTGCTCTCTCCGGGATGGTTCAATGCATCATCTGTTTGTTTTGGACAGTTTGGAAAATTTTGCTACATCCTAATGCAGAGTCACTTTCTGGCTGTGGTCATGTCATTGTTTTCTCAGCATTACTCTGCAATGTTGCTGAGGATTTCTAAAGCTACCTCCTAACCTAAACCCCTGTATTATAGTATTGGTAGTTATGTGTTTGTCCTGGGCAGAAGGCAGCAACAGATGACAGAAGAGGCATTCAAGATCTTCTCCAAACTAACTTGAGCAAATAAGACATGCAGATACGATGACGGGACAGTTGTGCTCTGTGCAAAAGGCTCTGTGTGCATCCTACAAATGCTAAGCATGTCACACAATGCTTTACAGTCAACTCTGATTGTGTGCTCTCAGTCCTCCTCTTTCCAGGACAATGTAATCCCTTGTCAGGACCTCTTATCTCATCAAGTGTGTTGACATAGAAGGGGCTCCAAGCCTGTGGAACTCAAAGACAATGCATTCAAGATCACTTCATGAAGGGCCAGAACTGAATGATGAAATGAGGCTGTCTGTGGCTCTCTACCATGTGTTGCTCTTTCCAGACAGCAAGCCTACAGTTCCATTTGGCAGGCTGGGAGTTAACAGCAAACATCGTGTTCCCAGCCACACTGGCTGCACAGCTGTACCAAAACACAAATCTGTTTTCCCAGCAATTGTCCAAACTGAGTCTCCCCATGGGCAGCTCAACCACAACTAGAGAAGCAAAGGTAGAACATGTCTCTTGCTTTCAGCTGCCCCCTGAACTCATGTGTACTATTGTCTTGGTTTGAAAGACAGGTATGGTCTAAGGAAAGGCAGGAGCCCCTTTTCTGCGATGCAGAGTGCAACCCCCCTCCCTTTTAATTATTTTAGGTCCAATTCAGACACCTTCAGGCAGGAGATATGGGGATAAGAATAACAGTTCTTTACTGGTATCTAACAAGGCAGAAAAACAACAACAGCTATAAAAATTGGCAACAGAAACAGTCTAGCTCCACTCCAGTCCCTTCTGGCCGCAGGCCGTCTCCCTGTGCTGTTACCGGTGCTGTGGGGGCAGGGCAGGTCCCGCGCAGTTGAAGAGGGCTGGGTGATGGCGGCCGCGGCCCAGGGGAGAGAGGGGATGGGGAAAGTGACTCCCCCCTCACGGTGTCGGTCGTGGTGCTCAGCAGAGTGTCCGGAGGTAGTAGGGTGAGCTAGGAGAGCAGCAGAGCGATGTCCAACGGCAGGGAGTGTGGATCTCAGTGCTGGGATGGCAGGGGAAGATGCCAGAGCAGAGCCCAGGTTGTCTTCCCACTCCACGAGCCAAGCGAGAGAGAGAGCCCAGCTCCAGACCCCCCCGTCCCACCTTTCCTTTTCCGGTTCCCCCCCCCCCCCCCCCTCCCCCTCCAGCCACCCCCCTACGAGAGAACATTATCTGTCGTTTTAAGGTGTAGCCACAATTACTTAGCATAACAATGGGAGAAAATTCCACTGAAAGAAAAGGGCTTAATTCAACCTCCAACAACTGTGCAGCTGTTGGTTTAACCAGAGACTTAATTAGGTTAGGGTGACCTCTAGAAGTGTAGCATTTAAGAGCAAAGTAGCAGAAAGTATTTTGGATACCACTGCAAATAAGAGTTTAGTTCAGGTGTTCTGTACTGCTCCCAGAATTTGCACATTTTGGAGCTCTGTAACTCTCCATCCTCTTTTCCGCCTCGCATAGGCTAAAGAATCAGCTTTTATGTGATGGAAATATTCATGGAAAAGGATGTGTTCAGTACTTAAGCCTCCAAGCGAACAGGTTAACCTGTGCTTCTCTGTATCATTTTATAGGGAAAGGTTCACAAATAAATTCTTCTGCATGCTCATAGTTTCCCCTCTCACACCACCACAAGCACTTGCCCTGCCTTACTCTGTGCAACTTGTCCCACACAACCACCGCCCTCCACATTATCCTCACCTGCTCTCATTTCTGCTGCCAGTCATGGGAATGGGAATGGCCTTCCCTGAATTTAGTGATCCTATGGATGTGTTTGTGTGCATCTTCCCAGTTGTGAGCACACCCTGCTGCACCCACTCAGCGTGCTCATATTGCTGCCATTCCCCATTCCCCCACCTGCACTGGCTTACAAGTGCTCTGCCATACAAAGTCACGAGCACTGTCCTCTCCCCTTCACTGGTATTTATTTCTGTGCACATAAGATGGCCATCCCTGGGGATTTGCTTCTGCATTTGCCTTTGCAGTGATCACAAAAAAAATGAAGAGGATATGACAAATATTAACCTGCAACTATTAATATGAGCTATTCCTACAAGGTTCTGCATGGCGGCAGTTGCAGAGAGAGGTCGTTCTGATGTCATTTTGCCACCTTTCTGAAAAGCCTCCTAAGGAGACACACAGAGCTGTAAAGCATTTGCAGAGAATATGGTGTGGGAAACAGGAGGGGGCTGCTGCCCAGGCAGAGCTTTTGTTAACGTGTGAGAACTTGCTGATACAGTCCAATACTGGGGATTGCTAGGCAAGGGCTTAGATTTGGAACCTCAGAGATTAAACCCAGCCAGCTCCCATCCTGACTTATTCAGGCAGTGAGGAAGATCATCCAGCTGGCTGGGACCATGGGACACAAGGAGGAAGGTTCTAGAAGAACACCAGTTGTTCTTGTGTTTGACACCAATTGCAATGGACCCACAGCAAGTGGAACACATCTGATTTGCTTGCTACCCCAGGATTATCACCTTGAATGGCATTTTGTTCTCATTGTGAACCTAAGTGCAGTCTTTTCTCTCTCCCACACTGTTTTTCTGTTCACAAAACTGGTCCATCAAAGTTTTGGAGTTCAGTCACTAGCTGTGAAAGTGCAGAGATGTGCTGCTTGCTCATTTGTTGACCAGAGCAAGTGATAGCCTCCAATGCAGGAGAAGAAGCAGTTAAACACCAGGAAAGCGGCAGAAGAATAAAAAGACGGATGTGCTGACAGAGCACTGTAAATCACCAACTCAAGGAGGAACCACAGAAAAACATAAGAATGAAATTCTCCTCATGAATTCTTCTGGCTGTGGTAGCACAATGAACTGTTGTCTTCCTGCAGCTTCTGCACAGAGGATTATGGTCCTTCTCATTTCCCCTGCTGCTGGAGGTCGGCTCCTGAGCATGTATCATTTGTTACTCAACCCTCTGCATGAACAGGAGATGAAGCAGCAGTCTGAGGCAGCAGTGGCACATATAACTCCAAGTGGCTTGCTCAGCAATACCCACATCACATTTAAATGTGTTTCACTCTGACCAGAAATAGATCAGCAGTGCCAAAGATGGAGCTCATTTCATTTTCCTCAGCAGACAGCAAACATTGTTCCTATGCTACTCTCAAACTAAGCTATTCTGCTTCGACCTGAGAACAGAGTCAAGACTACAGCCTGTCATCCTACTGATTTTCCCACTGCAACCGCCTGTCTAGCAGACTGCTGAGTCTCCAGGATGGACACTTACCCATCGAGGAACTGGCTCATCAGAGGGTATTTCCTCTGAGTCAGTAGGCAGTCTCACACAATCACTGGAGTCTCAGCCATCCAGGATTTAGACCACTGTAATTTTTATCTGGAGAATCAATGCTTAGATACTTGCTGCCTTGGGCGTGATTCAGCCTCTTGGTAGAAGGGAATTGCCCAACTCAAGCTGTGTGGAGAAGACTGAGCTTCCACAGCAGTTTTTGAAGCTAGAAAGCAGGTGATGTGTCCCCAAACCCGTTTTGTGCCGTGCAGTAGAGATGGAGGATTCTTGAGAAGACATACTCAAGGGTGGTGATTATTCTGGTAGCCTGAGACCTGGGACATCTGCACTAATTTCCATACTCTTACAAGCATCCTGCATGAGCTGGGGTCTTGCTCAGACATCTACCTGCCCAGACATCTGAGGCATGCTTAGCCAAGGAAGGATTTATACCAGACTCTGACTTTCTACACAGTCATCACAGAGAATTAGATGTTTCACTGAAGCCTTCTCCTGGTGCTCTGGGGATAACCTCCTCTTTCCTCTGACTCAGTGAAGAATCAAGCTATGCTACCCATAGACAACAAGTGACCTCTGTCCCTTCAGCTAGGATGAAGCAGCAAACAGTGAAGCCTGGTGCTTGCAGGCAGTAGGGGACTGAGCACAGGCTCTTTGCTTCAGCACCCTGGAGCAGTGAGGGCATGTCATGTCTTTCCAAAGTGTTTCACCAAGCATTAATTATTCACTGTTATTTTTTACTTTGTACAATTTGAATTTAATGGGCAGAGTAGTGTCTGACTTGGGGTGAGTTATGGTATGAGGTGTGATCTTTTAGTAAATGCTCTGAAAGTGAGACCTCCCAAGTTTGCAAGCAGGGCCTGGGGTAATAGTCTTTTCTCAGCAGCATGACAAAATCCTTTTGCCCGTGCCCACACACTGGCTGGCAGCTCCACTTTAGCATGCACCACTTTGTTTCTTTCTCTTCAAAGACTGGGGGCATTTGTTGTGCCAGACTAACAGGAGTGATGTTATTTGTGAGACTTGATTGCTGGAGTCAGGGTAACGCATGAACAGATTCAGTAGTGTCACTGTGTCCCTACAAGCTACTGCTGACCCTCTAGCCCAGTGTTAGAGAAGCCTGAAATATTAGTTACAAATCTGACTTGTCAGGGCCGTGTTCTGCTGTTGTTACAGCGTGCAGCACCCAATACAGGGGAAGTTATCACATGGAGGCGGTGGTGGGAAGAACAAGAATATGAGAAAAACAGAGAACTGTTAAAGCATTGTCACTGTGTCATCAGCAATTTGTTTGTAATCAGCTTCAGATTTTCTTCCAGTGCTTTAGGGCTTGATAAGTACTTGCTAAAAAGGAGTAATTTTTAGGCCTCCAGCTGTTCTTTACAATCTGTTTTCTTCAGTGAATCATTACTTGCTTAGTATTTGCACTCTTTTATTGGTTAACTGAATGTCATGCTAATTGTTGCCTTTCTCAACAACAATTAACTAAAATACTGGTCAATTTTTTTTCAGGTAATTTGTTGGAATTTTTTTTCCACCTGAAATAGTGATATGTCAAAATGGAAACATTTCTCAGAAACATGTAGGGTTTATAGGCAGTGATCTTCAGTTTTTCAGGTCCCATATTTAAATTTCTGGTGAAAAGGTGACACATAGACAGGGTCAAAATGTCCAGCCGCTTTATGAGTGAGCATCTTGTGTGAGATGTAGAAAACTCCAGCTAAGCGTTTGTATAGAAATCAGGCAGAGATTTGTACCTGTATCTTGCATGTACCAAACAACTTAATGACAAGACTGTTATCTGCTCAGGAGTGGCTCTTTCTTGCAGAAAAAAAGAAAAAAAGAAAAAAAAATTAAAAGTCTCTAATAAAACATGGGAACAGATTACAGAACTTCAAAATTTATCGTGCACTGTTTAATTTATTTTAATTATTTTGGCCAGTCCTATGAATAATAAATAGCTTGCAGTCTGGTAAGAATCAGCCTTAGCAGTTAACAAATTTTCATGTGACACCCAGCAAGTTGACAAATGCTCACAACTAACAAGTGTCATGAGAACATGAACCACAGCCATTCAAACTCAGCTCTTTTGTTTCTATAGATGTTAACCAATTCCTTTTACTCTTCTGTTCACCTAAGACGAGCAAATACAGTATTATCCACCAATACAGAAGTAAAATAGAAGCCCTTGCCAACTGCAGCTGTTACCAGACCTCATGAACCTCACAAAAACGATGACAATGTCAGAGTAATGGGTTTCTTGCTTTTATGTGTCTTCTCTTTGGTGCTTTTGGTTCTTAACCTGAATCACCATTGGTTCTTTTGTTGAAAATTACATGCCATTTGTCATAGATGGGGTGGATATATTTGGAAGCAATTTTGAATGCTTCTTAACAGAAAAAAAAGGAATAGGTTTTATTTTTTTAATGGGTAATTGTGGAGAATCTACACTTGATGTCAATTGTAGTTACAAAGTGCAGTCTCAGATACTAAGAGATAATCTTTTGGGTCTTAAAAAAAGTCTTCAAACGGTTGTCCAGCTGTGGAAAATAAATGGGGACGATTTGATTTTAACCATGACAATGCACAATCTGGCATTTTTTGAATCAGAAAAACTTGGAGCCTGGAAATTAAACTGTCAGTACTAAAAAGTATGAGACTGTGAAGACCAAGAAGTGTTTAATCAGTGTTTTAGGCTCTCAAAATGTGCAGGAAACATTGTCCTGGAGGAACAAAACTCTACAAACCGTAATTGCAGTGTAAGGACAGAGGAAGGTGTGTGTGTGTGTGAGGGACAAGAGCTGGAAAGACAGATGGAGACCAATAAAAGAAAAAAATTGTTTGCTTTTTCCATCTAGTAATTCAGGAGAGAAAAGTCTTACTTTCCCTAAATCCTGTTCAGGGACAGAGCAGAATCTGCCACTTCAAGCAATGCTGACCATGTGGCACTGGTGCTGTAAATGCACAGTCACACATTCTCTAGTGTAGACAAGGAAAGGCAAGCACCAACCCGGACTGCAAGGGCAGCAGTGGCATCTCACTGTTAAACATCATCACACAGACAACCATAGCTCTGAAAGACACCCTGACTCTGCATTTTTATCGAACGCAGAATCCTGGGACTTCGCTTGGCCGTTATTGTTGTTGTTGTCTCTGACATCACTACACATTCTACAAGACACATTGAGGTGATGGAATGTGCCCAGGGAAGGGCAACAAAGCTGGTGAAGGGTCTGGAACACAAGTCCTATGAGGACAGCCTGAGAGAGTTGAAGTCCCTGAAGAGGCTCAGGGGTGACCTTACCACTCTCTACAACTGCCTGAAAGGAGGGTGTACCCAGGTGGGGGTTGGCCTCTTCTCCCAGGTAACATGCCAAGAGGAAGTGGTCTGAAGTTGTGCCAGAGGAGGTTTAGAAATTATATTAGGAAACATTTTTTTACCCAAAAAGTTTTCAAGCATTGGAACAGCTGTCCAGGGAAGTGGTGGATTCACCATCCCTGGAGGTATTTAAAAGACGTGTAGATGGGGCACTTAGGAACATGGCCTAGTGGGGGTTTGGCAGTGTTAATGTTTGGACTCAATGATCTTGGAAGTCTTTTCCAACCTAGACTGCTTTGTGAACCCAGCAGTACCCCTGCACAGGCTGCAGCTCTATCATTCATCCAAGCTTTACTGTAGCAGCATATTGGACAGTAATGTTTGCTCCAGCCCTAGGGACAGTGATCGCATCTGCTGTCTAGTAGGATGCCCAGTATTTTCAGTGGACTGAAACCAAACAGTATCTCTGTAGTGATGAGCTATGTTTTGCCATTACGAACTCTAAATGCATATAAGGTTATTACAGCTCTATTCTCTCTGGTCATAACCTTCTTTCCTTCAGTCTTTCCTTCAAGCAACAGAGTAGTGCAGATTAAGATACCTGTGCCCAGGATATTGTGGTGTTACAGGGTCCAAATATTGATGTGGTTTTATATCGCTCTGCCACATTTTATCAAAAAGTCTTTAAAGTCTGGTGAATTTGAGGATACCAGGGTGAATTGAAGGGGCAAGGGCTGAACCTGAGATGCTTTGCCCATGACTGGTTTAGACGCAGCTAAACCTGAGTGATGCCCATGTTTCTTTCTTGCACACTCAGTTATGTGCTGCCTCCCCACAGCTTGTTGGCTGTCACTTATGATCTGAGGCTGCAAACCGCACATTTGTGTATGAATGCAGCTCCCCACATGTGTGTCTGATCAGCATCTGCAATTGATGTCAGGGAGATTGTTATGGTGCTGGGATGAAGAACTCTGGTTTCAGGTCAGAATGTGTGACTCTGATGTGACTTTGTTTTTTGCTCTCCAATTGTTTGTTTTATTGGTAAAGCCCTTTCCCCTCATTTGCTCCATCCCTGTCTCTCTGTTTGTAGAGGAAATAAGCGGAACTGACACGTAAAGGTGCCCTCAGAGCCAATTTGCAGCAACTGGTAAAGATCACACTGTATCCATCTGAAAATGCTTATCCATAGGGAGCTGTCTCTGAAGCTGAATGTAAGATAGTGTTTTAAAGAGGTAGCTAAAGCAGGAAAAGACACTGTTTTAAAGTAGAGAGGGGAAGATAGTTCAGAAACAGCAAGGTTGTCCTTAGCCCCTCACCTAAGCCTTCTCTGAGAGCTTAGAGTTTATTTTTCGTTTAATTTCCATATACTTTTGCACTGCTTGGTTTTAATTCAAAGAGCAGAAGCACTGAAGTATTGCTAGACATGCTGTATTAGCAACTCTTCTGTAACCACAAAGTAGAGAGACATGAACTGATAGCTCTAGACCATGCCTTCCCAGATCCAAATCCCATGGCATTTGATCTCCTGTTTGAGGTTAATGGGTTTGCCCTTTTTATGGTTTCCTTTGGATTTTGTGGGGGTTTTGTGCTTTGTCTCTGTGTAAAGCTGAGACCCAGCTGCAAAGTTTGGTTCCAGATTTTGGCCCAAAATATTATTTCTTTTGCCCTATCTACCTAGCCAAAGTAATTTAGAGTTTTGTTGGTTATGCCAGTTGGAAGAAGAAATTGGCAATGAAGTCGGTTTTCTCTGGCAAGGTCTGTTTGTTCACAAGAATGTATCAAGTCTTGCTTTCTGTTGTGCAGCAGGGTACACACAGTCAGAGCTGTTTCTTCATCCACCACTCCAACTGCTTTGCAGAGAGCATCCTGATGTGAGAAACCTTCTCCCTGGATTTCATCTGCTAGGTCATCTCTGTTGCTCTTCAGTGCTTCCCTCTCTGCTAGCTCCAGAGTGCTGTCGCATTCTCTACCCTCACTATTCTGTTGCCATTTGCATTTCCAGCTAGGTTTCTGAGCAATTCCAGGCTCATGTGCACTTCAACTACTATGGTGACAACCACAAGTAGCTTTAGCAGAGCAATTAAGCCTATGAGTTTCAGAAAGGTTTAACTTGTGTCCTTGGGGCAGTTAGGGATTATATTCTAGATCACACCTGATAAGCACCAATGGGGCAAAGCATTTGCATTTTTGTGGCTTTAGGCTGGCAGGTGATGCAAGGTTATATCAGTTGTTTAGGAAGAGGCGTGTGCCTTCAAGTCACCTGTAAGGCTTTTATTCCTAAGAAAAAGTGTCCGATTCACTATTCCTTCTGTGGGCTTCTATCTCCATCTCTTCCTTGCCCCTTATGTCTAAGTGTTATAGAGCTATCTTTAGCTGAGCTATTGATTAATCCAGCATTAATCATCCTCCCTAATTGTACTTTGCTGTTTTCTCTCCCTTTATCCTTAAATTGGTCAACTGGGCAGGGGGTCTAGAGGGCAAACACATTCATTATGTTACCAGCAAACAAGATATTATTCGCACTGCAGGGGACAAAATTAAATTTACAGTTTCCCCTTGTAGATGTCATAAACTATTGATTTAAACCAAGAGGGGACGCAGCAATAGAGCCAGCATATTGGCTATGTCGCACTGTTCTCCTTGTGTTCTGCCGGGGCTGTTTGCTGCCAGTCCCTGTGTGGCTTTCTGGAAAAGAGTGGCTGGGACAATCAGGGCAATGGAAAGAGAGAGGGAGATTAGGTGGAGTTTGTTTGGTAGGTCCATGGGGGGATTATTTCAGGCTGTTTTCTTGTTTCTGGATTTAAGTATCTTCCTTTGGTGCCACTTTATTCTATGGAAGGGACCCCTTTCAAAACCTACCTTTGCTTATCCCACACATTGTCTTCATTCAGCTTTCCCTGCCCATTTTAGGGGATCTAGAAGGGGCCTCTTCAAGTGCTTTGCATACCACTCCACCTCTGCCTAAACTTCTTTCACCATGCTGGACATGGCATTTTACCCCTGTTAAGCCTCCTACTTCTTCACCATATCACAATTTCCTTGTGGGAAGGATTGTTCTTTCTTCCCATACATGGAGCAAGGGAAGAAGGAAAGGAAAGGACTCTATGCACCATTTAGCCCATTTAGCTTCGTAACCATACTTAACCTGCATGCAGTACTGAAGAGACAAGCTAATGGCTGGAAACTTCACCAAACCAGAGTGCCTTTGCAGCGCACAGCTAGAGTGAGCCCTAGCAACTGGCAAATTGCTAAAGCACAGCATTTGGCTCTGTGCTCTCTTCCCTTTTCATATCATCTCAACTAGGCTGGAAACACTCATGTGGTAGGAAGCCAGGAAGGGACGTGTAATGTGTTCACACAGGAGAAATGTCCTACCTGGGTAATGGTTGTCACCAGCAGACCCCACACTGTGCCCCTCCG
The DNA here is from genome assembly GCF_052056855.1 of Sturnus vulgaris. Lineage (NCBI taxonomy): Eukaryota > Metazoa > Chordata > Aves > Passeriformes > Sturnidae > Sturnus > Sturnus vulgaris. Next base: position 24,596,396 of record NC_142244.1, on the reverse strand, counting down.
CTGCTGCCAGGAATGGTTTGAATGGTAGGAGCAGGCATGGGGCCAAATGTCAACTCAGTGCTTGGTGACTTGTCATCTATTCCACGTTTAATAATGTTAGAGAAGAATTTAGTCCCTCCTGTGCTGTAAGCCAGTTCTCATTATTGGTTAATTGGACTAGAGATGCAGTCACTGTTGAAATCTATTGTCAGGAGCAACTTGTTTTATTTAGTGTAGGTGTGCTGCTTATATCCCCCTGATATGAGAGGGTCAAAGGCTGTAACTAAATATACCATTTGCTTCTTCCCATCCTTTCCTGGGGACCACTCCAGTTAAGGTGTATCCTGGCAAGTCTGATCTGGCTGCTGACCAGGGATAAAATCTGTACATTGTCAAGACAGCACATGGATTTTGTCACTTATCAACATGAGAAACTTTATCACTGCTCTGTGACAGCAGCCAGAAAGGTGGAAAGATCTGGGTGGAGAAGTCTTTCCTTACCAATCTCTGCCTTCTTGGAGCAGTAGGGAATCTGACTGAGTCTGCATGGAGAATTAGATGCAATATTCTGCATGCTACCTGCAATGGGACCTAATCTAACAAGTGGTCACAGATAAGCACTGGCTGCTGAGATCTGATGTGAAAAGCCAGACAGAGAAAGATGTGTGCAGTAACAAACTTTTATGAGCTCTGGGATATTGACTACATAGACTCAAGCACTGTCTCCTCTCATCTTATCTCTTGCTTATCTATGTGTCTACCCACTGACCTCTCTCTTCCAGCCTATTTCTTTAATCAGCTTGAGGACGCAGGAGAATATTTTGTCAGAGAGTATTTCTAACTGCCAAACTCAGTTTATTTGTATCTCACTGAAAAATAGACCGCAAGAGGTGAAATGCCATAATCAGTTGCATTTCTGATTCCCCAGATCACTTGTCCCTAAATAACTATGATGTGCTTTGAGGACTGGATACAAATTTAATTATGTTATCACAATTAACCTGCCATCTTTGTATTTTACATTTTTTCGTTTTTCTACAGCTACAGAATTAACTTTAATTTTGAGCCGAAGGCTTTGTTGTCAATAACTTTATCTGCTAGTTGCCAGCTCACCACAGAATTCTTTCAAGCACATAAAATGAGAAGGCACAAAACATTTTAAAAATTGAGGACAGCTTTATTTGCACAGTCTCTCCTCTGTTCATTTTCAGAATGGCCTCCTAGACTTTGTAACAAAAGTCGTAGACTTTGTAACATCTTATTAAAATTACTCACTGCCACAGCAGCCTCACCTACCCCAGACCTCATGAAGGGTGCACATCAGCTCTTTACACGCTAGGTCACAAAGTGGGAGTTTGGTACACCTGTGGGTGAGGAGTTTCATTTAGTGGGTGTGAAGTTTCCTTTGGTGCTGATGTTTAAGAACAGATGAGGAAAAGCTGTCCCCTGAGATCATTTATGTATAGTTGATTCTGCTGCAGAGTTGGGGAGTGTGTTTAATGGTGGCCTACAGTCATTTCCAGTCCATTTTATTGATTCTGTGAGAACCTGCCATGTCCATTCTCCCTCCTTCCTTGACACTGTGTTTCCTAGGACCATCAAAACCTTTCTGATCAAGGAAAACCTTCCTAAGTGGGCTCCATACATTCTGCAACCTTGCAGTACCTCTTCTGGAGATAGCCAAGGATCACATTAGGGCTTGCACTCCTATTTCTTCTCCCCACAGAAGACGAGAGTTTTAAATCCTTGATGAAACATTCAAGCTGCAGTGGTGGGCGCTTTTCAGCTCTGGGGTCATCAGTCCCCACCCCAGTACGTTGGCTGATATGGGGGCTCCCACCTACCTCTGTCCAGAAGACTCCCAACTTAAAATCATAGAATATGGAATGGTTTGGGCTAAAAGGGACTTTAAGGATTATCTAGTTCCTACCCATAACTCGGTACAGCCAACTGTGAAACAATCTCATTTCCATCACTTCTTCAACAATATTCTGGGCTTTTTTTCTTTAAACAGTAGTTTTATGTGCCATGTTGAGATGTTAAAGCGACTTTCCTCCCACTGTGGGCAATTTAAGACTCTAACATGAGACAACTAAGCTGTGGTGCCATTAGTCAGTATCTGCTTTTTCATATGCTATATCTTCCTCTCCTGCCTTGCCTGTTCTTCAGCAAAGGCTTTTTCTACCTTTCTCCTTCTTCTGTGCAAGCCCAAGTATGAAGCAGAGCAGCTGTGTTCTTTCTGCCTAGCCCATGGGTCTGAGCATCTGGATGGAAGTGCTGACACTTCTCTTTTGTACAGCACAGAAAATGTACCCTAATACCCTTCACTTCGAAGGAGAACTGGAGCTGATCCAGCCTAGGAAATCTGCTTAGAATTTCTATTTTCCTCTCCTTGCCTGCTGTCACCAGAGAAATCCCAGCTATATCAAGTGTTTATTCTGGTCCTTGCCTTGTTGAATTGCTGGGGAAGGTGATTCAGGAGAAATTTGGGTCCCTGCCAGTCGTTCAAAAGCCAATAGCAGCAAAGGTAATTGTCACTCACAGCACTTGAGCCAAAGTGTGGGCATGGGCCTGGGACCTTTCAAGAGCCCTTGAAATGTCATGTCATGTGGTTGTTCATGGGTATTGAGGGGTCACCTGGTTTTCCCTATCTGCCCTTATCCATGAATGTTCCATGGAAGTTGTTTTGTTTCTTTTATTTTTTAATTAGACATATAAAGCTACAGTCTGAGCTAACCAGAGATGACTGTAGCTCACTTCCAGGAGCTGATTTTAGGCTTCTTCCCTCTCTACATCTGTCTCTGAAGGGTAGGTGCCCCTCCATGGGCCTGCACTTCTGTCAGTGCCCTCCATCCTGGCTGTTTGTTCTGCAGTGGGCATTGTGTACATAGGAATTAGTACAGCATATGGCCATCACTGCACACTTCATATGTTGTTATCACATTAGAGAGTCCAGCTACTTGCCCCTGCTGCAGCCAGGGGAAACTGGTGGCCCTGCCCCTGTCAATCAGTCCCCCTAATCTCTCTGCAAGCAACTTCATGGTCGTTTGCAGGTGTTTCTGAGATGTGGGGGTAGAGCCAAAAGTTTGCAAGGGATTAAGCAATAAGGAAGCAACCTGTGGAAATCAGCTGGAAGAAGGGACAGTATAGAGGAAATTGAAGAGAGAGGAGGAGTTCACGTTTGTGAATAGAGTAAAAAGGCAATAAAAGGAGATAATGACTTGAAGGAAGAAATAACGGACAGCTGTGTTTTGTAGGAGACATAAAATCAACAATCTCGCCTCTCTCAGCTATTAAACATCTCTCTGACTTTGTTTAAAATCTCAGATTGTAGTCCCAGGAGTCAGGACTACATTCAGAGTCGCTAATTGTAGGCTGACCTACTTTTCAATCCTGTTCTTGTGGCTTTAGGTTCTCACTTTTTGAACTGTAATGTGTTATGTGACTGCTTCTCTGTGCTAAGTGAAACAACCGTGACATAATCCTCTCTGCATTTGGATATTGGTACCCAGTTTCTATATGGCCATCCCAGTTCCTTCGCAGGAAAATTCCCTGACTTTTAGAGGGGCATCCTTCCACATTTTGGGAACAACCTGTACCTTCAGAGGTGCACAGAAATCCTCTGGTTGCATAAGCAGATGTGTGCCTGGGAGTTTCCAGCCCATTCACAACGGGTTCCTTGGTGAGAGTGTGTCGCAGAGGGGAAGGTAAACAGCAGGGTGAACGGACCAGCTCTTCTTGTGCTACGCATTGGCCTGCACACACAGAGATCTGCCAAGAAGCTTTAAGGGACTGATGTGGGACAAATCTCCCATCAGACCTTTCCAAATTTAGCTTTCAAGCCACAGCTGTTGCACACAGAAGAGAGAGCAACAGCATCCTCCTTGAAATCAGAAAAAAGTTTCAGGGGGAAAGGAGATTTGGAGGTCTTTTATCCAAGTCCCTGCTCAAAGCAGGGCTAACTTCAACATTAGATCAGCTTACTCAGTCAAAATTTGGAAATCTCCCAAGACAATGATACTTCAACCTGTCTTGGCACCTGTTCCAGTGCTGATCCACCCTCATTATGAAAATGTTTTTCTTTTATGTCCAACCAAATATACTGGGAGCCCAAAAGTGCTCCACATACAGCCTCAGAAGTGCTGAGTAAAGGGGAATAATAATTTACTTTGGCCTGCTATCTAGACTCACATCCTTGCAGCCAGGTATGCATTTAACCCTCCTTGCTGCAAGGGCATGCTGCCACATTCATTTTCAACTTCTGCTCGCTGGAAACCTTTGGTCTTCTTCAGAGCTACTCCCCAGCCAGCAAATCCTCATCCTTCGGTGTTGCACTGAAGGATGCAATAGAGATAATTTCAACAGGTAGAAGACTTTGCACTTACCTTTGTTGAATTTCATGAAGTTGTGTCATCCCATTTCTCCATGTCCTCGGGGTTGAATGGCAGTTCTGCTCTCCAGTGAGTCAGCCACTACCCTGAATTTGGTTTCTTTCCTGAAGCTGTTGATATCTTCTGTACCATCATGCAGATTACTGGTGATCAGGTGTACCCTTCTTTCTGATTGTGCGGAAGAAACAGAGAACTTTAGGGTGCTTCTGTTACTGTGATTTGCAGTGTGGAAAGGGAGATGTCCTATCCAGCCTGTGAGGTGTCAAATGTATGATAATTCTTCTGTCTTGAAGAGGATGCAAATTAAATAGACACAGCTGAGAAAGGGCAGAGGGAAAAATGAGACATGGTGATGTTTTGACCTGCTTGAATTGATATTTCATGCATTTCCAGTGCTGAGAGTAGAACTGTGTTTGATGAGTATTAGGAAAACATGGTGAACATGCCCTGGGCTGCCCAATTCACTGTGCTGTGATATTATCTAGTCTGCAGATAAGCTGGGGAGCTCGTTTTTCTCTCCCTCCCTTCACATGGCTTTTTGTACCCAGGAAGTGCTTATCCTGAATACTTGTGTCAGGGAAATGTCTGGGATGGATGTTTGTCAGGCACTGCCAACCCTGCTCTTTGGAGGGCTTATGTGAGTCAGTGCATGGCATGTCCCAAGGCTGTGAGCTACCCAGGAGGCAGGACCCCAACCCACTTAATTCCCTCCTCAGTGAGCACGGTGTTTCAGCTGTTGGACAGATTAGGGAAGTGGTAAAATCTGCTAATGCAATAATAGTAATTAATAACAATAATGGGTTATTTTAAGGTATTTTGGCATGATTTATTGGGCAGAGAGTACTGTAGGTGAGCAGAGACTTTGCAGGCGAGTATAAAAAAGCAAGGTGACTGGGCCCTAAAGTGCACATCTGGGCATGATTTGGAGAGGCGATTTATTGACACCATAAATGACGGCTTTTTCGAGCAGCTTGTCTTGGTGCCTATGTGGGAAGACATAACTCCTGATTTAGAGCTGTGTTCAGTAGTACTTACTCTCCAGATAGAACTCCTGGAGTATCCCTCCTGGCAGAGAGCAGGCAGCTAGACTGCTGTGAGCACATGTGTGTACAAGACACAGGGCACACACCCAGTTCTGCATGGCATCCCCTGGATTTCCAGTCCCTGTGTGGTCTCTTACAGCCCCTGACATCGCTGGTGTATGGTGTCCACACCTTGAGCAGCACCAAGAGAAGCCTCCCCTCTGCTTCAGTGCCACATGCAGAGGCTGGTGCATCTCAAAGGCAGCCATGCAGCTCTGCAGCCCTCTCTCTCTCCTACCCTGGCAGCAGGAGGGCATGTGGCCCCAGCTCAGATCAGGCCAAAGCTGTCAAACCACCACGAAGATTTACCTCCACTCCTAGAAAAAACTGTTTTTGCAGGGGTGAAATGTTAAAGGCAAGGGAGAAGACTGTCCTTTGCAGCACTTAGTTGATATTTTCATTGTTCTCAGTGATTTTTGTGTCAGCACAGTGGTAGGAATTGGCCTCTACTCTAGAGCCCTGTCTGGGCAAGCGGACATCTCTCAGTGGGTTTCATTACTATTATTATTATTATTATTATTATTATTATTATTATTATTATTATTATTATTATTATTATTATGCCTGAAGCATATTAAGAGCCTGCCAGGACTCAGCACTCCCTTTCCTGAGGCTTCAGCCACGTCAGGGGAAATATCAGGGAGCGGGTGGGGTGCGTGGGCAATAGCAGGACTTCTCAGAGGTGTGAGTGCCGAGGACATGACAGCATCACATCAACAAGGGCCAGCATCACATCAACAAGGGCAGGGGGTTGGCTCCTCATTAAGTGTGCCCCCCACATGGCATGTGCAGGATAGGTGAGCCTCAAGCAGAGCAGCAGGAAAGCTTGAGGAGAAGGATGACAGCAAATGTAAGGCTGAAAGGCAAAATAAATTAAAGCAAACAAACAAGAAAAACAATCCTTAAAACACTGGATTTGGCTTGGAGTTCATCACTGCCTTGATGTGTGAGGACAGAGGAGGACGGTGTGGAAAAGGAACAGAAAGGATCCACAGCTGCATGGCAGAGAGTGGGCTTTTATTAGGATTCATCAAGCCCCTTTTAATGAACGGCCAAACAGCCAGGAGTCAAATGAAACAGTAGGCAAAGTGTAAATGAGAAGAAAGCTGAGGGGAGTGAGAGGAATGGCCAGGGTGCTGTGGCTATGCAATGCCAGGAGCAGGATGAGGGGAGCCACAGGTGGGGAATGCAATTAAAGAGCTGAGCCAAAGCCAAGAAGCTGAATCTCTGACTTGTGCCGAGCTGTTTGCTGGTACTGAGCATCCCTCTGGGATTTTTAATTCACCAAGGCAGAGGGGCCCCATCTGTGGGCTGGGACAGGCTCATGAGCTTCCTCTGCCTGAGTAGGTCTGTCCTTTTCAGGGGATGTTGTGCAGGGATTGCTGAATTTTCCCGGGAAAGGGGGAAACCCCCTGGATAGGGACTTTGACTTGTAAGGATTCACATGTACTGGACTTGTGACAAAGTATTTTAAAACTGGGGTGTGGAAATTTCGTCTCCGTGAGGAGGGAGCTGTACCTCCAAATGTCTGACACTCCAGTACCTCAGAGCAGCAGCTCTTCTGGCATCGCATGCTCATTTCTGTGTGGGTTTTTGCTGATGAATGTGATACATGCATACAAAGTATTTTGCTATTATTATTACCCAAAGTTATGGATCAGCTTGAGAAACTCAAATGCAGTAAATCACTGGTACTGAGGTAGCATTAGTCTCAGGGCTCTGAAGTAAATAATGCATGAAATATACTGACAGCAGTGTCTGGCAGATCCTTATAAACAGCATCTCTAACGAATTCAGAGCTGCTAATATTGCAGGGTTGGATTTGTGGGGAAAATGCTGAAATCTCTCTGTGCTCAGGCGAGATGATGCAGATGGGCAAACATCACCTCCTCCTTACCCTTCAGGATCAAGCAAGTGATTTTAATGACAGTTGAGAGGGTGGCAGCTACATATCCAGCTGTGAGGTGGACTTCATGGGCAAGTTGCTCTCCCTTCTTCCCTCTTGCAAGGTGAAGGTGCTGAAGGGCTGTCTTCAGCCTCTTCTGCCTTCACCCTGGTGTGGAGTGCTGTAAGATGCTCAGAGAGTGCTCCAAGCATGCTAAGTACTATTATTATTTTTTTTAATAATCGAAAGACATCCAGGGAATTACAGACCTATGAGCTTTCTTTCAGTTCCAGCCAAACTGATTGTGAAGCTAATTAAAGACAGACTAGTACAATGTTCGGCTAACTATAACATGACAGGGTCAATCCAGTATGGCTTATGGAAAAGAAAATTGTACCTTTTTGAGCTGCAAGTGGGTTTTGTTGTTTTAGGGGTTTTTTAAGTTTAATAAAATAAGATAAAGGTGATCCCCAGCAGACATAATGTACTTTGATTTTCATAAAACATTTGATAAGGTCTTTCACACAAAATTATGAAGGGAGATAAATAGCCATGGGCAAAGGGGCAAGGTCTTGTCACAGTTTAAAACCCAGTGGATTGTTAATTAGCAAAGAATAGTTTCTCTTTTGTGTGGAGACAAGCTAATAGTGGGAGTCTGTTCACACTGTTGGAGGTGTTTAGTCTGCTCTGTGTGCCATGGCTGGCAGGATGGTGCTTTGATGACAACTCCTTGTTTGGCTGGTGAGAAATGCAGCAGAGTTGCCAAAATCCACAGGAGATGTTAAGAGCAGGCCCACCCCATTGCATCCTCTGCAGGCTTGATGCCTGGGCTATGGAGATCCAATGGGACCCTCTCCCAGGACTTGGCCTGGCTGCTCTGGGGTGTCCTTCCAGGAGCTGGTCCTCCCCCAGTGCCCCATACCATCTTACCAACCAAAAGCAAGCAGGGGTTGCCATCCCAATGAGTCAGTAGGATTTAAAGGTGCCACAGGGACAGAGCAGCAGGATGACAGATGAGCTATAACATGGATGAGTGTATTGTAATGCAGACTGCAAGAATAGTCTCCATTTCAGCTGTACAATGATGAGCTCCCAGGCTCCTTGGAGGGAAAAGATTGGGAGTCACGGTGAGTAACTCGATAAAAGCTTCTTCAGTGGGTTGCGTCAATTCCAAAAACGTGGAAGATGCTTGGTTGCCTTTAAGGGGTAGGGAAACAATAGGGAATACGTTATAAAAAATGACATTATCTTGAACACTGGCTACACCCTTGTTTATGAAAATGTGTATAATTACCAGAGGACCATGAAGCATGGTTAGTAATCTTGTGAGATTTACCTACAAGGAGGCAGTCAGTTGGACTCAACAGGGTTTTCTTTTTCAGTTTAGCAAGCTTGCAAAAATGCCATTTCTCCCTCCCAGTATCTCTCCCATCTTCCTTCTTGCCAACATGCCCTCTACTGTCCCTGAGCTCAGGCTGGCTCCACTCAATCCTGGCCCTATCCAATGGGAGATGGCAAGCAGCGGCCATCCACAGCCTCCCTGAAGAGTCACACTAAAGGCTTATAATTGAGTTATTTACACTAATGAAGAGTGCGGTGAAAACTGATCAGTCCCTCCTTTTTCTGTCCTCCTGTAATACTAGAACAAGAGGTCATTCAGAGATGCTAATGGTAGCTTAATTTAGATCACATGAAAGGAGACACTTATTCACACAGCAGGTAGTCAGTCTGTGAAATCCACACTGCCTCCTGAGGTCAGAGAGTCAAACACTGCAGAAGGACTTGTCAAGTTCCTAGGTAATTTTTGGAACAAATAACTGTTGTTACTGAGGATGCAGTAGCATCCCAGGGACCCCCATCAGGAAGGACTCACTCTGCATAACACAAGGCCTGCCCAAAGCAGGAGCCAGCCTGACTTGGGTTGCTTTGGTCTCCATAGCCAAATGAAGATTTGTTTGGTCAGATGCTGGGGGCTTGATGGTGAAAGAGCTGCACCCAAGTGTGACACTTTTTGTTTTCCTGCACCAGTTCTGTAGCCCCAAAGGCAAGGTACTTGGCTCCCTTCCTTTGGTGTAGTAAGAGTACTGTTTTTCAGCTATAAATCAGTGCTGTTCACTCTGATTTTAAATGGGTGAGGGAGGACCAGAAAGCCTACAGCTGCCTTTATCCTGGAGGAATCTTCCCATGATCTGGGTGAAGCTTGGGTGAATTGCCTCAGGATAGAGCCTCATCTGCACTTCCAACCCTTTTTGTGGATGTCTTCAACACAATGTCTTTGGTCTGGTGGCTTTGCCACTTCTACAGTCAGTTCTTGGAATGCTCCTGTCTTTCCATGTATTGCCTGTGGCATTGTAAGCTACTTAGCAAGTCTGACTGGATGTAGGTATTGGTGAATTTTGCCTGTGGGCAGCATAGGCCTGTGGATAACATTGAAGAGCCTTAAACTTGTGAAGGTGTTTAAATTTACCAGCAAAAACAAAGTGTAACAGAACAGGGAAGAATAATTTCAAATCCATCCCTGTATTCATGCTCTGTATTCATGTTTATCTGACCTGCAGTTCAAGAAAGGTCTTTAGCCCCAGTAGGTTTGGGACTGAATCTGTTGTTACTGGTTTTCCGCCTGCTCATAAATTTAATTCAAGTCCCTCCATTCCAATTTTGACAAGAGGTGTCCAGGCTCAGTGTATAAATCGTTGCAGGGGATTGAGACAGAACACCAGCATTCCTTGCATTGTCTTTTCACTCTTTATTGCAAAATGGCTGTAAGCAATAGGCTTTTGAGTGTGTTTTCTTGTAGCTAGCTGTAGAATCAACACAGTATGTGTACAGTAAAATTGATCATAATCCACTTGAGGGATGGTGTTCAGAGACTCTCACAGGCATCTCTCATTTCAGCGTCATCACAACAGCTCTCCAACTATCTCACCTGCTTTTCTCCTCGCTGTTTGTTACTGCCTCAGTAGCTGGCTGTGTTTAAATATGTCAGCCTGGATTTTTTTTCCCATCTTCTTGTTTCCTGTGTTCCTCTAACAAGCAGCTTGCAAAAGAACAAACAAGCAAGGCAGGAGCGCTCCAAGCAAAAGGGGTGTTTTGTGTTTGATTTGAATACATACATATTTTTCTTGGTTGAAACTTGTGATACTCATCAAACACATGCAGGAAGGCTGTGAATTAAGACCTTTTTCTTCCTTTCTGACAAACACACCGTCTAATACAAGCACCTTCTTATTTTCACTCGATGTCTGATTCTGTGTGAAGCATGCTTTCTCTCATATCCTCGCACACACGTTTGATAGTCTCATCCTCACTCCTGCTCTGTCGTGTACACAAAACCACCTTCTCATCTCATCAGACCCTGGCACATGCACACTCCCACAGGCGACATAAGCACACACGCACGGCCACCCACACACTTGCAAAGGTTTTATTATTGCAGGGAAAATTGCTCTCAAATATATGAGACTGGATGTAACTATGCAGAGATGGGAAGAGAGGGAAGCAAGGCTGGGAAATTGTGTAGTCCCTTCACTCTTCGGAGACTCACAGAGAAGCACTGCTCAGGTGGAAGGGAGAACATGTCCCCAGAGTCCTCATCCCATCTGTCTGCTGCACAGACAAGCACCAAGCGTCACTTACTCGCCTGCTTTCACGCACAGACTCTGACTACTCTCCCTGAAAGTTTCTCAGTCGCCCTTTCTCATGCATCCTTTCCTCTCTTTTTTGACTGTCAGGTCCTGATCACATCACTGTCACAGTTGCTATGATATCAGCATTTTCTGACAGGTGTATATGCTTCTGTCACTCCCAGCAGAGCTCTTTAGCACCCAGCCTGCTGCTAGATCTGAGCCAGGGCAGCACTACTAGAAAGCACCGTCAGCAGTACCTCATATAGCTACATGCGGAAGATAAAATCCTGATAGAAAACAGCGTGGTTTGGGGGGATTCCGCTTTCAAATAAAACAAGTGTTTTCTCTTTATGAAGAGAAAAAGAGATTCACTGCTATTCAGAAAAAGGAGAAACACTCTGGGCATTGCTCTTGTGAATTCCCAGAGATCTTCTCCCTCATCCTCTGAGGCAGGCTCTGCATTTGGCCTCCTGGAGTGGGCTACTGTATGGAGGGCACTAATTTCAAAAACTGCTTCAGTTTTTTGGAATCCCCAACCTTCCAGTGCAGCCTGAGGCACTGAGTCCTTCACTCCCAGCTGCCTGGTGGAGTTGGCCTCTCCTGATGGGAGTAACAAAATCATATAATCTCTGATAGTGGGGACCATGGATGTGCTTCAGACCGAGTCAGTGTAGGCTCTTTGTTTGGGAAATGGCCACACACCTCTGCAGAGGCTGTGAGAATTTCAGATCGTGCACAATTTGGAAGAAATTTCAGGTTTTCCAGTTACTGTAGCAGTGGCTGGTAACTTTCCAGCAAAGAAGTGCTGGAACACAGTGTTCCCATGGCCCTGCTGGGCTCAGCTGGTATTTGTGTTTGAACTGGCACCAGGAAAGCTAGGAAGTGAAGAGATTATTAACAGGGAGCGCAAGAAAGAGGAAAGGTGTTTAAACAGTTCCTACTTTGCATGTCTAATTTGAGAGCTACCCTTGTGTAGTTCCCCAAACAAGCGCCCAAATCCAGTGTTAGACTTATCAGAAGCTGAACTCGTTAGGCTTTAGCACACTCTAAGATAAGGACCTTGCTTGCATAAGGCCATCAACCACTGATATTGACTCTCCAGGATGTTTTTAAGGCTATTTATATCACAATAAAGCCATTTTATTAGCATCATCAATCAAGAGACACCACATTTTGGCCTGGAAATGATTCTGCTTGAGTTTCTAGAAAGGAGAAGGGTGAGTAATTGTGGGATGCATTATCTTCGATCTCATTTGAAATCTCCTAATTGAAACCACATGAGTGTAGTTTAATGCATATAAAATAGATGGTAGAGCTGTTGCTAATGTACCTATGGTAAGTACAACCTTCTAGTAACCAGAGAGGTACAGACTGTTTTTTCAGAAAGTAACATAGCTATGGCAGGAGCTGTCCCTGTCCACATCGGGATGAGAAACTGGTTCCTGGCACATGTTTCAAACTGAAGCTTATGCCCCACGCTGGTACCACGCTGAGCTCGTGGTGCTCGGCATTCAGCTCAGCTGTCAGCATCTGCTGTTGGGTGCCTGCCGATCTCACTGGCAGCATCAGAGGTCTTGACAGGGCAAATCTGCTCCTGGGTAGGGCTGGAGTCTGTGTATGGGTAGCTGAGAGCTGGGAACTGAGTTGTGGTCAAGGGGCATGGTAAAGCTCCCTTGCTCCTGGCACGTGCACGGCTGGAGTTGCTGTTAAAGTGGAGAACGGGATGTTTACAGCTCTCCTCCAGGGTTTTGCCAGCCCCTGTACTGCTTTTCTGCTATCAGCTCAAGGAGAGGGAGCAGACTTGGAGAAGCAGTGATTACTCAGGTAAGGAGAGTGTAGCTTAGCGCTGCCTGTGGGGGCCTCTGAGACTGAGTAATGGCAGGGTTTGAAAGATGTTACAGATATTTGATAATTAATTGGCTGGGAAATCAGTTTATTTTAACGACTCTAGTTAAATAAAGAAGAGAGCTAAAAGGGCTGCACTTTCCTGCGGTGCTAAACTACTTTCAGGGACAGAGAAAGCCCATTACATGTCTACTTTTATGCCAACAGGGACTTTCTTGTGAAGGCTCTTCTGAAAGATAGTTGAAATCTTTATCTCCCCTGAATCCCAGCAGCTTCGGTTTAAGACAGGAAAGCCTGAAGGGTGGTTTATTACCAAGGATCCATCAGGTAGAGGGGACGGGGGAGCGGAGCTGCTGCTGTAACCTCATGCTTCACCTCTGGCCAGATACTTACTGCAGAGTGGTTCCAGTTGTGGTTTATCACTGTTTTATACTGCTCTAGTGGGAGCAATGCATGTAGCTCGGTTAACCTCACTTGTCTTTCCTAGTACTGTCTGATCACACACACACACAAGGTAGAGAGAACACTGGTAATAGTCTAGCATAAGTAAGTAATTTTGGGTGCCCTTCCTGCTTATCTTTGGCTGTCGAGGACCAACCCTCTTTTCTTAGCCTAAGGAAGAAATGGTAAGTGTGAAGTCAGAGAGGGGTTGGTGTCAGGTCCGTTTTTATTAGGCCCTCTAATTTTCCAGGGTATTGGAATATCATTGTATCATTGCTGTTCAGTGGGCAGAACTATTTCTTTGAGGAAAAACAATGTGCACCCTGGCCCTGGCCAAAGTAAAAGAACTTGACTGGGATCTCAGACAAAGGTTTTTGATTTGACCTTTGTATCTCTCTTTAGGAAGATATTTTGTGCGTGACTGTGCATATTACAGACCTCAGCAGCAATGTTGAAAGAGATTTGGATCTGCTCTTTGCTGCAGATTGTGCTTTGGATGTGAACTTAGGTCTCAAGCCAATGTTTCTTGTCCTGAGGGTTGTACGGCAAGTGTGCATATATGAACAAATGTGTCCTGTTTATCAGAGTCCAAATGTGGTCCTGTTTATCAGAGTCTGCAAAGAGCCTACAACACCATCTGTTTTAGTAAGTGGATAAGAGATTAAACTGCAGGAATCATGGGATCTATACAATACATTAGAGCAGGCCAGACCATCACAGCACATCTTACTTTTTTGGAAGCTGAGAATAACTTTAATATCCCTTCATTTAGGGTTTGATGTCAGAATTAACTACCATTTTACTCTTGTCTCAAAAATCCCAAACTGTTTTTCCTGCCCCAGTGCTGTTATTTGCCCTACTGCAGATTCAAACTCAGTGCAGATACAGACCCCACATCCCCCAGTAAAAACTTTAAAAAAATTAAAAACAAAAATAAACCCTTCAGTGTGGTAGAGGTGGAGGTACTGCAGGACCTCTCTTCTGCTGCCCTGTAGCACTTTAAATTGAGTGTCTTTGTGACAGGACTTGAGCCTCGGTTGTCTCCCCAAGGCTGTGAGGTCCTCTGTTAATGTCATGCTGTGCATAGACATTGAGGATGCACAGATACACATCAGGTGGACATGATGTCATCTCCTCTGCATGGCCGATGAGAGCCTACCTTTAACCAAGTGTAAACTCAGGGCAGCCTGCAAATCCTTATCTTTAAAACATTCCCTGGATGTGAAACCTCCTGCCAGCTGGAGCTGCATTTAGCTGAGCAGACTGAAGTGCTGTATTTAATGAATTAATTTAGAGTGTGGTGGAAAGAAGCAGGACTGATCCTCATTCAGTGTAAATCTAGGCTTCCCCATTTACTGCAATGGTGCCTTGTTGGCCCTTGATTTATGCCACCTTAAGCCACAATTTGGCATCTCTCTGTACAGTACAGTACAGGAATTCTGGAAATTATTTAGAGCAAGTGACCTGTCAGAAGAACAGAAACAGGGACCCAGCCTCAGACCAGCCGAAGCCCAAGTGCACAGCCTTAGACCCTGCTGTGTAAGAAACTCTCAGTAAGACAGCTGTACAGAAGGGAGCTCCATGGGGAAATGGTTTATCTGTATGGTTGATAAGCTGTGCTTGGGGGAGAGGATTCCTTTCACACCAGGCTCTTGGGAGAAAAGGCAGGGATGTCAGTGGATCCAGATAAGACATCCCTGGGTGAATGCTTCCAGTAGCAACATTGTCTCACTAAGGAAATGAAAAGGGTTTATGCTCTGTGTTCCAGTCAATTTGTGCAGCTTGTTTTGCCAAGTGCCAGAAGACTGCAGGTGAGGAGGTGCAGAAGCTGCCAGAGCAGTCCCTGTAGTTATGCCTGTCCTTCAGTCAGTAGCCAGGTTGGAGTTCAGGATCCAAAGCACAGACCCAAATGACCCAAGGCAGTTGCCTTCAAACCATGGGGAGGAGCTTGTGCTTCAGCCAGACCTCTCTGCTGCGGTTGCATATCCCTGGGCAGATCTCAGTTAGAGAGAAAAGCATGGTCTCTTGCATTAGTGCTAAGATAGGTGTGACTGGAGGTGACATCTTGGTTTATGAAAGCTATTTTGCAGTCATCACTACCCCCCTCTTGCTATCCTCATGCAGTCAGTGCACACCAAACCAAGTTTTGTATTAGGCACGTCAGGTCTGTTCTGTTTTGGTTTTGACAATAAGATAGTTTCATTGTATGACTTTGCACAACCTATTTCTTTCCTTCTCCACTGGCTCCATGTATGTATAAAACACACATCTCAACACTTCTCCTCTACGAAGGTAAGAATTTTAGTTCCAAAGTGCTTACTTCCTTTGATAAAAACACTGAATGATGTTCAGCACATGCTGAATTGCTTTGTAAAACAAAGCCCTGCAAGGGTCTCAGAGGAAAAAGAGTGCCAGATATTGGTACGATTAGTAGGATGGCAAGAAGATCTAGCTGTGGGAATTATTCCTTTCCCTCTCTCAGTTGTACCTTTCTCCCGTTCTGTTTCTGACCATGAGGTTTTAAACAAGCTTCTGGCTTTCATGTCAACAGCAGAAACTCCATCAGATATATCTTGACATTTCTTTTTTTCCACTCTTCCCCCTTTCCTCTATTTATTTATTCATAAACATGTCCTCCTCTGCAAGGCATATTGTGCATGTGGGGATGAAGGTAAGCTGAGATCAAAGCTCTTGGGAGCTCTCCCTCACAGCATCTTCTCTACCTTCCTTGTAAGTCTTTCAAATGCCTTTTTCCACAAGACCTGATGGTGAACAAAAGTGAGACATTAGGGAAAAACAAAATTTAGCAAAGCTCTAAGCAAAGGAAAGAAAGTTGATTGAAGTTTGCAGCCTTTTATTCTATGATTGTAACACACCCATGGGATGGCAGTATGTCGCTTATAGGCAGCAAGAAGACTGGATGTATTGGTGAAGAAACTAACGGTGCCAAATGCTGTTTTGAAAATTTGGTCCTTGTGTATTAGTTTGGCAGCTGGTAGGCCGAAAAATACTTTGACGAATCTGGTTTAAATTTCAATGCTAAGCACTTTAAAAAGTTGTGACTTTTAAGTGCTGGACAACTTTACTCACGGCATATTTGGGAATATAGCCATGGAAATAACGAGACTGTTAGTGTTTGTATCAGTAGTTTTTAACCTCTCCATGCATGATTTCTAGAAAATTCAGTTTTGGAAACAAATCCAAACCTATACCAGGTAACTCTAGTGTGATACATAGAGGTCTAAGGTCTTGACAAGAAATATTTAGCTGTATGTGAAGTGAAAAAACCTAAAAACATTGCTTCATCTGAAAGAAATTTGCAAGAGGAGTTGTCTTCTCCTAACATAGTGCTGAACTCTGAGGTAGGCGGTAAAAGTAGTAAGATCAGGTCACTGTAATTTGTTCTCCCTGCAGCCCCTGTGAGGCTGATCTTGCTTTCCTTGGGAGACTTTTTATAAGTCTAGCACTTGTAGATGACAAGAAGTTTTTCTTCAAGATTGAACAGACTTATTTTTTTTTTCTGACCTGTTACTCCTTCATAGACCCCTATGCATCTTGCTAAATAATTCCTCTCTTCCCTCAGTAGTTTCAGCTTTCAAAGATGTATAGCTTGTCAACATGTTGCTTTTAAGTCCTCTCTTAGTCAAGTTATACATATTTAATGTTTTTAAGCTTCCCTTAGATGCTGATCCCTTTCCAGCCCTTGATGAATTTTGTTGTTGCTTGCCTCTGAATTCCCCCCAATTCCCCCATATCAATCTCAAAACAAGGTGCCTCATATTGACTGCTCCAGTCCAGGTGCATTCAGTATTTGGTGGCTGTTGTTTTTGGATGGAACTGAAAAAAGAAGCAGCAGAGTCTCTCAAAGGGAATCTGCTTCGTGGTCTTCTCTCTGAGAGCATTATTTCACGATGGTATTTCAGGACTGGCTTTAGATATGGAAATGAGAGCATGTGTCTTGCTCAGAAGCTGTTCTCTGCTTTCAAGTGGGAGAGAGATGGAAAAGGGGAAGAGGGGTTAAGCTCCTCAAAGGCTTTGTCTACATTAGGCTTTTTTCTTCACATTTCCCAGTGTTGCTTGCACGGGTGTAGCTCAATCCACAGTGGCACTAATGACAGCTCTGGCACAGGCAGAGAATCTAACATGTTCCACTATGCATCATCTCCACAATCTCTACAAGCCCCGACTCCACCAGTGGTGCCACAGCAGCGGGAGCTGGAGAAGGAAAAGGTCAGCTGTAAATAATAACTAGAGCGTTTGCACATCAAGAAGGTGTCCTTCATTGAAATGCAGCAGCTGGAAGTGAGCAGGCAGGATGCACCCAGTTTCTCTTTCATCTTGAAATACCACTCTTCACAGTCTGCTGCTGGCTACCTGAGGGCAGCACCTGGAAGTGGTGATGATAACTTGGTTGGGACACCTCTGATACTCTCATTACCTCAGAAAAATAGGAAAAATTAGGACTTATTTTCCCTGCTGTCACTCCTATTCCCTCTCTGATCTGCCTCCAAAGAATTTCAAGACTGATTTCTCCTTGGTGCAGATCCTCTTGTCCTACCTGCCCAGGAGAAGTGCTAATGCTTCAGATGCAATATCCCCTTTCCCTTGATGAAGAAGAGGCAACATGAGGTGAGATGAACATTAGCATCCAGATAACAGAAAATGTCTCATGTAGCATGCTCCTCAGGTATTGGAAGAAGCTCTTTCATATAGTACAAAACAAAGGAGACACCTGCTAGTTTCACACAACATTTAAATATGATATTCTTTCACAGACTTGTTCCAATTAATGATAAACTACTTAAATTCTCAGCCAGAAAGTATCACCAAGATGAAGATGCTAATGAGTTTAAAAAAAGAAAAAGGGGGAAGGGGGTTGAGAAATGCTTAGGGATAAGAAAGCCAGTGTACAAACTTACAAGGTGGATTGCAAGCTGTCACTCAGAGTGGAAGCTAATTTATACAGAGGCTAGATTTAGATTAGATAATAGGAAGAAATTCTTTACTTTGAGGGTAGCAAGGAACACTGGAACAGGTTATCTAGAGAAACAGAGCATGCCCCCTCCCTGACTGGCAGTGCTCAAAACCAGGCTGGATGTGGCTTTGAACAATCTTATAGCAGCTGTCTCTGCCTATGGCAAGAGTGTGGAACTAGATGATCTTTAACATCCCTTCCAACCCAGGACATTCTGTGATTTTCTTGGTGCTGGATTTATAGGTTTTTATGGCTAGAAAAGATCGTGAAATTATGTAGAAGGTGATTTACATTGTCACTTCAGGAGGTATTCTACCTTTCTTTGAAAGGTCTATCACTATGCATGGGAGGGTTGGTCACTGATCTGTGTGGCCCAATGCTCAGACCTTGATACTGTTTCCATTTCCTTCCCCAAATGTTCAGGTGGAGACATCTGAGCACTTAGTTCTTCTTGCCTCCTTGGAGACACGCAGCCATTACAGATCTGCTTCGGTCACTTACCCCAGTCGCTGTTGAGACTGGTGGCCCTGACCTAATTGTCTGTTTGGCTGTATTTTCTCACATCAGAAATGTTCCTAGAGGTGGTGTACAGTTTCTTGCCACCTGGCAGTCAGCTCTTCCTGACCCACTGGAGGCTGCTGCCAGTCTCGTGGGCACGGTCCTTGTTTCTGAGAGCCCCGAGAGCTGGTGCTGTCACGTTGCTGTGTGGGAGGCACCTATGATGTCTTGTTTTTGGAACTAGGCCATGGCACCATGGCAGCAATCATGTAGGCTGTTTACATGTGTCTTGGTGTGTGCAACTGTGGAAAGGAGGGTTGGGGACAGAACCTCCCTCTTGCTTCTCTACCGTACAAAATACATGAGATGATGCTCTAGGTTTAATCATTTGGATCTTAAGCTTTGCAGTTCCCTTCTCTGAGGAAACCACTGGAATCCATAGCTGTACCAAATCCTTCTTCAGCTGTGAGACACTGACTTTCAAATCTCCCCCTTTTTTTGTGACAGCCTGTGGTGATGCCTCCTGCATTTTTAGCCTGTGACTAGGGCGGGAGGAAGTGACCCTGGACCACACAAAATGTTTCAAAGCTCCTTCTTCTTTCCTATTCCCTCTTGTATTTGCACTGTCCCTTTTCTGCACCCACTCTCTCCTGGCCTGCCCTTACACTCTTTCTTTCTCTGTGCCCGTGCATTGCTAATTTGTGGCATTATCTCATTCTCCAGTTGCTGTGCCGGCTGCCTTAATGTTTCTTGCCAGCTTTTGCCTCTCCCCATTTTTTCTCTTCCCTCTGGTTGCCAGCCCATGATGTAGTATTGCCTTTCTCCATCTGCCTGATTGTCTCTCTGCTTTTTATCTGGGTGCTGGAGCTCCAGGTGCTGTCATTCTCTGCGACAGCACAGAACATTTCAGTTTCCCTCTGTGGCTGGATAATTACCAGATACAGAGTCACGTGGACTTTCCAGCAAAACCCTCTCTCCCCTCTTGTCAGAGAAGGAGATCACATCTCTGAAACTCATTTTCGCCTTTTTTGTGTAATTTTCATTATTATTATTTTTTACTAGAAGAAATTCAAGGGAAAAATTTGGATTAGCTTTTCTGGAGATACCCAGAGGTGACCACATAGAAGTTACCTGCAAGGTACTGGGGGTTCAGGTAGAAGAAATAGGTGATTTCCACAGCTGAAGTTTGTGAAGGAAAATAGAGGAACTTGTAGCCTATGTGGGTGCCTTATAGTGCTCCTATTCTCATTTTTGGTGTATCCCCAAAGCAGAAAAAAGTCATTATGGTGCAGAGGCCTGCTAGAAATTTAGTTTCCAGTTCTTTTACAAATTTGGCATAACAGCCAATACCTAGTTCGCATAAGTGGCTAATTATCATTGTCTTTCTGATGAACTTCTGTTCCTGAGTGACCCCAGATATTTTAAAAGTATTAGCCTGTGTCTTAGTGATCACAAGAGCACAAGATCCTTAGAGTATGTGCAGAGCAACAAAAAGGCAAATCATCGGGCAGCATTCCCATTGCCATTTGCATCAGCTCTGCTATTCCCTGGCTCCCCCTTTAGATAGTGCAGGAGCCCTGGGATGCTACAGAAGCTATGGACAGCAGAGCAAGGCATACATTCCTACTGGATATTTCACTAAGGCCAAGTGATCGATTGCTGATGAGCATTGCCTAATGATTCTGGATCAAGAGCAGAGCCAGGTTTCTGGCTGGACTGAAAAGGAACAGTGACAAGTCCTCAGCTAACCCAGAAGGAAAAGAGGGAGCTCAGGGTCTGTTTCCTCAGCAGCCTGGACCTCCTGACTGATTTTAGTGCAAGACTCTGATGCAAGCTGTCAGACCATTTGGCATTTCTGCAAGCATCAGCCAGAGAGCAGTTCACCCCCTGCACACACGTGGGGAGTAAGTCTCCTATGGCAGGAGGCCTGGGACTAGAGTCAGTCATTCTAGAAAAATGCCTTGGAATGGGAAAAGACCTGTCTAAGGATTTCCTGACTATGCTGTAAAGAAATGGAGGGCATTTCCTGGGCATGGTGGGTTATAAGAAAAGACAGTACTGTGGTAGGTCTTGCTCTGAGATTTTTCTGTATTTTGAAATTTTAAACTGTGCTGGGGTATGGCTGGGATGGAGTTAAGCTCATAGCAGCTCATATTGATATTTTTAAGAAGGTTCCTCTGCTGGAGTGGATGTGGACTGAAGTTGTTTATGCAGGTATTCTGACCCCCAACAGATGGGAAGAGCAATAAATCATGCCAGTGTAAGTTCACTTATTCTGATATAGTTACATCCACCCTTTGAGAGTACTGGCATAAAAATCACTGTAATTTTGGGTTTTATTTCTGTTGTGAATTTGGGTTTTTTTCCGTACACAAACAGGAACCTCTACTCTTAAACAATCATTTTAACAGAATGAAAGCCCATGTGAGACCAGCTGTGTGTTTGCTAGTGAGAGCCAGTGCAGCTAGCTGTCTTTTTAGGCCAGTGTATTTTTTTTTAAATTCCCTTGGGTTTCTTTTTCCATGCATACCACATGGACTGAGAGACAAGGATGTTTACAGCACATGAGCAGTTCTGCACTGATGCTCATATTTTCTGGTTGTAGTTCTTTTTTTCTTTCATTAGAAAGAATTGATGGGAGAGACAGTGAGACAGAAATGTTTCTGTACAAGGCACTGGGGACTCCTCTTCTAGAAAATGGTACAAATGCTGGTCACGAAAGAGGAATTCAGGCTTGAGTAGGTGCTGAGAGGAGCTACTGGGATGTTTAGGGCAATGGAGGGTCTATCATACAAGAAGAAACCAGGAGTTTGGCTTGTTGAATCCAGCAAAATGAAGGCTGAGAGTGAATATGATTGTTCTCTCTGAACACACTGAAAGATAAACACCCAGGAGACAGAAGAGCTCTTTAAGCTAAAAGATGGTGTTGGCATAAGAGGAAATGGATATAAGCTAGGTATGAATAAATCTAGACTTAGAAAAAAAGGTTTTAATCAGCAGAACAGAAAGACATTGAGCAGTCTGACCTGTGAAGCAAGGGGAGGGCATCCCCCATCAAACACACTAGGCTAAAGTAGGAATGAGGTACATCTCTGAAAAAGGCGATAATGTACAGCTGGCTGTGCTGGCAGAGGTTGGGGCTTCACGATCTAGTAAGCCCATCCTAGCCTCACACTCCTAATATGGCAATTTACTCGAGAGGATGAACAGAAGTGCAGGCATCCTATCAGCCACACGCCCTCGCAATAGGTGGATAGCCAAAAATTGTCACCTGAGTGCTGAAATACCTAGGGAGCTGCAGACAGGCGTGACAAGGTCACAGCATAATACAGCTGAGATAAAGCATGGGCTGAACAGATGCAGCAGTTTCCCCCTCCTGCCAGTTTTCCAGCACAGGACTGGGTTTAAGCAGTAGTTTTCTAAATCCCTTTCTAGCGCCTGTGTTATCACGCTGGCAGTGGTTACTCAGGAGCTGTTTATGCCATTTGGAAATCCATGCTGCTGTGGCACAGCTTTCACTCTCAAAGAGTGACCCTGCTGTGTATCGTGGCATGTAAGGAGACCAGCAGCAGCTGTACCAGGCTAGGGAAAAAGAGAAGCAGTGGCAGTAGGGAGGAGAATTTTGAGCAACAGCTGATGCCCACGTGCATTCAAATTCAGCAAAATGAGGCTTTTGGTGTGTGGCTGAAAGGAAGTTTCAGATGCTCGGTTGATATGATCTCCCATAATAGTGCCATCCCCTTAAGGGGCCCTTGCTTTCACAGAGGTGGGGATGGGATCAGCTGTGAGTGTCTTCTGTAGCATCTCCTGCTGAGGGGAGCTTGATCCAGAGCAGTGGGAACCACCCAGGGCCAACAGCTCTTATATTGCTCCTCCAGACTCTATGCTCCTGTGTGCTCTGCCACTGTACTCCTCTGGTGGGGACTGAAGTGGCAGCAATGTGTTGGTCTTGAGATGTTGGCAGGATCCAGCATTGCAGTAGCATTGTGAAGCCTGGCTGGACCCTTCCCTGAAAACCCTGCCTGGGAGGTCAGGGCTGGCATGGCTGTCATCTGTCCTTGGCCCTTGCTGCCCATATCCCTGCCAGGGCATAGCTGAGAGGCTGGACTCTTGCTGCTGCCCTGGCTGACCATGGCTATGTCCAAGTCTTTTACTTGCCAGGCAGGGAAGGACTGAGGAGCTTGAGGAGACAAGATGAAACAGTATAAGCATGATTTGCTCTTGAACTTTCCTCCCCAGGCTGGGAGCAAGGCTGTGTTTAACCAGCACATTAGCTTTCCAGGATCATACTTTTCAACTCAATGGAGAATTTGTCTTGCATGTTTGGAGCTGGCAGCCAGGAGCTGATGTTGCTGTGTGCCGAATGAGCTGTTTGATCCCTCTCTCTTTTCCCTCTTGCCATTTTGCTGCTGGGGGTAGAGGGCAGTTGGGGAAGTTGTTAGCTGGATCTTGTAAGAGTGTGTGTGAAGTGAGAAGATTAGAGAAGACTCATCACAGAGTTGAGGCGAAGGCAGGAGATCTGATGCAGGGAGGGTTGTGGCATCCTCTGGCAAAAGGGCAGCATGTCCCTCAGTGAGTGCAGTGGCTGGGGTTTTGGTGCTTAATTGTGTGTGCAGCTGGTTGCTGAGTTCTGGCCTGATGCACAGAGATCGTGTTACAGAAGAGATGATCAAAGGGTTAACAGAGAAAAGATGATTAAAGAGGAGTGTGGGAATTGTGGCACAGAGCTTTCACCACAACATGCTTTGGAGAAAGAGGGCAGAAAATGCAGTCCATAAACTCACTATTTATTTATTTTTCCCCAAAATGAGGTAAGAGCTGTGGCTTGCTGGCAAAGCAGCACAGCATATTTCATTAATCCTAGCAGCTTGCTTCTCTTCACTAGTGGGGTTCTGGCAGAGAATTGTGGATTTGCGTCTGCTGTAAAAAAAATATTTGGAATTACAACAACAATTTAAAAACCCCAAATAATTATCCCAACTTCAGTGCAACCCCAGACATCATTGATAATGCTGTAAAATCTCCATGTTAAAGTAATCATTTAAACAGCAGCTTCACCAGCTCCTAAAGCGTTTCTTTCTTGCCTTTTCATCATTCTAGGCTCTAAATATCATCCATCCCTTCCCAAAGGGATGAAATACCCCCACTGCATCTCCAGAGCCTAGGCCATAGCTGCTGTGCTGCTTTCTCAGAGGCAGAATGGGAAGCCCATTGTTGAGATCCCTGCATCCTCCTCCTCAGCCCATGCAGCCCCCACCCTGGCAGTGGCTGCAGGCAGCCTGGGAAAGCTGTGCTGGGGCTTTCCAGGCACAGAAAAAGAGAGAGAGGCTGCCGCCTCTCAGCAGCAGCGCCCGTCTGTTCTCGGAGGAGAGAGAGGGCGGAAAGCTTAGGGCCGAGAGCTGCCGGAGTGACAGGCACAACATAAACTGCAATGAGTGTTACAGCAACATGCTGGGAAATCAATGCACTGAGTGTCGCTGCCTCGACGGGAGGAGGAGCAGGAGTCACAGGTGCTGGGAATCAAAGCACCAAGGTCTGAGTGAGGCAGAACAGGCACTGAAATCTCCAGATTTGCATCACCAGGATAGGAAATGTGGATGCCTAAGCCTTTTTTTACAAGGAGGCAAGGAGGGCTAATAGGGCATGGCAGCAAGATCTGTTGTCCTTCTATATCTGTGGTTTGAAATGGTGCAAGATCAACAGTTCCCAAGTTCTTACAGTGATCATGCAAGGCATGCCCATCACCATTCACTGGTCCTCTCGTTAGCCGCATTGGAGATGTCAAGAAATTAAACCTGCAACCATAAGGAAAAGAATAATGCATGGATCACAAATCATTTATTATCTTTCACTGACACTGATGGTAATGCTTCCAGTAAGCCTAATGAAAAGTGTTTGACTGTCTCTGTGAACTTGATTATTGATTATTAGTGAACGGTAAGAGTCCATTGATATCTGGCTGGTGCCATGCTCCTATTGCTTTGCAGTTAAAATGTCAGTTAACATGCCATTTAATATTCTATTAGTAATGAATTAGCACTTATTACACTGTGAAAATCATCACCATAAATCCTTATTAAAGCATGATCCATTCAGCTGGGTGGCATCTCTGGCAGACTAAGAGGGTGTGTGTTTGTGTGCAGACAGACATACTAAGATGCATCATGCACAAGGATGCATGTCCAGAGCATGCTAGGACTTAGAATTTCCACATTTGTACATTGATTTTTCCTGACAGTTTGAGAGGAACAGGTGTGGTGAACAGAGGGCTCAAATCCATTTCACTTACTCTTCCCATTTTCCTCTTTCCTTTCTTTATTTTGGTAGCACCGGCTAACTTATTTCGGGGCAGTTGCAAGGTTGCCTGACTATAGCTATGACCACTGTCCTAGGGCTGACCTAGATGCTTGTAAGACAGATTATGACACATTTGCTCTTCCAGGGAGAGGAGGGAGAGTCCCTGGTTGAGCCTATCCACAGGAGCAAAAAGGACAAGGCTTTGTTCAGACCACATCACTGAACTGTTACTGACAAGACACCACACTGGGGCATATTTACTACCCCAAACAGACAGTTACAATGATCAGGGGCAGGGCAGAGCTGCTGAGTGCTCACTGTAGCCTGGTGGGGATGGGAAAGCAGCCTGGTGGGGTTGATGCGGTGCCATGGATCTGCTGGAGTCCAGCAGCACTGATAACTATTCAGGGGGATTTTCAGAAGTGACTGAGAAACTTCAGTTGCCACTGACTCCAGCTTCCACTGTTAATCTGCTTAGCTTTTTACTACCAAAATACCCCATCTCTGATTCTTGGTGCTGTTACAACTCTTGCATTTGCAAGAGGGCTCTTGACCCTGAGGCAGCCAGCTCTGTGGGTGTTCCTACAGGGCCACTGTGCCCAGCCCTGGAAAACACTGCACTCCCTGGGTCCTAGCTTTCACCTCCCATCACTGGTGATCACAGCCTGGGATGGCCAATGGAACTGGAGCAATGCCTCATCATAGTGGTGCTGGTTTCTATGTGTAAGTGACTGCTCAGAGGTTCCCCTTCATCTTTCTTTTTGGCAAAGAGTAACTTTTTGAAAACAACTCAGATCACACTTGAGAGTTCACCTCAGGGACAAGTGCCTGCCTGGCCAGGAGGGTGGGCTCTGGCCTGAAGGCCAAATTCTCACTCCCCTTCCCTTGGCTGGACAGCGTCAGTAAAGGGCAGGATCTGTTGAGCTGCTCTCTAAAGCAAATGCTTGTCAGAGCAAACAGAGCTGCTTACAGCTTGGCCAGCAGCATGGCATGCTGCATGCTGCATGGATGCCCACGCAGCTTGGCTTTCCTCCTGCCCACAAGTAACCCCAGAACATCTTGGACCGCATCCATGGGCATGCTAGAAGGGAGTGGGTGTGAGATGCCAGCCATAATGGTGGGGTCACATCACAAGGGAAGGCAGCTGCAGCACAGCATAAATGAAATGCATTCAAATAGAGGAACTTGGAAAATGTCTGACCCATGCTAAAAGGCTGTATCAAAGCCTACGGTCAAATATTTGTCTTATCTTGAAGCAATAATCTTTATCCTCTCTCTTTCTTCTTTCAAATACAAATACAATATGCATGAATAGTGAATAGGACACAATCCTGTGCAATGTGATCTAGGAAGACCCTGCTTGAGCAGGGAGGTTTGACCATACGACCTCACTGTGGTCCCTTCCAATCTTACCTATTCTGTGATTCTGTAATAGCAGTGGCAAGAATTGCTGGGTTATTTGGATGCTGGGACACTGTGTGCAGAGCTCTGAGAGGTGAAGGAGCAACCGATCTGGAGACTGAGCTTCCTGTTTATCTGCAGAGCAAATGTGATGTGACCTGCAGCAGGGCAAACCAGCCCTGAGGGGTACTGCTGCCAGGGTGAAAGAGAACTAATGTCTGCCTGTCTTCTTCAGCGCTGGTCCTCTTGAATGAGACACAGCTGAGAGTGAGCAGGACATGTCTCCTCAGTGGCAACTCCTTGTCTTTTCTGTGCAGATCTCCTGGTGGTGGGAAGTGGTACAGATTAGGTGCATTTGCCAGAAATGCGTTTGTCTTCACAGCAGCTACTCTGCTCTCCCTCAAGAAACAAAATAGTTGTCAAGTTACAGTTGCAACGGGGTTAGTTTATCCAGTGACTTGGGAAGTTTGGCACTCATGGCCATAGCAGTGGGTGGTTCTCCTGCTGCTCCTCTGCTTGCTGCCCCTAGCTGTCATTCCTCCTCTCCGGTCCACCTGAGATGTTCACAGGACATGCTGCGTGTGTCACAGGGATGGCAGTGACATTCCCACAGCTTCTCATTTTCAGCCTGAAATCTGCAGTGAAATAATTCCACAAAATTATTTTTTTGTCAGAAGGCTATAGATGAGAGATACCCCTTATGCTGCTGAAACTCAGGGATGGAGGAGCTGTGCTCTGAGCTGACAAAGCTGGGGCTCTGAACATTTGCTCTCCAGGCTGGAAGGGGTCTGGGAGTTCAACTGTTGTATACTCTTCTTTTTGAAGGTGAGGGAGAAGCATGGGAAGAGCTACTTCCAACCTTTCTCACTGGCACTGTTAGAAGGGATTTGGTGATCAAGATCTCTTGTGGCCTTCCAAATTAATTTTTGGTGCATGTGTAGGCCACAGGCAAAAGGAAGAGAGAACAAGAGACATGTCTAGCCCAAAACCCATGGTGTTATGAACCAAAGGTTCCTGAAACTCTTGAAAAGAGTTAAATCACTAGATATTTGTCCATGGGACAGCGATGATGAGAAAATTTTATGGCTCACTGGCAAGGCATGAGTGTGCTGTGAAGTTTCTAAGCAAAGCAATAAAGAGAAGGGACAAAAGGGAGATGATGGAGAGGATTGCTAATCTCCCCCTTACCTGTCTCATCCTCTGCAGATGTTATGTAGAAGACAGAAGCTCCAAGGTTGCTTGGTTAAACCGTTCTGGCATCATTTTTGCTGGAGAGGACAAGTGGTCCCTGGACCCTCGAGTAGAGCTGGAGAAGAGAAACCCCCTGGAATACAGCCTGCGGATCCAGAAAGTGGATGTCTACGATGAGGGGTCCTATACGTGTTCAGTGCAGACACAGCATCATCCCAAGACTTCCCAGGTTTACTTGATTGTGCAAGGTAAGCAACATGCCTGATAGGAGAGCAAAGACATAGAGACACAGTAAATGGAGAGAGCTGTTTTTTTAATAGGAGAAACTCCAGAGTCAGTAGCCTGTGTGTCCCTTACTTTTACACAGGAGCCAGCTGGACTCTTCCCTTCCACTGTAGCATGGTTTTACTGTGCTGTCAGTTTGTCCTTTTAAAAGAGGTAACAGAGCAGGGGACACCAATGATGCCAAGCCATATTCTAATATAATGCAAACCTGGCTCCTGGCTCTGGTCGGCACTGATGGAAAAGCATTTGTTTATAATGACACTTTTCAGAACACTGTGCCTCATCTCTTCCCAGAGAGCCCTCTGGTTTCTTCGCCTCCTCCTTCCTCAGGCTTCCTTTCTTTCTTTTTTCTTGTATCAAAAAGCTACTGTGCTGTGTTTTTTGGCCTTCCATAGTCAACTTTTTCCCAGCCTGGTACCTGAGGGACCTGCCATATACCTTATGTTGCCCTCTCCTCTTTTAGCTACCCTTCTCCCGTGTGTTATAAGGAACAGGAAACTTGGCAAACCAGCATTGTCCTATCTGTCTGTCTGCATTTATGGCAGAGTAAACAAATTAAAGAGTTCACCAATTATTGGTAAGGTCATTAGTGAGTTTACTTGTTCCATCCTGTCCAGACCAGAACACCAAACAAGTGAGTTTACGCAGTTTTGTTTAGTTTTGCTTTTAATCTTCATGCCATTTTGCCTATCAGCCTATTTATCTAAAATATTTACAGAGCAGCTTAGGTGATAGATGTGTATGAATGTGTTTGATACATATTACAGATATGTTCAAGTTCTATATTATCCTTCGAGCAGGAATTTGTTATTTCTCCTGATTTGTTTATTAACCTACAAGGCTGAAGATTTGATTTTCTCCAGCAAGTTTTTGAATCGCTCTGATTATAAATGCATGAAGGAAAGGGCTTTTCCTCTTGTTAGTACTACTTTACAAACTAGGGGGCTAAGTAGCATTCCAAGTGTTTATCTATGAGGTGAAGAAGTCTGGACGTGCCATCATAGGTGATGCTTTACACACGGGTGTAGTGAGCCAGAAGGCTCCTGGTTGGTTTTCTTGCCCAGAATCCTCCCCCAGCAGCACGAAGAGTGGCCCACGCTTGCAAACAGAGAAGCTTTCCCAGCTTGGCTGAGTGTTTGCTGTGTGAAATGCATTCCCCAGCCCTGGAGGTGTACCCTGCCTTGCTGCTCGCTACAGCAGAGCAGAGCCAGCCCTCTGTAGGTGGTTTATTGCTGGTGAAATCTTACAGCACACAATTTCCATTTACCTGTCAAGAAAAATATAGGGACAAATGAATTCTAGAGCCATGCATATGTATTATTAATTTTATTTGTGCCTATTAGGTCTATGGGCCTAAGCAGCAAAATTGAGTTCTCTAGCTTAGCTTTCACTGAAATACATGGGTATCTGACTCTGAACTACTGCCACCTTTCTGAGAATGAAAAAATGTAGGTTTTGACACTCCTAAACTCTAGATGCCTGTAAATAAGGTATCTATGGGTAATCTTTGTTCTAATACCTTCCACAGATTTCATAAAAGACACATTGTGATATTATGCTTACTGCTTGCACTGTAATTAGGTGAAACTCATAGCTTTAATTTTTCTAAAACTAAATTTAATCTGGAAAAAAAAGTGAAGGAAAATATAAATACTAAATCCTTTACAATTTGGAAGAGTTAGTCTCATTTTAAGCATGTTTTAAAAATAATCTTAACTAATAAAACTGATTCAGTACAAAATAATGTGTGTTAGAAAATAATCCTTGTAGTCTCAGAGCATTATTTTCTTATATTGATTGCTGTTTTTCTAGGATTTGCAGGTTGTCTGTCTGAAAAATAGTCTGCTAGTACAAATTAAAGGGGTTTGGATATTGAGTCATGCTAAACTATTTAGTTTTATTTATTTGCCTTTTATTTTATTTACCTCTCTTGTGTTTGTGTTCATGCATTTCAAAACATAGGCCATTTGAAGCTCTGAGCATCCCAAATGTAAAAATAAATAAATAAAATAAAATAAAATACAGATCCTGAAATATTAAATGACAGAGCGGTCAATTGTTTTGCCTGGTAATCTGGGAGGAGAATTTCTAGAATGATGGTCAGTGATCTCCTTTGAACAAACTCAGGGAAACAAAAACAAACTAGAATCAGAGACTCATTGCTAGTTTTGTGTGCATAGTTGATGCCTGGATTTGCCAGTGAAAGATACTGCAATGACAGCTGCTCCCGCCCTGGAAACAATGGGTTGGTTTAGGGCCATCTCCAGGTTTCCTATTCTGCTCACTCAGTATTGTCACAGATATTTCTGCATCCCACTACCAAAGACAAATCCTTAATATCTCCCAGTTCAACTCCCTCATCTGTCTAGCCCCTGTGAGAACACGACTTCTATTACCCCTAGACACAAATGGAATAGCTATATCAGAGACTAATAAGTAGGTAGGCAGATCCTAGAGTGCTATTGGAGCACTTAAAACTGGAGACCACTTCATGTCCGCAATGCCAGCTGAAGTAGGCAGGCTTCACTGTATCCTGAGTGTTCGCTGTGTTTAGATCACTTCAGTCTAATGGAGTTGCATTCTAGGACCAGGTCTTTTCAGCCTTGAGAAAATCAGCTTTCCCTGGGGTGAGCTCTGCTTGGTGAACTCCACTGGTCAGACCTGCAAAAGTATATCACAGAAAAAGGGACATCACCTCTCCAATGTGTGTGCCCAAGTCCTTTAGTATTTCCATGGGAAGAACCAGTTTTACTTTGTCAGCCAGCACCAATCTCTGCAAAAACAGCCTACTCGGTCTATTTCTTTCCTCTCTTAAGTGTGCACGTCCATGGAGAAGATCCCTTTCAACTGGGCACGTTGCAGAGGTCTAAAAGGGGTGTAATGAAATTACACTTTAGGAAAAAAAAACAGAACTTCATGGACAGCTAAAAGTAGAAAAACTTGTCCTCATAAGTCTTTCCAGCATTTGAAACATAAGGCCAGCTCGGCTAGAAGTAGGCATTTGCTGCCAAAAGATTCATTAATACAGCTGCAGCCATATCTTCCATCTTTCCGATCCAGGTAGGCAACACTGATTTCAGTCCTCTGGACTGGAGGTGGCTGTCGCTGCCCAGCTCAGTTGCTACCAGGTGCTCTCTCCACTGGGGTGAACGCACCAAGACTGCTCTGAGCCACCACCTCACTCAAAGCATTTTGTACTGCTTCAATTTGGGTACAATGGCCAGTTGCAAAGCTTTCTGTTTTATTTCTACTGTCTGATCAAAAGAGTAAACACTTGAAAGACCTGCAAGAGATTGTCTGGTCCTTCCCCATACAGTGAGACAAGATCAGCTCTACAGTGGCTGCCCCATACATATATTTTTTGAAGCCTGCATAGCTGATGCATGTCCATTATTTCACTCTCCGTGCATTTGGAAAGCTTTTATTAACATATGATCCAAATTGATTTTGCTGCCAATTATTTCTGGTCCTTCCAAGACACATAGTGTTTATTTCTTGTCTTCCTCAAAACTACCTTATATTTGCCTGAATCCCTTTAATGCCTGTGTCTCAGAGATCTCTAGTGAAGCTTAACAGCCTCACTACTTTCCAGCGGTCATATTTTTTCAACCCCTGTGGCACATATATTTCACTACTGTTTGATTTGTCTGCATATTTTCCTTAAATGTACTGTCCAAAACAAAAACGAGTTCCAGTTTAGGATTCAATCATGCAGATACAAATACCAGCTGTGTTTTGCATATCACACTTCACTTACCTAACTCCAGAATGAAATGAGATTTACCTTTTTCATATGAGTGCCCCACTGCTTTCACTTATTTAGTCTTTCTGTCTTTCTAATCCTCTCTTACTGGTCTGCAGCTCATTCTTCACTTTTGCATTTGAACTTTAATTGTTTTTCCCCCCTTCCTGAGAATACTGCTTTGTGCTTGCTGCTATTGGATGCCATCTGGTTGCTCTCTCCATGGAGACCACTTCAGTTTACTTATGATCCTGGGCTCCAAAGCACTTGCAACTGCCCCCAACTTAGTTTCATCGACAAAAGTCAGATGCCTTGTTTCTGTTCCATCATGAAGGTATTAATTAAAGTATTGAAGAGATCAGGACACAAAAGCAAACTGTGGCAGCAGCCCACTAAACCCTCCATCCCTGGTGGAGAACAATCTGTTGATTGCAGATCTTTGAAGCATCCTGATGGAGATTTAATATCCACCGTATTCTCTCAGCTTGTTGAAGACTCTCAGGTGTTTGGAAGTCAAGATACATCATATAATCTCACATACTGCTTCTGCATTATCTGTTATGCCAGCTATCCTACCAAAAGAAAGGGAAATGAGGCTGGGTGGCATGAGATGCGTTTTCCAAAAGTACATTGCTTTTTTTTTTTCCTTTACTCAATTATTATACTCTCAATGCTTATAAATGGGATGTTTAATCATTTGTTCCAGTATGTCGAGTGACTTGTTCCAGGACAAATGAGTTGTAACAGGGACACAGTGGCTGCCCCTTTCCCAGCATTACCTTGGGTTCTTGTTCTTTTAGCGCTATATCCCCAAGCCCTTCTCAGGCATTAGATAACAGTGGAAAAATTCCTGTGGTCCTTATTTGTCTCATCAGGATGATAGGCACAAGGGCACAGAGATCTTGGCATGCATGGGGTTTAAAAATTTCTGCAATAAAGACCTAGGCCTATCCAAGTCAATCTGGAGGAGTAATTTTACTAGGAGGAAGCAAATTGTTGCTGTCCAGAGCCTTTACAGAAAGGCATAATTTTAAATGGAAATAGTCGTACCTTTTCAGTGAAACAAAAACATTCCATTGTTTTTGAATTTATTAAAATTTAATCAGGATGGTTTTACAGGTCTGAGGTGCTTTTTCTTGTCAAAATTATGAGGGCAAAAAGGTAAAGCATTACAACAGCCCATCTAAAGCCTAACCATACCCAGCTGAGGTATGAAGAGCTTCACATTAGCATTTTCACTCACAGCTTGGGATATTTGCAGACTCAATAACATTTCTTGTGATTCCCAGTTATTGACTATAAAGATTGTGGGCTTTCACTTGTTTTAATATTTATTTCATGAAATAAAAATATTAAGGGCTTCATCATTTTGGCCAAACAAAAATTTGGAAATGTCAGCAGGAAATGTTCACAAAGAGGAGTGCTTGTTTACTGGCCAACCCTAATCACAAACCCAAAGTCAAGTTCATAGCAGCTAAGGTCAAATCCTACAGTTTTCTTTCTAACTGATAGGCTTCAGGGTGTGAAAAGAAGTACAGAGTGTAGCCTTTCTCCATTATGAATTGTCTTTGTAGTGCTCCTTGCTTGCAATGATTCTTACTCACTGGTCGTTGTTTCAACATGATATAAAGATGTATTTGTTGTTGCTGGGATTTAACCATAGAGAGTTTGTTATTAACTCTATGAGTAGATTAGCTGTGCACCCTTTCAGTCCACTCTCCTGAAATTAGACTTTGTGCTGGTGACTGGTACGGCACAGAGAGATCCTTTACCGAGACAAGCAGCTGAGACCAGTCTGGCTTCCCCAACAGAACCTGCTCTCCCAGCAAGGTCCCTTGGTTAGAGCTGGGTCTAGGACTGATGTGGGAGGGTGTTGTCTGCTATCCTTGGAGGAATTTGAAAGATGTGTAGATATGGACATGGTTTAGTGGTGGACTTGGCAGTGCTGGCGTAACTCGAAGGTGTT
Organism: Sturnus vulgaris; assembly: GCF_052056855.1. NCBI lineage: Eukaryota > Metazoa > Chordata > Aves > Passeriformes > Sturnidae > Sturnus > Sturnus vulgaris. Next base: position 24,562,792 of record NC_142244.1, on the reverse strand, counting down.
AGAGGGCTTTTCAAACCTTAGCAACTCCGTGGTTTTGTGAACTGCCCAGCCCTTGCTGTCATTTCTAAGGACAGCAATAGGGAAAGATGATGCTTTGGATTTTGGGATTGTGAGAAAGATTTCTAAGCAGAACTGATGCAAGGCACAAGAGTATGTTTTCTAGGAGCTTGAAGTCAGATATCAAGTGAAGGTAATTTCTGGTGGTTACCAGCTTGGCACCTGAGACAGAATGAGGTTCTTCTGACCAAATGTAGATGTTACTGTTGCTGTGCGTTGGACTCCCTTTGTCATAACTGAGGAGTCTGTCCCCTGGCTATAGGGAGGAGCCCAGTCTGAGCAGTCATTTTGGAGCCATGCATCCCTTTAGCCTCTCCACACCTCTTTCTGTCAATCCTCACTGGTGTTTATTCCTGCCAGAATACAGCACTGGTGGCTGTCATTGCTTGTGGTGGGTTGCTGAGAGACTGGAGCTGGGCTGGTGTTGAGCCCAGCAGATCTGTGGTGGGAATCCCACCTTCTTGTGGCATTCCTAGCCTTCCCACCTCTTTGGCCAGTGCTGGAAGCAGAGCAGTTTGAAGAGAGCTGAAGCTATTTTTCCTTTGATAGCTAGACAGCAAGGATGTTGGAGTCAGATGCTGTTCTCTGAGAAATGTTGGCTTCCCTGCTTTGGGGGCACAGAGCCCAGAAATCGGAGGGATCTTTCTGAGCACTAACACTGTAGCGTTTTTCATTCTATGGAACGTGCAGTAGGTAAGAGCAAGCACGATCATTTTGTCTTTTTCAGGACATAGAGGCAATGGGAAAATGACAGTGTATTTGGCATGCTGTTTCAAAGAATAATGAGATAAATGGGAATACAAATTTTCTGGGAGGAAGGCGGGAAAGAAGATAATTTGACTGGGAATGGTGGGGGAGGAGAAAAAAAAAGAATTGAAGGGAGGAGATAAATTCAGGTGATGAGGGGGACTGGAAGAGAAAGTCCAGTACCCTTGGAAGGAAGTGACAGCAGCTTGGTGGGGAAAATAAGCTGAGAGAGCAAGGACTAGTCTTGGGCAACTGGAGCATGTTAGATCTTGCTGCACTTCTTTTGCTATTAACATGGACTATATATTTCTACCAGAAAAATAATTCCAGAAAGTTAGGCACGCAATAGTATTAGTGGCAGTTTTTCTAGGTTTTCTGTGCTGCTTTGTTTTGGCAAACTCATAAAGTGCAGGAAAATGCACCTGGTGCTTAATAAGTTACCAAGGAATTTCCTTTCACTCTCCATTTAGTATTTTTATTGCATCCCCATTGTGTTCTGATGCCTCTTAACTTCTGTTTTCCTATCTCCAGGCATGGTTGGAATGATACGATGCAGCTTACGCTTTGGGTCTGTTATATTGGTTGGATCTTAGCACTTCTTAGTGCATAAATCAGGAGGTTTTTCTGGAAATATTTTGGTGCTTGCTTTGCAGGTGTGGGCAGGAGACAAAACCAGAATGCTTCAAAACGCTTACTCATTTTAGAGAAAGAAGTATAGCACAAAATACATGGAATTCTTTCCTGTGGCTGGGAGGAAGGATCTTGATACGATAATCCAATTCCTTAGTGACATAAATCAGCTTAGCTTGAGTAGACTCTTCAGAGTGGTATCAGCTGATATTGTGTGATTTTGTCTGATTAGCTGATTTTAGATTCACACCAGTGCTTTGAAAGGTTTTGCCTTCTTATTTCTCAGTCTGATGGTCTCAGTCTGCAGTCCCAAGTCTTGGCTTGGACTGTAAGACAGGGCACTATAGCAAATATGTTTCTCTGTGCTCCTAACACAGCAAGAACTTAGTCCCACCACCAAGTCTCCTTGAGAGAGCACAAATAACCATTAGCTGCGAGACTGCACATATCAATCCATTTTAAATCCAAGCGTGCTCCTGCTCCCACTGCTTAAAAAAACAGGCTGTGGTAGCACAACAGTTGCATTGACTTGTTTTGAGCCTTGAAATTTGACCCAATTGGCCCTCACAACACGATATGTCCCCTTGGATGTCCTAAGTCATGGATTCCCATTGCCTGTACCCTCCAGGATGGCCAGTGTCTTGTCAGTAGTGAGTGAAATTGATTTTTTTTTTTGCCACATCCTCTTGAGATTTCTTTGCAGAAAACAACTGTTGATGTAATCAGGAATAAATATCTTATTCATTTTACATGACAGGCCTGTAACTGGTTAGTAGCTTGAAAATTAGCAAAAATCTGTTTTTAAATAAAAAAATCTCAAAAAGATCTGATCTGAAACTTTGGATTTCTAACACAAAATAATAAGAAAAAATTTATAGCTAGTCTCCATTAGAAACTTTAGGGCCAGTTTGTCTCTTTACTTGCAATGTGGGTGATGGCTAAGGTTAATCATATTCCACATTTCTCTAACTCAGATTAAACTTTTCTGTAGCTTTCCTGTCCATGGGTGCCCCCTTGACTAAAACCAGTCAAGAGGTCTGAAGGCAGGAGGCAACAGGACCTAGGACACACAGCCATGGTAACCCAGGCCTTGGAATTCCAGTATTCGTGGAACAGTGCGTTCCTTTTGCTTGTTTTTCTTATTTCATGAGTTCCAGTTAAGTCAATGCTGCAAATCTGTCGTGCTCAAAACTCCACATGGGATGAAATTCCAGATTCCTAGGGTCCACCAGCTCATTTTCTTTGGTTTTGGCTGCTGTGTTACCATCTACAGTCATCATAGCTGTTTGTTAGTGGATGAGAACCTGGATCAAAATCTTGATTCCACTGAAATTAAAGGGAATTTTGCTCCATTGGAGCCAAGATTTCATTTGAAATTGGAACTGTCTAGAAACAGATTTTAAAATAAACCTAAATTGAGCCAGCAGTTCTAAAACAACATCAAGACTTATAGAAAGAAGCACATTTCTTTCATACCTTAAAAGCTTTAGATTTTATTCTTTAATATGAATTAATTACAGAAATAAAGAAATTTTCAGTTTGGGGAAGGGAAAAAGGATATGGTGTTTCTAAAATTAGAGTAGTCAAAAGCCAGTGGGCACAGTCTTTGTTCTACGCCTTTTAGCACATCCTTGTGTCTGCATGGTGCAGCTTGACCCCAGCTGTCCCACGTTAACTGTGTTCTCCTCCCATTTTTCTCTATCCAGTGCTGGCCCTCATCACTCCTGAAGGGATCTGTAGTCTGTCCTTTCGGTGTTTATCCGGGCTGTGCCTTGTAGGATATGCCTCCCCCTGCTTTCCACAAAAACAACGAATGATAAATCGCATTAAGTAATAGGTTTTCAGGGTTTGGATTTTGATGTTTTTTTAAGAGCTCCAGCTCTCTTTTTTATCTTAAGAAACATTGAAATTGCTACCCCAGTGCCAGCTTCTTACTCACCAGAAAGTGAAGAAATATTCTGAGAAAATAATTACTTAATATCACATTTCCTGAATAGCTACTAAAATGTCAGTAGTTGGCTGCTTGGGAATAAGAAAAACACCAACAAAATAACAGAATAGCAGTTTCATTTAACAAAGCCCAAGATGTGATAGTTAGAGGGGTAAAATAACTCACCAAATGTGCATACAACAAAATAGACAAAAAGTAAACAGATACTTAGACATATGGCTTCCATTTACAGGTTATTCAGACAGAGAGCACTTTCTCAAAACCCAACCACAGCTTTTGAAAATGTATTTTTAAAAAAACCCCACAAATATTAGGCTTAAAAGGTGTTAATCTCCAGCAGAAAATAGGGAAAAGGTTCCTGCGAAGGGAACACAGGTTGGTGTTAGCAGTCTGAGGGTGCACAAGCACGTGGCCACTCTTGCTGGCAGTTCTGGGTCTTTACCTGTCACAGCTCAGGCTACCAGTGAGCAGAGCTCTGGTAGCAGGGGCCAAGCCCTGCTTGAGAAGTCATAGTGGTGTGTGAAAGTCTGAAAGATCCCATTGTTTCTCAAAAATGCATTGGGAGTGCCATCATTTTTCTGTCCCCCTTTACCTGAAAGGGTTTTGGAAATCCCTAAATAAGAGTTGTGAGCTTTGTCACTTTTGATATCAAAAGTCAGAGGCTATGGAGGCTTCAGCGATGCTGCCTTTGAATTTCCCTCCATATTCATGTATCAGATTTCCCTTACATTGACTATTTGATTTCATGACCTTGTGCATCAATAGTCTTTTATAAAATCTACTAGGAATGTCTTTATTATGTGGACACATAGAAGAATGAGGAACAGTTCTTAAAAAATAAAATTTTGCTGTTCCTCAAACAGAAAAGTAGACAACAGCTGCATTTTTTTCCACATTCCATGAAAGTTACCTTTAAGAAAATCTGTGGGGGGAAAAAAAAAAGATAGCTAGGGAGGTTCTCTTTAATGAAATGAGAATTGGATTTTGGTGATAAGTTTTAATTTAGGGAAAATAATTTAATTGGAATGATTCATTAATTTTGGGATGCGTAAATTGGCCCTCTGGCAGCCTATTTATTATCGTCTTTATTCCTTTCTGTGTCTTCTCTACCAGCAGTATAAGAAAAGCCTTTTGCCTTTAATAAGGTAAGGAGACACTCCCTTTGAATGTGTGGAGACAGGACTGTCATGGTACAAGGATTTGAACATAATGGCATCTCACCATTAGGTGCCCTCAACCTGCGAGAAAATCAGGCTGCAGGACCTCTGAGTTTGTTTTCACACTGTCTGGGCCTGTGGATACTCAGCTCTGCATAGGTGCAGGTGATGTGGTGGCCTGGGGCATCTGTCCATGGTTGGCTTGGTCCTAAGAGAGGTTAGTAGCACTGCCTGGTGCTTTGGGAAAATTCCCAGCAAGAAGACCAGAGCTGTCACTGTAAACTGTACTCTGAGTCAGTGGGTGACTGGGACATCTTCTCAGGTTCTGTTAACTGGGAGGATCAACTCTCAGCATTGGTATACAGCAAGTATGTCATTTTGTGTTAATGTATTAACACAATTAACAATTAATGTGTTAAGTGTAGACAAGCAAAGTAAAAGAGTAAGGAGCCTTTCTCAGGGAGAGGAGCCAAGAAGCAAGATCCTAAGCCTCAATTCCATATGGTCCTCACGCAGGTGCTGCAGCAGCAGCTGTATTCTGGAAAGTCTCTTCAAAATGATTGTCCCCTTGTTAGACTGATGGGAATGTGACTTTTGGGTATGTTCCTGTTTTGAATGCAAAAAAAAGATATGAAAAAAGTCATAGGGAATAAGTACAATAAATCTCCCCAAATAGCTACAGAACAGACTGTGCATGGTAGAAGCCTTATGACCTTGACTATACAAATCCAGCTATGAGTTTAGGGATTATGACTTTATAGAGCTCTCAATTCACAATTTTACCTGAAAGATTAATCCACTTGTTGACCTACAAAACGAGGTTAAGAACCAAAGTTCATAGGGATATCACCCCTCAGGATGCTGTTTGAAGGGAGTGTTAACAGGGTAGAAGTGACTGCTTCTCCTACTGTGTTTTTAACTATTGTGAATATATTTAACATTATTCATGGTGTGTTTAGTTTCCAGGATAGTATTTATAGCTATGTAAAGCCTGTGGACCACCTTCATAATTCAGGTGGACACCTTGGTTTTGCCTGTACATCCTGTGTGGATAGTATCAGGAAAAGCCCTGGACTCCAAGCTAGATGGCATAGACTGGCTCATGTTTATTCTAATGGTGGAACCTTTTGGAATTGATAGAACATGTCCCCACTACATGGGGGACCAGTGGGGAGGGCTGGTCTCCTCCTTGTTCCCTGTGGTGACCCTGTGGCCCTGAGACTTTTTTGGTTGCTTAGTTTCTTATATTTTCTGATTAGAAATGTCTAAAATAAAACAAGGGCTGGGACACAGTTTGGCAGACTGCTGCCTTTAAAACATGATGCCAGAGTGTGTGTTCCATGGCACAAGAACGTATGGAGGAATTTGAAAGCCCAGGGTGTGTGGAGTTGGTGTTGGAGGACTTTCACTGATTGAGGAAGCTGAACTTGGCATCATCTGTGTGTCTAAAGTCTGCTGTCCATATCAGCTGTGCCTGCTCCTGCTCTGAGAGGGGATGCTCTTGTTCATTCTGGGAAAGAGCCTAAAAGTGATCTCATGGTTGTATCCATAGTTGTCCAAAAGACTGGCACAAAAACAAGAGACTGTGGCTTGCTCTCTGAAGCAAAAAAGAACAAACCACATTGGTAGTATAGACTTTGCCATTCAAGGTCATAAAAGGTTTATGTCTTTTTAACAAATCCAGGAGGTTGTGTGGTTCTGCAAAATAAATTGCACAGGAACCCTATCAGAGACAGGACTAAAATCCAAGTCCAGAGATAAACATCTGTCACTTAGTATTTTAAGTGTGACTCTCTGAAGGTGTCTCTTGTCTGTATAGACACTTAGTCTTGCAAACAGAAGTGGGGCACTGCAGCTGAGATTCATCACACTTAATTTTAGACATCAGAGTGCTAGTAACACAAATCTAAACTAGTCATCTGGCCCTCATCTGTAGTCTGTTGTGAGAAGGTGGCATCTTACTCTTTCTGTTGTCTGCCTTAACATAAGGTGATAGATCATCCCCCAGAAGTCCCTTTTACTTTGGACTACAGGAGGAATGTAAATGACTAATTTAGATTTACACAGCAAACTTTTCAATGTCTAAAATTTGGTGGCATGAATCCACCTTGTATGTCTATGGAGGAAAGATGAAACCACGTAAAAGACTAGTTCTGGAGACTTTGTCATTTCCCAAAGTCTGTGTTCTCAGCTGCATTGACAGGTCTTGACTATTATTCTTGCCATAACCTGACCTGTGTGACATTAAATAGTATAACAATACCTTTTGTTTTAGTCTACAATCTGTTCTTTACTGGACAATGCTTTCAGTTATAATCCCTGACATATTTACCTGTCCTTGCAAAGGGTAGCTGCATTCCTCTCCAAATCTCTTGCTATAAGCCTGACATAAATTCATACAAGTTCTCCCAGTGAAAGGTTGCAATCTCCTTGATTGGCTACTCCTGCCTGCTCTCTCCCACTGAGCCAGAGGGTAAGGGACTCCCATGAAAAGATTTCTGCACTTTCTTCCACCAACCCAGCACAGCCTAAGGCACAGGTTAAATTTTTCACAAGATGAGTATAGCTATTCTATCCCAAAGTGTTCCTTAATTTTTCTTCCAGATTTCCTGCTGCCCCATCTCTCTAGTCCTTGAACTACTTTGAGATGTCTCTAGTGTTAGACCCAGGCATTTCTTACCACCTTCTTTCTTCTCCCTGAAGGTAAAACTATATAAGATTTAAAAAAGAAATTCCAGGTATTTAATGACTTGCACGTGCAGCTCTCAGGAGCTGCAGTGCCTGTTGCCTGTAAGTGTTGGTTGCTGCCACGTGTCCATCTCTGGTGCTTCATAGTCCATTACTTTCTGTGGATTTCAAAGTGTAATCCTCTTCTTCCTTGTGTTCAAGGAAACACTGTCCTCTGTTCTCCTAGCCCTTTCTACTCCCTTAAAAAGCCCAACAAACAAACTTTCCACCTTCCAAAAAAACACCCCCCAAAACCAAAGAACACCTCTCCATCTCAATTTATCTAATCATGTTGAGTTTGTGGCAAGTTTCTGACAGCAATTGCAGAAACTCTCGAGTCTGCACCTGAACAGCAAAACTCCTCTCTTTGGCTCCCAGATCAAATCAAATCTGTGTTTATTTCATTGCCCCAATAAATTTTTTATTAACTGCATTAGAAGTCTGCGAGGAAGAGAGAAGGAGAAGAGAAGAAAAAAGTTGTTGAGGAATGTAGACTGGGCGAAGTGCCCACAATTAATGGGGTAGCAGCAACCAGTGGGTATTTGAAAATTTGCCGGTGCCAAGTGCCAGGAGGTTTTTGCTGCCTGTGACAGCTGGTCATCATTATTGGACGATGGCTTCTGTGTACATCTTAGATCTGTGTCTGCCTCTGACCAAGTCACTCTCAATTTCTGTTTTGCAGGAACATACTGAAGCAATTAAGGCATGTTGGATGATTGTAGGGATGAGTGAACACTGTTGGGTAATATACAAAAATTTCAATTTCTCTTCTATGCTAGCCCTAATTCCCATATCTCAAGATGAGCTTAAGCCACCATCCAGAGATAGGCCTCCCTCAGCATCGTATGAATTTGAATTGCAGCTCTGTCCAGCTACTTGGTTATGCCTTATTCATTGCTGCTGCAGGGTACTTGGCCTCTTCAGAGATTGTTACAGCCCATTCTGAGTAATACTCATCTATAAGAAGCAAATCCCAATGCTCGATGCACCATTTATGTTGCCAAGTGTCTGCTGTCCCACTAATGACACAGTGAGCCCATATTCTTGGTCAGAAGCTGCAAACTCATTTTAAGCTACTGAGGGCAAACTGAGACTACTGATATTGTGCCACCCAGGGGAAGAGAATCTGTAAGGGTAAATTTCTTACATGTATCTGCCAGAAAACCATCTAAGAGGCATTCTGTCTCCTAGGGAATGTAGTAAATCCAGCAGATAAGCCAAAGCAGAATAATTGATGTAGAGAAGGATCTCTGAATAGAAGGGTTAAGTACAATGCAGGCACATTCAGTTTGGAGGGAAGTGTCAATAGCATTCATCAATCTGGGGAGAAGTCTGTGGAGATAAAAGCTTTATATCAGTTCTCATTGAAATTTTTGATCTGGAGCTCCACACAAGGGGCAGTTGCTGGACTACATGTAAGTTTTATGTGCAGGAAGACTTCCTAAGGATCTAGAGGGCATTCAGGCAAAATGCATGGACAGTGTCTGACATGAAGGAAACACATAAAATAAAAAATTGTCTTGGATGATATACCTCCCAGTTTTTTGTAGTTTCTGTTCTTCCTTGGTCTGGGATATTCAGCCAATGGCCTGTTCTGGAGGGAAGCTCAGACCACTGATAGAAAGAGGTGTCCTGAGCTCTTAGGAGGTGTACAGTCATGCCTTCTCAGGAGCTTTTCAACCCAGTACAATAGAGCTAACAGCAGAGTGACCTGATTTTTTTGAAAGGCATATCTGGGGCACACTTGACACCATGCAGGGAGGGAAGGAATGTTTTGTGGTTTTTTTGGATGAATACCTTTTCCTTTCAGGGCAGCTTCAGGAACCTCAAATGGGAAGAAATTGTGATTCTTGAGAAGGATGTGCCTTTCAGTTGGAGTGGAGACTGAAGTGAATCTTTAAGAACACAGTTCAACCAGAAATGTTGAGCTTGGGAAATAAAGAGAATAGTGAGTTCTCCAGACTAAGGCTTATGTGGGACATGGCACCTCAGCAGGGAAGTACAATAACAGAATTGTTTACTTTCTTTAGGTATGAACAGGTATTCATGCTGTGAAGATTTTAATTTTTTTTTTGCTTTCACATCTCTGCAGTAAAAGGTAGTAAAAATTACTGTGCCAAAACCCAAGTACCAGAGGTATTCCAGACTGTATCCCCATAAGCCATTCTGAGGCAGCATATGAACCTCACAAGGCACTAGTTGGCAGAATAACTCTCTAATTGGATCCCCAACTGTTGCAAATCAATGGGAAAATACTTCCCATAACTATACTGGTATTTTAGTTTATCATCAGTTAATGTTGTCTCTTACAGGGTCTTAATATATGCCACAGTGCAGGTTCTTCAGTGAATTCATTCATTAGAGGACCAATCACTGCCAATGGCAAGGCAGGTATTCTTGTCATACATCAGTTTTCTTCTCCTTGCCTTTTGCTGCTAGTGAGTTCTTGCCATCCCTGTCGTGTCTTCATTTCAGTTGTTCAGAGTGACACAAAATGTCTCCTGCCCGAGGTCAATCTCCCTGTGATAAAAGTCTTCCATAGAATTAGTCAGGCTGGAAGATAGACAGGTATCGAAACATAAGCCTTCAGAAAGTGGTGGCAGGCTGTCAGTTCCCATTAGCTAATGCTACCTGGGCAGACTGCTGACTCTTCACCATTGTAGGTGTGAGAGAGAAGTTTTAATGAGCAGCAGAGGGAGTGGAGAAGGGAAAAAGAAGGAAGTAGTTTAGATTAGAAGTGATACTTCTGGTAGTGGGTGGCACAAATACATGTGTGCATGTATATGCCCATGTAGTAGTTGAGATCTGTTTTATATCAGTGCAATTTCACTGACTTCACAGAAGTTGCTCCTGATGTTTTCCAGACCATTGCTGGGGTGTTTTGGATTGGATCTAAGTGCAAAAACACGCTCAAACATCTATCAGACTCGCCAAGTATTTAAAGAAGGTGTGTACTCCTCTGTGGAGGTCATAGCTAGGACTAGCAAGAGCAAATCAGGAATGGGATGTATTCAGCTGTGAAATAGCCTCCCAAGGGCAAAGGTAGAGGAGTCATTTCCCAGAAAGTTTAAAGACTAGTTGGCCAAAACACTGTTAGATATTCAGCAGAGAACAAACTTGCCTTTCCAAATGCCCCCAGCCCTGGAAGATAGAATAAGTGTGCAAATGATTCTTCTGTCTCTAGAGTACATGAACATCTGAGATCTGAATTGCTGCAGGTCCCATTCTTCTCCCTAGCATTCGACCTACATTTAAATTCTAATTGACTTAGAGTGAAGACTTATAAAGCTTTCTCTGTTTTGCCCGGATGCTGAATCCTCAATGAAGATATAAACTGTGTCTGTTATTAGATGTTGGGCGGATGTTGAGAATAAAGGAGTTGGTTTAAGCTGGAAATTGCACAGCTCATTCCAATTCGTCATTTTGCATATAGAGTGCTTGCAATGACTATACCTTCAGAGATGAAAGGCATTAGTATAACTAAATACATCCCCACTGGATATTTTTTATTCCCACAAAAGTTGATGTTGGGCTAGTGATGGAGATGTTATGTGCCTTGTTTGGTTTTTGGGACAGGTGCAACATCTTCCTTCCTATGGAGAACCATTTTTACTTCTTCAGGAAAGGCATTGTCTGCCAGGACCCTGAGTGCACTAACTGGACCTTGACCAGTCTCTGCAGGGGTATCCACCTACCCTATGTCCAGGGTCTCCATGTAAGCTCAGATCTGGATTGGCATATTAGGTGCCCCTGTCTTCAGCTGAGTCTCTGGTGCCACCTCTTGGATGGACCTTGAACCTGGGTGCTAGTTAGCATATCTCTAACTTTATCCCTGGCCTGGCTTTCCTGCATGGACCCTGGATGTGGTTCACCATATCTGGGGCTGTTGATGAACCATGACACCAGCATCCAGCTTTGCCCACGCTTTTCAGGTCCTAGGGGACTATGCTGAACTGGTGAGGACACAGCTGGGGTCATCCCCAGTACACTGCCAGTAAAATCTATGTGACTGCAAATTTTGTGTGGAACTTCCTCACTGAGCTGTATCCTGATAGTAGGTGTCTAACCTGAGGAAGTCTTGAAACACTTGGAATGAATCAGCCTCTCAAAATCACTTTCTATTTATTGACTGTGAGGTTAGGTTAAAAGTAATAGAATCATAGAATCCATATGTTTTGGTTTGGAAGGGACCTTAAAGATCATCTTGTTCCAACCCCTATGCCATAGGCAGAGACACCTTCCACTAGATCAGGTTGCTCAAAACCCCATCCAGCCTGGCCTCAAACACTTCCAGGAATGCTTACCTTAAATGTTTTATTTTGGGAGAGTAAATTAACTGAAACACCATCCTTATCAGCTTAAAATTGATGTGTAAATTCTACTGTAGTTTGTTTTCTTAAGAAAAGTGTGTTTATGCCTCTACCGACAGTGTGATTCTGATTATCTCTGGAAGAGCAAATAGGGTTATATTTGTGTAAGCAGAAGGAGAGCTGGATCAGCATTAAAGGTTTTGAGTAACCTGAGACAATATAGCTTCTTTCACATTATTGTCTGTCACTAATAAGGTGCCTGTAGGCCTCCCAGTCTTTCTTTTGCTTTCTTTGAATAAAACCTCCAGTTCAGTTTTAAGCATCAGAGGGAACCTTGCATATTGGTGCAGCTTGCTTCATATACTATAAGAAATTACTAGAAGCATTTTTTTCTGTCTTGCTGTCCATCCTCAAGGGTTTCCCCACAGAACATTCACCACAGGAAAGGAAGTCTAGCATGCTGTTGGGATTTTTTTCAGTGTTTGACCATTACACTGTTGAAGGTCAGGGTGGAAATTTGGATTGTAAATTCTGTCTCTTGAGTTTAAAAGGGTTTTGAGTCTTTAGTTATGAAGAAGTATCTCCTTTCTTGAGCCAATAGAGCTCTAGGCAGCTCTTAGCCAATAGAAGAAAGACGTCTTCAGCCCCTTAAGTGGAGCTCTCTATGTACAGTACTATAGTGTTGGCAGTAAGGCTCAGGAATGATCAGGGAGATAGCTCTCTGAACAACTCTGGAAGCATATTTCCACTTCCCTAGGAGATTTGGGATTGCGAACGCCTCATCTTCTGGTGTTTGGCAATGCTCTCAGTCCTCTTTTGCTATTCTTTGGAGCTGGACTGACTGAGAGGTTTGACTTTTTCCTTGTTTAGGGTGCAAACAGCACACACTCAAAACCACTGTGCTTGCTCCCAAAACTGCTGAAAATCAACAACCAATGAAAATAAGAGAAGGAAGTAAATATTTCCTTATGTTAGGCTTGCCTTGACCTGTCTAGGGCCCCAAGAAAGCTGTTTGGGACTTCCATGTAACCCTTGACTCTTGTGGAAGATAGTCAAATACTGTGACAGACAGCAGAATCAAAGTCTTTAAAGAGGTTAAAAAAATAGGTTGCACCTCATTCATAGGGAAATGTGTCAAAGGAAAGAAAAAAAAAAAAAAAAGTTGCATTCTCCCTGTTCCTCCAGAACAAGTAGCTGGTTGTTAGCAGAGCTTCTCTGCCTGAAGGCATCGCAATGTAATGTCTCATAAGGGCTGCGGACCTCCTGCTGTGAGCAGTAGGATTTGCAGAAGAGGTACTCAGGCTAGCCAGGAGAGCAGTGCACACAGCTGGCTTCCAGCTGCTATTGTCATCCTATTACCTGGCACTGCGTTCTCTTCACATCATGAAGTTGAGGGAGAGCTCCTCTGTCAGCCAGGCTGTCCCTGGTTCATCCCACCACGCCATCTGTGGGTGAGCTTTTTGTCATCTGTAGGGGAGTACAGGAGCAGAGAAAACAAAATGTTTGTGATGGGCAAAGAGGCAGCACTCCTCCTGCTAGATGCTCACTGGGGAACTGCTTCTGGTACAAGGCAGTGGGAAAGCTGAGGCCAGCCCAACTGAGTGGATCAAAGGAGGCAGGAGGGAAAGAAGACTTTACTCTCCTTTAGAGTAGAGAGGAACGTCACTCCTGTGTTTGGTACCTACTGGGGATATCTAGATCCAATCCTATGCTGTGCATCAGGCTTCCAAAAGCTTTGGCAGTAAATTCTCTGACTCTCAACTTTTTACTTGTAAGGCTGCATGCAGCACCAGTCAGATTCCCAGAAGTGGTCCCGTGTTATCACAGGTAATGAACATACAAATCTCCACTGCACAAACAGGTGGTGTTTTCTGCCTTAACTGGAGAGCTGCAGCAGAAACAAAGGGTTTTGATGGCCAACCTCCTCCCAGTTTCAGCTTAAATATCACCCTCTTGTTTCTGATCATCCTATCCTTTATCTCCAGAAACATTCAAATTGGAGCAATATCCCAGAGAAGAAGTGCTAGTGGTACTAAGCCTGTTATTTGGATGGTGGGGACAGGGAAGCAGAGGCTGTATGAAGATGTGAGCAGGGCAGTGATTATTCTCCTGTATTTGGCACTGTTGAGGTGCATCTTGGACTCCATGTTCAGTTTTGGATCCCCCCAACACCATAAAGGCATTGAGGTGATGGATCATGTCCAGAGAAGGGCAGTGGAGCTGGTGAAGGGTCTGGAGTACAAGTCTGATGAGCAGCAGCTGAGGGAGCTGGGGTTGTTTAGAAAAAGTCATGCTCAGGTGGTACCTTATTTGCAGCTATCTGTAAGGAGGTTGTAGTGAGGTTGGGGTCAGTCTCTTCTCCCAGGTAATAAGTGGCATGACAAGAGGAAATGGCCTCAAGTTGCACTAGGGCAGGTTTGGGTTAGATATCAGGACGTTATTTCATGACTGAGAGTTGTCAAGACCTGGAATAGGCTGTGCACTGAAATGGTTGGATCACCATTCCTGGAGGTATTTAAAAAACTTGTTGATACGGTGCTGAGGGCCATGGTTTAGTGGTGGGCTTGGCAGTGCTGGGTTAATGGTTGGACTTGATCTTGGAGGCCTTTTCCAACCTAAGCAATTCTATGATTCTGCGGTGTAGCTATGAAAGGGGTGAGGAACTAGTTTTCTTTGTGCACCTAGAAAACCCAACCAGAGTCCCTGTCATGGGGAGGTTGCAGGGTTAAAAAGAAAAAAATCACCATGAGTGCAGTGGGGCAGTGGAGAAAATCTCTGCATTTTACATCTTGATTAAACAGCAGGGAGGTTACACCAAAGACCCTTTGATGTCACTGAAAGACTGAGGAAAAATAAAGTGGTTTTCCCTCTCTCACTGATACAAACTCTTGGCTGTAGGGATCTGTTTTTCCAGAGGAGGTTAACAGGGAGAGGTTTGGCTCTTTACCTCGCTCTGTTTCCTTTAATGAATTGTGGTCTTCCTCCACCGTACACACAGACAGAGAAACAAGGGATCATGTGCAATCAGTTCTCACTCAGCTGGCCAACGAGATGTGAAATAGGTTGCAAGGTGGATGATACCCTTGAACGAAGTCACACTGACTTGTTTGCTGTGATAATGTATGGGCATTCCTTCCTTTAAAGGCTCCCATGTAATTGAGCCCTGGTGCCTGGTAACTGGTAGCAAGTGAGTAAATTGTTATTTCCTAATGCAGGTTAAATGCTGCAAGCCTTGTTCACAGCATCTTATCCAACTGGCCCACATGTTCTCCTTGTCAATGGAAGCATGCCCTTCAGGGAAGCCCTGAGGCATGCAAATGTCAGAGGAACTCCTGCCTCCTCTACAGGCATCCCAAATACAAAGTGTTTTCTACTGTGGAAGTCATGGTAGGCCACTCTGGCTATTTCCCATTTAGTCTGGGGCATTCTTGCTCTGCAGCTCAGGCAGTCACTTCCATTTTTCGCTTGGCATGCACTGAAGAAGCCTTTTTTCCCATTTACAGTTTTCCTCGTTCTGTGTTCTCTCCTTCTCATTTTGCATTTATTTCTTCCTTTTCCTTCTCTTACTTCCTGTTGTCCATTTTCATTTTTTTACCTTCTGCTGAAGTACAAGCCCTGGGGGAGTTGCTTCTGGGTACCCTTCCTGGTATGTCATTCATATTACCCACAGTAAGTCACTTTTCCCACCCTATCTCATTAATGCCTCCATTTCTCCATGGTTATATTTAGGATGATAATTAGGTGTTTCACCAGTGCAGGAGTTACAGGGCCTGAACAGCATGCTTTGAGGTCCTTGATAAACACCGATAATGAAGCCCATGCAGTCAGGCTGTGGGAAGACACACAGCAGAATAAAGGCTGCCCCTGGCACAGACTACAACAAACCCCATTTTCAGTTCCCTTTCATGATGGACTTCACAGACTTTGGTAGCCATGGTGTCCAAGTAGATAATGTAAGGGGGAGGAACAAACCCCAGACTTTTCCTCGCCTTACTGTTCTTTGAGCAGCCACATAAAGCTTCCTCTTGTCAGTACTGACTGGCTCTCAGAAGCCTGCCTGGGGGTTGCTATGTGCAAATAATTTAATTTAATGTCTGTTAACACAAACTTTTAATTTAATGTTTGGCTGTTGAGAAACAAAAGAAGAGAAACACCGATGGAAACTCCTTTCCAACTGCTTCCCCAGACTCAACCTCACACCAATACCTCTCCCTCTACCTCGACACCACTCTTGCCCTCTTTGACCACATATGTTAAGTCCCTGCAAGTCCCTTGGGTGACAAAACACCCAGTGCAGGAGACAGAGTTGGTATGTGATGGTTTCTTGTTGCTGCTCCTGGTTTCCTACCCTTGGTTTCCCCTGCTCCTTCCTTCTTACCTTTTTCCTGCTCCAGCCTGGGTCCTTCATGGGCTGGAGTCCCTTCAGGAGTGTCACTGCTCCAGTCTGGGCTCCCCATAAGCACAGTATCTCCAAATTACCCCCCAGCACAGCATGCCTACCCCTAAGAGCTGTTCCCAGCCCTTTCCACAGCAACGTCTCCTTTCACATGCATCCTCTGTATCTGCTTCTCTGTCCACTCCTCTGTCTCCTTGTGTGCATTCTCATGCCTTCTCCCTTGTATGCTCTTGTTTCTCTTGTCACACTTCCTATATGTCCCCTCTGGAGCCCCCTGCCCCAGTGGTGCTACCCTCATCTATCCCTGCTGGGGAAATAGGGCTGGGACTACCCTGACTGGCCATGGAATTGGGGTGCAGTGGATCAGTGCTGGCTGTTGTAGAGCTGGTGGGACAAAGAGGGACTTCTGTGGGGTGATCTGTTTCATCCAGGGCACGTGGTACCCCTCCCCCAAATCCAAAACCTAACTGTTAGGGCCAAAAAAGGGTATACAGCAAAAAGAAGGACAAGATGCCAGCCCAGCACTGCTCATTCCAATGGTGCAGACAGGTATCTGTGTGCGCTGTGCAGCTGCTAAGCAAACAAAGCAAATCTGAGTGGGTCACTGGCTAATTGCTCACTTTTATGGTTCCTCTTGCAGCTCTTCCCATGCGCTTTCTGTCTTACCAGAGAATCAAAACCAGGGTGCTTTTGCAACAGTTCGCTGGACTGGGAGCTGTTTGCATTTTATTTTCCAAGCAGTCACTGTTTTCGAGTGGAAATATCAGCTTTTATTTTCTCCTTTTTCCACCCTGATCAGTGCTTTATCTAGTGGGATGGAGTTTCTCAGCTGGCAGATGCTTGCATGAGAAGGGTGGTTTTGCAGAGGGCTGTGTAGATGTTAATGTGTCAGTCCTTCTCCAAAGTGGAAGTGACATGCCTGTCAAAGTTGGGCAGAGCACGATGCCTGGGAAGGTGTGGGAGCAACTCTGCTAATGTCAGCTGAGCTATGCCAAAGCAAAAACAGTGTGAGGGAACGGAGGAAGATACACACTGAGAGCAAGCAGAGGAGCTGGGATACAGTACACTAGCTGGGAGATGAGGGATTCATTTTTCATCCTGTGACTGACAGGCTTACCTTCATCTGTATCATCCCTATAATGGATGTTGACCTCTTCACTCCATCAATGGAGCTTCAGTTGACAAATCTTGCCTCTCCCTCCTTCCCAGGCAGAGTGTTCAAGAAAAACAAGGCCGTTTCATCAACTTTTGGCTTGTTGTTTCAAAGAGAATTAATATTGCATGGTCGTGGTGACAGTCAGTCCTCTGAACCCAAAAGCCTTTGGCTAATTTCCACCACAATTGTTGGAGGAGTTAAAGCCTCAAGGCTACTAGGGCTCCCATGCGTTTTGTGCAAAGTATGACCCAAACGGGAAGAAAGCCTATTTTATTACCTTCATGGAACAAAAACATGAAAGAATGAGCTCAACTCTTTTTCAGACATTAGCAAATCAATATAAAAACTCCACCTTTCACAGGAAAGCTGTGGGAAACCAGAAACATGCCCAGAGAAACTTCATTACGCTCTTCATCTTTACCTTTGCTTCCATGTATGTGAACAAATATAGTTCCAAATAACTCCTTTCCCAGTTATGCAGATCCCCAGTGTTGCCAGGGCACACTGCCAGCAGCGTTGCACCTCATACACAACAGAACCTGGGATGACTGCAGCAGCAGCCACTTCTGATGGGAACATTGCACTGTGGGACTTCAGCTGGGGAACTGCTTATGCAGGCTGGACTTGAATTTGAGCACACACCTCCATATTGCTGCAGTGACAGTAGGCAGAAGGTTTACATTGTTCCTGAAAGAAAAAAACTTGTCTAGGAGGATATTTTCTCACAGATGGACAAGTTAGGCTGTATCAAGTGGTGGGTTTGGTGTGGACCCAGTTGTAGCTGGGCTGAAATTATCCTCTCCCTGACCTGTTAGCATTACAGGTGATTAAATTGAACTGCAGCCACTGAACTACTGCAAAACAGCCCTGAGGAAGGTTGTGAGGGTTATTGGGTTTTCTGATGTTCTGCTATCTCCCTTCTGTCCCATGCTTCTAGCCAGTACCTTTCTTATATAGTTCTGCTTCTCCAGTGGAAGAACTCATCATATCTGTAAAGCTTTAAATATAGAACATGTCCAGAGCAATCTGACACCATGCAGGAGTGAGGTGAGAAAGGTAATTTTCTCTTGTCTCTTTCCTTTGTCTCTGAGACCTGCAGTCATAACCAAAGGACCTGCAAACAGCAAAAATGTGAGGGAATACACGTTAGGGCTCCTCATGGGAGCTCTAGCTTTATTGCCTGTGTGCTGGTGAGAAGCAGGCCCTTTGAGGCTTGCCTGTAAATGAAACAGGCGTGCTTGTAGCATGGGTAGGCTAGTGGAACATATACAACCCTTTGGTAGGAATGTTCTGAGCGAGCCAAGTCCTTCCCCTTTGCTCCTAGCTCCTTCCAACTATTCCAGCCCTGCACAAACATCTCCCTCTCATCCTTTCTCTCGGTTTTTCTAGCATCCCAAACCAGGGCCTTTGAGCTCTGCCCCTCCATCTGATCTGTGCTTCCCTGTCTAATGGCATGCGCTAATGTGTGCTAACAGATGTCTGAGCAAAAATTAGCTGTGGTGTCCAAATCAATTAGACTGGAGAGGCTATGCAGGAACAATTGCTCAATAGGCTGTGGGCTGTGTGGGTTGCTTTCCCCCCCCCCCCCCCTTTCTTTTCCTTTCTTCACGAGAGGTGAAATTCTGCAGCCAAGCCCTTGCCTCCCTGCCTTGCAAACTCCACTTCCAAGCAGTATCGTACCTCTGTGCTTAATGGGTTCTGATCTGGTCTCCAGATGGAGCTGGCTCCACCAGCTGCAGGCGAAGAGCAGCTGCTCTCCGAAAGGAGAGGTACATGCTTCTCCAGAACCTCGCAGCATGGCTACAGCCGGCACATCAGAGGCAGCTAAACGATCCTGGCATTTTTCATGTGTTTGCCTGCTTTGCAGGAAAAGCAAATTAGTTTTACAGGATCAACCACTTGTGGAGCAGCATTTTGCAGCTCAAAACAGGCACACATAGGCGTGTTGGCTCAGAAGTGCTTGAAACGGCTGGGATTCACCCTCTGTGGGAAGGGTTCTTGGAGAGGCTGGGAAGTAGAGGATATGAATCCTTAAATGTGTTCCCACACTTCTTGGGCAACAGAATATCTGCTGCTGATGCGTGCTTCTTTATGGCACTATTGTGTGCTTTGACAGAAGTCTGTCTTTTCAAGGACCTCTCAGTAAAGCTCATGACAGGTAGTTACAGATGCCCCACAGAAGTTTTGCCTTTGGTTTTAATTAAAGATGTTCCTCATGGTGCTTTACAAAGAAATTCAGAGTCACAGGCCCAAAATAAGCAATGTTGTTTGCCGTGAAATACTGAGATGCTATAGAGATTAATTTAGGGATATGTAGGCATATATATTGGTCTTCCCCAGCATTCTCTCTCCTATCTGGACTATCTTCCTAGTATCTATTGATGAAATCAGTCCACCCTGGGTGCTGGCCATAGTTTTGAAGACCAGATCTAGCTGTAATGCATATGCCTGGCCAGAAAAGTCTAATTTCCATAAAACATAAATCTTCTGGGTAGTAACTTGCAATTCCACAGAGTTAAAAACAAACAAACAAACAAAACCCCAAGCAATAAAAAAAAATCCTTTTTTTCTATTAATTTGAAGGCATCTCAACAGCAGTGTGCATATTCTTGCACACCTCCAAAGACTATGGGATATTCCAGGTGTTGTTGTGTGCTTCTGAAGGCTAAGCTGCATTTTTGAGGATGCCCAGTAGTCTCTTTCCAGGCTGAACTTACCATGTGCATGAAGTGGAAATACATGACTTGCACTCACCTATAGAAATAAACAGTGGACTCTATTCCTTTTCGGAGATGGTATGTCCAAAAGCATATACCATCAAGAATAAATAATCACATACTTCACATATTCACAGAGTCTTTCTGAACTCCTTTCTAGTTTCAACCACTTTCCTTTAGCTGCACCTTCCTTTTTGAGACCAAATAGTTCTTCAGAGAACTACAGCAAAAGTTTTGACAGATAATTCTTCATCTCGGCTGCTGATACCTCACGAGTGCATTCTCCTTGCTCCTACCTCTCATTTTTCAATACATTTCTTGTAAGATGTTGCTGCATGAGGTTGCCAATCAGTGAACCACAGAAGTATTTACTTTGAGTGAGTAAGTACATCGACCAAAGGAAGTGCTTCAAATAATTTGTGTGCTCTGCTGAGCTGTGGCCTAGGTACATTTGGTCTCACTCAAGCCTTTTTCATTTCTGTGCAAGTTTGTGTCTGATTTCCTACCTTGTGTCGCCTTTAACTCCATTTTGCTATCAGTTTCCTGGTCTTTTTCTCCCCTCTCCACAGTTAAGTGTCTGTGTTTCAAATTATTTTTCTCTAGTTTTTCCACTCTGTCTTTTTTTCAAACTGCATCTTGTTTTTCTTCTTCTCTCACCATTCACATCTCACTAAGCCTGTTTTTCTCTTGATCTTTTGAGGAGCCTATCCTACAGCACTGTAGCTGTCCTGTTGAAGAAACCCCCTGCCTCTGCTCTTCCCCCTGCCTGGCTCACCCCCAGCCCCATGCTGTGCCCACCTCTTTCCCCCCTTCCATGTGTGCAGTGATGGGCTGTGAACAAACACTAGCATTGCACTTGGTTCTGTCAGCCAGGCTTCCCAGTCACATTTATCAAAATTATCTCACAGTTCCTTGCAGAGTTGAGTATTAATAGAGTTCATTTAAAACCAAGACTGTCGCTAATGCTTTTTTTTCCTATGCACTAAATGGGAGGAAACAAGAAATACCCAAACAGGCATGTACACAGAAAGTGGAGCTGTTGGGAATAGTTAATAAGGCAAGCGAAATTGTTGACAGAGGGGACACAGAATAGTAGCAGCAGGACACATCTGTGTCAAGCACCCCAGTTTTTTCCCCCCAGACCTGGTGTCAGGGCTGGTAGAGTGCTCCTCTGATGCCATGGCTTTTTCCTAACCTATGGGCTTTTCTTCAAAGCTGGGGGAAACCTGGTGCTTCTCCTGCTTTAAAGGCTGAGGGGCAAAAATTGGAGGTGAACTCAAGATGGGAATAAGAAGGGAAGCTGGAAGGTTATTTAGACAAGGTGCAAGAACAGAGCTGCCCCAAAGCCATTCACTCCTTTGTCAGAGACAAAGAGAGACAGTCTCTCTATCTAGAGTTCCTACAACTCTTTGCTATTCCCCACTGACAAGCTTCAGTGGAGAGATATAAGGAAGAGAGATAAGGGAAGAGAAAGCTGCTCTTAATGGCAATACTGAGAATTGCCCATGCCAGTAAGAATTCACCCAGCACTGCTTTCTGTCCCAATATCTCATGTCACAGGTTCTCTTATGGTTGGCCAAACTCATCTACAGCAGCCCTAGTGACTTGAAGAAACAGCCTGATTTCCTATGGCTTCTAGGAGACAGCTACTTCCCATGCACCCTCCCAGCTCAGGAGGACACATATTCTCGTGTCTTAGGGATACCCCCCAGTCTGAGAAACTTCTCAGCCCTCTGGTGCCCTCATCTTCTCCCAGGCAGCTGGTGTCAGGCACCCTGGTTTTTTTCTCTTACCTACCCTTGTTAAGAGACCAGCAGTGGTCAACTGGTTAATGAAGCATTTTCCTTCTGTTCCTTTGGTTTGTCTCCAAATGCAGCACCCAAGCACTTATTTAGTATTGCGATATGCAGCAATCAGGGAGCTTAACACTGTTCATGCTGCTATATTTAAGAGCAGAGTTTGACCCCCTGCCTTTTGGGAATGGCCAGATCACTGTGCTGAAGAAAAATCCTGTGATGTTTCACAAATCTATCATGCTGAGCTCTCTACTCCTTTTTTTTTCCTTGCTGTCTTGACCTTTGGTACTTGGCCAGCTGTCATGCTTAAAACAGCCCAAAGTGCTCTGCACTTCTCACATGGAGATCTCCAGAGAGAGGCAGCTTACACCAGCTGCTTTACCCACGTTTTTCCTCATTCTGTTCTGCCTAGCCTGGGGAGCTATCCCTGGCTCGGAGAAGTGGAGGATCAGAAAGAACATCTCAAGTACATAAAGACATGATGATTGGTACCCCTGTGCAATTAAAAAGGCTGGTCCAGCCTTTCAATTCTATGCTTTATAGTGGCTCTAGCACTAATGAAGCCATAAAAAAGCTGGTGTAATTGGCATCAGTGCAGGCCAACTCAGTCCTGGAAAAAAGCATTCATCCCTAGGAAAGAGTAATATCACTTCTACTATCTTCAGCCTTTGACATATTCAGTGATAGGAAAGAGAATGGGAACTTAGGGAATGGCAAGGAAGCCTAGAGAAAAGTGTTTGCATTTAATTAAAGTTCATGAGACAGCAAGGGCTTATGAAAGGTTGCCCAGTTCCACAAAACCAGAAATGTCTTATTGATACATGCTAACAGGTAGTCCTATGAATGAATGAATGAATTGACATGAGTAGTCCAGAGAAAGGTGGTATTTGTTTCTATACAAATAGATGGAAGAAGGCAAAAAGAAAAGAGGCATGAAGATTTGACTTCAAAAGGGGAAACAGCAAAGGAGTCATTTATGACATGAAGGTTTCTGGGGAATTGTATATAGAGGAGGAGTGGGATAAGAGGAAACAAACAAAAAGCCATGCAGAGCTTTATGGAACAGAAACAGATCCCAAGCAGAGTTCATTTAAATTTGCAGTTTTATAGCTGTTAATGTTATTTCTGGGAAAACAAAACAAACAAAACAAAACAAAAACAACAAAACCAAACAAAAACAACAAAGAAACCACAAATGAACAAAACAAAGAGTGTTAGCAGCAGTGACAATAAAGTAAATCACTTAAATGGGAACAATCATTCTCCCCAGTCTTCCTGCCCATCAGTTAGTTTGACTGATAGTGTTTGTAAAGGGAACGATGTGATGATTTTGATGCTCCTCATCTCAAGATTTTCCAACATGAAACTCTTAGGTCTCCTTTCAAGCCACCTTCATGTAAATCTCCAGCAGCTGCATGGTTCCATCAGATTTGTACCTCTACAGCTAAGACTTAATGGCCTCCAGTGCCCCCATTCCCTCTTCCCTTTTGAGATGAGTATTTTAGGTATTTAAAACTACAGCTTCTAGACTCCTTTTCATATTATACTGCTCCCAGCTAGTTTTACTCTGTTTGGGATTTGGCTAGGATTTCCAGAGGCTGTTTTGACCAAGAAGATCTTGGTCAAGGGGAAAAAACAAAAACAGCAACAAAAAAAACCCCAACCCCACAAAACACAAGACTTTTCCTGCATAGTTGTTTCACAAGAGGACAAAATTTAATTGCAAAGTGAATTGGGGAGATCAGAGCAGCAGTGGCTGCAGGCAGTGAGGGGAAGTTCAGTGCTAATAAATGAAATGTCCCTGATCCAAGGAGAGAAAATAATCAGCACAGCTATAGGACAAACTTGGGACATGACACCAGGCAGCAGCACCTGTCAAATTAATAACGCCCCTTTAATTTTGTCCAGCCATCCTATTAAGCCGTTTTCCTATAGCTGAGTGCTATGAGCCATGCTGACTCAGGAAAATAAGGAAGGGAGCTGGGACAAAACAAGGAGCTCAGGGAGGAGGTTCACAGCATGCAGAGAATTTTGAAAACCTTATTATTAACTTGTTGTATTCCGGGAGACACTGCAGGCATTCAGCCAGCCTTGGAACTATCCTGGATGCTGGGATAGAGCCCTTTGTCAACAAACTCTGCAGCCCTGCTGCCTTGAGAGGACAGAGCTCCCCCGATACTGCTGCTGGGTTTATGCTATCAGAAATCTTGGGTGGTTGAACTGCTCCTTGGCATGTCAGGAATGTCCATTGCTTATCTGCAAGTCAGTTGTGGATGGGGAACCTGAGCTTTCTTTATCCCAGCTCTCTACGGCTGATGTGCTGTACTCCTTATCCTGCCTCTCTGCCCAAACCCTCTTCTCCAGTTTGTTATCCAGTGCAATAAGGCTCAGAGCTCTGGCTTCAGACGGAGCAGGAGAGAGAAAGGACTGAATTTTTTTTTTTTCAAGCTGTGCGTGACAGCGCAGTAGCCTTGAGTACACCTGGTCTGTGAGTGGGGGGTATGGGGGCAGCGATGGGAGGGCAGTGGTGGGAACAGACAGACGCTGGGCGCTGCAAGCCTAATTGCTGCCTTGCCTTCAGGTGAAGAGATGCTGCTGCCATTCCCACTGGGGCCAATTTGCTGTTGCTGCTCTTATCTCAGATGTTCATCAGGCTGCAGCTACAAACCTCCTTTGTCCGGGAAGTCATCTGAACCTTTCTCGCCTCCTCCTATCCTCTGCTGTCGACAGAAAATGGGACAATGCGCATTTGCCTGTCAGGACAAGGAGAGCTCTTCTGCTCAACTGGAAATGTAGCTTGAGAAGAAGAAAAACTTAGATATCAAAGCTAGCGGTCCACTTACAGCAGCTGGGTGCCTGTGGAGTGTTTATGTGCCTGAAATCTGGCCCCTTGGGTTACGCCCTGAATTTGTTACTGGATATTCTCTATGAGTGTTAAAGCACTCGGTTCATAGCGTCACACTTTCAACGTGCAAAAAGTATTTCTTTTCAGACTCTGTGACCCTGGGATCTAAGCCCAAAATTGAAAGTATGAGGCCTCCTGACAAAAGCACTTATGTCCTTTGTGGTTTTCAGCAAGTCTCTTAAATTCTCTGGGCTCCATTGCTTCTTATTTCTTAATCTCATCAACTTTGATAAAGGGAACTATCCTAACCTATCTTAAATAATGTTATTTTATGCATACTGAATATAATTTTCTCAGGGAAAAATATATTTCAGGCTGAGTTGCCACGTTTTACTGAAGCCCAGTTGCATTTTTTTTTTTTAAGTGAGGGTTTATTATATAATTTTGCCATTTTGCAATGAACACCATGCAAAGTTAAAACCATATTTTTGCAAGTGAGCTAATACTTCAGATTCTTTATTTAGCTCTTACTTTAAAAAAAAAATATTCTTTTTTAACTTTGCATTTGGCATTTTTGTGGTGCAGATTAAGGAACATAATTTTATTTTGCTTATTCCAATTTAAATTAGTTTACTGACCACAGGTTCTAGTAAGTCTGTACATGGTTGCAAACAAAGCCTGAGAGAAAGTCTCTGCTCTATAGAGTCTACAGTTAAAATGGACCTGATAAAAAGGGAGTGGTACAAAAAAAGATTGCAACTCCCAGTGAGCTGAGGCACATGTAAGCTTCCCCAGAATAAGAGCAAATGACTGGCAGGGCCTGGTTCTGAACTGCTGTAATCAGTAGAATATTCTATTTTTGATAACTTCCTTGTCTTCTCTGTCCCTTGACACTCCCGTTCATTCAGAATTTTTTAGCATACATAAGCATACATTTTTTTAACGTACATATATTTTCTGCTTTTTTTCCCCCTGTTAAGTTTTAAAGACCTTAAATTAAGGAGCTGGAGTAGGCACAGATGGACCACAGGTGATGGGAAGAAAGGACAGATGAAATTACTTTTTTTTTTTATTCCTGATAAGTTATTCTCTTTGGGTTGCTTATTTTAGTTTGTCTTCCCTTACTTCTTTTTTTGAAAATACAAGTACTAAATGTCAGGAAGTGAAGCTGCCATAAGGGATAAGGTAGTCTTTTAGGTATCATGGTCTTGTAATGGGAATGCAAAATTGAAAGGATTCACAGCCTGGAACAGTTAATGTCTTCAAAAGCAGTCCTATGACCTTCTGTGTTTACAGCAAAGACAGCAAATTCTGACCAGGCTTTCAGGAGTGCAGAGGGAACACTCCAGCTCCAGGTTACTTAGGGAGTTAAATACCAAGGTCTTCTCTGACTAACAGCAAGTGGTATAGATCAGCCTCAGATGAAAGCTTAGCTAAATTGTGTAATAGTGTGGAATGAACCTTGATGAAGTCCGGTTCTCATGTTGTAGTGAGATGTTGTGCAGGAGCTGCTGTATTGTCCACTCAGATTTAGCAAGCTAAGGAATGCCTTTCTTGCTTGTTTCCACATATTTTGGGTGCTGCAGCAGAAAAACTTGTGCTGTTTCATATGTATTCTTAGCAATGCTAAAAGGGGACCATTCTTCCACCACATGGTATCTTTTTTTCTGAAACTTTATTTTTCTACTATGTCATTTGTCTGGGTCCTAGGGAGTTTTCTGACACCTTTTGCATCTTCAGCATTACTGTTAAGCATACTGAAATATAGGAATTTCAGTGTTCTCCTTCCCTCTTCTTCAGTGTGGCTTATTTTCCCTTAAATGAGGGAAGCATGTCTTCCCCTTCAAGCATGCAAGTAATACTTGAAGCATTACTTTATTGGTATATTTTAACCCTTCTGTGAAGATAGATATGGGCTGATGTGCCATCCCCAGTACAGATGTATTCTAGATTGGGCCTTAGATGACATTTCCATGTAGTTAATAGAGTGCCTGGATGCTTTACCACTTATTCTTGTCTTGAGTTTAGACAACCCACAGTTTTACATTCTTCAGTGTTTTGAGAAATTTCATCCAAACTTGCACACTCATTCTGTCTGAAAAGGTGTGCAGGTCTCTTCAATCTCCCATGATCTTTCCTTACTATGAGCTGTTTGTTTTTCATTTTTTTCTTCTGTAGAGAAAATTAATCTCTTCCATTATTTTCTTTCTGCTCCTATTGCTAATCCCTGTGTACCCCTTTATGTTTATCTGCCCTTACGGATGTTTGCGGCACCTCTCAGTTGAGCATCATCTACCACTCATTAGCAAGCTACTCTTCAGGCTCATTAATAAAGATGTTAAATGAAAACAGACCTCTCATGGTTCCCACAGCACCTCGCTTACACCTGCTTACACCTTTGCTCTTACCTGCCCCTTGTCATTATCCCTTGTTTATGGTTCTTCAGGCAATTGCCAATCCGTGACAGTGCTCCTAACCCAAGGCAGATTGAATTAAATTTGCTAGCAGGAGTTCATGATCACTGTGTTAAACATTGCATCCTCTGAATTCCCTTCAACCATGAAATTTAAAAACAGTCTAAAAATAGTATCATAGGTCATGCATAGAACATGCTGGACCCCCACAAGTTACAGAGTTGGGGGTTGACAATAGATAGTAAGTACTGTTAGTGTGATGAATCTGGAAGACTGCCTTGGCTCAGGTCTCATCATCTCTAGAAATTTCATTGCTTGTGTCATAATGTCAGGCCTGAGATACCTAATTTGGAAGTTTCACCAGGTTTATAAGCCACTCTGCTTTTGCCCTTTGAATTAATAATTTAATTGCTGGTATATGTGCTTAGCACTTATCCTTACTCCAAAAGTAAATTTTAAACTCGATGCTACAGTGCAAGGTGAGAACTGCACCAGTGAGGTTCCCATTCTGATCTCATTCAAGGAAAAATCACACTTTGGTTCTAATCTTTCCCTGGTGATCAATTAATTCATCATTAGTATTTATTTATTTTCTATATATCCTACAATCTGCTGACTCTCTGAAGGCATGACTTTAAAGGAGTCCCACGGGATCAATATATGCAAAGTGTAAGCCTAAGGGGAGAGAAAAAGTAGTCAATATCTCTATGATCATTTCCTAAATGGTGTAAGCCAAAATGGAAGTGGAAAACATTATTATTAATGAAAATTCAAAATAAAATCGTGAAAGTAGTGATCAGAAAATGTGAGATTACTTCCTATCAGAAGATCAGTTCTTTTGGCGCAAAAGCATTTTGCAGGAGCATGGGGATGCAAAAAAATTTTTGGACAGATGAATGTCACAACAAATCATTTTAACTTTCTAGTTTCATTTCACTAATGTCAAAATGTTTAACTGCAATGAGGCAAAAAGGTTTCATTTTGATTGTAGCATTACATTTAACTTTGTTTAGATTGGCATGTTAATTTTGATACCATATATTTATACCTAACTTTGCAAATTGTTATAAAGCAGTGAGAGTGAACCCCAGTTCCGTGCTTTTGAAATACAGACTTCAAACAATAGCAGAGTTAAATGTTATTCAGTGACAGTGACATTCTCTCACCGGGGCAAATGTCATACCCCATAGTGGCAAGAGGAAGCCTTCAAATTTTTCTACTGCCACTGTTTTCCTTTGAGCTCCATAGACTTCTGGAGTCTGCCTGCCTTGTCACATATAATTAGCAGCTGTTGAGTGAATTGATCAGTTAATTTCCATCTCACACTCAGACGCATTTAATCCATTAGCTGATGATTTGTAGAGATTTTTTTTCTCCTGCACATTTCCTCACCTGTGTTTTGTCAATAGTTAAATGGATTGGGTCACCATTACTCACTGCTTTTCTAAGCAATTTTTCTTTGATTGCCTTCTTCCAAACCACGTGGTACTTTAACAAACACTTGGCATCTAGTCGTTTAAATGTCATAATGAATGTCACCTATTTTTATTTCTTTATTACTTGGTATCTCTTTTGTTGAACAGTCTTTCCAAATAATTCTTCCTTTCTGTAGCCTCTAGCATGATCTAAACACTTCCTTGCCATACATTTATCTGTTGTTCGGTTAGATACAGATAAAGGCAAACCACCTTTGAGGTGTCCTGGGATCCTCAGAAGTTCCAGGAGTACAAGCTGGTCATAGTTGGTTTTAAATGGCTTTTTGAGGAACAGAATGTTCTTGACTAATACTGTTTCTTCTGCGTGGTCTCATGTATACAAATTAGATTTTCTAAAAAGCAACACAGCTCTTCTACAGCTGTGATCACTGTCACCAGGGCCAGCGTCCAGGTGCCAGGACACTATTGATGGTGTAGGTGTTGTCATGCTCTGACATCCTGGCATTCAGGGATTTACATGTGTGTCCCATTGTCCTGTTGTGGGAGGGATGTCTAGGCAATACAGAGAGTCAGTGGGGTGCATTCAGGAGCAACAATGTCCATGAGGACATGTGTGTGGTTAGAAGTGGGGCAGTTTGTCCCTGTAACCTTTCAAAGAGATGGGGATGTGCCAGTGTACCACAGGCCCCTACACATGGCAAAAGGTCCCTGTGTATGCAGCTCTGTGTTTCTATTCCTGTTGCTAAAGGGGGCAATAACCAACTCAATACCCCTGACAGAAGAAGACTATGAACTGTGAGGCTTTTTTCCTTCTTCACTATAGTAAGTGAAAATCCATCAGACCATCATAGTCTGTAACTCTCAGGAAGTCTCTGAACTTAATGAAAACCAGACCTATTGTTAGGAGAGTTACATTCCCTATACGGTACAGGTACCTTCCCCAGGAAATTGCAAGGAGCCCTCAGAATGAGAATATCTGGAAGCCACAAGCTTAGATCATTTAAACTAAGTTACATGAACACAAAGATCACAACTCCTGGAAATGTCCACTTTACTTGAATGAGGGACATGCTCATAATTTCCCATTAGACCAAGCACAGCTTCCACTGTGCAAGCAATGAAACAGATTAAAGCTGCCCTCAACTTTAATACAGTGCCACAGCCCGAGGGCACTACAGCTGAGCTGATTTAGGCACCAGTCAGATCAGAACAGAGCTTGGCTCAGCGAGATCCCTGCTCTCATTTGATGTCAAATTGAATGCAGCCAGCAGAGCTGCACCACACAGCTCAGGGCAGTCCGGACAGCTGCGTCATGGCTGCCTGGTTGCTTGCAAAGCAGCAGCCAAACAAGAACTCTCAAAGAGGCTGGGGGTTTCAGGAGCAAATGGCAGTATTTGTATATGTGCATATATCAGTATGCATCTAACTATAAACATATACACGTTCTAATTATGTTTATGTTTTTATATGTATGCACACAGATATCCAAATAAGTTTTATGCCATATGCGTTATTTCCTCTGCATGGATTTGTGAAATGTTATGCATGTGCACACATATTTCTATCCAAACTTTCCAAATATCCTGAACAGTTGTCAATCTTCAGTGTTTCACTCAGGCTGCTTTTCTACTTGTGTGGCTGAGTCAGAATTTCTCCCTGATTGAAGGAAATACCACCAACACTTCTTCCTGAGGGACAAATCTAGGTTTTTTCCTTTCTCCTTCCTTCCCTCCCCTCCATGCAGGCTTGGGGCATCAGTGGAGCACACAGCAGCAGAGGCCATGAGAGGAATGAATCTCTCCTTCTCTTTCCTGGTGCCGGGCCTGGCGCTTGGTTGAGATCGGCTCATTGCAAGGGTCAGTGAACACATCTTGTCACATGAATGTAAACATCTTTGGATGGCTGCAAATGAGGTCACAGGGGGTCTCAGGTTGCTCTGGAAATCAGCCTCTGCCACTCTTAGTCCATGTGGCTGATAAGAGAGTTTTTGTTAGGAGCTGACCATCGTCAGTGAGCACAAGGGTTGCAAAAGCTCCTGTGTGGGAAATGGTGAGTTGGATGAAAGGAAAGAAAGGAAAGGAGTAAAGAGGCAGATGCATTTCTCAAACAATTGGGTCAGATACTGTTCGATTTGGGAAGCTGTAGTTGCAGGAGGTGAAAAAATGTATTGGGTGAGGACATTGTACCATTGGTTTTCCTATTCCTCCGTCATATCCAGCAGACTTTGCTGGAGTTCTGGGGGATGGAAGGAGCCTGTGAGCTCCTCTTTTAAGACATACACAGAATCCTTTACAAAGCTAGTGAGAATCTCCTTAACTCTGCAGGAAAGCACCTTGGTGCAGTACTTCCCTAATACAGCCTGTCAAAGTGGTTCACATCTCAGTGCAATGCTTCCAACTTCAGATCAGAAGAGGACTTTGTGTCCCTCCTGGATTTCCAGCATAGCCACCCCTGTGTGCCAGAGCTGTGCTCTGCTTTCCTTAATGTTCCGTCAGAGCTGCAGTGCTGACTGTGCTCTATGCCCTTTGTCTCCTTTCACAATGGGGTACCTGGCTTCTTGTTCTCAACATCTTCTCTCAGCACCTCAAAGGATTTCCTGAGGCATATATGCCAAGGCATGTGCCTGCCCTGTTCTCCTTGGACCCCAGCAAGCTTCTCCACTGCCTTTCTCTTTATTGAACCCAGTCTCTGTCTCTGTCTCTTTACTGTCTGCAGAGCAACTGGGTTGACAGCTTGAATCCAAAACAAGCTTCCCTGCCCAGCATGATGGGGAAGCACCTCTCCTTCCCCATTGTCACTACTTCCCTCCTGAGGTAACTCATAAATTGCTCTGAGTCTTTAAATGGGCTGTTATTTCTTCCTTCCATCAGCACTCTCTCACTCTTGACTCACGGTGCAGGTTCAGCTTCAATGAATTTATTGGCATGACATGGTACACAGGTGATGCCAAAGTTGACAACTTAATTCATCAAGCGCTACTGTCTTTCTCTCATCTGCACTACACTGTCAGTCCTTTCCTCTTTTCCCCTCCTCAGCTCTCCTTTCTGTCTTTCTTTGCCTTTCTGTCTGTCTGTTTGTGTCCCCCTCTCCCTCTCCATCCACCTCTAATCACCTCCCCAGGTGATAGTTAGCTATCTCACACTCAAGACAGTCTGTCTTTCTCGACGAACAGAGATGTCAATCAGAGGGCTCACCACAGAGGGAGAGGAATTGGTCTTTATAGCATGTTGGCTGTTTTCCTGCCTTTGCAGCTTGCATGGAGACCACGGCTGAGGGCTGCAATATTCAAACCGACTTACAGAAGCCACATTTGCTTTAAGGTTGTTTGGAACTCCAGAAGAATGAGGTGTTGTGCTAGAGGGACAGAAGAAAGGAGACAAGCCCATCAACCTCAAATGTGTATAGGCAGGTATAAATATAATTTCAGAAGAAATCCAACATCCTGACAGAATGCCCCCAGAGGATAAAGTCTCTTCTAAACAGAGTAGCAAGTGATCTCTCCTTCTCACCCCCCCCCAGTTCCCATAATCCGTTGTTGGCATGGCAATTGTCAAAGTGTATAAAGGAAGAGACAGATCCCTTAGGTATCTGTCAGCACTAGATACAATCTACTCAGGACAGTGTGTGTGTGGCATTTAATCCTCCATACATCAAGCATATGCCCAGGATATAGTGTCACACTGTATTTGTGCTGCATCCCTTGTGCCTATTTGTCATGAGTGTCTGCGCCCAATCCAGTGGCAGGTTGATCCATCGTGTGATGCCATCTCAGCTGTATCTCTGCTTTTCTTTAGGCTTTGGAAGAGTTTTTAGAATTATGTTCTGATGCAAGGTTTCTTTGTATTTTTTATCACTCTTTATATTTTGGGGAAATAATTTTTGCAGTATATCGTGACCATCAGAAAGGAAAGTGTATGAGTGTATCCTTATCATTCATCAGTATCCCTAACTATATTGATTACATTTCTACTATTCCTGTTCAGATTGCACAGTATTTGAGGGGACAGCTTTTTACCTTGGGTTTATGAACTACAGGGCTGATTGTCTCCTTCTTTGCATTTCCTTTCATGTAAAAGAGTATTTCATGTTCTCTTTAATTTATACCAGCAGTGAAGCATCAGCCTGTTTCATCTACCTTGGATTTGCCCTTTTTGTTCTGCCAAGGAACTTTGGAGCTTGTTAATTCCTAATAAAGAACAGTCTGAGGCTTTGCAGATATTCTTCTCTAACCCTCCTACTCACCTGTTGGAGCTGTTGATGGATAAGGTGTCGTACCTCTTGTGACACCAGTAGGGTACCAGTCTCTGGTGATGCCATATATCTTGCATGCACTAGTTCCCTAAGAGTGAGAATGAGAACTCAGCCTTAGAAAGGTGGAGCACAAGTGTGTAGAACAATCACTGCATATGGAATACCAGACCACCTAAGTGATTCCTTCAGTTTTTTAGTAGTGTTGCTTACTGTGATAACTGTGCTTTTATAGAGGCTCAGATGTGGATATGCTGTCACAGTAGAGACACATGGCTTGCATTTTTCATTGGACTTAGTTTTTGATTCCCTACTGCAGTAGAAGCGTTTGCAGTTTTTTTGTTTTTGTTGAAAATCAGAGGAAATACCTTGTTCCTGCTCTGCAGCCAGTAGCACTGGTTTCCCGTGTGGGCGAGTATTTGCTTGCAGAACCTTAGATGAAAGTTGTCAGTAAAGATGTTGTCCCACTAAACACAAAAGTGCTGGCAACCCTTCTGAATGTAACCTCACCATCCTGAATGGACAGTGTAGTCTAGGACAATACTTGAGCAGGAAGGTTGGACCAGATGACCCATTGTGACCCCTTCCAAACTTATCCATTCTATGATTCCCTCCGTTTGTAACACTGAGAGCAGCAAACCATTAACTTTGAAGAGGGGAGCCTTGAACTACTCTGGGGGAAGAAGAAAGTGTTTTTATGTGTCCTAGTAAAGCTGCAGACTACAAGGAATAAGCCTCATTCCTGGCAGTCTGGGAGAGATTCACCTTTAATTGAAATGGTACCAATTCAATGTCATATGTTTACAGAGCAAAACTCTTGGGATTCATTCCTTCCCTCCCTTTGAGGTTGTCTGCATGTATGCAGCACATCTTTATCACACAGCAAAGCTTGGAAAGGGAACCAGTAGGAATATTCCAAGACGTCAAGGTGCTCTTGCACGTGGCTGAATCAAAACAGAGCGCTCTGTTTTGGCAGGGAAGCTCCAACAGCAGAAACTATCCTCCTGAGGAAACCTTGTCTCTTGGTTGCTTTGTGAGAAGGAGAGCACCACAATCACATCTCAGTTCTAGCCAGCCACCTGCTTTGTTCAAAGATGCCTTTACTTCAGGAGTACTGCATTTGTTTTTTCCTCTTTTCTGCTGGATCAGACTTGTGTAGATTAGCATTTGTGGCAGGAGGGATTTTTTTGCCTTGAACTCTTCAGCTTTCCCTTTTCAGATGGCTGATGATAACACCCTGGCCTTTAGAAATGAGGCTGCTGCAGCTATCACCAAGCTCAATAATGCCTATCAAGTGAAGGTCTCACACCTGGCATTTCATAACTGTGTGTGGTGGGAAAGGCCAACATCTCTGGATCCAGAAATAGTGACATTGCAATCCAACAATGTCTTCTTGTAGCCCAGAAAGCCAATCGTATCGTGGGCTGCATCCAAAACAGTGTGGCCAGCAAGGTGAGAGAGGGGATTCTGCCCCTCTAGTTTGCTCTGTGAGACCCTCACCTGGAACACTGCATCCAGCTCTGGGGCCTCCAGCACAGGAAGAGCATGGACCTGTTGGAGTGAGTCCAGAGGAGGGATACCAAGGTGATTAGAGGGGTGGAGCATCTCTCTACAAGGAAAGGCTGAGAGAATTGTTGTTGTTCAACATGGAGAATAGACAGCTTCGAGGTGACCTAATTTCCAGTGCCTTCCAGTACCTGAAGGAATCTTATGAGAAGGATGGAGGAGAATATTGACAAGAGCATGTAGTGACAGGTTGGGGAAATGGCTTCAAACTGAAAGAGGGCAGGTTTAGATTAGGTACTAGGAAGAAACTCTTCACTGTGAGAGTAGTGAGGCACTGGAACAGATTGCCCAGAGATGTGGATGCCACATCTCTCGAAGTGTTCAAGGCCAGGTTAGATGAAGCTCTGAGCAACCTGATCTAGTAAAAGATGTCCCGGCCCACAGCAGGAGAGTTGGAACTAGATGATTTTAGATTTAATATCCCTTCCAACCCACGACGTTCTGTGATTCTGTGTAAAGGTCCCAGTATGGGATCATTATCTTTGTTCTTTATACTTCTGACTGAAAGAAAGCAAACACAGCATTTCCAAAGTGCTGCTGTAGCTTCCTGCTCCTCTAGAAGCCTGAAAGCAATCTTGAAAGGTGGTTACAGCAAGCTGTCCTGCTCCATTTTGCTCACTACAACGTGTAAGAAAGGAAAGCCTGCTAATAAAAAATATTTTACGTGTACCACATGCATTTGATTTGAGTGAGAGGCTTGTCACTGACAAGCTGCCTCAGTTGAAACTGAGCCAGATCCTTGGGTATGTGGTATGCAGGAGACACTTTGAGATGTTTATCACCCTGTGGCTTGTCGAAGAGGATGTGGGATAAACCACGGACAGTCAAGGGAATCTGAGAACAGCCCTTGGAGAGAGATGGCTTTTTCACTCAGCCTCTATGTAGATGTTCATCAGTGGTTCATGACGTTTGTTCTGTTGGTTGTACTCTGTCCCTAATGATCTGAATATAAGCAACAGCACAAGATCTGAAAACAAATAAACAAAAAATTTGTTTCTGTGTCTCCAGCCAGAGTGGGGTATTAGCTGAAATTAATTTACTCTCCCACTTGCCTAATGAGGGCCTTCCCTAGACCTGTACCTCTTGCCCTGGAATGACATAGGCTTTTCTCTGTTATTTTTTTCCCTCATACCTGGCCAGTGCTTCCTAGTCTACATCTCAAAGATGGAGCTAACAGGCAGGGGGTGCCAGGACTCAGTTAAAAACCCATAATCTTGCTTTTTTTCCCTCAACTGGCTAATAAAGCATCCCTGTTCTGGCTGCAGCATTTCATGAAGCCATCAATTATTCTTGCTATATAGGGACTTGTCCAAAGGTCCTTAACATCAAAGGAGAATATCCCTTGTCTCTGAATCAAGCCCTAGAAAGGTTGCATATTAGGACTCAGCTGGATGCCATATACATCCAACATGCTTAATGTTTCTGTGAAAAAGTTTTCTTAAGAAAATTCTCAGAAATATCTTTGGAGGATCTGGACACTAAGAACAACTTTTCTCACAGGATTTCTTTTCCAGGATGCTGATTATGTCTGCAGAAAGAAAGATTTTGTATTGTTTCAGTCCCTTAAGTAAATACTTACCAGATTTTAAAAGAACAGTCTAAGGGAATGTAAACACACTTGAAACAAAGACCAAAAGCTGTGTACATCTACAGTCCTTAAAATGTTTGGGATTAGGTGGCATTCCAACAGTTAATCCCTGGGGATTAGCATGGCAAGTACTTCTGTTGTTGTTTACACATGTCCTGTGAGGAAGGCTGTGTTGTCACAGCAGGCTCCTCTAGGAGGGTTAGCCATAAAGCTCTTGAAGTCAGTTTTACAAGTGGAAAGAACTGTAGCAACACAAACAGCAAATGCACAGAGCAGTGCTTTAAAGACAGGAACCACAAATGAGTGGCATAAATTCAGTAAGTTAATAGAAAAGGAAGGTTTCTAGCAAAGAACTTCATATGCAGAGGTGCAAATCTGGTGATAAACTGGTATTGGGCGTATGCCTGGCTTGTGTTTTGTGCTTTCATTTACATGCTGAGCACATAACTGAGAACCTGCTCTCCTGGACTGCATCAGGATGCAAAAATGTGGGTTCTGTAAACCTGTGTTTGATGCGGACACACCAAAAAGCCAGCTGTGGGTGAAATACAATCAGCACTGGGCAAAAGCTGGAGCTCAGGCTCGGAGCCGGAGCTGCTTTAAGAGTGCAAGGCTGGCATCCAGTTTTGAAGTGGAGGTGCTGGGCTACAAACAGGAGTGAGACTGCTTTCAACCCTGACCTACACTGTCACCTTAGTGCACTGAAAAACAAGGCTGGCTTGAGATTTAAGATGTTTTATGTTTCTCTCAGTGTGGAAGCTAAATAATTTCTCTCCTGAAAATTTAATGGAGACCAGTTCATAAAAAGTAAGATCAGTGAGAATGAGTATAAGGAATTGAGCCCAGTTCTGTGTTGATGTTTTCAACAGCTCAAGAATGGGACAGTGCAACACATTCACACTCTGTGCTGCTCTTTGCTAAGAAAGAAAGAATGTACTGGAAGGGCTTCCCGTGCAATGTTATGCAGAAAATAGCCCAGACATTTAACTATATATTGGATGAGGCACAGCATTCCTTTAGACAAAATGTTTTGGCTTGTAAGCTCTTAAACTTCAGTGCGGTGTGCTCTGACATGCTACCCAGTTCATGGGTAGCTTTGCACATGGCTTTGATTTACAGGATCCTGTCTGCTTCTCTGCTCCCAGGCAGTGCAACATGCACAGTCCCCATCTGGATTTTAAATAATTTCCTGCCTGGCGTCTCAGTAGATGAGGCTCAGCTGCATGATGGGGGAAGCTCAGCAAGATGCAAGATCCAAGCTAGCAGCCCCTATGCCTCCTTCTGCCTGGCCTCTCTTGGCATCAGCAGCGATGTTTGATGATCAGCCCCCAACAGCACAGAGTGGTAGGGGAGCACACTATGGGTTGGGAACTGCAGATCTTTTAAAGTGGGGTCCATGCTCTGGCTGTCATAGACTCTTCCCTAAAGGCCACGTGATGAGGCACTCACTTTCAGACAACATAAGGAGGGTATTTTTATACCTTGTGAAAACTCTGTAGTGTGTTTTGAGAGGTTTTTGGTTCCCAAGGGATTAAAAAAATAAAACCAAGCCTTCAGCATTTACCTCTACTTCACAGAAACTTTAATGCTGAGCAAGAGTAAAACAAGCCTAGAAGAGTGGAAGGTCAGAAAGCTCTTTCAGAGTCCACTCTCTTTAATGAAGTTCAACAACTTCCCTCTCTGCCCTCTCGCTCTGCTGACAGCTTCGTCTCCCTCTGGCTGAGGCTGCAGCGTGAATCAGACCGTAAAAAACACATCTTGGGTCTGATGTCGCATTTCTTCTGTAGAATGCTTCAGAAACATTACCATGCTTCATCTTAAAGGGTGTCTGGATTTTACTTTCCAGCCCTCAGCTTGCTCCCTTTTCGGACTTCAGCATCAACAAGCCATTTCTTGTTACAGTTGTAAAGAGCTGTGATTAGCCTGCTGCACACATAAGAGGGAAATTAAACCATTTAGTTGTGTTTAGCAGCTCAGCCCCTTCTTCAGGTTCCCTTTTCACTGCTAAACACTAACGTAACAATGACTAATGAGGCCAATTTGCTGTCAATTAATTGCCGAAGGAAAGGACCCCTAATTGTGGTGAGCAAGGTGGCTATTTTAAAGCACTGAAGGACCATCTGATGGTCAGCACCTCCCCTACTTCTGCCTTGGGGCTTATTAAAGTGCTGTTAATTGGGATCTGAGGACAAGGAAATAAGAACTCTCAAGGCTAATTGATAGGCACCTGGGGAGGGTTTTAGTGGCTGCGAAGTTCCTTTGACTTTGGAGAGAAGTCCTGATGTTTATGTTTCTTTGCCATGAGAGCTGGTGACTCCTGTGTATTAGTGGGTGGGACTCTTAATTTTATACAACAGATGGGGGTCCTACTTGCCAATAGAGAGGAAGGAAATAGGCTGGAGGAAGCCACTAATGAGGATATATAGAAGGGATTGAGACTTTCCGTTTGTATCAGAGGTGCCCTTTTTCGGACAAGCAGTTAGACCACTTAAATGAAGCTTATGGGCTTTCTTAGGTAGTTTCAATATTGTTTGTGTCTG
The DNA here is from genome assembly GCF_052056855.1 of Sturnus vulgaris. Lineage (NCBI taxonomy): Eukaryota > Metazoa > Chordata > Aves > Passeriformes > Sturnidae > Sturnus > Sturnus vulgaris. The sequence goes on along the minus strand of NC_142244.1, from coordinate 24,524,511 downwards.
TGTCTTGGAGGTCTTAAACAGCTTTTGCTCATTTATAGGTCTGTAGACTGGGAATAAGAGCTATATTTTTTAAAATGTATTTTGTGGCTTATTGAAAGAATATTGTACTGTTGAGCAGACTTGGAATTGGAGACTGGGGATTAGTTGGCCCACAGTGGAATGCTCCCTCCGAGGGTCTTAGATGCAGGTCACTGTTTACCCCCAGTGAAGTGCCCTCAGTGCAGCAGCCAGGAACTGCTGCCCCCAGCCTGTAAGTACAATTTCTGCTAAGCAGTGTTTCCCGCTCTTGCCACTTTGTGCTGTGTTTAGGTGCTCTGATCAAAAGGCAGGGATCTGAACTGTTTGGGAGTCCATGGCATGGGTCAGGTTCTGCATGAACTACATTAGGAAAAGATCTCTAGAAGCAGTGCTTTAGCAAGGGTGGCCTTGACGCTTTCTTGTTCCATCCCCCATTGCACTCCTGGAAAGGTACTAATGGGAGATGGCCTTCTGCATGTGAACTCGTGTCTCTTAACCTTTGGACTCACTGATTTACTGACATTAGGGGTGTAGTACTTCTCCTTGCCTCCTTCCATAGCCTTGAATCAGAACACTGATCCAGCCCACCCACACCACCCCAGGTAATATCTCAGGAGGAGTTTTGAGCTCTGAAGGGCTTTGGTTATAAAAGGCAAGGATAACAGCAGCAGATGTTTGCATGTCTGCTTGTTTGTTGTTTCCTTGCTGCCTCCCGTATGCAGCCCCTGGTCTGTAATAACTGCTAAAGCGGGTGTTTTTGTGGAAACAAATCACCTGCTTTCATCTGGAGAGCAACAGTGATTGTGCTGGGGGAGCATGATCTATTTTTCATGTCTCAGTCTTTCTTATTATTTAAATTAATGTGAGTTACAGTTGTCATGAAGTGAAGGATTGACGGCAATTAACTAGAACAGGTTTGGTGCAAGCTGTTTCTGCGCTAGCCTGTTCTACCTAGGTCTGTCACTATATCTTTCTTGGGACTTAAAATCTTCTACAACAGCTCTGACCTTGTACCCCTCCTGCCCTGCAGCCCTCCCAGTCCAGGGCACCCTACAGTATCTTTGCCCTTGTCTCACTCCTGCTTTGCAGCTCTCCTTCTGCTCCAGTGTGAGTTTCTCTCATGGAGAATGGCCACTGGTTACTTTGGGATTTGTTATTTACTGTCAGTGATGTGGAAGATGAGATGCTGGGCTGGCATCAGCCTTATCCTGTAGATGTGAAATGTAGAAGAAACAAATGTGTGAGATTCAGAGTTTCAAGCCATTCTTCTCAGTGTTCACTCTCATCTCTCCCTAATCAGTCCCTACTGTGGGTAGGGCATACTCCCTCTCTGGGGATGGAGCAATGGGGTACTACAGTGTGCTTCCTTTCATGTCTAGCTCTGCTCCCCATCCCCACCCCGACCAGAGGGATCCAAAGCACACTGTAATGGGTACTCCACATGATTTACACTGGAAGAATGGAAAAAATCTGGCCATCTTACCTTTTTCAGCAGTACCAGAGACCCTGGCAGTGCTTTCCCATGGTCCTTGGAGCCAGAAGGGTCCAGCAGCCGCCTGGTTTCCCTTGAAGTAAAAAGCTGTTAGTCAAAATATGTAAGTGCTGTTGAGCTGTAGTACTTGTCCTGCTGTGGGGCTGCAGCCTGTGGTTTGCCTCTGCTAATGGTTCGGAGAGCCAGTCACAGAAGAATTTTCCACTTGAGGGTCAACAGGATTCAGCTGGGCAAATGGAGGCTGTGACACCCAGAAGATTCTGGTCCCAGGAGGTTTTATTTTCAGCAGTCCTTCTTCCAGCAGTCTGGGATCTGTGAAAATACAATACAACCCACACATGGGGAAAAATAATAAGGTCAAAGCTTCTCATTTTAAGGTTGTCCTAAAAAGAAGTGTGCAAAGTAATGACAAGTGCCAAGGAGGCAATGCTAACTGTTGCTGGTGCTGACAATTTTGACATTTTAACATGCTAGCTTGATGCCCTGAAAATTAAAAGTCTCTGACTTTTTATCTGAGTGAAATTATTGTCCACTGACTTTGGATTCTAAACAGATGAAGCCAAACCAGGTTTTAAATTTAGAGGGAAATTATTTCCTGCCCTATTCCCCCTTGTCTTAGCCTTTCCTTGCCTTCTGACCAAGGTGGCAGCTGAAAAGATCCAGCCATTATACTCCTAACAAGATTTCAGCCTTGGATGTCTTTTTCACCCTCACCTGAAAAAGTGGCAAGCCAGATATGACTATCTGGACACATGCTCTTCCTTTTGGGCATTTGGTATGCATGGTCAGAACTACTTGTACTGGCTGAGTTTACTTGATCCTCTGTGAAGTAAAATGTCTTGACGGCTTTGGAGAGTGGCCGTTTATACATGTCCCAGCTGGAGCTCTGCTGCTGCCCTGCACTGGCTTTTGCTGCTCTCTCCTCAGTCATTTTGGCATTGCACCATTCTACTAGGACTTTGCACTGGCCCACAGTTTTACCTGCTACTCCTGCTTCAGTTTAGTCCTTCTTGATTTGCTGCTTTTATTGCTTCATGCAAATGTTAATCCCTTGAGGTTACGGCAATATTCCCAAAATGTGGTCTAGCCACTGGTTTTACTCCTGGGCTCTGCTTACCTGGGTTTGTCAATGCACTACGGAGAAGTTGTGCTGAGGATGCTCCAAAGTCACTGTCCTTGTGTCCCCTGACAGAACGCCTGGCCACAACTCTTGCAGAAAGAGCAGCCTCTGATGTTCTTTCCCAGACTAAGCCCCTCGTCCTCTCCTGTGCATGTAGGTGTTCTATCAGGTCTGAGGTGGCCCTCCAAGTAAGAGTAGCGGTTTGGATTTCAACACCAGAACTTTCAGGGCTCTGCCAGCTTGCAGATCTGCTGGCTGGAACAGTGTGCAGGTCTGTCCTGAGCCATGGCACAGGGTGTTCCCCTCATCTACTGGGAAAGAAAGGAGGTGAGTTTTCCATGTCTCCAGGGGTGAGTTTCTATCCCTCTCTGAGGAGCCTGTTCCTGTCTTGACTTTCTGAAAGTAAAAGCTTTTCCCTCATTTTGAGTCAGAATTTTCCCTACATTGCAGCTCGTGTTAGCTGCCTTTCAGTGTTCACTGTGCACCTCTGAGAAAAGCCTGCCTCTGTTTTTTCTGCATGTTCCCATTCACTTTTTGTAGGGAGCAATAAGATCTCCCTCAGTACTCTCTTCTTCAGACTGAACAGACCCATCTCTCTTAGGTTCTCCTGGGAAGTCATGTGCTGTAGCCCTCTGGCCATCTTGGGAGCCTTCCAGCTGACTTGCTCCAGTATGGCAATGGTCTTCTTGTGCTGGGGAGCCCAAAACTGATCTAGTGCCTGAGATGATATCTAATAAGCATCATGTAAAAGGTTTTAGACACTTCCCTCCACTTAGGGGGTTACACTCTTTCTAATAAAACCCAGGACACCTGGTCTTTGCTGCTAGGGCATACTGCTAACCCATGATGAATCTGAAGGAACCCCATATGTCCTGGACTACTTGAGCCTAGCACTTTCTCTCTTCCAGAAAATATCGAGGTGGTTGGTCCCTAATGAGGGACTGTCATTGTGAGGCTTATTCTACCTGTCTAGAGCAGTATTGCCTCTTCTTAATCAAGTGGTTGTTAATGAACAGCAAGGAACGGGGGTGATACTGCAATATCCTCTGATCCTTATATCTGAGCTAGTTCACCATCCAGAGCTGGGTAAATGCCAGCCACTGATTTGCATTTCTTTTCTTCTCCTTTCCAGCCTGTCTTTCTTAGCCTGTATCTGAGTTACAGGCCAGTCCTAAGAGTTGTCTCATCGCAATGGCTTTTCATACACATCCTACTGTGAATCTGTGTGAACATCTGATTCCTCCTGTTTTTCCACCATGATACTTGCAGTGGTGCACAGGCATTTGAGGTGGGCCCCTAGGCTGTCCTGCTTTCTCAAGGTGTGCCAAAACCTTCCCTATTGTGTTGCCCCCCAGCTGCTCTCTCACTGCCCTCTGCATGGTCACTTCTCCACAGATCATGGCAATCCTCCCCCAATGCACCTGGCTTAAATCCCTTCTTGCCTGGGTGAATGAGCCTGTTGGAAAATAGATGTCTGCCTCACTTTGCTCAACAGGTCCTCTTCCTTCAAGGGGGTCCCATGGTCATAGATACTCAAGCATTGTCCATGACTTTGGGGCCTACAGAGAGGGGCTATTGAACTGTGGGTTGTAAACAACATTCCTGTGAATCCAGCAACACAGCTGGAAGTTGCTCTCTTCAGGCTTCATTTCCTTTTTCCCACCTAGCTTACAGACAGTTTTGCCTCAAAAGGACCATCAGCCACTCCTGCCAGGGAGGGGAAAGCTGCTGTCTGTTTACTCTGTGGTAAGCAAAGCAGAAAATGATGTTGTTTCATTCCTTGCTACACACAAATTTGGAGGCTGGAAACACATAAAAAAAAATTAGAGGATTCCTTTTTAGTGAAAATTTCTCACCACCTGACATGGGGTGTGAAGTGTGGAAGCAAGACATGGATGCAAGAGAGGAAAGACTGCAACAGCTGGCACATTCCACACCTGGAAGTGCCTGTTCTGGTCCCAGTTCATGGTCACTCTGGTGCCATGACACAAACTCAGCTTGGAAAGTTTTTAAGGATCTTGAATGCCCAAGGCATGGCTGATCTTGTGAGTCTTAAAGACTCTACTGTGCCTTTGGTGCTCTGCCCTGTGTGGTGCAGTCTTTCAGAAGCTGCCTACTGCAAGTAGCCCTTGGGGGATCCCTCTTGGCTGAAAGATGTCACAGAAACCAATAAATAATACACCCTTCGAGTCAGTGCATTGGCGTCTGGCATCCTGCAGGAGAATGTAGAACTCCATCAGGGACTCCATGGAGTGTAAAAATTAGCCGGGATGATACTTGGAGCACCCTGACCCCTTCCATGCAGCCTTGAGGTAGGCAGGCAAGTTCTGAGAGTTGGTTTTATGAAGATACCTAAATCTGTCCAAACACAAAGCATTGAAGTTGCAGCACAGGCCGTTTCTACCAGTAGACCCTTGAAATACAAACTATGCCCCAGTGCATACTACTGTGATGTAATTTCATAAACCCAGGTAGTAGTGAGAGGGGTGCAGCCTATGAGATGAGTTTGTGGCTGGCTCTGGTTAATAGGTAGGTAGATTAATAAGCCAGGCAAGCTGCCTCCATAACTCTGCTTCTAACAAGGTCAAATTTTCTCGTGTCTTCACAGTTCCACCAAAGATCTCCAATATCTCCTCAGACATCACCGTGAATGAGGGCAGCAATGTGACCCTGGTTTGTATGGCAAATGGGCGTCCTGAGCCTGTCATCACCTGGAGGCACCTCACTCCTACAGGTAAGAAATACAGCTGGATTTGATTTGTGAACTGTACGGTAATTTCCTTCTCTTCCAGAATCAGGGTAAAACTTCAGTAGCAATATGGGCCACTATAGAAAAGTGGCAAGAATCTTAAATGTACTTCAAGCTTGTTTTGTGGAGTGAATTCCTAGGCGCAATAACCAGGTTTTCCAAATGAACAAATGAAATTACTTCAATAAATCCTCTGCAGAATTTGGCCTGTAATTCTATTTAGTTTAGGTCTTCATCTACTTGTCCCAGTCTCTACTGCTGGTAATGCACAGCACAGTGGTGGAGATGAAATGCTGCTGGTGCTAGACTGAGGGAAAAGGATCTCTGTTGAAACACTACATAAAAGAGGTTCTCTCTGAAAAGCATGGGATTTGCTTCCTACTGATTTGCTTTAAAAGAGAGAGGCAAACAGTGGCCCAGTTTTCATATTCAAATTCAATTTCATATTGCTTTCCACTTTGTCAGACAGCCACAAGTCTTGTGTCTTCTGAGGTGAATAAAGACGGCATTTGATCTTCAAGGTGAGTGAAGATCAGGAAGGTAACAGAATAAAGGAGAACTCATCATCTTTGTTCTGCTATCTGACTGTGTCCTCCATGCTCAAGGATGTGGCAAGGTTGGGAGGAGAATGTCCTTTCAGTAGCCAGACTCTGTGGGGTTAGCAGCTTGGGCTGCAAGGAAACATTCAACCCCTAAAGATTTAACAGTAGGATGAGAGCAGGAGGTTTCTATCCCTCCATATCATGTCCTTAAGAGGAGAGAAAAACTCTTTTAGCTGATTTCTTTTCCTATCAGATACTCTTTAATCTAAAATGCACAGGGGAAGCATTGATTAGTCCCATATGAATGATCTTCTGTGATACTCCCATATATGTAAAGAGTTAAAGAGAATTTTTAGGTAGGCAGAGAACAAACATTCTGCATGCGCCACAGATAGTCCAGCTTTCTAATGCAGTTCAGCAGCCAGAAAAGGGGAGTGTTGCAGAAAGAAAGTTGGAGAGAAAAAGGTAGAATAACATATTGGAACAGAGCTTAATCAAAGGGCTACATCGAGACCCCCCCTGTATTTGCAGCCTGTGGTTGAAATTGGGGTTACTTAGACTTCCTGTCTTGTCTCTTCAGCCAAACCAAAGTTCTCCTGAGCTTCATGTATAAGAAAACCAGATGTGCAGTTTGTATTTCTGGCCCATTTTTTGCAATGCCAAGAGAAAAAAGGGGTTGAAAGCCTGCCAGGAAGAGGTGAGAGCAGGGTTGATTAGGGTAACACTACTCATCTGTGGTATTATCATCACTACCTGACTTTTCTCTTCTGTTTTTCTTTTCATAATTAAGTATGACGGTGCCATCTGCATTCATAGAAGAATAGAACTTATTTTTTTCATCTTTAATTATGTATATAGAATCTCCTAGCTCTGATATTTCTATTCTTAAGGTTTACCTCATATCAAATCTTCCATATTACTGCTGCATCAGTCTTTCAGTTCTCTAACTCTTGTATCCAACTAAAGGATATTCCCCAAATACTCTGTGAGCACAGCCTAACACTCAGTTAAGGGCTTTAAATCTTCATGAAATCTAAGGCCTGCTATACATGAGATGGCATTCTTCAGCAGTGAGAAGATTCTTGTCCTGACTCATCACTTTGGCTGTTGCTGCTTTGTGGGAGTCTTTTTCATTTGTACCACCTACTTAACTATATCAGACACAGATATTTTTTTTTGCCTTATGCTGGCTATCCCCTCTGATGAGCAACAGAACTGAAGAAGCCCATCCCAATTGCAAGGACAGTTTTCTTGGCTCTAGTGCTCAGTTTTCCACCATGTCCCTTCACATTTTTTCCTCTCATGCAGTGTGTCTCAGAGGTGTTGCCTTGTTAGTATCCTTTGTTAGTGTCCACCATCTCACTGACTCCTTTCCAATCCCTCCTCAGTCCTCCTCCCTACAGTAAAGCTTGCCAAGCACCTCCTTTGTAAAAAACTAGAGGTTATGATGAAGGGCAGGCAGTCCTCAGTCTGTAACCTCCATGTGTCACTGATTGTGGTTCTTTCTTTTTCTCCATCTGAAGCCATCTGCTGTCTTTTATAGATACAGAGGAACTGCTTTCAGGCAGACATCAGGTCTTTGAGCAGCATAAAGCCCAGTAAGACATTTGTCTCAAAATGGGAGACAGAAGGGCTTATTTTTGCTGTTTTCCTTGAGGTTGACAATTAATATAAATTCTAAATTTCTTCTAGAGCTGCTGCAGTTGGAAACGTGTCTTATCTTGGAATGTCCCTTTTCCAGAACTGCAAGGCATTTTGGCTCTATTTATGCGAGTTTTGAAGACATATGCTATGCATCAAAGAGCTATTTTAGATCATTGTAAAGGTTTCTAAAATATATCTCTCTCCTCCAATTTTTTTCATGATTAAACTTGTGGCTGCAGAACTGGAAGAAAGAGTGTTATTGAGCTTGTGTGGGAGGTTTTGAATGGCCAGGGACAGGTAGTGAAATTAAACCCATATCAGGGGCGAGAGGACCAAATTACCTTTTCTTTGTGCACTCTCCTCAAGGAGTTCATTAGCAACTTTGTCTGCTGTTTCTTTCATTCACTGACTTCATCAATAGTGTTTGTTGGCTAATTTCTCAAGTTAGGACCACAGAAATTATTTAATTCTTGTTGGCTGGGAAGTGGAAGATACAAATGCGAAGAGAAGGGCAGTGTTGGTACTCAGGCAGAGAAGGTAGGGATGCATGTGATAGTTCATTTAAATGCTGCAGTCATAGCTCACTTATCTGCCTATCTGGGAAGTTAAGAAAATTGTTTATAAACTGGTGTGTTGTTTCTTGTTCTGGTTCTTCAGTGAGCAGTTGAACCAGATATTTTTCTCACTTCCACCATATGTCCTGATGCCCACAAGCAGCCCATAGGAAATAAAAACCTCTCCTAACCCTGTGAGAGAGCTCAAGTGTAACTGAGATTGATGTCTGTAGCATTGACACCTGGGAGGAAGGCAGGTAAAGAGAAAAATACTTTAATAATTCAATGGCTGATGACAATACAGATCAGCTTTAATTTGATGAAAGAAGGAATTACATTCCTTGGAACAATGCAAATCCTTGTTCTCATCTTAAATTTCTCTTCAGATAATTGGCAGATTGTATTTTGACAGAGCAGGTTGAAAGAGTCACCCAGACCCTTTTCTTTTTCACCTGACAGGCCGTTCTGTAGGACACTGGCAACCTGGTCTGAGTAGTTGTGGATAATTTAATAGGCATTGTCTAGGAGCACAAACAGCTTCATTAGCTCTTCTCCTCCAGCCAGAAGAGCTCTTTTCTGGGATCACTGACCTGCAGCTTCCAGCAGCAGGCCAGCACATCCCTCCTTGCACATAGTCTGATCCCTTTCCTGTCATTCAGGACACAGCTGCGGGCTTGTTAAGCCTGCCATACCCAATGACTTTTGCCACCCTCGTTTGTGATGGTAAGCCATGGCAAAGACTGTAAAAGTGAAGATATGAACCGGATTTGTCAGGAAATTGTGATGTGTTCAGTTAGAGTGGGGGTGAGTATTGATGATGTCCTATGCAAACTGCATGAATTAGCAGTTGTCAGCATTAGGAATACTTCACTAGGGAACACTCTGTAGCCTCATCACTTGAAAGGGACAAAACCCAGATTCTTTGTACCAAGAGTGGGTGGTACCCTATTGTTTTATTCTCCTTAACATTAGCTCATAACCTGCCTAATCCATGCCCCACAAAGGTATAGATTATTTTTTGTCACTGAATGCAATAATCTCAAATATGCTGTAGCTGCATCACATCCTGGACGAGGTCCTCACACAGGATCATTTATCACTTATCACGCTGATATGGTCTGTGAGAGATACCACAGGCAGCCTACCCATCTGTGGGTAGTTATGTTAAAAGGAGCTCTGTTTTCCCTGTACCTTGCATCAGGATAACAGCTAACACACCCAAGAAAAGACTCCTGTAAAATAGTTTAGAGATGGTAGTCAATGCCTGCTTTCAAGCCCATCTTAGTTTAACTTCACGTCTCTACTGGCTTATGTTTATTCAGGCATTTAATGTGTCTTCTCCCTACCCATAAGCTGCTGAGATCACAGTCCAGAGTATAATTTGTCATTTCTCATCTCTCTATATCTTATTCAGAGCCAAGCTAGGTGCTTGGCTGACTGAAAAAGCTTTCTGGGGAGAAGAAAAGTTAATATACATTCATATTCTTACCAATAAACTCTCAAGGCAAGCCCTGTAGAGTGGCCTCTTGTGCATCGGGTTTGCAGCAATATGAACTTGGACAGTTGTTGCAAGGTCTTTGGATTACCAGAGATCTCACTGCCAATCCTTTTGTTGTGAATGGGCAGGCAAAGGCAGAAGAAAAAGCCATCTCCTGTACCGAGAAGCTTGTACTTGAGCTCACAAGAGCAGTACCATTCATGTTGTTAGTTCTTTGCCACAAAGCATCAGTGATTGAAACCTTCCCAAGGGCCTTGCTCCTGGGTGCTCTGGCAAGTGCCTTCAGTACCCATGCTGATGGCAGCCTGACAGCTGGTGACAGGCAGACAAAGCTATAATGACCAAAGTTGAGGGATTCAGTCTTTAACTGTTTATCCATAACCAGCTGAGGAACAAGCAATTCCTTTTTCCTAGAGAAGCTACAGAATATAAAACCTGTATAAAGCCACAAGGTATCCCATTCTGCATTCGACTTCCTTGGCCTCAGCCCAGCAAGGCCACTTGATGGAGAAGAACACTCTGGATTCTTCCAAATTCCACGTAACAGTCTAAATAAACCCACTTTGGCTCAGAAAAAGAGCTTAGTTATTACAGTGGTAATCGCAGCATAAGAAGAACCAGTCTAGTGCAAAGCAGATAAGTATTGATTTTAACACCCAAGTTTCATGTCACAGCATAAAATGAAAGGAGATGAGAAGGCTTGTCAAATATGCCAGTCTGATTCTCCCTAGAGGGTGCTAGAAATTCACATTGAGTCCTAGGGAATTTACCATAGCCTGGGAAGTTTAGGACGGAGAGAGAATACAGAAATGTGCCTGCATGTTGCCCTGTGTAATTGAGATGGTATATATTAAATATGTTTATAAACAGCTGCAGAACTCATTGCCAGGGAAAGTTATTTAAAGACGAGAACTTGGCAAGACTCAGCCAGCTTGTTTATTCCTGAGGATAATGTGAACAAATCTGGATATTCTTTTTATTCACAATAAAAATATTGAAAAGGATGTTAAACTTCATGCTTTGGGGCTCAGACATCAGGATAAGACCTAAAGTGAAAGAGACAGATTATCTCACACCCCCACTCACTTGTGTATTTTCCTTCAGTGCATGCCAGTCCTCATGTAGAGCTGAGCATTGAAGCAGGCAGAGACAGAGAGCTTTCTGAAGGCATGAGTTAAGAAGGCCATATTGGTCACAACAGGCAACTTTGATCATTATGTCCTGTGTTTGCTTGCTCCTCCTTGCTACCTAAGTCCAAAGCTTTGTTGCTTCGCTTTGTATTGCACAGGGAAACTCAGTTTATGCCCAAAGAAATATCAAGCACAAAACCCTAAGCCAGAGTCACCACGAGTCAGCCCTGTGGTCAGTAGGTAGCAATGGGAAGCAGATTTTCTGGTTATCTAAAGCATTTGGATTTGGATCTTTCTACTGCTCTCCTAAACCCTTAGTAATACAGCAGTAGAGAGAAGCAGCTTTGTTTTGGGAGGCATGGGGTGGGGATTTGTTTGGATTTGGTGGGGGGGTTTGTGGCATTGCTGTGCCAGCTCTTCTTATTCCACAGCCTTCTCCTCATGAAAATGTCTCAGGTAACTTGAGGTTTACTAGGTATTTGTTTAACAAAATAACTGAAGCAACTGATGATTTTTTAAACAGGTCTCCTTTTCCTCTTTTTTTCCTTCTTTCATCTTCAAAATACTTTCTGGTAAAAATGGGGCCTCATCTTCCACAGAGACCTTTCACTTTGCCTCTTAGACACTCCCGGTTTGTTTCAGCACACTTTCTGAGATGCTGAAATGTCTTTTACTCTTGATCTAGTCTTCATCTTATCCAATATGTAGGAAGAAAGGAGAAAAAAAAAAAAAAATAAGAGGATGCTGGCTCATAAAGAGCCTGGGAAACAAGCCAAACTTTCAACTTTTTCAGGTCTTCTCCAGAAGGCATCCAAAGTTGTTTCAATCTCTGCTTGTTTCCCACTTACACTTGCTCCACATTTCTTATATTTATAGAGGTCTGATTTTCCTAAGGCCCACAAGATAGATCCCCATTGCCTCCTTCCTCACCTGTAACGAACTTAAGTCATGGTGGTTCTCTCTCCCCAGCACACTTTACTTTCTTCCTTCCGTGCCCAACAACACATGCAGGGCACAGGGATCCTTCCTCTTGTAGTCATCTTGCAATAATGCCCCATTCAGTTACTGCGTGCTGCGATGCTGTTTCAGTACAAATACTGTTTATGTATGAAGTGTTCATATTTTTAACAGCTCTGACTTCTCTCTACTCTCGCAGGGCAGAGAGGGAGAGCAAGACCTCACGAGTATTTTGGCATTTCCGGGAAAACAGACAAAGCTGCTGTGACGAGGAAATTTACCCTGCTGCCTTCAGCAGTGGTTGGAGGGGAACATGTGAAGTCTTCTGGTCAGTGCTTGTCTGCTCCACCTCTGGCAAGATTGTGCTGCTGCTGGCAAGATGTGGCAGTTCTGTACCAAGTTAGTTGCCTTCCTGCCACATAAAAATGTTCCTCCTTGCAGTAAGTTGGAGTCTGGTAGAGTTGCCTCCTTCTTATCTTCTCCCAGATGGGTGCCAATTCTAGTTGGTCAATCTGTTAAAGTCTTTTCCATGGCATTTTAAAGGCTGAGCTGGATTGTGTCCATATGAAAACTTTCCTCCACCTACAGAAAAGCAGCATTTTTCTAGTTCACTGCATGCTGTAATATTACTGTCTTTGCAGTGCTGTATCTCTACCCCCAAGATTAGTGATACTCAGTGGCGACACTCCTGTTCTGGGGCATCCAGGAACAGCTAGCTGCTTTCCCTCCCCTACCTCCATGAGCCAGTCTTGAAGGATCCCAGAGGGCTAGATGTGGGAGTGAAAACTGAGCACACCAGAAGATGAGTATTCAAAATTTCTCATAATTAATGATGACAGGAAAAGGAATTGCCATGTGCTTTCACAAACAGGATTGCAACAGCAGGTTAATGAACTTTCCAATTCTCCATCATTCCTACCCATTCCACAGACATATTGAAATCAAGGGACTTTTTTGTCCTGACTAGGACAAAAAGAGGAGAGGTCTGCCTAGGCCTGCCCTACTGAGAATGGTAGATGCAGTCCATCTGGCTTGTCTTCCGTAGCAGCCTTCCTTATTCTTCAAACACACAATTCAGCACTCAAGTAGTCAACTGCAATAAAACAGTATCTGAAGAGAAGGTTATCGAGTGCAGGGCACTGATGAGGTGTGGATGTGTGTGTTACTGTGTCTCCCTCTAGTGATCTGAACTCACAAATCTGCTTTGGGTCCTTTGTGCTTGGAGCGGCTGGTTCGGTGACAGAGCTTCCCCGGATTCACCAGAGTAAAGGGTGGATATTTTTGGACTAGGTGCTATTCCCCCTGCCATCTGGAGGTCATATTTCCCATTGGCAGCTCCGTATTTGCAACTGTAGTTCTCATCTGAAAATTTTGAAAATTTAAATGTGCTTGCAAAGATAAAGAGAGGTTGATTGTGAATTAAAGAGAGAAAAAAATCATAGCATGTTAAATTGAATAGTTTCAATTCAAACATCCTTAAGAAAGCTAGCCTTAAGAACAGAACTTAAGAAGAAAATGGGGAGGCTTCATTTTTTTTCCCTTGTAGCTGTAAACTGTAAATAGTTTCACTTAAGGCAAGCATATTTCTCACTCTTTCCTCACAGTAGGAGAGACACACACTAATAAAAAGGGAAAATTGGTCCATGCTTTTTTTTTGGGGGGTTTTTTTTCATTTAAAGGAAGAGACCACCATTTTGGTTTTTTTACTGTTACATGACTACAACTGATCTCAGTTGCTGCACTGACTTTAGTTTCTGATATATTCTGCACTGGAGCCAGACCTGCTGTCTCATCTGAGGACCCCAGTGAGTGTGGATGACAGCATCTACTGCAGCACACAGATCCTGGCAGGACAGGATGTCTGGAGGGAGTTTCTTGTACAGCCCCAAACCCTCCACCCCTTCAAGCATCTCTTGCACAATTATCCTACTGTGTCTTGCCTCTGCCTCCACCCCCACACCAATCCCAATCATGAAGCAGCTTATATATTCCAGCTCTAGAGATAGCTGGAAAATAGTGGGAGAGAGAAGAGAGGGAGATAGGGAGAAGCAGATTATTTGCAAGAGTCTCCTGTATGTGTAGATAACTTAGGGCAAAGAGAAAGCCAGCTTTAGGAGCAAGACAGCCTGAAACTGCTTCAGCAAGGCCAGATGTCTCTCAGCCTCCTGCACTGTGAAGCTTTTCTCCCAGGCCTGAATACAGTTGTAGTAGAAGTGGGAGTCTCCCAGCTGAAGGCACTGAGCTATTTTTGTAACACCAGGCTGTGACGGACCCTGGTCTTGTGAACACTTGTGCTCTGTTTGCTTTGTCAGCCTCCTTTCTGAGCCTTTCAGAAATATGTCTTCACAAGATTCCTCCCTTTCCTGTCTGAAGAAAAGCATAGGAGACTGGAAACCTGATTCAAGGGGTTATTTTTTCTTAGGAGGTGCATGTACAAAAGCATTGTTCTTATTTCTTCTTCAATACTCCTTTCTTTTGGAACAGCACCTGAAAAATATGACTCTTCTGATGTACTCTGTATTTTTTCATGCACTGGCTGAACAAATCATCCTTTCTCATAAACTCTCAGTGAGTGCCCACCGCAGTGTTACTGCGGCAGAGGAGCAAACCAGAGGGGCTGGGAGGGGATGGGAAGTGCAGGCCCATCCAGGGAAGCAAGAGCTGTCATCTGATGCAGCCTTTGAATTTCATGCCCCGTTTGGAGTGCCTTGAACCATTGGAAAGATAAGTATATCCTGCCAAAGGATCAGTACAATCTGCAAAGTAGAAGAGTGTAATGCAGGTATTGATGGTCTAGAAAAGGCACTGATCATGGGAAATTTCAGTTGTATTGACTGAGGGCAGTGTCATATTGGAAGGGTCATACAATGAGGACAGGACTGTATTTATGGCACTGTAGAGCACAGTCAGAGAGCCCACCCCTTGTAGCCAGGAAAGGCACCAGTGGAAGATGAGATTGCTGCAGTCTGGGGAAGGCAAAGGGAAGAGCAATGCAGTCTCCCAAGGGCTCCTTAGGCTCCTCCTACGAGTGCCTGTGGGTCACTGCCCTATTGCATGTGCCTGGCTGAGAACTGCTGGCAGGATCATCCTAATTACGAGCACCGTAATGGTCACCATATGTCACTGACACCCTCCTTACCTGCTGTGCAGCCTGCAGATTTGTAAAAGCTGCATGACTATGCAAGTGCACACTGCTGCATGCATTATGTGTGAGCACTTGACCGTGTGTTTATTTGTGTGTTGTCTATGCAGTTTGCTGCACAGGTAAGCTTTTTGATGTTTACCTGCCTTATCCACCAACCTCAAAGGCTTGCATTTCCTTTAAGCTAGAATTGTGAAACATAGTAGTAAGCATGACAAGTAAGAGCATGCTTACCAGAGTGTACCTGCCCTGGTCCTGTACACCTGTCTAAACCCTGGCTGTACATGCTAAAACACAGCTGCATGACAGGAAAAAGATTTAGTATTTTTAGAGTCAATCATGATAGGAGACCAAATTTCAGAAATTCCCCAAACTGCAGTAGCTCAGGTCAGACTCCAAACTCTTCAACTCCAGCCTCTCTCTGACATGCTCACTTTTATCTACTGCATTTATCTCTGCTGTACTAGGGCATCTTCCAAGCAAATAAATAATTGGATCCTGCTTCTGTCTCCCCTTCTGCCCAAGGGAATTAAAGTTAATTTGTGCTGACTGTTGGGCTTTGGGTATGTGGTGGGTTGACCTTGGCTGGATGCCAGATGTCCACCAAGCAGCTCTATTGCTCTGCCTCCTCAGCAGGATGAAGCATGGGGAGAAAATAAGATGGAAAAAACTCATGGGTCAAGATAAAAGCAGTTTGAGAAAGCAAAGGCTACTTACAGAAGTCAAAGAAAACAAATATTTACTTTTACCCTCTAATTGTCACCAGCAGGCAATCTTCAGCTGCTTCTCAGGAAGCTGGGCTTTAGTACAAATAGTGGTTTCTTCAAAAGACAAACATCATAGTAATGAATGCACCCACCCCTTTCTCTTGGCTTTTATTGCTGGGCAAATGCCTAATGGTATGGAATATTCCTTTGGTCAGTTTGGGTCAGATGTCCTGGCTCTGTCCCCTTATGAGATCTCACTCATTCTCAGCCAGCTGGTGAGGGGGAAATGTTGTTGAGACAGCCTTGATGCTGTGCCAGCACCCCTCAGCAGTACAAAATACCAGTGTGTTATCAACACCTTTCTAGCTCCCAGTGCAAAGCACAGTGCTCAGAGGTCTGCTGTGGGGGAAGTAAATTCCGTCTCGGCCAAACCCGCTACAGGGGAGAGGCTGCTGTGACAGAAGGAACTCAGGGCACATATAGGTCCTTTCGCTATGAAATTCTAAGTTATCCCATTTCCTGTGGGGTGATCTGCAACCTTTTGACTGCTATGAGGATTCCTTGTGGCTCTTGGGAAATTTCCAGGGGACAACGCAGGGAAACCCGTGTTCTCTAGATCTTCAGCAAACTTCACCTCGGATGCCTGGAGCTGCATGTACCATAACTTGAGTGAAATACAGACCCATGGAGAGGCAAGTCACTCCTTGCAAGAGGCTGGGATGGGTCTTGGAGTCTATACACAGAGCAGAGCCTGTAAGGGACTTGGGAACAAAGAAAAGTCACATCTGCCATACAGCATCTCCTGCATGAGACCCAGGGAAGATGAGGAAAGGAGACTGTTAACTTGAATAGACAAAAGTAATTAGAGGACTAAAATAATAGATTAATGAGCAGCCAGTGTCAGGAGAACTTATTAATTATCAGTAGAGGATTTCCTTCAGTGTGCAGCCTGGCCGAGGGCATGCAAGATAGCAACTAAAACTCAAGTCCCATTTAAGGGAGTTGCTAAGGAATTAGCAGCACTGGGTGTCTGGAGAATGATAGCAGAGGTTGACTTAAATGCTTCCTTTGAATCTCGTGTTCTGTGTGGCTCAGGTAATGGCTGGGGATGAGGGGGATCTGGGAAACACCAGATTGTATCTAACCAATGTTAATAATGGCTCAATAAAAATGTTCTGATAAGAACACATTAAAGTTGCACAGTTTAGCACTCACAAGCCAGGTAAGGTGAGATTTAAGGTTACAGATGCAGTCTTAACTCTTGTCCTGCTGAGTGTACTTCAGCAGGCAGCCTCTAATTAAGGTGCATTGGACTATTGCTCAAGTAATATATCATAACATTGGTTAATGCTCTGTTTGGCTTTGGACAGTGCACACAGTGTCTTGTAATATTGTGGGTTTGTCTGTGTGAGCCTGATTAAACAGAGTCCATTTTAACTGTGGCACTGAGCATATTGCACTAATTGTACTGGAACAAAGCACGGTTTAAAAAAGGAGGTCCATTTAGACTGTTCAGATACAGGGCAATCCACCACCCATTCTCTCAGGTCAACACATGTCAGAAAGCAGTAGTCATGGAAGATGTTGACATTAGAGGCAAGTTGTGTTGAAAATGGAGCTTTGCTTTCTAAGGACTGATTCTGATTTCTGCTCCTTTAGCTCAATATATTGTGGTTTTTTGCCTTTCTGAAGCATTCAGACTGTTCACGGGTGAGATGGTACTCTGTCCCATCACACTGTGCCACAAAATAATGCCTTTCATCTATCACTGAGGAGGTAGCTGTTCATATACCAGTATGTTTTCCATTTAACATTCCTATATGTACAACTCTGAGTCTCATTGCGTGTACTAAGGTTGTGATATAATGGGAAAAAGATAAAATGCAAAGGGCAAATCTGTTCTTGGGGAGCATTGCAGAAGTGAATGGATTCAGTTGTTTTAAACTAGACATTGTAGATCTAACATCCTTCCTTAACAGTAGTGCTGAGTTGTTAGCCTGCCCATTGAACACAAAGTTCTTTGAGGAGAAGCCATCCCTTCTGCTGTGTAAGTCTTTGAGTAAAAACCTCTGTCCTTCCTTTAATACCCTTACTGCAGTAGCCCGAGATTTCTCAGAAGCCACTGTACATGCATTCAGCAAACATGATCTGCAGCACTCCTGTTACCCCACTGCTATCCCACTGCTCATCCTTGCAGCTGTGTAGGGAGGTCTGCTTTGATTACATTTGGAGTGAATATTCAGCACTGTTGGACTATGAGTTTTTTCAAATCTGTTGGGCATCATGTGAGCTGGGATGCAGACTTGCATGTGAGTTTGAGAGCATCTAAAGCAGTTCAAATGCCCTGAGCTTTATTTTTTGCATTTTGGATCACTACCTGAAGAATAGATGGGGCAACAGGAATGGCAAAGGCAAGGGCAGCATTTTTAACAGCAGCTAGAGATCTGTAGATATTTTTAAAGGTTTCCAAATGTGTTTTGTGTATCCTCAGCATGACACAACTGCGTTGTGATAGCTGTTCCTTAGAGGCAGGTGCAGGCTGGTCAGGGTGGAGCAGAAGCTCATCAAGAGTGTTATCTGTGAAAAGATCACATCTCCAGGAGACTGGCTGGGTGGCCATGGGAGGAACAGATCTTTTGTGCAAAGTATGAGAGAACAACTGCGAGGAGGAAAGGTAGGGAATTTCATAGAAAGCCCATAGTATGGTGAAATATACTGATTAATTTCCATGGACCTGCACAGATCTGAAGTGAGCTAAAATTTTCCTCACTCGGAGACTTTGGGGATCACTGAGCAGAGTTTGTTTAAAAGAAATGAGCTTCATCTGAGAGGTTTTGCAACTTGTGCTAATGAGAGTCTGTCTGTCAAACTTAAGTGGCATCAAGTGGCCCAGAACGAGGGCTCTTGGGCATTAAATGGTTCCTATCAAATACCAAGCCCATTACCACGATTGGCTGTTGTAGCCCTCTAAATGGCAAAAGTGATTAAATTGGTGGTTATGAAACTCTAAAGATGCATAATTATGAAAAATAAGGTTTGAGTAAGTGGAGATTTCAGCTCACTCTCTGCTTTGTATCTCAAGAAGGAATCAATGTAGAAATGTTTTAAAAGCATACAAGGGTTGTCCCTTGTCTGGTTTTCTCCTGACAGTCTGGAAATTATGAATGTCTTTGGAAGTGAAGATGTTTTTCCTAGTCTCTAGGCTGATATAAAAGCTGCAGACTGAATGTCCCAAGTCCTCCTAAATAAGACTATGTTTCATTGTCCAGTCTCTTCCCTCTCTTTGCTAAGTTGAAGTCCAGTGCACAGCGTCCCTTGCTCACCCTGGCACATCCCACTCTTGCCTTTTCTGGGAGGGAGGGATGGAGGGATTTAAACGCTCAAAGTATCAAGCTCAGGCAATGCTGCTGGCATGGGCACAGGTATATTTTCTTCTCAGGAAAACCTCAGCTGGTCCAGAGGGCTCTACTCCATGCCATGGAGAGAGGCTTTCTAGGAGGTAGTTTAGTCTGTTGCAAAAATCAAGTGTTAGGCTTTGGTCACTATGCATAAGAGGGCAGGGGGTACTGAGTATTCATGGAACTCTCTACAGATGGGCAAGGGAGTTGAACAAACAGTTGCAGAGCTGTTACACATTGTTGAGCATAGGGTGTTGTAGTGGTGTTGTTTCAGAGCATCCCTCAGATGCTGTTCTCCAGTTAAAAGGCCAGAATAGCACCAGGCACAGAATGTAAGCACAGGGGTTCTCTGGCACAGCTCAGTCTACCCAGACTTCCTAAAGTTCTGATGCCCCTGATTTGCACAGACCTTCAGCAGGAATACATTATTTATTCATTTTACTTTCTTTTTAGTTCTCTCCCTCTTTAGTGCCACCCCAGTCTTAGAAGAGCTTTATAGCCTCCTTTGAAAGAGTAAGAGTGGTGCTGAGTTATGTACAGCCCCTGGGGCCCTCTGTTCTCCTTGGGCTGCTGCTTCTCACTAGGTGTGCAATTGCTGAGCCATCGAGCCAAGTCCTCATTTCTCTTGTTGAAACTAAGTGGTCACTGGGGATGTGCTGCTATTTACATTGCATAATTCTTGTATGAGATAATGTAATGTACTAGGAGATCCTACCCAAAACTCTGCTGACCATTCATATCCCTCATCTGTCTGTCTCTGCTTACCTTCCTTCCTCGTGTGACTGCTGATGTTGAGTATCTTTCAGGAACTTGATTTGTTTGTAGATCAAATGCCTTTAAAAAATGATCAGACATTGCTTGGCATCAGAGTGTGTAATTTAAAGCAGTAATTGCTTTTAAGAAAATACTCTCTATGTGTCACTTATGGCATTATTCATATCCCAGAAGACAAGTAATGTCATCTGCATATCAATGTGAGATTGTGCGAGCCACTAGTCTGCTGATTTGCCATATAAAGTTGTGTTTTCCTCAGTACTCCTGTAGCTGCCATAGTCAAAATAAAATGTACCATGTCCTAAATGGAAAGCCAGCTATCTCTGCCTTTTGATGGGGCTGCATTCTTCACAGAGATAGAATTGTAACATACCTCCTGGCACCTACCTGTGCCTCCAAACCTAATGCTACTCAGCCAAATTTGACCTGTCTGAAAAACTACTTGTGTTAATTTAAACAGAGTGAGATGCATCCTGAAAACTTTAGACCACTCTTGAGGTGCTGATTAGAGGATAGGTTGTGAAAATTATTTGATTTCAATCCTTAGATTTTTTTTTTCTAATTTTTTTCACAGCTTCTTGCAACTTACACATAGTTGCTGGCTTAAATCCACAGTTGTACAAGAAAAGATTATTCTCTGTAGGGTGAATGTTCCCATGAACTCTATTTATGGGAATGCAAAACTATGTCATTATTGCAGCTCTCTTTCAGTAAACACAGTGACCACTATGAAGTTCTTTGCCCACACGGTAGCTTGTAGGCTTTTTTTAAAATGTCTACATTTAAAATCCTCTGAAACCATGAATAAATTTGTCTGAATTTCCCATATTATTGGCCTAGCTTATGCTAAGTAATAGTAGAGTTGTGGTTGTCATTGTCCATGAATTTGATGCTATGGGTGTTTGTATCAGGCCCTGGCTCACTTGAGGATTAAGCTGTCTCACTGGAAAAACTTATTTGCATTAAAAAAAAAAAAAAAAAAAATAAAAAAAAAAATAAAAAAGGCGCCCAGATGTCTTGAAGGCCTTAATTTGTGTTCAGGGGACAGTTTTTCACAAAGTTATGTACTAGATAGCTTGCAAGAGAGAATGAGTCAAAAACTGATCTGGATTTCACATGTGGAACCTTTCCCCAGCATATTTCATTTATAATTTGGCCTGTAAGCCCCAACTGCATGTTAATCAGTTGCTCTTAACAAGGATGGCTTGGATGACAAAAAGTGTGTGTGGGGGGGAAGATCAGATTTTTAACCAAAGAGATTTTCATATCATTTGAAAAGGCCTCAAGACCTCCTCAAAGTTTATTGCCTTCATGGCCAGGATTTCAGTGTCTGGGAATTGTACAGGGATTTGTACCTAATCAGGGAAGCTGCATATTTTCACCCCCAGAATGAATATATACTATTGACAAACATTGCCATGTGACTGCGGTTTTACTGGTATTTGCTATTGTTTTGCTGATCTTTATCACATCACTCCATTTTGCAATTCCTGTTTTAATCTAGTGGTTATACAATGTCAATAAATCTAGGCAGGAATGTTGCAAATTCTTGTTTCCACCTGTCAAACCCTAGCTTGGAAATTCAATTTTAAGGCTGTAAATAGAATCCACTTGGACTTGTCTTCAGATTGCTGTTGCAAATGGGTATGCATTGTCTTTATGATGCTGGAAATAGCTTCATAAGGAGACAGCTTTGTTCTGGAGAGCTGTCCAGAAGAGACTTCTTGAAAGTGACTTTAAATATACAAGTACAATCAAAATACTAATGACAGCTAAGGCTATTCATTTAGCTAGCTAGCCTGCAAACTCAAAGACCCCCCTACTAGCTCTTGTTTAGTAGACATCAACCTAGCAGACGAATACCAAAATTATCCCTCTGTTATTTGACTGTTCCATTTCTGACCATTTGTAATGTAGGCTCTCTCCTCTCCAGAATTCCCCATGTCAGGAAAAGAAAATGGAGAGAGGTGCCTTGTCGATAGCTCTTCCATCAAAGCCTGCCTCATTTATATGCGGGCAATAATAAATGATGCCTGTGGGGAAAGGCAACAGAGACAGGCCCGGTTGAGCAGTTTTAAGCGATCCTTTCCCATATGCATTTTTCAGTGTTCTGAAGACCGTTTTTAAAAGTAACTTTAAATTCCTGGACTTGCAAGAGTGTGCAGAAGCAGGATTATTAAAACCATGCAGCCCCCTTAAGTATCTGAAAGAGAGTGCAGCTTGTACTGAGGTGTTGCACAGGAAGATAAGAACATTTGCTGCCTCAAGATGCTGTTTCCTAAATGGATCTGGCAGTCTCCAAAGCATTTGTCCTATAAATGTGGTGCTGGGGACAGGAATGTAGCTGGAAACTCTTCTCTTGACAGGAGCTGGAAGTTTTGGGGCTATGAAAGTGAGGAAGCGATAACTGTCAAATAACTTGGAGCAGATGCCCATGGGGGAAAGAAGGTTTTGCTACAGGATGCCTGTCTCAAGGAGGAACCCTGCACACAGCGATTCACAATTCAGCATCCTCAAGGGTGCAAGAATGAGGCTCCCTCTGTTTCTGCTTCCTTAGGTCATTAAATAAGCACTGCTCTGGCACTTGTCTTTTCTCCTCAAATCAACATCAGAAACCAATATTCATAACCTCTTACATCCTTTCCCCCGCTCTGTGCTGGCAGCTCGTCTCTCACCCCCTTCCTGCACTTGAGATACCTGCTGCAGTAATGGGATCCTCCTGTGAGCTCTTTAATTGAAAGGAATTTCTGTCTGGCCTGAAGATGTCAGGAGGCTGACGGAGACATGTTTCTCTAAAATTAGGCTTGATCTACGGTGCAACAGGCACCATCTAGATCACTAAGAATCCTTCAGATTCACTGGCTTCATCCAGCTTTTCGGTGGGGGGGGGTCGTTAATTAAGGTGCATCTGTCAGGGTGTGGGTGCTGGAGACCCCTTCGGCTCAGCTGCCAGCTCTCTGTCTGCAGCTCAGCCTGCGAGGTGCTATTACTTCCTTTCCACGTGGTGCGTCCCCTTCCCTGCTGTGCCACTTCCATTTCTGATTCCCATCAATTTGAAACAGAGCCCTGGTGACCCTGCTGACCACTGCTCATACATCTCCAGGCATGGTTAATAATTATGGCCTCTGTGGGAAATGATGGGCTGAGACAGAGAAAGGACATAATGATGCTCTGGCTGGGGTAGGCAGAAAGAGGAAAGTGAAGTGACAAGCAGCTAAACAGCAAGAGAGGGGTATGATGATAAAAACGAACAAACAAACCTGCAAATGTCTAAAAATCCACAGCGATGGCATCCCTGAAACAAATGGGGAGAGACAAGCTTGAGTCCCTGAGGGAGAGAAGAGGGGGAAAAAAAGAGAGAGAGAGGAAAGCGAGCAGAGAATCAGCCAATAATTGAAATGGCATCAGGGAAGAAAAGAACTGGAAAGCACAGACAAGCTTGGAATTGGCAGGTGGCAAAGAAAGAGGATGAAAGAAAGAGAAAGAGCATAGAGGAAAGAAGCTGTGGATGTAGGGGGTGAAACAGAGAAGCGGAGGGGATGGCTATAAGAACCTAACAAAAAAAATGGGCACAGAACAGGAGGTGGGGGAAGCATAGAGGGGAAGAGAGGGAAGAGCCCCATGCATTGGCAGAGGAAGAAAAGAGAAAGGGCACTGAGTCAGGGTAGAGAAAGGAGAGAAAACAAGGTGTTTAGGCTTAGAAAGGGGAAGGAAGGTAGAAGGAAGTGGAAGAAACAGTTAAAGAGAAAGTTGAAGAGCCCCAGGTCTGTGCCAATAAAGTTCACCAGAGACACAAATAACAGGGTTTGGAAACCTGATGGCACCTGATTTTGCAAGGCTTCATCAGTCCCCATCAGCTGCTTGGGATCTCAGTGTAAATTCCAGGGAAGTGTATTTCATTTTTGAGTAAGCAGTTTCATTTTGATGGAAAAGTTTTTGGCCCTGCACTGCAGCCCCTCTGCCCATGGCGGATTTTTTGTGGGTATTACCATAGCAATACAATAACCCCAGGCATCTCTTAGTTGGGCAGATCAGCCGCTTCCCTGCTTTGTGGTTGCTGGGTAATTGTCCCTAGTGCCTGATGCTGTGGTGGAAGAATGTTTCCTTCTGTTGGTAAGGCAGATCAGTGCTGACATCATGCACTGTCAGAGATGTTGCTCTGATGTGCAAACAGTTGCTGCTGCCCTTGGCACCAGCAATAACCAATTATGTGTTCATCTGTGTTTCCTGGCTCACAGTTTTTTACCCCCACACAGAGGAAATCAGAGAAGATGGTTAAATTTCCTCTCCATAATTTCTGTCCCTCAGCTGTGGCTGGGAGGAAGCCGAGTGGCAGTTTTTGGAACAGTACTGCCTTTCCTGTGCCACAGGAAGGTTAGCCAAAGCACAGGGGTGAGCTGTGGCTGCTAAGGCAGAAGTGTGTGGGCAGATCTTTGGCAGGGTTCACCACTCTTCTTATCTGCTCACATGCTCAGTAACTGAAGGCCGTTTTGCAAGCAATCCTCCATGGTCCTTCACTGAAATACTGGCACTCATGTCCTGGGTTCTGTGCTCACGGTTGTCCCTGCCCTCCTGTGTAACACTGCATAAGCCAAGGATCTTTATGTGCACCCTTTTCCCCAAAAGAAATGTCTCCATCAGTCATGAGAATTTAAGATTTAATGTATTTTTAAGGCACTTAACGATTTTTTTGATGTGATGTAACAGAGAGGCATTTATAGTGAGCACAAAAATAGAATCATAGAATCATCAAGGTTGGAAGAGAACTTTTCTAGATCATTAAAGCCCAGCCGTCCACCCAGCACTACCACTGCAATCCCTAAACCAGTAAGCCATATCACCCAGTGCCGGATCCAGGCACCTCCAGGGATGTTGACTCCACCACCTCCCTAGGCAACCTTTTCCAATGCCTGACCACCCTAACAGTGATTTTTATTTTTTTTTTCCTAATATCTCATCTGAGCCTCCCTTTCTCAGTGTAAGGCTATTTCCTCTGGTCCTCTTACTACAGGCATGGTAGAAAAGACCAACCCCACCCAGCTACAGCCTCCTTTCAGGCAGCTGTAGAGAGTGACAGAGTGCCCCCTGAGCCTCTTCTTCTCAAGACTAAACAAACCCAGCTCCCTCAGCTGCTCCTTATAAGATGTCTTCTAAACCTTTCACTGGGGTTCTTGCCCTTCACTGGACATGCTTCAGCACCTCAATGTCCTTTTTAAAGGGAGGGGCCCAAAACTGAAAGTAATGGTTTAGTTTGGGGTTACAGGTGCAAATGCATGTAAAAGTAGAAAATTTGCTTGCTTCAGATTGATGCCTAGAGGAGCTGGAACAAAGGCTAGACAGAGTTAAGGGGAATAAAATGGATATTTATTGAGAGACCTTCAAAGGCCACCCCCTGGCAGTACCAGTCATGGCCCCTGCCTGGATGGCTCCGAGATGGAAGAAAAAGAGAGCTGGGTCACGAGATCTCACATCTTTATATGTTTTAGTCCATTTGCATGCAGGAGTCAACTGTCCAATTAATAGCCTCAAATAATGAAGTTTCATCCTCTTTGCTTGCTTGCTTGCCCGCCTGTGGTTACTGCACTAAAAAGAGAGAGAAAGGACAGCAACACACATGGACCTCTTTAGGGAAAAAAGGCCAACTTTATAGTGCAGACAGCCGTATTTAAAGTGTGTTATGTGCAGGTAGGGCAGGACAGTAGCTCATTGGACAATTGGGAAAAACATCCATGGGACAGTACCTCAGGACGTATCCCATGGGAAAGACACCAGGTGTTAATCTTTATTATGAATTCCACTCTGTTTTTCACCATGTTATCACCCTGGGAGACTTCCTCTCTGACTGAAGCTGCAGTCAGCTTGTCAGCCTGGGAATGGATCTGAGAGTCAGGAGAAATCCAGGCCTGAAAAAGAATTTCCAAGCTGTAATTCCCTAGCTCTCTAAATGTGTGTGTCCACACCCACCCTCCTCTTTTCATGTTGTTTATGCTTAGGACCTGAAGTTTGAAGAAATTGTCCTTGAGTCTTTAGCTGGAATAAGACTGTTTTGTCTTCACCACCCAAGCACAACAGAAAAACTTAAAACTTAAGGCATCAAGATTTTCAATTTGTCAAATTGAGGCACAAGAAGAAGTCTGAAAAGTAACAAGAAAAACAGCACAAACAGAAAAAAAGTATTTTTTAAAGATCTGCATCAATATTCATGGAACTATTTTTTGTTGCTACCCTTTTTCGGGGCTTTTTTCTCCAACTCCTTAGAAGCCACTCTTACCCCTCCTACCTTTGCCATTTCAGCTTCCACCTCCCTCATGCATTGTGCTCAAATAAGCTCTTATTATTTTTTTCTTTTCTGGAAAATATGAGACTCATTAGTATCAAATACAAGTGGTTGTGGCACAGAGAAAAGGAGGAACCTGGGTGAGCCTCCTGGCTGGCATTCAGATGCAGAGATTTAGTTTTTGTTTAGATAATGCTCTCTGAAAACAGGACTGCTGGAGCACATGGGACAATATTGACTGAAGCACAAACCAATTCAGTGGGTGACCTTCATGCTCTTGCTGTGTGGCCAGTGAGGATGCCTGGTGTGTAAATGCCAGCCTATCAGTATTCATTTCATGTGACTCGTAACCAACCTACACTAGGGAATGGATGAAAGGCAGTGTTCAGGTACGTAATATGATTTTCAGGTGATACATCAGACTATGATTCCACAAAGCCAAAGGGTCAACAGGACTGAAAAATGTATTTTGCAGCTTCTGGGAAGATGAATTTTTTTAAAGATTGCAGTGTCCTCAGTATAAAATGAATAAATAAGTATATCAAATAAATAGATATTGTGTAACATGGTTCCCATCTCTCCTCAGCTGACCAGCTGGCTCCCAGTGAGACTACTGACTGTGTAGATACCATTGTTCACATTTGATCTGTTTTGGGTTTGCATATATGAAATGAGAGCAAAGTTCTGGCCTCTTCACCATTTGGGGCATAGAAGAATTGGGGGGTCCATTCCCACTATTTTTCTTAGCCCTTTGAGGTGGTGGTCTCTCTCACTGAGATCTCAAGATACTCTCCTGTTGTTAGTCTATGTGTCTAGACTCCTGGGGGTGAAGGCAAGGCTGCCAGTCTGTCTGTCAGTCCTGGCTCCTCTCACTAGCATGCCAAGGAAAGGTTTTGTGCTGGGCATTTACATCCTTACCAGCCTGCCAAAGGTTCGAGTCAAAACACCTTTGCCTCACAGAATAACGTACTTTTTCTCAGCAGTCAGCCTTTACTTGACCTTTGACTGGATGACCTGACTCCTTCACATATAGGGGGATGAGAATGGGGACTGTTATTACAACTGGCTGAAGCTGTGCTGATTAAAGTTTTAGCAAAACACACTCAACTGTTTGCTCCAGAGAGACTACAGCTGTGATAATGCTATAAATCATTAACATCAACCTATTAAAATAGGTTCCCAGGCATTTGCACTGCTTCTGCTGAACTCCAGTGTGAGGAATAACCTATGATGCCAATTCCTGTCTCAAAGATCATCTATGTGATCTCACCAGTACCGTTGTTCAGGCTGCTTGAGTCAAACCACCAGGTTCAAAAAGGGGGAGGCAACAACAGATGCAGACAGAAGGGTTCTGTTTTGTAAATGGACACAGATGCCCAAAAAAAGCTGGGAGCCATTATCACAAGGCGCCCAGAATACCTTGTGCTGCAGTCAGTGAGAGCAGACATTTTAAGACAGACATTTTCTTTTCTCACAGCTCAAAGAGCAAGTAACAAAAAGAAGTAAACCTCAGAGCAGAGAAATGACCTCTGAATTTTCTCAGGGAAAAAAAATGGATCTTGTGAACTGAGAAAAAATGTGGCTGGGCTTTGTGAAGAAATGCACCTTCCATTGAGGGGAAAAAAACGGAAATGTGATTTTGCTGTACCTAAATTTTAAGGCCAGAAAGGATAATCTAGTTTGGTTTCACACGCAGCACAGTCCAGGAGGATCTGGCATGGAATTTCTGTATCAAGTCCATAACATACGTTGGAAGAACAGCCCATCTTTCACAAGGGTGGCACCACTGTGGCCCTTCTCAGTGCCTGTGCATGCTCCAACAGAGTGCCTGAGCACTACGTCGCCTCGAGAGAGACTCGACCAATCCTGCATCCCAAAGGCATGCCCTTCTGCCCTTCCTAACCAGGTTTTCTTTCCACGGAGAACTTCATGCAGCCTGCAGGGTGTATGGAGGAGCAGGGAGCAGAGAGGAAAGCTAATGAGGTAAAATATAATCATAGCACTCCTTCACACTCACAAGCTGCTCAGAGCAGGTTCTGGGGATGGGCTGTCATTTGTCTTCCAAACTGGCTCGAGCTGGCTCACCTTTCCCCCACTGAAATGCTCATGATTTGAGTGCCTTAGGTGAGAGAAGCATAACAACTTCACTGCACTTAGGACATCATTGTCAAATTGAAGGACTGGGGAGGAGGCACTTCACCCGAGGAAAGCATTTGCATTCAGAAACCGCTTAAGTGTAGACAGCTTCCTCTCTATGGTCTTGAAGGGGAGCCAAACACACTCTTGCACTTTGCCTGTTTAGGGAAACACTTTGAGTTTTATAGTGTGAACAACAAGGAGGGAAATGAGCAGGTGGTTCCTGGGAATGCACACGTTTCTGTCCCACTGCATACACTCCAGCATGAAAGCTGTTCATTTTTACCATGTCAGGTATAACTGGAGAAAGAAGACAAAGTCCTGCAAATAGGTGAGGACAAGGAATCCTAGCCTTGAGGAGAGTCCCATGTAGCCAGCCAAAAATTTTGTGTAATGTTTACAAGCTACAGAGGGTGTTTCAAGTGAACACTAAATGGAGTTGGAAACAGAACATTCTGAAGGGAGCATCTGATCGTGTTTTAGGCTGTTTCACTGCATTTATACGTGTACCTTTTATGAGAGTCTGACTTCGTATCTTCATGTATCCTAACTTAGAGCAGTGGGATCTGCTGCAAACAATGAAATAGAAATTGGAGAAGAAAGTGCTACTGGGTGTGTGCTGTGCCTGAAGAGCCAGGGATCAGACAGTGCGCATGAAAATGGATCAAACAGAAAAAAACAAGAGCTCCGTCAAGAAGGAGAGAGGCAGGAGGGCTTTGCATAAGTTGGAGAGAAATTTGCTATGGTAGATCGTTGGAAGAAATGTTCACTTGTGTGCAACCAGAAACAGTTGATACCCACTCCACCTTGTAAAGAAATGGAACAACTGGAAAATATTTGATACTGGAAAGTCAAAGATGGTTCTAGGTTGTCATTCTTAGCTTTATCTATCAGAGCTGCCCAGCTGTTTGCCCTCTATGAGCCAGGGTTGTTTGGTTTTTTTGTGGAACAGTGGTGACCAAGGTACATCCTCTCATGTACACAAAGCTCTCATGGATCTCCCCATCTCATAATAAGCTATAAAAGGGAACACTTCTTTGAAAGTGTGATACTGACTTCTGAAAATCTTTGCAACTTTCCTTCTGAGTTCTTGGGTTAGACACCACTAGAAGGCAAAGCAAATCATTGACTGGATTTCTGCAATGTCACTGGGTGGAAATTGCTATTGTCACAGTTTACTGCTACTGTTTTGTGCCTACCTATTTATTTATCATCCAGGGATCTCAGAGTTTACAATAATGTACTGTCTGGCTGTTAATCCAACTCTATCCAAATTTGAAATGTCTGTCCCAACAAGTTTCTTCCCATGTTAGTGCCTCTGGAAGCAGAGACTGTTCCTTTGCATCTATCTAGAGCTGACCAAGCCCCTTGGACAGGGCATGCTCCTACTACCTAGCGCAGCTTCTATGGAGAAAGGAGAAACTGGAAACTTTTAAAACTGGTCTTTTAGAAATCCTGCCTATTCTGTGTATTCTTCATAGCTACATCCAGCTGCCTTGGTAGCAGTATGAACAACTGCAAGGAAATAAGGTGAAGCTCGTGGCTATCCTTTGGAACTTGGGACAGCTCTACTTGAAGCATGTGAATGATCTCCCCATAGCCAGCATGGAGTCACACTAGTGCTTACAGTCATTCCCTGGATTCTGGAAGTGCTGTGGACTCATGGGAGGGAGCAGGGCTGGAGTTTACGCGGGCAGTTTAAGCCTGATGGGAAAAACAGTGAAGACACTGGAGTAAATGTGTCAGGATAGGCCCAGTTGTATGTGGGCACATTTAATACATAAGCCGTGTTGCCTTAAGCAGGTTCAGATCTCAGGTTTTATACTGTAATTTTTCTCACTGTGTGATAATACAATTTAGTGGATAGACTTAATACAAAGCTGTTAGCTAATTTGGAGTTTTTAGGGGGATTAGCAAATTTGGGAATTAATGTATTTTGAAGATTCCAAGCTTATTAAAATTTGGAATTTAGGATAGGCTTGTCACAAGTTAGACAAATTATCTTGAAAGTCAGAAGTAGAAAAGGATGTTCAAGGAGAGATGCATGTTACCATACCAACAACCCAGAGAACCAGTGTTGAATGTGTATATTCCCTGTCTCCCAGATCTTCTTCTGACTTTGAGGGAGATGTCTGAGTGGTAAGAAATATGATATATTATTTGTGGACCACAGATAATCTTACTATACCTTTCACATTAAAAGGGTGGAAATGGCTGAGATGTATTCCCTGATTTAGAGTAATATTTGTGGAACTGAGATTTACAATCTCTGTCTTGCAAATAGTTTTCTGTAACTGAGTAGTGATGGAGAATGCTTAACAAGCTGGATAGAACAAGCCTGCTACTATTCCCACATGAGGACTTTTCCCCTGCTGTGTGACCACAGATATTCCATCAAGAGCATTTTGAACAAACCTACAAGTCCTTTCCCACAAGCATTCAGACTGCTCAGGAGAGCACCGTAGGTGTCTTTCCCAAGAACCATGGAAGAAATTAATTTGAAGGGATTCTCAGTGTAAGCAGAGTTACCATGTGAGTATTAGATAAGTGAGTGATCAATCAAAAGCTAACCATGGCACCAGAAGCTGTTGGAAAGATAGAACAGCATTAGAAAGACCCTTTGGGTCTTTGAAGCAGATCATTTCTTGCAAACAGTCACCTTCCCTTCAGATACCAACAATAACTTTCTAAAGCTGTGAGTAGATGATAAACTCTGAGAATTCTCAGTACCATCCCTGGAAAACTGTTTTTTATTCAGGCTCAGCCTCTGAACCTTACAGAGTCTGGACAAATATGGGTTTTAGTATTTGGTATGGAACTTTACGTTCAATAGATTACTTTTCTACCACTGCCTCCGAGGAAAGCAATGAGCATTTATTTGTTGAATGATTAGGTAATGAATGAAAGTGATTAATTGGAAAAGAGAGGATGGTGGCTTTGTAGAAGGAAATGCCTTTGACAGGTATTGAGAGAAATTCATAAAGTCTTCAGTCCAGAAATCATGGATTCAGTACCAAGAGCAGCAGGACAGTAGCATTTACCTAGCTTTGACAGAGATGCAAGATCCCAAAAGGGACTCAAAAGGGACTTGTAGCAGGTGTCAGCAAGCTGAAAACAGAAGCAATGCTTGATGACAAATAAGTGGCGCTTATATTGATTTTAGACTAAGAGACACAGGAGAGATACTTTGTTGTGTTGGGGGGCTTTATGGTTTGTTTTTGTTTTCCTTTAAGAGGATTAATTTCTTTTCTTGAAAGCTGTTTCTGGTTTGCAAAATTAAAAATTCAGTTGATTCTTTGATTTTATAATACTTTAAAAAGGAACTTTGAAGAATATATTTTCCTATACGTCTTTTTATTTCCCTCATCATTTAACGTAGTAAAATGGTAATGTGTATGTTCTGTATTTGTATATATTTACACTTTCCAGTCTTTAATTTTTGGGAACATCTCCGTTTCTGAATGACCTAAAAACTATTCATTATACAATAACTTCGGAAGTTAAGAAAGCTAAAAAGCTAAAACAAAACTATTTGAGTTGGAGGAAAAAGCAAAGGTGAAAAAATAAATATCTATGGATTCAAATAGCATCAAATAGAATGGGAAGATGGGCAAAGGGCAAGAGAGAAATACAAGAATAATATGTTTCAATTTTTTTTTTAATGAGTGTTTTTTAAAATACTTTTGAACTTGTTACAAAGTTTTCTAACAAAATAGTTTTCCTTGTGGAAAAAAAATCAAACCAGCAATAGTACATCAGCTGTGGAAAATCAAGTTTTTCAGGAGTACCCTTCAGCTGGAGAATTTTGTCTGGCTGTAGAGGACAAAAAGGGTAATGAAGCACTGTGTGTAGCCTGAGAGGCTGCAGTAATTCTGGGAACAAAATGGCTGTAAAGATGTTAAAGGACAGAAATAGACATTATGCTTTACTTCTGCATGTTCCTGCTTTGGAATACCTATCTAAGCCCTTCCAGTGTGCATTCAGCTATGACAAGTTCTCTATGCAAAGGTACCTGGTATTAAACTGGGTGGCAAACCTTATTGTACCTGTGCAACTCTTGAAAATAAAGAGAAAGTGAAGCGTGGAAAAAGAGTACAGCAATACAGACATAGCCCTCCTGACTAGGGAAACCCAGACCTCAGCAGCAAGCCGAATTTATTATTAGCCAACAAACTATATTGAGAGAAAGACAGCAGAAATGGCAGAACAAATAATTTTAGCATAGCATGGTGGGGCTTGAAATAGGAAGGTGAGAATCCTGACATCTGCTTGTGCATTTAGCATGGAATATATTACCCCATATAAACATCACCCCTTCTTTGTGCCTCAGTTTCCTCAACCATAAAAAGATACTTGTTCATCTTTAGAGCATTTTGGGCTGCATGTCTGAAAAGCCCTGTGCAAGAGCTACCTGAGAATTATTTATCATAAATGACAGCAACCCGTGTTCGCTTTGTGCTTTCCTCTATTACCAGCCCTTTCTTCACCCGTAGTTTTCCTTATTTATGTCTTTGCCTCCCCATTACCTTTGTATTAAAGCTTGTATCTGCATTGATTTTACATCACTGCACTGTACTGCAGCCATTACAAGTTTACACTTCTGAGAGATTCTTCTGAATCTTGCTCCAAGAGCCCTCACCATAGCATATCCATCATCAGATAACCCCAACTGTGCTTATTGTGATGGGGTGTTAACTGACCACTTACTACTGAGGAAAAGGGACAAATACACTGGGTGCAACTGTGTTCCTACAGCTCCTAAGTCACTCTTCCCCACTGCATATAACGTTTTTCAAAGCAAGACACTATCAATATTAAAACAAAGCACATTGGAAAGCATTGTACTAACTTGGAAATGTTTAATGGTGTTTCACGTCATGAGCAGACTTTTACCTATTAGGAAATGCAAGTCTTCTAAAAAATGAGCTCCCTTGCTCCGTTCCTCTGGCTGAGTGTTGTTAAATCACTATGTGCAGCACACTCTGGCTTTCCATGTGCTATGGCAGCATCAGCATTTTCCGTTGACTGTAGAGAGAGCAGGCATGACAGCCCTGGAGGAGAGGATTTCTGGTTTGCTTACTGCTTTTCTGAGCATGAATTTGTCCATCACACCCTCAAGTTCTCATCAGCTGCCCTGGTAGCTGGAGAGAATATAGTTTTTTATCTTTTTTTTGCCTCAATTTCTTTTATGCAAAACTTTATTAAAGCACCTCTTTATTGTGAAACAAAGTTTGATACTGAGTATGATCCCACACAATAGGAAAAGAACTACTCAAGCATATGAGATGGGTCAATAAGACTCTGAAAATATTTACTCATGTGCTCAAGGAAGATTTTATCCCTGAGTTGTTTCAAATGGTGAGCTTGATATTGCTGTTTGTTAAGGAGAGGTAACTAGAACGACATAAAATATTTCTCACAGATCTTCCCCAAAGTCCAGCATAACTCATGTGAAAGTCTCCCTTCAGCTGGCAGAAGCTTAGGGAGAAGACCTTATCTCCAAAAGATCCAGCCTTACAAAGACAGCAGTAAAGTGTTAGCTATTGCCTTTTTGCTTGCTGGAGGTACAGTTTATACCCATCAGTAGTCTGCTGAGATGAATTGAAAGCCTAAGTGACCTGTCAGGTTTACATTGACTAAAAGGCTCTGCAAATTATCTCATCACTTGAACAAGGCAGACCTGAGCCCCTCTGCTGTAAGTGTAGTTATTAATAAGGATTTCTATGTTTAAGTTGCTGCATAACTTCAATTGCTTTTCACATGTTACTAAAGCACAGCTTTAAAATGATGCTGGCACATAAGTAATTGCTTAGAGACAGCAGGGCGTAGGAAACAGAGGAGCAGGTATCCTTTCATTTTTGAATTAGTTACAGGACTCACCAGGAGTCCTGATGCCGGAATAACAATATCCTGACTTTGGCATAACTATGTGCTGAGTCAAACTGGGTTCCTAATAGACTTGCCTAGCTGCTGCATGCAAGGGGTTTGAGTTAGCTCTCACAGAGTAAACTATGAGACTGGAAAATAAAAGATCCTGTGATTAATTTACCAAGGAACAGAAGAGATTCATTTTCCATATGCTTAGTCTCAGTGTTCAAGGGAAATTACTCATGCTGTTGTTCCATTTGAGAACATGATTGTTTAGTGAGGATGAAAGCTTGGAGACCTGAAAGTTCAATTGGAGCTTGATTTGGGAAATAGTAATTTCAGTGTTATCCAAAGAGAGATGAGGTAGCAAGACTGAGGATATGCATTTGGATGAAATACTGTAAAGGACATTTCCTTTAAACTAGGGAGGTACTCCCATGTTAAGCATTAGGCAGAGCTATCTTTTGGTTTCCCTAAGTCTGGTTCATATTAAAACACACTATCAGATTATTTACAGGCAAAAGCCCCTGGCCAGTCTTAGAAACTCCCAGAATTGTAGCATGTGACTATAGGTTGTATATCGTTGTATAAATTGTACTTCATGTAATCAGATTTTTGGAACTTGCTCCTGTCATTTGGGCTGGCAAGTTGTTTGAATGACTGTTTTCACTTCCATTTGATTTTGTGGATTAGTTACTTTTTAAAAAACTCAACATGACTTGATCCACTCTGAGTTAAAAACTTAAGAAACTGCAGACAAGGGTACAGTCTGAAGTTGCAGTGCTGCATGCCAGCAGCAGGATCGCTTACAGTGGAAATTTTACCGTGTGGGTTTTACATCCTTATGAGTTCCCACCAGCAATCTGGTATGGTGGAGGGGTGCCAAGGTTCATCACAGCCCTGCAGCTCTGTATGGAGACCCTAAGAAGGTGGAGTTCTGAGAAAAGTGTAGTGTGGATTGTTTACATGAATAAGCTTTTGGCATGATTTATATTCTCAGTGTGAGCAAAGACTGAAAACTGTACACCGGGGACCAAAGAACAAAGGTAAGTGGCAGAGTCTCTCATTTTCAGTCTCCGTATAAGGCTGACTTTGCATAGGGAACCTGCCCGCAAAGATCTGGAAAACCGAGCTTCCCTGGTAAGGACCAGCTCTGGTTTCTGTCGCCTACCTACTGCCCTGGGAAAACTAAATGGAGCTGTGTGATGAGGATGAAACAGCAAGGTAATGCCTACGGCAGAGCCTGCTGCTGCCAGTGAAGATTCTTCAGTGCCCTGAGGCAAAACTGTTTTTAGCTGGAACAGGGAACTGTTGATGTGCTAATTCAAAGAAAATGTTCAGCTCTAATTGCATCGGAGCAGGAGGGGGCGGATTGGTTTAACAATAGATGTACGGGAAAAAAAGGCATTGCATAAGGAAGTAGAGAAAGATAAGGACCTAGATTTGAAGAAAATTGCTCCAGTCCATTCTACTAAATGGTTCCGATTAGCTCTGTTCTGCTGGCCCTCTTCCTCCTTTTCACATCTGCAGCCATACAGCTATTGTTTGTCCAAGGTAAAATCCAGCTTTCAGGAGAGCTGTCTTGTTATTTCTGAACTCAGAATTGCATTTTAATTGAGAATCATAGGGCTGTTTTTCCTCTTCCTGGCTTTCAATAAGCCAATGTATTTGGTCCCTACCTTTGACACAGTGAGTAGATGTGGACATACTTACTGACTCAGAACTTGGACACACATGGTGATTTCAAGCACAAATCTTCTAGATTTGGAAGCTTGAGGGCTAGTTTGTTTTAAAATGATCACTCCCTTTTACTTGCCTAGATGCTTCTTGATTTCAGATTCAATGGGGGAAGGAAGTACCTAGTCATGACTAGAAGGAAACAGACAACCTTAAGCTATTTCTTCACCATCTCATGCAAGAAATCTCGTTAGACTGCTCATTCATCTGAGATTTCTACTTCCATTCTGCAAGCTAAGGCCCTTCACCTTTTGGGGGGAGACATGATAGAGAAGAGATATGGAGTTAAATCGTTTGTCTGAACAGGTGACCCTGGGATGTTACTCCTGTGCCGTGTGCCACTTCCTCCATCTGTAAAACACAGATAAAAACTTCTATTAAAGATTAGGGTTGGACAGGTATCCAAAGACAGCTGAGAGTGTCTCAAACATGTAACTGCTTCTCTTCATGACTTTTTTCCCTTCCCTCTTCTCAGCACTTATAGAATATAAGGCTTTTCTCACCTTAAGGCTGGTGTGTGATTGCTCTTTTTTCACCTGTCCAAATGAAATTGGAAGCCAGGGCACAAGTGTGACACAAATATGGTCCATTCATAGTCATCCTCACTAATGAGGTTCCCATATTCCACCAGAGAGGCTAAATGCTGTCCTGTGACCCAGGGCACCAGTCACAGACCTCAAACTGCAGGGGTAAAGTTTCATTCTAATCTAGCACAGTGACATTTGTTAATATTGGCTGTTCATTAAAAACTTTGGAGCAGCAGACATATTCATAAAGCTCACAGCCTGCTCACAGATAATTCATGAGCATAATAAAAGGATTCATTATTCATGTAAGGTCTTTGCTGTGAAAATTAAACCAGCTCTAATGCCTCACGTGCTTCAGTGCATGTTGGGAAGGTTTATTTGTGGCATTTCACTTGTGCTTTGAGATCCTGGAATTAAAGTTGCTATGGAGAGAAAGCAGTATGGACCCAGTTTACAGCTGTCGTTAATGCCCTCATTAGTTAAGACCTTATGAACACATCAAGTGTAACTGCATAGCTGTAGTTCAAGCAGTGCATCACCACCTAATGCACATTGTACTAAAGCAGCACAGCCAAACAGACCAGGAAGGCTATCACAGGATATACACATGTATGTTGCAGACATTAACTTTATGAACATCAGATGCAAGAGTATTGTCCCCTTTTTCACCTGTGTTCTTTCTTAACCTTCTCCTTGCTGAAGACTGCAGCTCTGTATAGGCAGAGGAAGGGATAGCATCCTACTTCTCCCATCTGCTTTAGTGTAATGTCAGCTGAGATTGCTGAGGTTGCTGTTGGCTTTTTGCCTGAGGTGGAGCAAGAGGTGCTGGCATGATCAGCAGGAGCAATATTCTCTAACCAATAGGTAACAGGAAATGTGGGGAAGGGATGATATCTTCAGATGTTAGGCCTGCAGTGAGTGCTGACCACAGCCTCCCCATCTTAATCACACTCTTACTAAATGGATACCCAAATTAGTTGTAGACCAGGCCTAATACCCCTAATAGATTCATTTCAATGCAAGCTAAGTGATACAACTGGTACAGAAATCAATGACTATTTCCATCCAGCCTGACAGTAGTGTAAGCTGTCTGTTATTGCACATTTGAAAGGGATGTATCGTACATCCTGAACAGAAAGCTATGCACGCTGAATGGCCTGTGCACAAATGGGCACTTGAACTGCGATCAAAACAGACTGTTGCATGTATATGAATGTGTGAGCATGGAGATATTCCCCTGACAAGCTTCCACATGCATGCCAAGGGAATTGTACCAGCCAGGCATTGTTGGTAGTAGCAATAGTATAATAATTTTCATAAGTATAAGACCTTAAAGATCCCATAGACAGTGAAAGATGCTTAGAGAAAAGGGAAAGCTCTTATATTTTATTTTTGCTTTGTGGACTTTGGCAGTAGTGAAATTACTTTTTAACCATTTCTTCTTATTCATCTGATACATTTTCAGTGATAAAATCCTATGAGCAGACATCAAGGTGAAACTGCCACCAGGGATGAGAGGAAATGTCTTTTGTAGAATGTACCATTTACAAACAAACATGTTTGCACTTGTGCACTGAGCCTCCCTGCAAATTGCTCCTGGTTTAATTTTTTTGTCGCCTTTCAGTCTGTCCCCTGAAGGGATACAGTGGGAGCACAGCAAGCACAGCAGTGTGAATATGGTTGACAGACCCCTTGCAGTCCCTGAATAGGCAGTGTGAGAAGGGATGTGGAACGTGAAGTTAAGGGAAGGTCTGAAACAAGAGTTTGAGAGCACTTTCCTAAGGCAGGACCCAGCTGAAGAACAAAGCAAGTTCTGCACAAGTACCCTAAAGCACTCTCATATTGCTGTATCCATAGTAAGTCAAGTCTTGGGCACCAAACTGTTAATGTGCTAGCCATGTCCTGCTTGGGAGTCCAGCTACAAACAGTACCTTCTTGAAAGGGCCTGCAGGCACATTATAGGGTGTCCTTCCTTTCTGGGTGGGGAAAGGACCCATATTCAGCTGCATCCTCCAGCCAATGCATGCAGCAGTCCTGCTGCATCTTTCCTCTCTTGGTTATAGAGGTCAGAGCTAAACTTTGTTCATGCCCCACCTGAAGAAGGTGTGAGATGAAAGAGTAGAGCATCTTGTCAGTTCCTGGAGGGGAATCCAGTGCCTTGCATTTCATCAGCTTTCAACCTGCTCCTTTATTAAATATCTCCCTACTGCCACCGTGACCTGCAAAAATGAGCGCCTAGAGGAAGGTGAGCAGTGAGCTCAGTACAGCAATGTTTATCCTCTGCCATGGTCTGTATCCTGCATGATCAGCCTTAGGACACTGGCATGGCCAAGGTGTGATCTTGATGGTGACTGTTTCTAGGCATGGATGAAGGTCAAGGTTCCATGCTGGTACTCTTTGATATGTTGGTATCCTTGATTGTATTGATTGAAGAATTATTTGAGCATCATCAAGGACTCAGCAAGAGAGGGTGGCTCCAGTCATGTTTGCTGGACAGAGAGCAGAGTCAGTATTCTTCCCTTCTCTTTGCACCACTCTGTGCACAGACAAGCCCAGAGCACCAAGAGACATGAGACATAATGTGCTGCTTTGCCAATAACACATTGACATGGTTCTGTTCTGCACAGCCTTCCCCACTGAGGCAGTCTCTGGCAGCCTCACCAAGATGTTTTTCTGCCTGGAGGAAAGAAGGAGATTGGAAAAAGGACTTCTGCTTGCAACCAAGGACAGAGATGAAGAAGTGTTTGAAGAAGTGGGCATACCCACTGCACAACATATCTCACCATCAGTTTGAGGCATCTGACTACTAGCCCTTAAAGCAGACACTCTCCTGCTAGTCATGCTGAACTGCTGAGTCCTCTTGAGCACTCAGATCACAAAAGCACTAAGGAAATATGCTGCTATGCTTGTAGAGCTGGCCATACACAGCTTCCTACCTTGAACAATTTATCTTGAAAGTGAAAATCTTACATCCAACCAATGAAGATATACTGCATTAAATTTTGTTTTGTGGCTTGCTAATAATTTATGGGTTTTTTCTGGGTTTTTGAAGCAATAGATCTGCTCCACAAAGCAGGTCTCAGCAACTTGTTGGTAAATATTTAATCGGTAACTACCATCTTCACATCAGAACACTTGGTAGGGTAGTCTCTGGTACATGGGAAGAGCAATTTTCAAGTAGGATTCAAAAGGGGATGATTCAAAAGGGGAGGTACTTTTGTCCTGGGAAAACTCCCTTGAGCAACTCCTCTTCAGTAGAAAGAAATACAATTGTCTTAGCAAATGGCAAGGAAAATAAGGAAAAAAACTATCTCAGCAGCAAAGTTACTCTTGAGAAGCCAGCTATTGGCAGAAGCACCTGATCAAAGTGCCTTAGGAGTCACCAGGATGGATGATGGCCAAGTCAAATCCATAAACTGAACCTAAAACAAATGATAGTTGGGTATTGGGTGTGCTTGAAAGTTGCTTTAGTTTTGTCCCTCTCAATCTGGTTGGAGAAAAGGCCTGAGACAAGTTTTGAGTCTCAAGTCACGCATTTTTCTGGTCTTTAAAAATGGCTGGGAAAGACACAGTTTCCCTGTTTGGTTTTGTATGGCTCAGCCACCCTGCAAGCTGCAATAGACAGGAAGGGTTTGTGCCAGCTGGAGAAGTAGCATGTAAAGAGACAGCCACCTGCCCTTGTGTTAGAGCAGCAGATAAGCAGGATGGCCTTGGCATGCCAGGCCTGATCACCAGGCATGCTACTTGTCCATGGTGAAACGGCTGGGCTTGAGAGGAGTTCACACCTCTCCGCACCCTGACTGCCCAGACATGGGTAGGGATGCTAGGGCATGTCAACTGGGATGCCTTACATGGTAAGGAGAGCTGTTGCCATCCCTCTGAGCCTCCCTTGGGTCTACTGTAGCTCAGAAAGAGTTCTCAATCCTGCAGAGAGGCCCTTAAAGAAGGGCGGATGGCTCCCCCTGTGTGTGCACACCTTCCCAGGCAGGGTGGCTTGTACTCTCGCTTTCATTTTTACTCCTCAGCTCCCTGTCACTGATGCCAACTGGCTCACCTCATTAAGTTACAGAGAAGGAGGCCCCTGAATTGATGGCAGGCAGGTTTAATATGGCTCTTTCTGAGCACTCAAGTGCAGCATGTAGGAGGCTGCTGGGGAGATATTCCCACAGGCTCCAGCAGAACTGACTGATTGAAGTTGCTCTGAATTGATGGCTAATGGGGGAGCTTTCTTTGATAGCTCTTTCATTCTGGGTGCAGCTGGATAGAAAAAGATATCTTCACATAAGGGAGTGGGGGTATATTCCCCCTGCCCTTTATTAACAGATGCTTCTAGTGCTCTCTATCAGCAGAATGAGATTTGATGGAAACCTAATGGTGTAAATTATTCTTAACTCCTTCTTTTTCATCAGCTGCTCGCTTATACACACCAGCTGACAGTCAGGTCAGCCAAAAAGTTTATAACTATGTAAAGTGAAAAATCCCTTCGGAAAGTTTAGGCCACTGGTGTTGGATGCAGTCTCTCTGTGGCTTCAAAAATGGGTCCTTGGTTTGGTGTAGGTGTGATAGGTGCAAGCAGAGCATCTAACACCTTAAAGCCATGGGTGGTTAGGTAGTGATGGAGAAACTGAGGGGCAGAGCTGGTGTAGAGAGCCAGGGGGCTGCAAGCCAGGAGGGTCCAATATTAGTAGCAACTTTAGAGAAGCTTTCATGGCACCTGTTCATGTTATGCATGGCTCAAGCTGCTGTAACAAGAATTAGACACAGTCAGGCAGAATTATATCAAAACGAATTAACAGAAACTGGCTAATGAAAATGCTGTTTCACCCACCCTATGGAGGCCTCTGTTCAACAGGCTCATTGCAAGTACTTTTCTACCTACATTATCTAATCTTTTAATCAAATAACGGATTTCTTCCCAGTGCCATAAGTTCTATTCCGTCAGCCAGATGTCCCTGCAATCTGTGTGTATCCATGAACTGACATATTTGCAACCATACAATTTCTCATTCCCATATACAGATCAGGGTGTGTGTCAGAGAGGCCAGAAACTCCAACAATTTGATCCAGTTTGAGATCAGCAGGTCAGATTTTGGTTGGTATAAATCAGTGCTGACTTGGAGCACAGTAATTTTGCTCCATTTGGGGATCTGACTCATAATTTCCAGTCTAGGCCCAGGCATCTGGCAGACTCTGTGGCAGGGCACTAAAGAAGCTCTTTGTGTAGGGGTTGCTTTGCCCATTTCCTCAGCTTGACACAGCAGCCATTTGTCTTCAGTGATGTGTGCTGGGTCCCATCTTAAACCACTGAGGTAAATTTAAGAGAATCAGAAAGTAACTAAACCCTTACTTGGGAACTTGGCCATCACTCTGCAGTTAAAACCTCTTTGCTTTTACAAGAAAGGACTTGGATCGCAGTGACTTTTATTTGTAGGTGATCAGGAAATGCAGTTTTTCACCTCAGAGATATCAGCTCTTTAATGCTATGTTGAAGAATAAGAAACCTTGAGCTGTCTCTTAAAAAAGGGCATCAAGTTCATGTCATAACATGGGTGAAAATGTGCATGTCTGCTTAGCTAGTACCCAAGAGAAGACCTGTGGCACCTGGCAAAATGATAGTAAGTTCCTGGGCAAAACAACGGAGGGTGCATCCCGGCTCTTTTTGGTATGATTCTGTTCCCCTTTTAGCTGGAGGTGTCATGCACAGCCCCAGTTACTACAAATGGTGTCATTCCTCCTCTTCTCTGCCTGTAAAATGCAATCTGGGAAGGAGGGCTTCCACATATTTGCAGAGTGTCTGGCCAGCTGATGTCCTGTGACTCAGTGCAGCTGCTGCTGCAGGCAATCCCATAGCACTCCATTATGATACCCACCTGGCTAGGCTGGGGCTGGGGAGCCATGGGGGAGGAAAATGCCGATTCAGGTTCAGAGTGTCTTTGCGTGAATGAGAGGAAATCTTTCACATGGGAGTTAAACTGATCAAGTGCAGAGATGTATCCTAACAATTTTAATGATAAGAATTCCTGTATGCTGTTCCCTTCCTTTCCTCCTCCCTGTTTTGCCCTCACCATCAGAGAAATGCTGGCTACTGGCAGCTACTAGCTGGACTCTGCTGTTGCAATATGTCATGGCTGCACAGTGCTCATCTTACAGTGGATGAATGGAACAAAGGCCTGCAAAGGACCTCACAAGTTACCTGGTCCATATCCCTGCCTAATGGCAGGGTCAGCTCTTCCCAAGTCATTCCTGGTAACTCTTCCTCTAGTTTGTTTGGAATGACTTCACACCCTCAATACAACATACAGGACAATTTATGTTTGTGCTTCATTATACTGTATGTTCTTCCAAGGTTTAACTGAAACTTCCCCATTGCAGTTTGAGACCATAGCTTCTTGTTTTGTCTTTTGTGAATCAGATGCAATCACATATTGCTTTCTTTATTTTGTAGGAATCTTGTCCATAATTTCATCACTTTTATTGAGTCCTACTTCAGTCTTTTTTAAAATGTGACGGTCCCGCTGGTTTTTCCTTTCTTTGTAGCTCATGTATCCTAAATATTGGATCATCCTCCTGCTCTTTTCTGGACCCCTCAGTTTTTTCACATCCATCTTGTCCTCACTCCTCCATACGTGTCCTGCTCTGGTCTTTCCAGTAGATTTCCAGTTCGTTAGATAAATACATTGCCAATCTGTTGACTGTAACTCAGCCTGATTGTAGATAATGCAAATATGGGAAGGCATTCATGATTCCATCAAATCGACAGATGTCAGGTGATTGTCTCCTGATTTCCCGTCATGGGACTTGAACCTGGAACTGGCCTGGCAGCCAGTTGTTCTCAGCTGTAGGAGAAACACATGTATGAAACCAGCCGTCTGTCTTTTGGCCAGGGCACAGATGGATTTGTGCAACTGCCGGTGCAATTCCCATCTGCCCACATCATCTTCAGCAACTATGGAAGTCATTCCTGGCTGCTACTCAATAGCTGAGCCACAAGTCTGAAATAAGATCATTTGAAACTGGAATAATTACTTTGTGTGGTGCCCTAGTTTTACCTGGATGGTGCTCCAAATGCTGTTTCACCAATAGTTTGTGTTATTGCTTCTACTTAGAAGGTGCTCCCCAAGCTGAGCCACCCACGCCACAGGGATTATTGGAAGAACATCGTAAAGATTTATGGCAAGGTCAGCCCTATTCCTTTCATTTAAAAAAACCTTCCATCTATTTCAGGGATATTCTTGGTGAAACAAGAAGAGAGGGAAGTTAAAATCTTACTTCCATATGCTCTCCCCCATGTGAAAACTGATCTAGTTGTAATAACCTTCACATGTTCCCTGAGATCCTAAGTTCCTCTCACACAGCTGGACTGAAGTCAGGGTATCCCATCAATTCCTGTGCACTTTAGCACAGTCACACCAGGGGGGAATCAGGCTCTGCTCCCTGAACTTCGCACAGTGCTCATGTTGAATCATTGCATCCCAGCCAGTGTGTCTGCACAGTGAAGGCTGAGCAGGCAAAAAAGACTAAGGGTCTGACAAATTGGTGTTTGTTCACATGGACACTCTC
This sequence comes from Sturnus vulgaris, assembly GCF_052056855.1. Lineage (NCBI taxonomy): Eukaryota > Metazoa > Chordata > Aves > Passeriformes > Sturnidae > Sturnus > Sturnus vulgaris. The sequence goes on along the minus strand of NC_142244.1, from coordinate 24,480,681 downwards.
TTGTTCTCCCACTCCCTTTCGATCTACCCCCAAACTTCCTTCACTGAACTTTGGCCAAATATTGTCTATTATTTCTAGAAAGAGGGTTGATTTTTTATACCATTTTCCCTGCTGCTATTCACTTTAGGCTGATATTAATGGCCTTTGAGATACTAGACTGGGGACTTTGCTTTTAAAAGAAGCTTTTTGTAGCCATGATTTCTTTCCTTTTGTGTTTCATCCTCCTTTCTTGCATTTCCTTTGGGGAAATGTTTAAACCCCTGTATGATGCTGATGGAAAATTGGCCATTTTTGTGTATTAGGGAGAGAGAGGAAAAAGCTTTCATTGCCTGCCTAGCAAGAGGGTCTGGAAGCCTTATTTCTTCCCATCAGTAGAATTTCACAGTTCAGTACAGGAAAGCTGAAGGGTGAAAGCAACTGAGAAAAGCTGGGGCTGGAGGCAAAGGGTGTGAGCCTGTCTTTCTGCACTGTCTGGGCAGCCAGAGATGTTGGATGCAGGAGAGAGAGGTAGCTGGGAAGCAAGAGCACAGGCAGGCAGATCAGACAGATGAGAGGCTAGAAAGTGTAAGCAGCCCATTTCAGCGGATGGCTGAGAGGTATATAGAGTGCATATGAATCCAAATCAATCTGCAGAATTAGCCAGGATGCTTGGGCAGAGCAGGAGTCTCAGCTTATTTGCCTGCATGGAGGGAATTTCTATGCTGTTGGGATCCCGTGTTGGGCAGAGCAGAGCAGCTGGGCTAGGGTACCACATACTAAACAGTGTCTCCAGGGAAAGCCATTAACACAGTAGGTGACATTCCCAACCGATGTGAATTGCTCTGGCTCCCTTCAAACCTGACAAGGTGATGCCAGCTGTGAAAGTGACCATGAGAGGAAGGTTATCTCCAAATTAGAAGGGGCTTCATTGACCTCTTTAGACTTTCTCTGAAACCTTGGTGTTCTGAACAGATGATCTTCGTCTCCCTTGCAGCAGATTTTCCCCCTTGATTAAAAAAAAAATAAAATTAAAAAGTGTCTTTGTTTTAAGTTCTGTTTTGAGAGAAAGGGAAAAAATGCAGCTGATCCCAGAATTGCTTGTCATGGCTCCAGAAACTGAGCAGATTTTTTGTCTCTTACATGATTGTTTCCCTCCTGAATGAAGCAAATCTTGATGTTCTGCTTAGGGGCAGGGAACTAAGGCAACAGCTTTAGTGTGGTCTTATTCTTTGTTCTCTCTGGTCCTGGCAAGTGACCTTAGTGACCACTTGCCTCAATTCCCATTTCTCCATCTTCCTGGGTGTTAAGAGAAGGAATTTAATAAGCACTTTCCCGCTCCTGCTGTCTGGTATTACTGTGAAGTTAATACAGACTCTCTTGCAGCCACTCTGCATTGGCTGCAGTGCTGTATTTGCAGTTCAGCTGAGTCCAAAGCTCCTCATTCATCTCTTTTCCTCTTAGCTAAGCTTTACAGCCGCCAAAGCTAATATCTCCCCCTCTACTTGCCCCTGGTCCTGTGTTAATTTCCAGTTCTTTCTCTGGAATGGGCAGGGGGAAGAGTCTCAGGAAAGTTCAGGTTCCCAAGTCATTTTGGCTTTAAGACTGACAGCCCAGCAAATATACTGCAGTGGGAAGGTAGAGATACAGATACAGACTGCTGGGATCATCTGTCCATCAGTTAGCAACAATGTAGTGCTTTATTCACTTACTGCATCTTCTCATGTCATAAAGCACAATCTGAATGGAGGGCTAGAGAAAATGGATTTCATACTCCATAAAGAACCCATTTCTTACACTCCTGGGTAAGATGATGAACTTCTTCAAGTAGGTTCTACTGTGCTGGACATTAGAGACCTGAATATCTAGCATTAACAGTGAATGAAACATTGTCCTGACCTAGGCCCTGCCCCTAACACTATGCATGGAAGTACCTAGGGATAGCACCAGAGCCTTCGAAGGCACTTCTTTACTTAATAATAATGACAGGATACTTCAGATGTCATGAACCACAGGGAAACGCATTCATGTTTTCCAAAGAAGTGTGGGATGATTTATATGGGGAGTATGAAACCACTAGCTATCTTGGGTTCGAAAGCATGTCAAGATTTCATTCTGGTCATGATCCCTTAGCACAAGAGGATGAAAAAAGAGAGAGGAAAAAAACCCAAAACCATGAGTAAGGAGAAAATATAAGCCAGAAGCTACATACACAGTGTTGGTCTTGTGTGTGAGTGCTCAGGAAGTGATGGGGTGTTGTTTCAGTGGAACAGGACTCAGTGGGTGTGCATGATGAGTGAACCTTAACTTTTAAGCTGGCAGGAATGGGTCACAGGATGTTGTAGTGAAAGAAGCAAAATAACATCAGCTACTGAGTTCCCCAGAGCTTCTTGATTCCCTGCACCTCTCTGCCATTGTGCTATGTCCCCTGCTTGTGGATTTTGGCCACCTGTCCTTGATGCTGACACACTAGAGCATCCCAAAAAGATTGGTGTTAGCCCCTGTGACCAGCTCCAGCCTGAGAGCCTTTGCCCTGTCCCTTTCTACTCCACCTTCCAGTGAGCAGGTTATGAAAGTGTCTGACACCACATTCAGTCACTGTAAGCACTTCATGCACTCAGGGTGTTTTGTGGGGCTGGTTTACAGTTATAAAGGGGATGGAGAAGTGTGCCACATTTAAGTTAGATTCATCCAGTACACTCAGAGAACACCAAACTCGTCCTACACACTCACGTTTTCAGCTCATGTGGTCCTTTTCCAGCTATTTTGAACCTGATGTGTCAATTATCTACACCTTATTTGGTTGCCTCAATTAGGCTCTTGTCTCAGTAGGCATGAACCTTTATGTCACCAGCTCTGGCAAATTTTTGTCAGCTAAAATAAATGCAGCATTATTTGGAATAGGCATCCTGGTAACAGTAGGATATGGCCCTGCTCAGAAAAAAGCTCAGAGCTTGCAGAAGAATGCTTCTCCTTGCAGCCCTCATTCTCAGGGTGTATCTCACCCCTAGCATATCCCTAGTGCACACTGTTCTTGCTCAGTGTACTTGCAAACCCTTGGATTCCACGCAGCTTTCCTGTCCCCAGCTTTGGGTGTGCAACAAAGAGCAGGAACTAGGCCCAGCTCACAAATACACCACCAAAAGCCTGCAAGCCCACAGCTTGTTCCTGCTGCCTGTAAACCCACTGGGCCGCATGCTGACCTGTCTGAGATGGTGTAAGCGTGGAGTCAACACCATCGATGACAGCAGTGTACACCTGGCATTAGGCAAGCGTAGCAGAGATCAGAGCCTGCCTGTGCTTTGTGTTTGGGGTTGGTGTGCATTGGCCTGGGCTTAGGTGCATGCACAGCAAGGGGCACTCCCAAGTTCATTTCCAGGTCCTTTTGAGGTTCTGCTGTGCTTTTTTGTGCATGTACCAACTTCACGAATTAATTTCATATTGTCAAATCCTTGCATTCGTTTGAGGATTGTCTCAAAGTGACAGCACCTTGCTGTTGTCAGATTTAACCATTTCAATCTTTCCTGTAAACTAGGTCCTCCCAGAACTGGCTGTGTGTGGTTGCAGGCTCCTCTGAAAGAAAAGCAGAGATGCTGGTAGCTGACTGTGGGAGTGAGGGACTGTCCCTAGAGCTGAGTTGCCAGAAAGATCACACTCCAGCTCACTTTTACAGTCCAGGATCTTAGCCGAAACCCACAATCAGCAGTGGTCCAGTGCTGTAAGCAGGGACAGTTGATGCACGGGCACATAATATGCATATTCCTGGCATTGTCAGGAAGCTGGTAATCTGCACCAGGGCAAATGCTGGGGAGCACAATGTCATAAATTGTCTGAGATAGGTCACCTCAGTTCTTCTGCCAGGGCCCAAGTCTCTACAAGCCAAGCAGAGGAACCAGCTTGTGTAGCTTGGGCTGCAGTGGACTTCGCACCTCTGGAGCTCAAGGAAAAGCTGAATCAATTATCTGAACACACCACTGTTGCACCTGTCAATTCTTAACCTCTTCTAGTTGCTTTGAGAACACCTCTTGATTTTCTGTGTTTTGGGAAAAGCTGTTGATTCTACCTTAGGTCTTTAACAGAAATGTCTGTCTTGAGCGTCTTCTTCATTTTCTATCAAATTTCTATTCCTGAAGAAATGAAGAAAGAAAAATGACCCATGTGAAGCTGAGGTCCATATACCTGAGAGCAGAGCAGGAGCCAAATTGCTGGGAATGGTGAAGATCATGTATGTGAATGAATTTGCATGTAGCTAGAGCTGAACTGGGAGTAGTAGCGAGTGTGTGGTGGATTGTGCAAGGATAGTGTAAGATTGTGCTAGAACAGAACTAGAGGAGGGAGATGCACCTTTGATTCTGTACAAAAGAGTTTGAAAGAGGATTTGCGTATGTAGCATGCATATAACTGAGAGTGGAGCAGTAATTAGGAGTAAGTGAAGGTGAAGCTGAAAGAGGAATTTCATGTTCAGTGAAATATCTTTCTGTGTAAGCTATTGTTCAGAAAGGTTATTAGCAGACAGCAGTACAGACTGTCCTGAGCCACATGCTCTGCCTTTGTCTGACTACAGGATTTTTACAAGCCCTTTTTTCTTTGAAAGCTGACAGCATAATAGTCCTGGACAATGCCAAATCATCATCTGCACACTCACTACGGGAGCTGAGCTTTTATATGAGAGTGAAGAAGATAAAAACAGCACACTCAAAGCAAGACAGAAATGATTGAATAAGGGAATAAGAGAAAAAGAGAGAGATTTAAATGCTGTTTGCTGGGCTGGCTGATTTTTTCTTCCCTTTAATTTTTTCCTCACCCCTGCTCATTATACTCTGGATTTCTTTTTCCAAAACTGTTTCAGTAATTTTGTGCGCCTGTGTTTGCAGAGCATGAAGGCTCCGGCTTGAAGGTAAATACCAAATAGATGCTTTAAAATATGGCAGGTGGAAGAGGGAAGAGAGAAGCCCTATATAAGTGAAATGTAGGACAGATGTTGTGTCTCCTTCCCCAAGCAGCATTCTGCTCCTGACAGGCAACTCTACAGACTGCATTAATGCTTCTCAAGAAGTATTACATATGTGAGACCCCTTAGGTCAAGTCCTTAAAGTGGACAGGCAGCTGATTTCAGTCCAAAAAAACGGACTTGGCTATGATTACTGCTTGCTGGCCAGGACTGGATTCATGTTGCAAGACTCAGACAGAAAGCCAAAGTTTTCTAACACTCAGGCAAATTAAAAAAGATCCGCATTCATCAGATTCCCATAGGCAGGCTTGGGTGGGGACTGTATCTCTTAAGGCTGTGTTCTTCCCCTCTGTTCCCTTATCTCCCTTCCCTGAGGCTTCCTGCACATCCCTTACTTCGGGACTCCTTTTGTAATGTGGCAAGAGCTGAGTGAGAATCAATCTGCCCCTTTTTGGCCACTTCTCTTACCAAGATTGCAGAAGCTGTTATAGTCGTTAAGACTGAAAAAACGTCCATGAAGCACATTTGCTGCCAGTCTGTGTTTGGTAGGAGGAGGATTTCCTTCAATCAGAGGGTCCTTAAGTTGTCCCAGATATACGATGTGTGCTGGCAGGGATGGCACCTGGCTTTGTCAGCTCTGTTGAGGGGAACAAGCTCCATATAGTAACCCTGTCATGCAGGAGTAAGGGAACGTATGGCAATTTGTGTTGGTAAATCCTTTATGCTGTTGTGTGTTACTATTAAAGATTTTATTGTGTCTGGCACTATGAAATGTTTTAGGAATGGTTCAGGACATTTTAGCTCACTGTACCAGTCGCATTGTCTGCATGCCTTCAGCGAGAAAACTAGGTGCCTTACTAATCTGAAGTCCAGCTTTACAGGGCTGAAGAAATCTTCAAAAATAGCATCATTATAAAAATAGTATCATAGCATGCATATAAAATCATCACAGTGGTTCTTTTTACGTATTTTATCTTAGATTCTTCCAAGGCTAGTACAAACTGAGGAGCAGGAATTCTTTTTTCCTAGTGAGTAAGACTTCACTTCCTACCAAGGAGTGAAATACTGCAGTGTAACAATTTAACATGCAGAGAACTAGAAATTATGCCATGAGCAAGGGAGTTTTGGTGGGAAGGCAAAGAGATACTTCTCTAGATAGCTGCTTTGCCTCTCCCTACTGGTCTGTGAATGTTTCTGAGCATGGGACTGGGGTGTCATGAATGGAGAGATTCTGTGTGTCTTCATATATAGCTCTGCTCTTTGCCAGTATCCTTTGCCAGGCTACCAGGTTAACTACTGTGGCTGTGTTGTCAGAAGGCCTGGAGATCAGTGGTAGGAACCTCACCTGAGGTCAGAGCCCTCTCTGGAGACTTTTCCGGCTTCTTGTGTGCTTCCTTGGGAACAGTATGCTTTGCAAAGAATCTCAGTTTTGCTTTATTACTTGATTGCATGTAAAGAGCTATTAAAGAATGAGTAACAATAAGCATGAAATTAACATTACATTTATTATTATCTAAGTACTGTATTGACTGTTGGTGTTTGGCACAGACACTGACATGCAATTTAAAAATAAATAAATACACTAAATAAAAATTTAGCTTTTGGAGACTTTTTTGAATATTTCATCAGTACAGCAAATTAGTGGTTCCATATAAACTCTTTTTTGGGACTTGGATTGAAATCCAGTAGAAGCTAGTCAGTCTGAACTCATTTTCTGAGAAAAGCTCAGGTACTGGGGCCCAGGACTTCCAGAGAATCTCCTTCTTTCAGGTTCCAGAGGAAGGAATAGTTTTTCTTGCCCAGTGCTGCCCTTTTTGACCTTCTGGCCTGTGCACAGCATGGAGTGTGGGCTACTCTTGGGACAGTGCCCTCCTGCATGAGTGGCACTGTTCAAAACCTCCTCCATGCTCCTGCCCCCTAACCATATGGTGGGATTGAGAAAGAGAGGCAATTGAAACAGTACCACAGCTCAGAGCAAAGTCTGCTGGTTGTCACTGTGCAGCTGCAATGCACTGAATAGCAAGTGCAGTCAGCCTGTGCTCCACTTGGCCATCACAGAGATATTCTGAGGAGGGTAATTCTTGCCTGTGTTGTTTGTGACTAGTACCTTTGTGGCCTAGGGTCATGTCAATGAGATGAAGAAGGTGTGTGAGAGCAGGACTGCCAGTGTATACCTGGATGTTGCTAAGTGGCTCCTGCTTGCAGAAAAGTTGTGTACTGCACAAACAGCAGGCATCTCCCTGGGAGCCATGCCAGCTGAGAGGCTATGCCATCAGGAAAGAGTAGGCCACTGCACTCTATGCTCCTGCATAAAAAATGAATTGTATAATGTTTTATTTATCAAAATTATATTCTTTTAATTTTTGGGGTTTTGCTTTTCCAATATTGTGATCCAGTCCCTGTCATGGTCTTTGCTAGTCTACCCTGAGCAGGTCAACTTAAAAAAAATTTCTGACCATTCTTTTAACTGTGTAGGAGAAAAATCAAAACTGATGGGATTCCCATAACCTCTCTGCAGCCTTTCTGCTTTCTGGTCTGCAACCAGAGCAGATCTTCTCCAGAGCAAGCAGGGAGACTGTTAAGCAAGGGACAGGAGACTGAGCCAATTCTGTTCAGTCATTCATTTCCTTCTTTCATTTCCTTTAGTGTTGCTGGTGTTCACCTCTAGAGCAGTCTTCTGAACAGGATGCAAGAGATACATAGTCATAGGGGTGCATGGCACTGCACAGTTACTAGCAAGTTTGGCCTTGCAGTACCAACTAGGAGTACCAGGAATCTTAGCAAAAAAAAAGAGCAAAAAGAACAAAAAAATCTGAGGTTAGTAAAATGGAATGAAAACCATCTATTCACAGACTAGAATAGAAGGAAACCGTTGCTAGACAGTCCACAGAGAAAAAGGGAGACCTCCCTACCTAACAGCTCCCACTGAAACTTTGGCTATAAATTCAGGGTTTCCATTGTTATCTCTCCACTGGCAACTTGGGATGCTGCTGGACTCATCAGGGGTAAAAGGAGCTGAGATGAAGGCAGCTCTGCTGATAACAGTGGCCTGTTTTAGCCTCTCAAGTCACCACTATCCACAGAGAAGGAAGGAGGCAGGTCTTGGGCTGCCCAAGGTTTTTACTAGAAAGGAAGAGATAAGTCAGAGATAAAAGGGAACGCACTGGTCAGTTGTAGTAGCTCAAAATAAATTGCTGCATTCTTCTCAGTAAATTACTTTATTCTGCAACTACAGCCCCCTCCTTCCCATGCACAGAGATGCCTTCCTCTCTTCTCCCTCCATCCCTCCTTACACCTCTTCCATGTTTGCCTGATGCTCCATTCTGTAGCATCAGCTGAGCATATTGAAAAAAATGCAGCTGTGATTTGTGACTCAGTCTTTGAAATGCTAGAGATCAGATCAACTCCCTAGAGTGACCTGTGCCATGTCCAGAAAGGGGACATGCCAGTAGCTCTACCTCCAGCATCCCTCAGTCTCTCTCTCACGATGGAAATTTTTGCAAAATTTTTAAGAGGATAACAATATGCTGTCATGGGCAAGGAGGGCCTTGCCACCATCTTTTGTGCCTTCTTTGCAAACAAGAAAGTTTTTATCTTATGTGTGTGTCTCTAGTTTCTGTCTCATTCTCCACCATGCAAATCTCCCCTCCCTAGACCTCTCACATAGCTATGTTACAGCTCTGACAGTGCAACTGCTCCTCTCCAATGCCATGATCTGCATAGTGGAACCAAATGCAATTTGGGCCCAAATAACCCAGTGTCCTGGGGCATATGTGTGACTAGGGACTGAGGAAATGATTGCCTTGAAGATGTAATTCACATAGTTCCGGGAGTGTTTGCATACACCTGTCTGGGTGCAGGGGACCACTTTGGGGCTCCCCATCAGAAACACAGGAGAGCTCAGAGCTGTCTCTCCTTCACCTCCTGTTAAGCATGGCTGTGGAGCAGCAAGTTTGCTGACAGAGGGAGCCAAGGGCCATGGGAAAGGCCCGGTGGGCTAAGGACAGTGAGTAAAAAACCAGCATGGGATGGATTCAGATTTCCTTTACCTCAGTTGGAGTTGTTCCCGATTGCTGGTTTGATTTTTGCCTTTGAGATCCCAGGCCTGGGCAGACATCAAACAGCATGTCCCAGGCTGTTGCAATAGTTGTCCTCTAAAACTTTTCATCACAGGAGATACTGGAGCTGTGCTTCAAGGCAGCCCAATGAGATACTTGCTCTAATGCAGATCCAGTTCAAGAGGAGGCAGCACACAGACAGCAGCTTTGAGAAAGCCAGCAGAGCTGTGCTGTCCAAGCATTGCCCATCAGAAAACACGGTAGGGACCAGCTCATTGTTGTTGTCTGAGAATAGGGCATACAACTCCTTATTTGCCATATGCCAGTGGAAGGCATTATCAGGGAGCCATCTGTGGGTCTGCACCCAGTAGTGCTGCCTCAGCCTCTCCCAGAAAGACAGCCTTGGAGTGATGACTACTGAGAAAAAAAATTTTAATAGGAAAACAAACAAACTGAAAAATCTGCTCAGAGCTCCTGCAGCACTGCAGTCTGTTCTGGAAGACTATCATGTCAGAGGAGAGCAGCATTTGACCAATGGAAGCTGATTTGTGTTACAGAAAGAACATGTAATGTCGTGTTGGATAATATCATCCTTTTCTCTGCGTCTGGGTAAATCTCTGAGCTTTTGATTTCCCTTGGTTTATCCTGCTGTGACAGTTCCCATGCAGAGGCTTGGGATAAGCTTCCTCACCTTTACGCTGCTTGAGGGATGATTTTTTTCGTTTATCAGAGCACACTCCAGAAAGACATTGGATACTGGGCTAAATATGCCCTCTCGAGATTTTACTTAGGGGGAAAAAAACAACATAAAAGCTTGAAAAAAGCTAAGATAGTAGGCAGTGCAGAGCTGTGCTCCTTGGCCTTATCTCCTGAGTGATGCTGGCTACAGTGCACTAGCAAGTTGCAGCATCTGTGAAAACAGCTGCCCTTGGCCTGCAACAGTAATACCACCATTAAAAACCTAGAAGAAATCAGAAACTGTGCTGTACTGCCCGTGCCAGCTGAGCTGACCATGCCCTGTGAGGAGCTGCAGGAGCAATGACAGCCAGTTCATGGTAAGGGAAGCAGTGGAAACTCATCGGGAAGGGCTGTCTGGGTGGAGAAGAAGCAGCACAGCCAGGCGTGGTGGAGAGTCACTCTGCATGAGACTCTGAGCAGAACAAACTGAGAGAATCACAGCTTTCTACCTGTAGGGAGTAGGTTTTGTCAAGCCACACTTGCAAATGTTGTTCTCTTTGCTTCTCACCAGGAAAGAGGTGTAGGCAGCCAAGGGAGCAGAGTGTGTCCGTCCCCGTGGGAAAGGGAACCAGGAGGACCATGCTGAGGGTGAGCCCTGGGAAAGAGCTGTCAATCAACAGTGTATACTCACTGACACACAGCAGGGGCCTTCAGTGATGGGGCTCTCTGTTGCTTTTCCACACTGCCCAAGAGCTGTCCCAGCTCAGGGCTGTTAGCCAGGAGATATGCTTGGGCTGTGCCAGACTTGGCATGCGGTAGGGCTGGGTTCTTGGGATAAGAAGTGGTGATGGCACCAACTCAAACCTCTGCCAGAAGCTAAGAGGGTGCAGGGGTGCCTTGTGCTGTCACCCTGACCACCACAGGGGCTGTTTCAACCATGCAGGCCTTGCCCCTGCTCTGTGTCTAAGCTGGACTCTCTGCCTGAGGCACTGGGAGATGGGAGCCACTGTACTGGCTTGACACTGGGATAAGGGGCTCCCTGGGCACTTCTCCCTCTCCGCTGCCTGCACAGGGAGACAAGGAGAAAAGACACCTTGCTCAGGCCAAGCATGTTATTTTCAAATGCCAATACCAAGTGAGACAGCTATCAGGCTCTCTGTGCTTTCCTAGATCACATGTTTGGGAAGCTATTGGAATTTCATCTTGAGCAAAGGACAGGGTCCTTTCCCTCTGTCTGCAGCATATAGCACTTGTACCTGCATCTTTTTCAGTGCTAAAGCAATACCTCAGCAAAAATACTCATTTTAGTCTTCCTTTCTCTGCCTGCCTGATCTTTCAGCTCTTCCTTTCCCTGGGCCAGAAGTGCAGCTGCAGGACAGAGCAGGTCCTTAATGTGTCAGTCAGGTAGGAATACCCACATGGAATTTTGGGGGCAGCTCTAAGGGTGGAGGCATATAAACCTCATCCTTCTCCTCTGATGCCCCTGGCAGAAGGAGAATTGTTGCATGACATCGGCATTTAAGAAATAATAATAATTAAAAGCTTTCTGATGAACATGTTTCATTTCCTATTCTAAAAAGCTGCTAAGGCAGCGCCTTTCTTGCATTAGCATATTTGCAAGGTTAATGTAGTTTACTTAATAAGATAAATAATGCTTGTCATGATATTTCAGGCCAATGGTAAAAGGAGGGAATAAAAAATACTTTGCTTAACATCTTCAGTTTTTCCCTGGTCAACCTCAAGTTAACTGCTGAGCTACCACTGAGCGTTAAGGTGTGTTCTTCACTTTTCTCCTTGGCAGGTGCTCACCAGCACTAGCAGAGGGTTAAAGGAGACTGTCATGGCACTGATGACATGGGCGAGCTTGAAGTGGACTCGGTGTCTACTGCGACAGACATCGCTTTGGGAATGTGCTTAGGAAAGCAGCAGAGCCATAAAAGTCTAAAGGAAAAAGGATATGGGATCAGGGACAATGTCTGTGACTGCAGGAGACCTGCAGGAGAGGGTCTGAGGCTACAAACAAGGATGGCAAGCAGATGGCAGCAGTAATAAACAGTGACTGATGCAGTGGGACCACAAGGCTGGAAGAGGTAGCAGTGGTCTTCTTATTTTTATGTCCTACTTCAACTCACAGTTTAATACCTGATTCAGTATGAACATCCAGAATCAGGGAAACATTTGAAAAATCCTCATGTAAGACACCATGTATGGGCTATAGGAGATAATCATAAACCTGCTTGCAAGTTGCCAGCCCTGGGCAAGTCTCAGGTAATGATTAGCAGAGAGCCCCTGTGTTCCTAATGGCTTCTCTTGCCTCCTCTTCTGCAGAATGATTGCTTTCTTAGGCTTTTTCATAATGTACAGTAAAAGCTGCTACATCCTTAGATAAATGAGGCCACAGTGGGCAAGGAAAAAAGAGGAAAGAACTTTCCAGGCAAACAATCCAGGGCACCTGGCTTGCAACTCCCACATGCCCTTCCTTTCTCTCCTTTCCTCCCCCCGACCAGTAAAACAGACCAAACAGCTCATTATTTTCTCATAATGATGAGGAGTGAGAGAAGGAGAGAAACAAGCAAAAAAGCCAAAAAAAACCTGCTGGTATTTTCTATATAGGAAATTAATAAATAGATATGCTACACAGATACATGTGACAGTGAAAGGCTGGGAGGATGGGTAGATATTTAGCTGGCTTAAAATGCTAGGCCAGTATGATGAAGGAAAGGATGGACAGCAGAGGAAGCTGAAAGATAAGGGAGTATGTGGGGGTGCAAGAAATAAAATGGGGGAAATTGAAAGCACAGTGCAGAAACAAAGACACTGGAAAAAATGAAGGGAGGGGAGAGATTTGAGTGAGGAATGAACAGGATGTGAAAGCAGATAGAGCAAAAAGACATGAATTTGGCAGAGGGTGGAAGGAATAATATGTTGGTGTAGGTATTCAAGGGGGATGGTAGCCAAGGGGTGGAGGACCAGCTATAGTGGGTAGATTGACTTTGATGTTAGCTATACTGCAGGTCAAACACAGTTCTCACACCACATCAGCTCCACATCTGTTTCTTCTTCCTCCTGCCTGTCAGCCCCCCACTGTGCCCTAGATATTTTCAGCTAGAGCACCTCTCAGGCTTGGCACTGTCAGCCCCAGGGTGGGGGGAGCCCAGAGCACCAGCTGAGGCATGTACCAGCCTTGTGCCCAGGGGCTCAGGGCAATCTTACAGATCTGTCAGGAGCCTGAGCATGTTACCACTGGAATCCCCCTCTCCTGCCTCATCTCCTGGGCACACTGGCAGCTGGAAGCCCATCCCACAAGGGGAAAGGGGCTTTGAGTGCAGCACCCAGTGTCAGAGAGACTCTGGGGCAAACCTGACAGACTGTCCAGGTGGAGGGATGTGTCCCACCCCACGGGACACTTGGAAACTGGAGGTGATGTTAACCTGCCTCACTGAGTAACATCAAAGGAAAAGGGCTTTTACAGCAGCTCTGCAAGTTTAGCCTCTCCAGTCGTCTTGTTCCTGTGGTTTTGGCCTATGAGGATGGTCTGTGTCAGGCCAGAGGGAGCCATTTCTTCAGCCTTATCTCTTCAAATGGTGTTGCTTAGCTGACCCCATTGTACTGTGGGAATTTCCCTTCACCCTGGGCTGCTGGACCCAGATGCCAGGCTGGAGGAACCCAGCATCGTGCAGCTCATGCCCCCAGACAGAAGCCCTGCATCTCATCAGTGCAGCTGGCTGAGATGCTCTCATCATCCTCCAGCACAGGGCAGACAGCCCTTAATACCAGAACCTGCTCCCTCTGCAGTGCTGCAGGACATTATTGTCTGAGAGCAGCGCCAAACCAGTCCCTTGCCTCCAACCCAGCTGCTGGTTTCTTTCTGTCTCTGGGGTGCTACAAACAGCACCACTTACAACTGCAAAAGCAGCTTTGCTTACCTGCCCAAGCACTGAGCAGCTCTGCGGGGGCTTGGAAAACATGTGCCCCAACAGCTCAGGAGAGATCAGTGCATCCCAGTGCCCGGGCAAGTGGAAGGGTGGGCTTAGCTGCCCTGAGAGATGGTGGTGGTAGTGTGTTGTCTTGGAAGCTGCTTGGCTGAGTGCTGCTTACAGCGGGGGAGAGCACCCCCCTCATCGCCCTGCTGATCGCAGCTGCATAGTAACTGTGGCTGCACTAAGGGATAAACACCTCAGTCACAGCTCCCTGTTCCTTCCCTCCCCTCCTGTCTGCTGACACCCATTGGTTTGCAATCATTTGCTCACTCTTTTTCAGTTTTCTCCACTTGCCTTCCCTCCACATTTGCCCCATCTTGTTTCTGTCCTCTGTGAATAATGCTTGGCAGTGTAGTGTGTTGCCATAGAGGTATGAAAGATGCTCTAGGCAGTTAGCCGCTCATCTAGGAGAGCATCCTTGAAAAGCAAATAAGGAGGGGGAAAAAAAGAAAATAAAGGTTTTCTCCATTCCCTGTCTCCTTAGTGCTTGCTAGGGCTCTTGGCAGAGCTGGAGGCAGGGTGCCCAGGGAACAGGGTGAACCCCAGGTGCTTTGATACAGCTTGAAGAACAAAGATGTAAATAGAAGGAGAAGGAGAACTGCCAAACCAGTACGAAGCTGAAGATTGAGATAACGAGGCTGATGCAATTGCAGGCTGAGCTGGATTGTGTGTGATGTACCAGCCATCCAAGCCATTCTGCCCAGTGCCATGGGCTTTGCTGTTCTTAGCAGCTCTGGATCTTGCCCTGTGTCAAATGCACATAAACCAGCATATCGTCACAAACCAAGGAAACTTAGAAGAAATGCAAAAGAAAATAAAAATGTTCTGAATGGAGAAGGAAGGAAAAGAGGTCATATTCCTCACCTTCCCATGTTGAGCCATGTCCTCAATCACAGGCAAAAGTACACAGGCATGTATATGTAAATACATGCACACAGAGCTTTTGCAGTACTCAGAAGAGATTCATGAGCATCAGAAAGCTCCACACCGAACCTCCCCACAGTCTGGCTCCTGTCCCTAATCCTACTTCTTGTCTGCCATTCCAGAGCATGTCAGCAAGGCTCCATCAGCTGCACTGCATCAATGGGGCTGTAGCAGAGGTTAAGGGTGACATCTGGGCAGGGTTTTGCCCATTCTGTGCATTGTGTATCAACAGAACATTCTTCAGTCTGTTTATGAAGGTGATCAGATAGCAAAACTTCAGGAGGGAAATCCCCGTCCCCAGAAAACATTTGCGCAGTAGGCGTGGGGATTTAAAATCGTGACTGATGGTGAAAATGTGAGGTGGTATTTTTTATATTGATTGCTCTTCACTTGGAAATGAAACTCAGCAGGGGAGAAAATGCTGTGTAGATTTCAAAAGTCTTCATATGTCCAAGGACTAAAGAGCATTTCTTCTCCTTCTCCTGTTCAATCCTGACACCAGAGATACTTCGGACTTGAGCAGTCTGTTTGAACTACCTGCTGTTCAAAAATCTTGAGGAGACAGCTGAAGCTCTGTGCTGCTGAAGCCTTTCTTTCAAAGCTTCTAGGAGCTAGATAAGAGGAGATCCAGGCTGCTTCCTGATCCTAGGAGAGCAGGCAAACTGCTGTCTACCTCTGCACCCTGTTGTGCATGCTGGGGTGGATTAAGGCTGCTGAAACAGGGGTCTGCTGGCATGTGGTTGTCCTGCAGTGCAGTGAGTCAGTGATAAACCGACATTGTGTGGAAGGTGGGAGTTCTGTCTCTCCTCAGGAGATCCTAAAGGATTTCTGCTTTATTGGAAATTCTAATAGCAGCCGGTCTGATTTTTATCCATTAATCCCTGTTTTACTATATGAGCACACACTCATGAAGCATCATATCCCCTGTATTTGAGCCCCATCTTCTTACTGTGCAGATGTAAATGACTGCCTGTTTCTCTCAGCCTCACAGTGGAACAAAAAGTGAATGAGGTTTTCTTTCACCTTGTGCATCAGCAGCGAGAAAACCTCTATTTCCAGTGGCATGATTGTTTCTGAGACAGATGGAGTCCTATCCAATGAAACTCCTGTGTTTCTGGCACTTGAAAAGAGCATTCTTTGCCTTGAAAAATTAGCGAATCAGTGGGAATTTCTTCTACTGTCTCATTTTTACAACCAGTGTTATACCTATAATCAGGATTTTTAAAGGCAAAGGAATGAAGTTCCTGAGGCAGAGGATGATGGGAATCTCTTCTCTAATACATTTTTGGACATGGAGATCAAAGAATAATCAGAAGAAACTCAGGATCTTGGAAAGCGATCTGATTTTAGTGTACATAAGAAGAGATGGCAAGGTTTCTTTTTGCACTTGGCACAGTGAAGTATTGGCAGTTGCCATGAACTCTCCAGCCTGGGGGTAAGTAATTAAAAAGGTCCTAAAAGGACCTATGAGGATGGTCTAGAGTGTTTGGTTTGCTCAGTCAGAAAAGAAGAAGACTCCAGGGAGACCTTAGAGCCCCTGCCAGTACCTAAAGGGAGCTAAGAAGATAGTTGTAGAGGGAATTTTTACAAGGGCATTTAGGACAAGGGGGAATGGCTTTAAACTGAAAGAAAGTACATTTAAATCAGATATAAGGAAGAAATTCTTTACTGTATGAGTGTTTGAGACACTGGAACAGGTTGCTAAGAGAAGTTGTGGATGGCCATCTCTGGAAATATTCAAGGCCAACCCAGATGGGGCTTAAAGCAATCTGGTCTAGTGGAAGGTATCACTGTCCATGGAAGAGGGTTGGAACTAGATGATCTTTAATCTCTCTTCCAACTCCAACCATTTTAGGGCTCTACAGAGTTAGTCATCCAGAGCCAGTGACTTTCTGTGCATCTAATAATGCTCTGAAAACCCATGACAAATGCCAGCATTATTTCCTATGCAGGTGGTTGCTACAAAGAAGCAGTCAGGAAGACAATCAGTACCCTTCCTTCTCTTCCACGTTTTAAGTTGCAGGGGGAAATGGCAGTATTTTGGTTGGAGATAAGTATAAACCAAACCCTAAGGTGTTGACAACGCAAAATGCTTGTATTTTGAACCAGCATCTAGATTTGTATCTTGGATATGGTCCCTGGCTTTACTTCTTTGAATAGTAAATCTTTTTCACAGTTTAAACTGTGAATATAATTTAGCATTAATGTACCATGGATGTCTTTCATATGGCTGAAAGGGACCAAAAGTTATGTATCGGGGTTGGAGCAGAAAGACATAGCATCGTGTTGGCAGGATCTTTACTGCCTGAACACTAAGTCCAGGAATCTAAAACATGTGAGACTTGGAGTATATTTAAGTCTGAAAAAATAAAGTATGGTCATACATCTAGCAGTAGCTACACCATGCTGGTGTATAGATCATGTGAAGTGTTTCAGATGTAGAATGAGTGCTGCCTTAGGGTGGCAGAGGAGGCAGAAGAACATCTGCAGTGAGGAATCAGTTCCTGTGGCTGTAAGATTTCTGCCCATTAGGGATCCAGCAATTAAGAGATCCTGGTTCTCTTTCAAGGTTCCTTCTTGGGAAGGTTGTTTTTCTTTTCTCATTAGCTGAAAAAAGAGGAAGACAAAAGTTTTCACTGTGTAAAATTGTTTACGGATAGAAAACTGAGCAGGAATTCTCAGCATGATATAGCCTTGTTAAGCAATGGTCTGTTTTTCCTCCTGTTGTCTTAATGGAGAAAGAAGGAAAGAATTAGCAATCCCCAGATCTGAACAGTAGAATTATGACTGTGATTCACTACAAGTAAAACCAGCTAATCATTTCTCTGCTATTTTTAATTTTGCGTTTGAATCATGGTGTATGTGAAACACAAGACAGAGTCTGAATTGCTAGGAATAACTTAATTTCCAAATGCACATGTAATAGAATTGCCAAGAATTGGAGAAAAAGTACAGACAGACAACCTGATTTTTACAGGACTGAGTCCTTCCATTGTTTTGCAGTTGATCTTACATGTTGGTGATGTGAGGGAGGGATGCCCAAGGTCAGACCAAGCCAGATCACTGAGTTCTGCTCACGTTTGATCTGTTATTTACTAACATAGTCTGTGTTTTGATCTGTTTTTGATCAAGGCTAACTGTGTCTCTTCTTTCTATTTTTTTTTTGGGGGGGGGGTGTCACTATTATTATTGCTACTATTGCTATTATTATTACTAGTTTGCAATGGTTTTTTTAGTCATCTGTGTTCGGCTCTCTTGAGAGCAATGGAAAGAAATCAAACTGCTTTTGTGAGTTGTAGCAGAAGAGTGCAAATAGATTAATTAAAAACGCTGTTTCTTTTTTTAATTTAAACAGAGAAGAGGTTTGTGGGTAATGTGCATAATGTATGCTCAGTGGTAACAAGCCACTATGGGGAGAGGGGAGGAAAATGAGGGAGAAAGAAAAAAAAAAGGAAGTGGAGCCAGTGTTGTTCTGCCTTTAAACACAAGATTGATTTTCCATTTTCTCTCTGTGTCACTTTCATTACTAGCAAATTAATCCTTCTCTCTGAGGCTTGAAACTTACTTCTAGGGTTTCTCATAAGAAAATAGCTTTTGGTGTGCTACCTATTCTTAAAAATGGAGCTCAGAGCTTGGCTACAAGAGCAAGTAGCACTCATTTAACCAGAGGTGTAATTTTAAAATTGACCCTGTTATAGGGGTGCATATGACTGGCTTATTACGATTTTACTTTACTTTGAATCTACCTGTTCTGGAAGAAACACAACACACTGGATATGACAGGAGAATGCTGACTAGAGGACAGGTAACATCACTTTAACTAAATCAATAAAAAGTTATCCCTTCACAGCTATTTCACCATGTTCAGATAAAGAAGGCAATTACAGAGACTTCTGGCCTGAAGGATCAAGTCCTCAGCAAACCCTCTTGGGAGGAGGTTGTAAGACATTTCTAACACTGATACCATTCTGCAGTGCAGCCTGACTTTGAACCGTGAGGGTCTGCAGGCTGATATACCTCTGGAGACTCAGGGAGCTTCCTGGCCTAATAAAGGGGCAGACTAATTGAGCACTCATTTTAGGACAATAATTCCAGACAATTACATAATTAAATAATTGGACTGCCAGGATGTGCAACTCTACTGCAAGTTGAGCAAACCATTTGGACACTGCTGGGTTTCTAGAAAAAACATAATGCTGCTTTGTGGGGCTGCTCTTTCTTCAGTCCTCAGGTCATGGTACCATGTGAAGAAATTTGGACTTGCTTTGTTTCTGTTTAAATTATCTGCTATACCTTGAGCTTACATCATCTGTGCTTCATTACAGCAGGGTTTCTTTCACATTTGGTGGTTTTTTGCAAATCATACAATTTTCAGATCCAGGAGATTACATGTATGTTCCTTTACAGTCCTTGGTCAGTCAAATCACTGGCTGTTTACCAAAACCTGCTGCTGCTGCTTGGTCTCTTTGGATGCCTCTGATGGAGTACGAGGGCTGTTCTGACTCAGTTCTGGCTCAGAAAACTGGAGGGTGACCTAAAGCCACTTCTTCACCTCAGTTAACACTGACAGTTTCATTTCTGTTTAAGGTGAGTAGGTGTGCCACAGCCTTTGAGAGCCACTTGCCAGGTGTGGCCCAGGTCTGTCCAAATCCATGGTGCCATAACTGGGCAGTAGCATGAGATCTCGATGTGTCTGTGTTCGTGCAGCAGCAATTTTTCATCATCAGTTGCTGCCACAGAATGGAAGTGTAAGAGCACAGTCTTTGGGGCTGACCTGAGAGCAGGGCCCTGCAGTCCTGTCAACAGCAGTGACTGGTAATTAGCAAAGAAAGGGTGGGAAGAAGGGTTCCATCTTTCCTGCTGAATATCAAACAACATACAAAAATAGCCAGTTGAAGCCACAGTGAAGACTTTCACCAATCAGTGAAAATCCAGCATGTTTTATCTGACCAAATGTCAGGTGTCTGTTTGGATTGACAAAAAAAAGAGATGCCAGGTGCAAGAAGGAGAGTAACTAGTTTTATATCAAAAGAAGTCTTATTTTTTCTTTTTCTTCTGAAAACTCTAGTGGCAGCATTTCAAGTTGCTTAGACCATGTTTCAGTGAAAATTACTTCCCACTTTCCTTGTGTTGTGGAGTGGCCAACTCTAATGGAGGATCTGGTATGTGATTAGGTTTCTTAAGTGGCAGGCAGGAGAGTACATCTACTTACAGAATTGTTGTTGTAGTGAGGAGCTTTTGGGAGTTCTCTGCAGGAACTCTGGTTTGTTGGAATGCTTCCATTAGATTGTTCAAAATCTGAAAAACTGCAGTCTTTACTGCTGCCTTTTGGATTTACTAGAGCTTTGAGCAAGCCATTGGGCTCTCTTTGAGCATGTGCTTGTTTAAATATACCCATGCAGAACAAAGGGAGAGACATGACCAGGACATATTTATTTCCATTTTGACTGACTAAAAGTGAAGGGTGCCTCTGATCATCTGCAGGACTAGTTATTGCTCAGTGGACAAGAGCTTGTCAGAAACGTTGGGCTGGTTATCTGTTGTGTGAACTGTGTGCTTTAAAATTGCTCTTTTTATTCCTGTGTTAGCAGAGGACAATCTTATTTTTCATGCTTCAAACAAGTGCAGTTGAATGTGAATATATCTTCACACTGATTCCTAGGATCCAGCTCTGTTCCCTTCAGAATAATTGGCAAAAAGAATCCCAAAAATTATTTTCTATGAAGAAAGAATCTCAGTTTGGATCTGTGGCATGGTTTTAGATACACCACTCTAACAAAGGGGCTCCTGAAATAATGGAAAATGTCACAGGCCTTGATGGATGCAAGAATGTCCCAGAAGCCAGCGTAAGAGATTACAATGTCCATGTAGTGGTACATATGCAGTGGACATGTGCATGGGTGTAGGAGTGACCTGTCTTTGACCTGGTTTGGGAGAGCACAGACTGCTGCAGGGCAGGAGGGAGGACACTGACAGAGCTGGAGAGCTCTGGGATTTGCCCACAGTAGTCAAGTTTGTACTTTATATGGTATAAAGCTTGATTTTCCAGCTACCAAATGTACCAACTTTGTATGCTAGCCAGAAATAATAAAAATGCAAATATCACAGAGGTTGGAGGGAAGAGGGAAAGGAATGTTATGCTGGTTTGTTTATCAAGAAACAGAACTTTCCTGGGACACAATACAAAACTACAAGCCTATTATCCTACTGCTTTTCCAGCTCCAGCACCAGCTCTTTTCTTTTCCAGGTGAGGCATTATTGTGTTAATACTTGCAGGAGGAGGGAAGAAATGAGTCCAAATGCCCCTGTTTGAAATGTCCTATCAGTGTATAAAATATGTCAGTGGATTTGAGAATTACGCTGACTTCACAACAATAAATTTCAGATAAATAATTTATCTCCTGCAAACACATTTCTGTGCTCTTACACATCCATTTGTTTCTGGAAAGCAGCGAAGGTGTTGGGGAGGCAGAAGCGATTGGTGTTCACTAGGGAACTTTCCATGGAGCTACTTGTAGCTTGGGTGTTGTTGGCTGCTGGAGGTAGGGTTTTGTTCTCACAGCCACCAGCCCTCACATCATAAATAAAGCCATTTTGGAAACAGGAGGCACCTTGAGCTAAAACTGGCATTTCTCACAGTATTGGCAGATCAAGCCAGCAACTGTTGGTTTTAAATGTTTAATGAGCAATATGTTGCTGATTCTGATCTTAATGTTGTGTTTGTCTAACCTTTCTCAATGTGCTCCCTTCTGCTGTATTGCTGGCACGTTTCCAGGAGAGGAGGAAAGGGAAAAAACATAAACCCCACCACAAAGGGTGAAGCAGGGCAGAGAGAAGAGGAAAATCGAATGACTTAAGGTAAAGGGGCATAAAAGGCAGGGATAGAACTTTACTAACAGGAAGAAACAGCAGCAAAATGTTGATGCCATGTCAGAGTATTAAACTGGGTATTGCACAGAAAAATAGCTTTTCCCTGCAGAGGTATTCATACTGAGAGAACTGGAAAAGAAAGGCTGGTTGCTAAAATGAGATGGACAGGAAGAGCTGTGTGGAGATGAGCCCCTAACCAGAGAGTCTTCTGAAACAGTTCAGTGAGTTGTTTAAAAGCAGGTGAATTGAAAGAGAAGCAGTATTGCACAAATCAGTAAGATGCTCAGTCACTTCCCTGCCAGGCTCATAGAATGCTCACTGTAAAGACTGTCTCCAGTATGCTGTATTTTTTCCAATTTGCTTTTGTTTGACTTCCGAACCCTTAGTGGTTCCAGGTTGGGCTACAGAGAGGCTTAGAAACATGAGTGGGTATCTCCAGGTAGAAAGGAGGCTTCACTGGCCAGCAGAGGCAGGAGCATGCAATGGAAACAGGGAAAGGCTGCTTTTATAGTATTAGATAACAGCTGTTTTTGCTGTTGCTCCCATCCTGGACCAGACCCAACTTTTACTGATGTGGGAACTGACCACTGTTTGCTGTAGAAGGCTGAGCTCTCACTTAATACATACCATGACTCATGCACTAGTGAAACTGCAAGACTCCCAATACTGGAAACTGAAGATTTTGTTTTCTGAACTGAGAGGCTTTGGGCAGCAGGGTCAAATACTTCCTACCTGAGTGCCTTGGACACTCTTTAGCAGGTGTTATCCAGAGAGCTATTGTGTAAAAACATGGAAGATTTTTGTAACATGTTGATTGGACTCTTGAATGAGACCAGGCATTTTTCTCATCTTTTCATCATTACCTGTTTGGCTGATGTTTAGGTCAATGAGTGCATGCCAAATACTCACTGACCTATTAGAAAGACATTTCTTGTTTTACATGATGCCTTATTTATTGCTTCAATTGTATGTACGGCACAGTATATATTGTCCAAAAGGGAGATATAGTTACCAGGTCAAACTTGGTAAGGGAGAATCTTTCTTCTTTAATGAGGAGAATACCAATTTTGCAGTGCTTGTTATGCTTTCATTCCAGGCTGCTGCATACAAATTCTATATATGTCAATAAAAAGTTGACCACACGCAAATAGATATATGGAAAAGTGTGTGTTGAGACACTCTGAGATAGAAGTGTAAAGAAACAGGACACAGAGGACTTGTCTAAGAGTATGTTTGCCAGAAGAAAGGGCAGTGGTCTACCCAAGCCACTGTCTATCCTCCAGCAGTGAGAGAATTTTAAGGGCCCTTTATTTATATAAATGATTGATTCATTTTTTTTCCTTCATGGGTAATCTATCACCCTCCCTAAGTTACTTACTTAATTGTTAACAAGTGAGAGTGAAGCATGGATATATGCTCCATTGGGAGCTGGTATACATGGGATTGCTGGATTGACCCTCTCTCTGTCTCTCTCTGTGTTTGTGTCCCTCTTTTATACCACTATGGTATCTTCTGTTGTTTTCTTGCTTTCTTGTTTATGTGCTAAGCATCAAAGCTACTACATGCAAAAAAAATTTTAATTAGCCTTGAGCATCCCACTAGAGTCCTCAACTACAAACAGGCACAGGGCTTTGCCAGTTCAAATCAAACACATCTTCAGTGGGTCATCTTCAAGGAAAACTCCAGCAGCTCAGCTTCTGTAAGTGAAGTTCTTTGCTGCCAACCCCTCCAAGTGATTTATCTTTAGCTGTAGCATATTTATTCAGCTGTAGCATATCTTTTTACCTTCTCTGCTCCCCAGCCCCTGGTTCAATTCTTTACAGCTTTGAAGTAAAAGGATGGAGTCTTTTCCAGCCATTTGGTGCAGTATGGCATCATCCCCCTTAAAGCAATTGCTGTGTGACAGCTATAAAAGCAAAACAAAGTGCCATATGAGAAGTCTTCTCCTACATGTTTCACCAATAAACTATTCCTGCATGAATGTTCTTTGTCACTGCAGAAGCTCAGCTGAGTTAGAGTCATGTTTCAGTCTTGTGGACATATATACAGGTGGAAGAAAAAAGGGTTCAAAGATAAAAAGAAGAAGAATAGGGGAAAGGGATGAGGGAGACACAGTAAGAAAAAAAACTGAAAAGACAAAAGAGGTATGTGAATTGAAGAGGGGAATAAAAGGGTGAGAAACTTGAAGCGAGGCTGTGATGGGTAAGAAAGTAAGAGAGATGATTAGACCTCTGGGATGGCAAGGTCTGAGGCTGAGCTCTTCTTGGCAGAGCAGAGCCCTGCAGAATGCAATATAATCTATCAGGGTCCTTCAGTTTAGAGGCATATAAATGGAGTGGGGTTTATTGCAAATTCTGGTTAATAACTTTCTCGAAGGGGAAAGCTTCTGTATTCTCTTTGAAATACAATTTCTTGTCTCATAAATTGAAACAGCTGTGACTGTTCCCTCTGCACACAATTTTTTTCATCTTCTGCCTTTTTTCTGGGTGTATGTGTATGATTTTGCTTAATGATTTTTCTCTGCAGAAGGAACTCAGAGTGTGATGCTGTATACAGGTTTGTGATCAGTGTCTTTGTGCAAGCACAAGAAAAATGCCTTGGGCATTTTCTGATATTAGAGAGAAACAAGTGTTAAGCTATTAGTCGGAATCTAACTTGGACTGCATTTCTCCTGAGAAAACTCGGTGAGAATTTCTGCAGCCTCATTCCCTAGAAAGACTAAGCAGAGATTTAATCTATCATCTAGACCAGGCTCTGGTCTTGGACCTGTAAAAGCTGCTTATACCTCCACAGCTACCATGCAGAAAGCAGAGCAAAGAATACAGACGAGGATCTTGACAGCCTGTATTCCTGCCTCATCTCTTAAGGCATTGCTTCCTGCACAGGGATGGTGATGGGCACCACAGTGCGGCTGGGGAGAAGTTTCCCTGCCTGGAAAGGGGAGCAAGACCATTTTCCTCCTTGTGATTCTAAACAGTGGTAGATCTTCTCTGCTAGCATCAAAGCATCTCTGTCTCTCTGAGGACTCCTAAATGTCTCTTTTTATTTTTTTTTTTAATTGAAAGGGCCTAGATTGCCTGTAGGCTTGTGCAACCACTTTCGACGACGACTGCGTGTACAGAAATACAGGCAGGGAATCAAACCTTCCTGCCTTCAATTCACTATCTGCTCCCAAGCTAAAGTCACATCCCTAAATCATTAAACAAGTGATATATGTGTTAACATAATATGCTGACAGGACCAGTGTACATAAATGTCCCAAGGAGGTTCAAAATCAGAGAGGTATATGTCATCTTCAGCCAATTTTTCTTTGAATAGAGCTCAGGAAGGCTTTGGGATTCAGTAAAGAAATACCTGAGTAGGTATATCAGTATCTCAGTTTTGCATTTCTCCATCTCTCTCTCATGACTCCCTACAAGTGCCTCCAGCTGGAAGAGGTAAGGGGTGTTGAAAAAGACAGAATTCATCAAATCTGAGTGCAAAACTCTTTTCCCTCATAGCCGACCTCAGCGTTCTCATTGTATATAGCAGATGAGAGCCTTTTTGGGCAAGCTGAGGGTTCAGGAGATCAAGAGCAGCAAAGACATTTCTCCTGTTGGGTGAGGAGAGCCAGACCTGTAGTCTCCAGCAGGTTCGGTTTCACCTCATCTCTCGCAGCAGCTTCCTGCTGCATTCCAACCCATGGACTCCCTGCCATGCCTGCATGCAGAGGCCCAGCTCCACTGTGTGACATCAGCTCAGCTGGTAGACATGTGTCCTTTGCCCATCAGAACAGATTTGTAAATGAGGGCACCAAAACCTTCAATCACCTTGTTGACAAGTGACTAGAGAAGTTCTCTGTTTCTTTCCTCCCTGAGCCTCTTGGCAACCACACTGGCCTCCGGGCAAAACACGGTGTGTTCACAGCAAGAGCCTAGGGGATGAAGAACAAAAGAAATTCATAGGGGACTCTTCCAGGGCTACACGGAAAGAGCTGGAGATTATCCTTAGGTCTCCTGCAGTGCTGGAATGAGGGGGAATGACTATGGTTTCTTCTTTGTCTTTATGCTCCATGAATTGCAGACTTCTCAGAGGAACTCTCTGTATTTGAGAAAGTGGCAATAAGAGCACTTATTTGTCTAGAAATGGGATGGCTGTTCATGTGGTGTATTTTATCTGCTTTTAATGAGATGAAGCAGAGTGAAAGTAAGGACGGGGAGCCAGCACCAAACATTCCCACTCCATCCCAAGCCCTCAGTACCAAAGGTCATGGGAACTTACCTTTTTTCTGTTTGTATGCCCCTGCATGTATACATAGCATGTAAGTGTCCAAGGCCATCAGTGATACTGCCAACAGGCATGGATTGCCTGTGAGCAGTGAAATTGTTTACCATACATCAATATAACAGTAATATATCTGGAAGACTCTGGCCTCAGTTACCCCTTGTATGTTGTATTCCCAGCCAACACTAACTGCATTCCCTGCTGCTTTCCCACGGCAATTCACCTTGCTCAGAGGTCTGCTTGTCTGCCCTAACCCTCTGCGTCCCCTCGCTTCTTTTTAATCAAACTTTCATCCCTATCTCATGCTCTGTGTCTCTTTCTTTGTTTATTTCCTTTTTAGTCCTTCTCCTGAAGACTTGAGTCTCACAAATTATCTTCTCTATGCTACTTTTTAAATTATTTGTTGTTTTTACAGTTTTTCTCCTGTTTTCCATTCTTTCTTCTCTCTTCTCCCCTCTCCTTCCTTGCATCCCCCTGTATATGCATGCTCATACTGCCTGAAAATTATCTCAAGACCTTCTATTCCTGAAGTAGGGAGAAAATACAGTCTGCAGGTGAATTTGCCATTTTAATATAGTTAACATTTCCCCCCTCCTTCGACTGTTCTGCAACTGCAGACTGCTGAGATTAGTGGCATAAAATCCCACCAGGATATTGACATAACCTACAAGCCAGGAAGTTGTTTTAATCAAACCCAGCATCCCTTTTGGAATGCTGGACTTAGAAATGGAAGGACAGCAGTTTTGAAAGCATTTGAGAAATAAGTGTTTATAGAGAGGATGTTTGAAAACCTGGTTTTTAATATTATTTCAATAGCTTATGGTCAAAGTAGGAGGATTTTTTCCCTACTGAGTCCTAGCCTATACAGAGTACTCAGAGTATTGGTGCTGAAGAGGTGATAGAAAAGAATTTGATTGAAATGCTGGTTATTAAGAAATGCTATTATCCAGTAAAAGTGTCAGAAGGCCTCAATCCAAGAGGCATACACGATTACTGTGGATGAATTCTTAGTCCTTGGAGGCCAGGTGGGAGGTCACAATTGTTGTGGTTTTCCTCCCCCTCAGTAAAACTTAGAGCAGCCTTGGAGGAGCCACCCATTAAAAAAAAACAAAAACAAAACCAAAAAAGTCAGTTGTGTTCTTTGGAAAGCAGAGAACTAAAGAAAGAATAGAAGATACCCCAAACTATTTGTCAACTCTAACTCCACGTCTCTTTTGTTTCCCTTTGAAACCTACATAAGCACTTTGTATGTTATGGTGATGAGAGACAAGGGGAGATTTCTGTCCCCAGCTGGTGATCAGTTTATTCACTGAAGTATGAGGATTGATAGCACTTGTCACTAACAGCCCAGCTAATATATCTGCAGATGCTACATTTAATCATATAAACTGTGAGGCACAATTGCAGAACAAGGGCCTCTGGCCTACACCACTGGAAAAGGAAGTGGAGCAGATTCTTAAAGGGCTGGTGGTGAATTGCAATGGTCCTGCACCCCTGTGACAGGAAAAAAGAGGATGTGTCCTGCTTTTGCATGACACACTCTCCAGGATCTGTGTCTATGCACATGTGTAATCTACTGAGTGCACATGAGGAAACCAAATGAAAGGACCTTGTGCCTGATAGCAAGATATGTGGGGGAGAAAGCAGGGAGCTCCATTGTAAAGAAATGAAGACCGTGGTTGGGGTAGGAAGATGTGCCCTGTCACATTTGGCTGTCTTTTATAACACCATATTCCTGACACCTTTGTCTTGATATATGCAGCCAAAGGGAGTCAGAACATTTGAGAAGATGTGGTGCTGTCCAGCAGCACAGCCGCATAAAGCAGGGAGCATCTTCCATGCAATTAAGACCAGAACCCTGCAGCAAGAGTTCTGTATTGCAGTGAGCACAAGTTAGGGAGAAAAAAGGGAAGGTTTGGGCTTCTTACAGCCCCCATCGTCAAATGGCAGACTCACTCCCCTTCTACTTTCCAGAAGAGTTTGAAACTAGGTGTTACAGATTTTAAGCCATTAATGAGGGATCTTCTCCCACCTGCCAGATGTGTTGTGTTGAAGATGTGCATGAGGCTGTGTGGATGCAGGCACCATGCAACACTTGGGAGGCAAATGATACTCCATACTTCAGTCTTCCACATGCTGGACCACAGACAAACCCTGTGCTCACCCTCTCCCCTGCCTGCCAGCCTTCCTCCCTGCACATCCTCACCCAAATGCTCCATCAGACTTCCAATCCCACACCCATTATTCCATGTGTTTTTTCCACCACCTGTACACATGCACACATATGTGCAGTCTAATCGCCAGGCACCCTTTCACCCACCTGCATTTCCTCTTGCATCCCCACAGTCTTTGGCACTGGTTTCCTTACAGTGGTCAGCAGCTCTTGCCCACACACCCAGCTGGTACTCTCTCATGCTCACCAGGCTCTCATGTTCCCTGTCTCTGAATACCCTGTGCTGTAGTCAGGCTGTTACTTGTTCAGTTCAGTCATGTGTGTGTCCTGTCAGACAAGCAGTCAAGCAGCCCAGAACAAGACCAGCATGTATCAGGGTTAAAAATGAATATGCTGGGAACGTCCCTCTTCTCTAAACTCACACCCTGATATCATAGCCCCCAAAGGGATCAGTCTGTGGTGTAAAGAAAGCTGTTTGTGGTTTTTGTGGAAGGAGAGCACAGGGGAGGAAAGTCCAGCCCAATACCTAGCCCTTCAAATGAAATGACTTGTCAAGTATGCAACTGTGGTGGAGATTTGAGAAGCAGTAAATTTAGCCGCACTCACTTCCACTGACAACCTGTCATGTGCTTGAAACATAAATAGTGGTGGAGACAAATCACTGCTGTTTTCCTATTAAGCTTTGGCCCACTGGCCCTCTAGCTTGCCAGCAGCATTTCTACCTGGCCTGCGTGCCTTGTCTCAGGGACAGATGTGCCTCCCCATTACAGGCTTTGTGAGAGTCAGGAGAGGAATTAACATGCTGTTATTTCCTAGGTGTCCTTGGTGTCTGGGTACTTGTTCCTCAGCTGATGGATTTCTTGCTCAGGCTGTGTGCTGCTGCCACCTCCTACTTCCATCCAAGGCTGAGGAAACATAGACCCTCTTCTTGGAGGGCTTATGGTCTTCACCCCTGCCTCTGGTTTCTGCTACACAGACTGGCAAGGTCACACTGATGGAGTAAATGAGGCGCTGATTTGAATAAAAGGGTAGAGGTGAAGTTTTCCAATGCACCTGAATGACTTATAGGTGCAAATGCCATTGCAAGCCAATGGGTCTTGTCCTGTTAAAGCATTTAGTGGCTTTTGGAAACCCTTCTTTCAAATATCAATTATTATATAACCATTTAATCAAACATGCCATCAGAAGCTCACATTAATCTTTACAGAGATGAGAGACATCCCATAGTGCTTTAAACTGAGGAACCAGGAATTCAGTAAATTTCACCTTCTTCCCTCTCTCTTATCAGTTTTGATGCCTCTTCCCCTCTCTCCTTAAGGAAGATGAAATCACACTAGTGATTAAGGTGGCCTTCTCTGTGCTGTTAATTAGAGCAACTGCTGTTTCAGTTCCAGTGAAAGTCTCACAGGTGTGCAGTTGCAAAGGCATTCTAATGAGACCCCTGCCTCTCCAGAAACTTGGCACAAAGGAGCCAAAGAGTCCTCAACATAAAATTGATGGTTTTTTGTGCTTTCTTGGGTCTTTTGGCTGACTGGGCTCCTGTTGGAGCAAGACATTTCTCTTTCCACAGGAATCAAATGCGTTTGGGGAGTCGAGAGAAGAGAATTAAATGGATTCCTGTCCATGATGGTAATAGGGGGATTCAGAGAGATGAAGCCCAGTGAGACATATTTTGAGTGACATGATTGGCCATGGTCTTCTCATGCCAGCACTGTTAAAGTTATTGAAAATTTTATGTAATCATCAGAACAAGTATTAAGGAGCTGGTATGAAGGTAATGAGATATCTTTTAGGTTTGTCTTCAGACCCCTTCCTAAACTTACAGGGTAAGCTGCAAGAAGTCAGAAAGGAATTGTTTTGATCCTGTTTCTTCTACTTACAGTTTTCTGCTTTCTTCCTTTCTGGTAACTCCCTTCTTTTTCCCATATCCCTGGGAGAGAAACACTGCTTCACACCCATGATTTTCAAGTGTGCTGATGGCCAACAGCTGCGCTAGCAGTGGGAGTAGCCACATCAGGGAGCTACAAGAGCTCAAAATCAGGGTCTGTATTTCCTCTCTGCTTGCCTTCCCTGTAGGACTGTCCAAGATGCAATACTAAGCACGGAGCAAATGCCTTCCTTCTCCTTCGCAGTCACTGCCTTTCAAGTTTGAGAGAGAGAGACTATTCTTCAGAAAGCAAAGGAGTGGCTAAATGCAGAATTAAATATCCTGACCAAAGCAATCATTTATCTGGACTACTATCACTATGAATCAACGGCAGACACCTCAGATGATAATATCACAGGAGCCAGCCCAATTGATCAAAAGTCTCTCCAGCGTGAGCCCAAACAATCTCTTCCCAGCACACCCCACACTGCCTCAAACCTCTGTGATTCTCACCTCGATACCTGACAATATTTGATGCCTGCTGAATTCTGAATCCAGATAGTTAGTTTCATCTCCTGATTCCTTGTTGTGCTTCCCCACAAAGTATTCCCTTTTCTTCTTCCACCAGGAACACATATGAGGGATGGTGTCAGGAAATTACTGTGCTGGACCTAACTGAGAAACATTGCACCAAGGAGAGGGGTCAACAGAAAAGCAAACAAAATGTTTTTTCAAGAAGCTAATCCATCTATACAAATATTTGCACCAAGCATCACAACACTCTGGCATGTTTTTGAAAGGGTAAATCTTGTTAAGGGGTGGCTTAACTCTTTGACCTTATTTCCTCACTTGAAAACTACAGCAGTTTAAAAGCTCAGTGGCTAGATCCAGGCTGATACAGAAATCCCAGTCTTTAGGTTTTGTTTGTGAAGTTGGTGTTCAGAGTAGCCTCACTGGAAACAGGGATGAACTATAGGAATTGCCATCTTGCAAAGGGAGAGGAGATTCAGGGGCCATGTTATCTGGTCATGAAATGTTTGGCTTCAGCTTGCAGAGAAAGAGCCACAGCAATTCCTAAGTCTCTGAGCTAATGCTCTTTCCCATTTCAAGTAAATTTGTGCCAATTTGTAATTTCTCAAGACTTCTTCCAAGTTTCAAACATATAAGAATGGAATTATGTGGGCTAAGTTGAATCATTGAAGAGGAGGGTATCGTTAAAGTTTTTTAAAAATATAAGTTATCTTGAAATTCTGGGTTCATCCTTAGCCTCTTATCCCAAGAAGTACAAGTGGGCATAGGACAGAGGGGAACAAACATCTTATATTTAAAAACAGGGAAACATTCTGGTGGATGCCTACAAAAGCGATCTGCTTGATTCTTACACAATAGTATATTGAGCATATCTTGTGCTACATAAGACACAAGAGACTTTGTAAAGAACATAACAAGGATTTTTAAAGATGCCACCAAACATAGACCAACCCCTATAGTTCCTAGATTGAGAGACTGGCACAGTTGGTACCAGTGAATGCCATTCCCTGAAGTCTGGGGCTGACATAATGATTTGTTGAATTAAACTGGGGAGTGCATTGCAGTTCATCATTGCTCTTCACTGGCAGGACAGAAATTATACAGTTCAGTCAGGCTTCTTGCCCCAGAAGGGACTTGTTGCTGTCAGTCTTTTCTTTGGTCTTGTGTTTATGAGGAGGAACTTGTCTTCAAACTGTACAACAATGATAACACAAGTACATTGTCCAAAATATGAAAACTTGTAGGAAAAAGAGTACATGAGGCCAAATGAAAGGAAACCATCTGACAGAGTCACTAGAGACTGTAAAAGCTGACTGCTTGCTATTGTGTTTTATGCTTTTCATAAGCGTCCATGACATGCAAGAAAACTCAGTCCCCTGCATCAGCTCTTGGCTTGCATTACCACCTTGTGCTTAGCACAGAGGGAAGCAAAGACCTATAGATTACACACCCACACCCCTGCAAACAGACCCTGATGTTCCTCTTGGCAGGGACAAGTGCTGGCCCATCCTCTTCTTGTAGGTGGTGGAGGAAGAGGGCACAGGAGCCCGCAGAGCTGGCCACCCTGCTGGGAGTGAGATTGGTCTGCTGCCGTCTACATGTGCACATCAAACAACTGCTGTGTCTCCTGTGCCTCAGCTGTGATTCTCTGTCTGACCTTCTGTTTTCAACCTCTATTTCATTAGCTGCTCCAGCACTGTCCTCGCAGCCCTGATGAGTTACCAACCTCTGCCTTCCTAAGACTTGCAAAGATGTGGTGACATCTCATTGATTCATCTAGCTGATGATGAATCCTACCTCATGTTGTTTTAAAGTACCCTTCAGAAGGCAGCAGGCAAACATTTTGTGATGCAGAAACGGTGCAACTATTGGTTTGTTCATGTTTATATATGTCATTTTCTTGGAAGTAAAATTAAGGTTTTGTGTTTGGTAGCATAGTCATGACAACTTTCATTGCAGTATGCAACACTTAAGGAGTATAATATTGTAGTTGTGACGTTACATGACTTAATTTACCTCATGGTTCATAATTTACTTTATACATTTTCTTCACAGCCAAGTTCTGTTTAAGAGTAATTAATTTATCCAAAAATTGCTGTTTGTGTTCATTAAAAAATGTGTTAACAAATTTGGGCTAAATTCAGTAAGTAATTCTGAAAAAAAAAAATGCTCTTCTTCAACATGAAATCATCTGATTTAAATTATATCTCAACCTGAGGCAGAACATTAATTCCTTCTTCTGGTTCAGCAAAGAGAAGAAGAAAACCACTGGTCAAACAGAAGGCAAAGTGGGTCAAAGTGGGTCTGGAGCTTTTTTTCAGGGGATGGTTCCCTTTTTTTCTGGTGTTCACATGTGGATTTTGAATGGAAAATCTAATCAGATGCTGAGATGAAGTAGTATATTGCACACCTGCTCCATGCCCAGACTCAGGGCTCTGTGTGAGAGAGTGTGATGACCCTTAGTGGTTGTTTATAGAAAAGAGGGGGTGGGAATTGAGAGATACAGCCGATCTACTGAGGCTGCCTCAGGCAGATGACCCCCACTGACATGCACCCACAGCCTGGATACAAACTGCATCTGAGCTGTCAGATTTTGGTTTCCAGCTCCTGGGCAGAGCTGTCAGCGATGGGCAAGTCGTCCCAAGTGGTTTGGTCAGTGCTGTCCCGAGAGAGAGCAGAGAGACATTCATTGTTCAGTCTGGGGAAGCTGCTCTCAGCCTGAAGGGTTTTGTTTGCATGCTGGATTTGTGGAGTTTGAGAAGAAAGAGCTTATGAAAATCATGGGCTCTCTTAGCCCTGGTCATGCCAGCAGGTGTTCGTGTTCCCCCAGCCAGGGAGCTCCTTGGGCGCTGTCCTTGGCTCGGGAGGCAGGGCAGGCAGTTTTGCACTTAAGGTGCAAATATAATTGCTGATGAGCAAAGTCCTGGTGAACGCCAGGGGAAACCATGCCAGAGTGTTTCCTCCTGGTCTGACTCATTCTCATTCATGAAGCCAGAGCCAGGCCAGAGCCCTCCCTGGCACTGCTCTAGTTTTTTGGTTTATGTATAATAGCTAAAGACCTGAGGGCATGGGAGGCATGAGGCCAGATGAAACAATACATACCCTGCTGTGCCTTGCTGCTTAAACAGGGTAATTACTGCCTTACTACATGTGAACTCTCTGTTCCTGTCCCTCTGGCAGTTGTTATTTCATGGCTCCCTTTACACATGGGATGGCTGTGCTTCTCTCCCAGCTGTACATCTCTCTGTCTGCCACTGTCTCACTTCCCATCTTTCTCACTCATTCTGTCTCTGTGTTTCTCTTTGTCAGTAGCTGAATACCATTTTCTCTTTGTCAGTCACTGAAGAATCTCACTTTTTTTGCATTTCTCTCTTCCAGCCACTCTCCCTCTCTCCATTCTCCCTCTGTTTTTCTCCATCTATTTTTGTCTTCTCTCAAGCTTTCCCTGTTTTCAGCACTTCCCATGCTACTCTAGGTTTTCTGCCTGCCTTCCTCTTAGGAAGGAAGGCAGGAATGCTTCCACTGTAGCATTATAGCACTAGCTGTCCCTTTGCTTATCCACCATCTGCTTCTCTCTACTGATCTCTTTGCTAAAAACAAGCCTCTTCAACTAAGACGGGATGGGAAAAAATGCCAAGCTCATTGGAATCTCTGATGGCTGAGGAGACAGGGACTGATAAATGAAAACTTCAAAGTTTTGAATTAAAAAAAAGCCTTCAGCTGGAGGTAAAAAAAAAAAAATCATGTCAAAGGCTCCTTTAGCTATTTTTGTCTTTCAGAAGCCTGTTCCTAGGGAATGGAAGGTGTAGAGGGAAGGAGGAAAGTTAGGTGAGCAAAACCTCAAACACTAAATGGAGAGTGCAGAGACAACAAAACCTGCAGTTCAGCAATAGAAGTTGATACACACAAAAAACTTCAAATGACATCCATTGATTTCCAATCTTTTTTATCTTCTTGCATCTTGTTTTAGGCCCAACAAAGACGCATAACCCATTCTGCTCCCCTCTCTTCACAACTACAAAGATGTTTGGAGGGAAAACAAACATAGGAGCAGGGTGGCTGATCTCTTTTTCCACATGCCAAATGCAAACAGACACTTTCAGCAGATCTGAATTTCAGTTTAATTTAAGACCACAGCAGTATTTAAAAAAAAACAAATAAGAGAATTAAAGTAATCTCTGCACAAGAAGAAGCCCAGTGTTGGATGCGTGGACAAGAGAAGAGATGAAACAAAATGTGTCTGCACCTCTGGAGATCAGCTTCCCCTTTGGTGATGTAAGAAAATAGGGCATGAAGGAAAAGGCCTCTCTGGTAGAGCATGTGACTGAATGCATTGCTGGCCCTGACTACCTGAAAGAGCTGTCTGCACACAGTACAAGTGGGATTTGGTCTGGATGTGTTTCATTTGTAGAAAGGAAGCATTTAGCCTTTAAGGAAAGAGTGATAGTGTGTGGCAGTGCAAGGGGCCATTTGGATGGAGGTGAGAAGGGCCCATAAATGCTTGGGGAACTTGTCAGTCTGTGTTTCTGTACACACAGGTGGATTTACAGATGTAAAAACAAATAAAATACATAGTATATAAAGTACAGAATATAGCACATATATATATCATATCTATATGAGAGCACAGACAGGTGTGCACACCAACAAGGACAATATGCAGAGCCAATGGGGTTGTACGAGGCTGTTTCCAGAGGGTAGAGGGAAAGGAGGGCTGCTTGCCAGCAGGCTAGCATAGCCAAGCAGATTTGCTGTTCAGCTTCATTATTTACTTCCAATTAGGAAGTCGAGGGATAGGAAATGTGTCTGAGTCAACCAGGCCTTCAAAGCCTTCCTCCTGCACGCATCAAAGCTGCTGCTGCAGATCCCTCTGCAAAAAAGGCTCTGCCAGCTCCGAGCAGCAGCAGCCGCCTGGCTTGTGCTGCGCGGGGTCGTTCCCTCTTGGTTTGATTGTCAAGCCTCCCGGGGTGGTGCTCTATCTGCAGCCTCCAGAGCAGAAAGCTCCTCTTTCTGATTCACAGGGACAGAGCTAAGGAGCTACAGCTTGGCAAAATGGTGTTTAATGGGGCTGCAGCAACAAACCAAGCTAACTACGAACATGTGAGACAAAAAGCCTGCAGGGAAGCATGTTGCCTGAAGTCATGCAAGAGGATGGTTTGGGATGAGAAGAGCTGCACTGAGTGAGAATTCATCCACCTAAGGAAACCTTAAAGGGGAGACAACCCTTGTTAGCAAGGAAACTTTGACAGTACGGTCAGAATTTCATCCCTGCTCAATAATCAGTAATCTGCTCAAGGCAAATGTCTTCTCTTACTGGGAATGGAGTGGCTCACTTTCCAGGAGCTGGCAGTCCCTCTTTCACCTAATATAATATGTTCATTGTTATCTGTACCAAAGAGCATTGTCCAAGCCTTCTCCCTCCCCATTTTGATAAACTGCATAGTGACAACCATCAGTCCCCTACCAAAGCTGGCTCCTGTGCAGAAACATTTGTAAATTCACTCGATGTATAAAGCTCTGTTCCTGCTCCCCCCATCCCCTGTTTGCCTCAGAGGTTAGAGTTAATATGACTCACCTAATCTGGCTGCCAAAGTGAATTAGTGAAAACATCTCTACAGCTCTCTGCAAGATATCACAACCTGACATTTCTCTAACACTCTGCGATACATCTTTCCTCTCCCTGATCTGTACTATAACACCTCAATTTTATATAAATGCTTTGTTAGAAATTGTTAGTGTACTCTTAGAGGGGACAAGGCAGCAAGCAAAAGGGTCTGTCTTGAAAGGGAGAGCAGCTCAGTTCTTATAGCAAAATGTTGATGCTCAGGGTCACCAGTGTAGACAAGAACAGTGCTACCACTTACTCAGTAAGAGACTATCACGGAAACTTTCCCTGAAGTATTATGCTTTTATGTGTGTCCTAGAGCAGGGGGATGAGGAGCTGAATAGGGTTATTGATGTCTTTGACATGCCCTTTAGAACAGAAGTCCTGCCTTTCACTTACTTCCAGGGCACTCCACTGGGCAAGGCAGCAGCTCATCATGTGTTGGGAGGGGTTTGTGTAGCTGTGAAAGCTCTCCTGCTGGACATGGTACACAGTGTACTTCAAATGCATGTATGTATGCAGGGAAAAGCTCAAAAACATCTTCCCTTGGGAAAGTACCTACCCTTGTAGGTTACTTTGGAGCTCCACTGACGTGGTTCTCTAAAAAGTCTTAACAGCACCCTTAATGAGGGTGCCACTCCATTAGAGCTGGTTAATTCACCCTTAACCCTGTTTTCATTACAGTGACAGTCTTGTGACAAGGGCAAATCGCAGGAGAAGCAAGTCCCACTTGGTATGAACCCTGTGTATAAACAAGGCAGAATTGCAGAGCAAATGAGTTGCAAAACAGAGGCAAATTATGTTTTAACCTTTTCTTTGTGAGTCTTTCCCTGATGTCTTATTAACTTTCCATTCAACTGACTGACCTACCAACTGGGAGTGCTGCTGTGAAAGGAGGAGAGTGTTGGTTGTCAGCTCAGTTTGGGGGTGGGATTTTTGAAGTGTTTTATTAGCAGATAGCAATATGAGTAATATGCCATAAGAAAATCTGGGAATTAAGAGAGTTCCCAAACAGAACTGTTCCCTGCTGTAGCAAAACCTGAAACAATGTGCTGCCCCTACAGAGTAGCACGACGCAGTAGTTGCAATGCAGTCCTTCATCTGTGTTCAGCCCTGCTAACACCTCATCTGAAATGCTGTGTTCAGGTTGGGGTATCACACATCCATAAAAATGTGAACTTGTCAAAGAGGTCTAAAAGCAAAGAGTAAGAATGATCAAGAGTCAAAAAAACCCTCACCTACAGAGGAAGGTTGAAAGACCCTGGCAACGTTCAGCCAAAAACAAAAAACCCAAAACAAATAAAACAACTGAGGGAGGAACATAAGTGATTTAAGAGTTGATAAAAGGCTATTCCAGGGAAGGAGAGAATGATTTGTTCTTTTTGTCTGTAGTGGCTAAGACAAAAATAATAGCTTTAAATTGCAGCAAGGGAGATTCAGGTCAAACTTCATGAAACTGCTCCAGTGATAAGGACAGCAGAGCACAGGAACAGATTGTCAGATTGTCTCTGCCGCTGGAGGGCAGAGGATGGCTGTATCCCTGACATGACTCATGTGTCCTGCCTTGAGTTTGGGGAACGGCTTAGATGGTGACTGAAATCCCTTCCCACAGTGCTGTGACTCACCTAACTCTGGTCCTACAGGGGTTAGGATTCCCTAATATATTCTTGAGATCCAGAAAAACAAAAAAACAAACAAACAAACAAACAAAAAAAAAATCCCGTGAAATTCCCACCCTGCTTCCTTCTCCACTGACTCTCCACAGTATCAGCCCCAGTGCAGAGCAGAGGACTGAGAGCCATGTCCTGGCAGCAGGAGCCAACTTTGCCTCCTTCCCTTGTGCAAAACGCTGCTGCCATGCAGGACGGTCCTGCAGCAGACTGATGGGGGTTGCAAAAACCAAAGCAGTTGTGAATTTTAGACATAGCAATGAGATTTCCAATACCTGAACATCTGGTAAGAGTTGAAAAAAGGGACTGCTGATTGCTCCTGCTGAAAGAGAGGGGGAGCCCTTGTCTTTACATGAGTTTAATAGGTACACTGCTGTTTTCATGCTGAGTCTCTGTGATGGGGGTGGTTTTCCCCTAGAATGATTCTGAAAATTGCCTGTGAAAAATAAAATTTTTTTTAAAAGAGATAAAAATAATTATGTAAAGGACAGAGTTCTGAGCAGATTTTGAAGTTTCTGAAGTTGCTCTCTGATGCTAAAGGGAATTGCACATAGCTGGCATCACCAGTGTGTGTGGCCAGGCTGACCTGCCCAAGACTCTGCAGTAAGTCTGTGCCTCTGGGGTGGGATTTGTTGCAGGTGGCTCCATAGGAAGTTCAGCTCCAGAGACTGGACTTACTCATTGTTTTCATGAAGTGCCAGAAACCAAGGGGAATAGTAGACACTATTTGAGCTCCCTCAAAAACTGTAAGCAGTTTTGTGAAGTGGGTAGGGTTTCAGAAGTGCTTGGCACCTGTTGAGCAGAAAATCTGCTCAAAATCTTCTGGGCTTGGGAGAGTTTTTTGGAAAATCTGACCACTCTCTGAGGAACTTGAATGGGAGCTCTTGTGATCTGACCCTTTTTTTTCTTTTCCTCAACTCTTTTACACATTTAGAGTTGAGGGCTGATTTCTCTAAACATACACAGGAACATAACTGGGACTTGCAGTTTCTAATGCTGCAAAGCAGTGCTTATAGCCCTCTGAGAGGAGGAAATGTGGTTCAGATTCTTTCCAGGAGGTGCCTTACTTTGCTTTCTGAAGGAATAGGATAGATGTACCAATCCTAATATTTCATGCTTCCCTAGAAACTTTCATGCAATTAATCTAAATGAGTTTTACATAGGTTAACCTCACTTCCCTGCTCTAACCAGGAGGTGATGGGAGAGGGGGGTTATTTACTGCAGTTTACAGAGGGAAAGCAAAGGAGTGACTCACTCAAGGTCACACAGTGAGTTAAAAGCAAATCCACAGACCTCCCCTGATTCCCGCCCCCATTCATAACCCCGACTGACGCTAGAGTCACTGTTTTCCGAAGTGTGTAAGTGAGGCAGCATGGTTTAAATGTGTCGTTTCATATGTACAGTAGCTCAGGGATGCGTGATGATTATTGGTCTCTGCAGATCAAATTACAGTTTGTTTCTCTCCGTTTGGCTGTGTTTAACGGTAGCTTGATCTGATCGATGGCACTTCAGGGTGGTGGTTGCTCTGAGAGACAGAAAGACATTTTTCACAGTTTTGTAGTGGAAAAAAGGGTGCTGACAAGACATCTGAGGACCCAGCTAGACCAGAACCAGCACATCACCCACAGCGTGACTAACTTCTGGTGGTACTCAGCCATCACACCAGGGAACTTAGTCTTATCTTATGTGGTGGAGATTTTGCTTCTCAGCCTGGGCAGCCTGTGAGATGCTATGTATTGTACCACCTGCATGCTACCTTCCAGATTTTCAGTTTTCCATGATTAAATGAAATACTGGTATCTTGCTGGTGCGCCTTCTGAAATAACTTTTAAATGGCTCATGACTGTTGCTTGTTTGCAGACTCCATGTTGTTATTGTTCCTCCATAGCAATTTCCTAAATCTAAAAGCCTAACAGAACCACCCTTTGTATTTTTCTGTCCTACCAGGCAGAGAGTTTGAAGGTGAGGAGGAGTACCTGGAGATCCTGGGGATCACACGAGAGCAGTCGGGCAAGTACGAGTGCAAAGCTGCCAATGAAGTTGCCTCAGCAGACGTCAAGCAAGTCCGGGTCACTGTGAACTGTGAGTACATCACAGCTGGGGCAGGGCAGTGGGGAGAGCTTTGCCCACAGGCGAGGGTTACTTCAGGATAAACAAAGATGTGTTTTTGGGTTTGGGTTATACAATCTGAAAGGGAGGGCGCTGAGAAAACTATCTGCAATCAGACACTTGCCACAGGGTACAGTTTGTGTTTTAAACCTGGTAATATATAAGAAAAGGCTCAGGGAGGTATGGTACAGAGAGACAGAGAGAGAGGGAGAGACAGAAAGAAGAGCTGTGAGTTGCCCCCGTCTCTCCCCCCTGAAACACTGGCAATGCCTTGTTTTCACTCATTGATATTCGGGTGAACAGTAGCGTGAAGAGAAGCTTCACCAAGGCAGCAAGGAGAGATAAGGAAGGGCTCAGCTAGCTCAGAGCAAACACGT